>NC_000069.6:63971225-64571225 GCF_000001635.26 Mus musculus | reverse complement strand
GTGGCCAAATACAATCTGATGAAGGCAATTCTTTGATTGTTATTTCCTCCTCCCAGCTGCCAATAGTTTGTGTCAAGTTCTTAGAAATTACGCAGGATACATACATCCTGTCTATGGTGGCCATCATTCTTTTAATATAAGTATTCCTCGTAATTAAGCTCCTGCCTTGCTTTTAAAAGGAAGCAAAGGTCTCTTTCCCTGTAAAGCCACATAATAATGGCACAAGCATGATATTATCCCTATGTACTATTCTTCCCCTCAAGGGGTGATTTGGCTCCCAAGGATGCAAGACCCTCTGTCCTAAGGAAGTGCATTGCAAAAGGGTAGATTCAGGTTACCTATATTTCCAAAGAAAACAATGGCATACCTTTTTTTCTAGCAATGTCAACCCAGGCATGTAGTCATTTTCCACTGTCAAATAAAATGAAAATCTGCTTCCAATAAGAAATATCGTGGGGCAACGAAAACTCTGAAAGAACATTGTTGTACACAACATGGAATGACATAGACCATGAGATAACCTGACCTCAACATCTTCCTTAATAAAAAGAACACCTAGGAAATGTGAAACTAAGTGTACTGTTGATTTCCCTATTGATTCAGAGAGTTCTCCTTAGGAAACAAGGTAATGATTACTATGTCCATGCATGTACTGTCATGGTACAAGAATTACCTGGTGTTGCATCATTAACTGAGATTCAAACTGGTCAAAAACCTGAACAACTATTCTGGGAAATGTGATGTGCATGGAATGTCTGATAAGCTGTGGCTGACCAAAGTCTGTGGTCCAGTATGAGTTCACCATGGCATATATGATGCTCTGTCTTCTCAGAATTCCCAACGTCAATCATCATCAGGATACATGGGTCATGAGCCTTTTTTTTTCCTGTTGTCTGACTTCCATGTCATAGGTTTTTTTAAAATTATTATTATTTTTAATTAGGTATTTTCTTCATTTACATTTCCAATGCTATCCCAAAAGTCCCCCAAACCTTTCCCCCCTCCCATCCTCCCTCCCACTTCTTGGCCCTGGTGTTCCCCTGTACTGAGGCATATAAAGTTTGCAAGAACAATGGGCCTCTCTTTCCACTGATGGCCAACTAGGTCATCTGATACATATGCAGCTAGAGACACAAGCTCCAGGGGGTACTGGTTTGTTAATATTGTTGTTCCACCTATAGGGTTGCAGACCCCTTTAGCTCCTTGGGTACTTTCTCTAGCTCCTCCATTGGGGCCCTGTGATCCATCCAATAGCTGACTGTGAGCATCCACTTCTGTGTTTGCTAGGCCCCGGCATGGCCTCGAAAGAGACAGCTATATCAGGGTCCTTTCAGCAAAGTATTGCTAGTGTGTGCAATGGTGTCAGTGTTCGGAGGCTGATTATGGGATAGATCCCCGGATGTGGCAGTCTCTAGATGGTCCATCCTTTTGTCTCAGCTCCAATCTTTGTTTCTGTAAATCCTTCCATGGGTGTTTTGTTCCCAATTCTAAGAAGGAGCTAAGTGTCCACACTTTCCTCTTCATTCTTCTTGAGTTTCATGTGTTTTGGAAATTGAATCTTGTATCTTGGGTATTCTAAGTTTCTGGGCTAATATCCACTTATCAGTGAGTACATATCATATGAGTTCTTTTGTGATTGGGTTACCTCACTCAGGATGATGCCCTATAGGTCCATCCATTTGCCTAGGAATTTCATAAATTCATTCTTTTTAATAGCTGAGTAGTACTCCATTGTGTAAATGTACCACATTTTCTGTATCCATTCCTCTGTTGAAAAATCATAACTCAAAACATCCAGGAAATCCAGGACACAATGAGAAGTCCAAAACTATGGTCATGAGCTTTTTTGTAAATTCGTACAAACTTTAAATACTCTTTGCCTGTGTTGAGGAAAGTCTCCTTTCTTACTGGCAAAGACAAGTCAGGACAGAATATCTTCCTATTATTAGAGGACAGACTGATTATTGCCAGTGTTCTTAGATATTTGCAAGGATGAAACAGAACAAGGGACAGTGGAGGAGCATATAGTCACATTATAGACCTAGGAGTGTTCACATGCAATTAAACACCATGGTTACTTCTATCAACATCCATATGGCATTGAAAAAAATTAGTTTTTAGCTTAACTGAGGTATAGCAAAGTTATTTGCAGAGCTTGCTTCCCCTATCTCCTCCTGTCTCCTGCTGCTTAAAGAATTTTCCCTTTCCCTGCCAGTGTAAACAAATTCAAGACCACGTGGCCACTTCCTTATCTGCAGGGACAGAGTAGTGGTGATAAAGACCACAGCTGTCAGAAATGACCTTCCTTGAGAAGACTTTCCTACCCCTTCTCAGTCTGAATTCTGAGGAAAACTACAAACTGCTTCGACCTTGCTAATTGCTGACAAAGTTTTCTGCCAAATTAAAGTTATATTGTTGCTTTATTAGCCAATAATAAAATAGATGTGTGAGCCCCTCCAAAAAAGTATAAATTTGTTGTATTTTAGACAATTGGTGTAGACTCCCTGCAAGGCTGAGCAACCCCACTTGCACTGGAATCAAAACCTCTTGTTATTACAGTGATCTATAGTCAAGGTGTTTCTGGGCTTCATGTTCTCTACACCTGTGCCCCAGGGGGTCCAACAGCATCATTTGCCTGAGTCAGGGATTCTTAAACCTAAGATCTAAATTCTTTGAAAGAAACAATCTCACCTTGGTAGGCAAAACAAAACAAAACAAAACACAACACAACACAACACAACACAAGTTTCTCACTGCTAACTCTGGCAGCATTCTTGGTAGTATGGCATTTAGTTTGACTCTGGAAAATGTACACCTCAGCCAGAGAATTTATAGCACTCATAGTAAAAAATGGTGGAGTGCCAGGATCATAAGAGAAGAAGAAAGTTTCAACTAGTGAAGTGACTAGACCTAGATTCTGACCTCACAGATTTCACCCATGTCCTTTCTTTTTATGGGACTAAAAGAGTATATGGGCTTTTGTGTCCCTATCTTAGCTTGCATTTGCCGTGGGAGTGTATGTCTGATAATTTATAAAAGGTAAAACAAAACAGTCACCTGAGGTGGTGTGCTTGGAAATGATGCATTGAGCTTCCACAGTTGTGCATTTCACAAGACCCCCTCCCAGTGAGAGTATAGAGGAGGCCCTTTGTCAACTTTTCTTGACCTTTGTTGACTTCTATGGCATTTAAAGAATGAAATCCCTGTTCTGCTGATAGAAATAGACCATTTTTATGAAGGGTCCCAAACTGGATACCAAATGCTACTACAGAAATCAGAAGCGTTCTCAATCTGAATCTAATTCATGATGCAAGAAAGATTAAGTCATGAGGATACCATTTTAAAGTATAAAGTACCCATTTTAAAATAAAACTATAACTTAGAATAATATGTCTTAGTAATTTTATTGTCTCTAGAATACCATGTCCTGTGAGGATTAGAACAAATCACTGTGGGTGGTAAATATAATTTGCCAAGAGGTATCCTTGGCAACGAAATAGTCATTATCTCAAAACAGCTGCCCTCTGGGAAGAAAGGGAGGCATTCTGGAAAGTTTCTGGACTGAGCCCAGAAGCTCAGTAGAGATTCTCATGTTATTAGCACTGAGGAGTAGTCCCTAACCAATGAGACATTTTATTAGATGAATCCAAACTCTGAAAAGCATGTTGGGAGAGAGCCCCCAAGAATCAGGCTATTCACTAAGACTGGTCAGCAATACCTTGAAAATATAAGGAAGATTATAAAAGACCCAGAGCATTGGAAGTTGAAGACTCTGGAGACAAATGGCACACTGATAGCACTTGGTCAAGGCAAGAGTGTCACTGCAGGGTGACTTATGAAGGTTGAGCCAGTGATGGGGAAATGAGGGCAGACTCCTAGTTCTCCAGTAAGTTAGAAATAAACAGAGTTTCTTTGGGAAACTCTGGAGTCAATGGGAGAAAGACTATGCTTACCAACAGCTAAGACATCTTTCAATGAGGATCTGGTGGAGGTAGTTAATGTACTTCATAGTGCAGTGTAGCCAAAGTGACTTATGATTCTAACAATATCATGTGAAAAACAAACACATGTTAGTGTTATAGTAAGAAGAGTACTTGTGAAAGAACTGTTTTTAAAATGGGAAGGACTTTCTTTAATGACAATATTTTTATACATTGTAGAAATAGAAGCCATGTTCTCATATTCAATGAGATAATGTAGACAAATATGAAAATTAAAAACTTGCCCAAAATATAGCCCTTTAGTGTTTTATGTAAGCATTGATTTTAATTGGACATGAATATGGAAACACAAAGCTGGCTGGCTGTAAAACCATGAGAAAGAGGACAGCTCACCTCATTTGACTTCTTTCTCCCAGTAACTACTTTTTTTTTTTTTTTTTTTTTTTTTTTTTTTTTTTTTTTTTTTTGCCCATTACAGATACTAGAGAGGTGAAGAAGTAGAAAATACAGGTTAATTATAGAAATTGGGAATGTAATTTTAAGTGTTGCTTTGATGTCTGTTTTCTTTCGTTTTCTTTCTTTCTTTTTTTTTGCTTGCAATGTTTTGGATTTTGCCAGGATCATTGAATGCATTCAGGAATATGATCTACAAGACCCTTGTAGCCCAGCATGTGTCTATATTATAGCTGGTTCTAAGTTTACTATGTAGCACGTTTAGTTTATTATTAATCTTAATATTATAAATAAAACTTGTATAGCAAGGATTTTTAAAATGCATTTATTCCTTCACTTTACATCCCAACATCATGGTCAGCTTTTCTTCCCAGTGCCTCTCACACTGATCTTCTCCCCATTCCCTGCTCCCTTCTTAGAGAAGGGGAAGAATGCCAGCAGTCATCTTTTTATCAGGTCCCTCCCAGTCCCTTTGCCCTACCCCATTTCCACAACTGCACATCAAGTCATAGCAGGATTAGGCATATCCTTTCCCACTGAATCCACACAAGGTTGCTCAGTTAGGGAAACAGGGAGAAGAGGCTGGTGACAGATTCAGGGTCAGCCCCCACTTCAGATGTTGGCAGACCCACTTGAAAACCAAGCTGCACTGCTGCTAAGGAGGCAACCTAGGTCCAGGCCATGCTCTCTCTTTGGTTGGTGATTTAGTCTCTGGGAGCTCACACTACTGCCCACAAATATTCCACAAGACACCCTGAGCTACATCTGATACAGTGATTTTAGTTTGTTATAAATTTCAGCACTACAAGTAAAACTTATCGATCAAGGTCTATTTATTTATTTATTTATTTATTTGTTTATTTATTTATTTATTTATTTATTGGTTTCTCCTGGTTCCTTAAAATGTTGTTTGGAGAAAAACCATGTGATCAAATGGTCCACATGTTTTCCATGATCCAAAATGTGTACTGAATTTTATTCTGACAATATTCTCTGAACTTTATTCTTAGGGTGTTAAGAAGGATGTTTGGAAACAAGTAGACAGGAAGACTGGGAGACTTGGAATCACGATACATTGACCTGGAAACAAGAAATTTGTTTCTGAGTGAGGCCTAGCAAGCAAGGGAGCAGAAATTGCTACAGATGTGACACCACAGTGGAGTGCCTTCCTGACTTGCACAAAATCCAAGGAGTTGGATGCCATGTGGTTTGATGAAGCTGCCAGTGCCAAACAAGAGGGAAGAGTTTCTACAATCTAAAATAACTTTCAAACTTAATCCCATGATTCTGTCATTATTTATCTTTGCAAAACATACAGGATAACCACGTTCCTCTTCTAAGAGTGTTGCTCAGCTCCTATTCCATATCCATAAATTGCAAGTGACTGCAACATCTGTGTCTACAACATGAAATTAATTAGTCAAGAGCAGCAAGCCGGTTAAGCATATACACACTCCAACATTCCTTCAAGGTGTTTGCTTAAAAGCTCTGTCACTTCAATTCTTCCATCACCCTCAAGCTCACCACATGAAAATGGCTAGCAGAAATAAGTGCTTGATTCTGGGATTTACTGTGTTTTTGTGGGTTGAATTATACGCTCAATATCCTCATATTGACCAGAATGTTACATGCAGGTTGTTGCGCAAATTTAATTTGACTGGATATGTAGAAGTTGAAAACCATTCTGTTGTTATCGGAGGAATATTTCCTGTTCACTATAGGACCATGCCAACAAGTGACTCTGATGAGGAAATAGAATCACCCATGTGTGAGGGGTAAGTTATTGTTAAATCTTGTTTTTTTTTTTTTTTCACATTAATTTGGGTGGCTAGAAAAGAATGGGTAGCTTGCAGACTGGATTTCCTTTGAAAGATAAAGGCACTATCTGCCTTTATCTCATGATGGGGACAGCATACAAGGACAGGGACTGCCTGCAGTATGCTGGATGGAGACATCTCAGAAGCCTGTGGCAGCTCCTTGTGAAAAAAATGGGGGTATCTGGGAGCCTGAAAAGCAGGAGACACATCCCTCCAGGGGTCTGTCTGCCATCTGAAATAAGGGACTGCCCTCAGTAAGCCAGGATGGAGACATCTCAGTAGCCTGCAGCAGCTTTTTGTAAAAAACAGTTGTTTCCATTTCTCCTAAACTTGGCCTGGATAATGGCTATATAGATATCATTTGTGCATGACTGCTTTTCAGTTGGCCTTGGTGTGCATAATTATTCCATTTTATCTGACTTTCTTAGTTCTTTCTCCACCTTCTCTGGTGAATTCTGTGAAACTAGATGTTTCTTGATGTAGTGATTCTTCAACAATTAAAAATTGAGGCATAGGGGCACAGCACAGCACAGCACAGCACAGCACAGCACAGCACAATCCTAATAGCCCAGGTGCACGCTGTGTGTTCTCATCTTGGAAACAATGTAGGAACTGCACAATGGTTTTCAAGATTAATGTTTGACTTGCAAAGAAAGTGTGAAGAAATTATTAGAAAATGAACACAGGGATCCCAAGAAAGGAAAAGAAATGAAGTTATGAGAAGTTTGTACAACATTTGAGAGTGGTTCCTGGATAATAAAGAATAGAACACATAAAATTATATATTAGTAAAACAAAGTCAAAACACTCAGACTCTTAGAGAGTCAGTGTGTGCAATGTGCAGAAGCAGAAAGCTAGCAGAACTACTGACTTAATGGCTAAGTTGATTCTTTCTGGCCACTGCTTGGCAGCTTTGCCCATGTCACTTATCATTAGAGCTTCAGGTAGCATTAGAAAATTCAAGTAGCTGGTCTCAGAGCTCTGAGCTCTGAAGTATAACAAGTTAAAAATTAAAGTTTAAATAATGATAAGTTTATAATTATTATTTTGGCTAAAGGCTTGGGAATAGGGAAGCTTGAAACTTTGGGGAACAATTGTAATTCTTGATTCTTTGTGGGACGTGGTTATTATTTTGAATTTGATTTGGCAATGATTATACAATATATTTTTTCTACCTCCTTTTGGAGTATCAATGAAAGACTGGGGCAAGAAAAGGCCAAGAGAGCATGAGAAGAGCATGAGAAAAGTGAGTAAAGAAAGAATGTGAAGAGTGAGTCAGGAGAGAATGTGAGGTGTGTATGGTGTGTTTGTGTGTGAGTGAAAGGAGAGTGCATGTGGCATGTGTGTGTGTGTGTGTGTGTGTGTGTGTGTGTGTGTGTGTGTGTGTGTGTGACGTGTGTTAAGAGTGTCTGTGAGAGTTAATGGAGAATGCACAGAGGTGTGTGTGAGTGTGGGAGTTTGAGTAAAGAAAAGCACACAGGAGAAAAGCAGAGAGCACAGGAGAATGCAGAGTGTGTGCAGCCTCAAGCTGTGAGTGAACAAGAAAGAGAGAATGAGAGCAGAGAGTGAGATTGAAGAGAGAGAACCTTTAAGCCTTGAAAAATTCCCTGTCAGTTTGTACCCAAAAGGTAGTTTGTGTATATTTATTATGTACCTTCCATATATACCTGCTTCCAGTTGAGAACTCCTATTCTGTGTCAAGGCTGGGCCCTGACAATCTCTGTTTACAGTGGGAGTAGTTTTCTATAGAAGGTTCTCAGAAAGTCACTCCTCAGCCAATTCTCTTGGAACAGAAGCAGCAGTATCTAAAAGCTAGTTAAGGATATAGAATCAGGGGTTGCATACCACACCTGCAGAAGAGAATCTACATGTTCAAAGACATCTGTTGGTGTGTGTGAACACTGAGGTTTGAGAAGCTCAAATGCTGCACAATGTGCTGCAGCTTCACTGTTAACTGATACAAGCTCATTAAGTGCATTCTGGGAACTCTGCCTTATGTCTGAGGAAATGTTCACGATAGGATTCTGACTTGCAGAAAAACTTCTATTGCTACTGCTGACTCCTGAAAGTTATCGTATCAAAAACGGAATTCTCAATTCTCAAATATAACAATTATTGTCAGAAAAGGAAAGTTGGGACAGGACTAATGTCTCTTAATATGTGTATCTTATACAAGTACAAACATACAGAGATTAGACATAAAAATAATGCCAGAAATTAAAAGAAAACAAAACTTTAGTCTCCAATTCCATAGCCATAAAAACTGCATTTTTATTTTTTAATGTCTATTTTTGAGTGTTTTGAAAATAAACTTAAGATTGTTATAGTATGAGGGTAGGGCAGGTATTAATTGTATTAGACATAGTAACTAATATAGCAGACTTTTCCATTATGCTGTTTGGTCTTTATAGCTGTTTGGCTGTTTCTTACATGATATCAATATCAGTCACGAATCCTTTCCTTTTATACATGCTCCAAGTTATTACTGGAAGGAGCAACCTTCAGTATGGTTGCTGACCAATGAGATTTATGATGAGTCCCTAATTAACACTTTCCTCATTTCTCTAAATTGTTTCCATTTTCACAGTGAAGGTTATAAGAAGTGATATATATATATATATATATATATATATATATATATATACATACATACATACACACACACACATATATATATATATATATACACACATATATAAATTTTAGTTTTATATATTTAACATATTTCTTTAAAATTAGTTCTATATAATTAATTTCCACCATTAACATTCCACAGTTCCCTTAGTCACATGCAGTTCCAATGTTCTCCAAGCAGTTTACACTTTCTTCATGAAATGCAAATTCTCCTAGTTTGAGAACCCCTTACAAGACTACTTTATATAGAATTCAGAAGCTAGAGTGAATTTAATCTAATGTTACTTTCATTGTGTCATCATTTACTAAAACAGTAACTGCTTCATGAATTCAAGATGGGGTTTGGAGAAATTTCATTTGGAAATGAACAACTTTTGCAAGATACTAGTTTCAGGTGGCCATGGGTTAAACTAAATAAATAAGGAAGATTTAGATTATTCTGAAAATATTACAATGAAATAATACAAAGAAGAGAGCGTTTTATATCTTGCTTTGTTTAAGGCACACACAAGTTAAATTTATGACATGGGGGTTTTTGAAGGAAAAAAGGATATACAGTGTGTAATAGTACTGTGGGGATCATAATAGAAACTAATGAATGAAGGAAACTCTACCCAAATCTCACCTAATTACATTGAGATATTTTCTTTGTTAGTCTTTGGGCGGGGGGTAGTTCCATCCCTTCTATGCAGTTTTAATCATAGTAAGAGGCCCGCTGTTCATTTTAAGGCCAGTTCTATTTACACTACTATATGATCTTTCTATTCAATGATTTTTGAAAATAGAAAATGTTCCCACACAGTTTAGAAGCTACCACTGGATATTGAAGATTATTCCAGCTTTTTAAATATTCTAAATACCCAGTTTGAGGCAGATAGCTTTTATTCCTTTGGGAAGAACTAATTAATTTTTGACTAATTTAAAATTTTAGCTATAGGCTCAAAGCATGTGGATATTTTATAGATCTCAAAAAGAAATCTATCTTAATATTGTATGTGCATTATCTATCTTTCTTTCTTTCTTTCTTTCTTTCTTTCTTTCTTTCTTTCCTTCCTTCTATCTACCTATCTATCTACCTGTCTATGGACTTTACATGCTGATCACTATGCATCCTCTTCTCCCAGAATTCCCCTCATAAGGCTTCTCCCCCACTACTTATCTTCTCACCTCTGGAGCTCCCCAATCCCAGATAATAACCCTCCCTGGCACAACAAGTCACTACATACCTAGAAACATTCTCTTGCCTTGAGGTCAGACAAGGCATCCCAGTTAAGGAAACTGGAGGCACAGGCAGGCAACAGAGTCAGGGTCAGCCCCTGGTCCAGGTCTTGGGGGACCATCATGAAGTCAAAACTCTATATGTGTAGGAGCCAGATCCAGACATTAAATGGGCTTTGGTTGGTGTTTCAGTCTATAGGACTACCCAGGTTTCAAGATTAGTTAATTGTGTTGGTCTTCTTGTGGAATCCACATTCCTTCCAGGTTCATCAACCATTCCCCCACCACACTTTTTCAAGTACTCAGACTAAAGTTGACAGTGGGATTCTACATCTGTTTTGGTTTGTCAAAGATTTAAGGAACATCTGGTATTATTTTAATTTCCAAATTAAACCAGGAACCTTAAGTCACTGTAGGAATATGTACATCCTCTCACACTGAGGCCAGTAGGAAGAAGGGTCTGATCGTATGTTTACAGACTGTAAGAGAACACATGTGCCAGCACAGACTACTATACCCAGCAGATATTTACATCACCTGAGATGGAGAAAACAATATATTCCATAACAAAATCAAATTTAAACAATATCTATCCCCAAATTAACCCCTTAATAAGCAGAAGAAATAAAACCACACTTCAATGAGGCTAACTACATCTAAGAAGTAATTTCATACCAGTAAAACAAAAAGAAGAAACACACACACACACACACACACACACACACACACACACACAGAGAGAGAGAGAGAGAGAGAGAGAGAGAGAGAGAGAGAGAGAGAGAGAGAGGAGAGAGAGAGAGAGAGATATTATGTCAACACCAACATAAAAATAGCAGGAATTTCCCATCATTGGTCATTAATATCTCTACACACCTCAACAACAAAGATAGATATTACCTCAGAATAAATGGGCTGAAAAAGGTCTCACAGGTAATCAGAGACAAGAAACAAGCTGGAGTAAGCCATCCTATCTTACTTTTAAAAAATACTGCAGTATTTATTTAGAAGATGTATATTGTCATCAGTATGAACTTGGAAATTAACTAACAAGATGATAAGCAATGTTCAGGTGCAGTTTCTTCTGTTTTCTGCTTTTCCTTAATTGTGTTTCCTCACTGGCTCTTTCTTTAAATTACTGATCTTTTCTATACTTGAATGATTTTCTACTTCTAGTGTCTTTCTCTAGTTGTAATAACTTCCCACACTACCTGTCTGTCTGCTGTGCTCTCCCCAGCTCTCTATCATTCTTCAAGCATTTGTGTAGCAGTTACAGTCTAGGATACATGGTCTTGGAATTTCTTTGCTCATCCATCTGTTCTCAACCCAAGGTTTAATTTCCGGGGTTTCCGCTGGATGAAAACCATGATCCACACCATCAAGGAGATTAATGAGAGGAAGGATATTTTGCCCAATCACACTCTGGGCTACCAGATCTTTGACAACTGTTTCTCCACCACCAAAGCAATGGAGTCATCTTCAGTGTTTCTAACAGGGCAGGACGAATACAAATCTAACTGGAGAAACAGCACTGGAAAATTTCTAGTTGGAATTATTGGAGCAGGAGGATCAACTATGTCAGCTGCTGTTTCAAGAATTGTAGGGATTCATAATGTCCCTCAGGTATCTTGGAAAAGTGTACTATGTGCTAAGAAAGAAATACAAACACTGTGCCATGATGGGTAGCACATGCCTTTAATTCCAGAACTTGGGAGGCATAGGCAGGTGAATCTCTATGCACTCAAAGACAGCCTATTCAACAAAGTGAGTGCCAAGACAGTAAGGGCTGTTGCAAAAGAAAATTCTTTCTCAAAAAGACCAGAAAGAAAAGAAAGAGAGAAATATGAGGAACATGTAGACATTATCTATGAGGTATAGAGATGCTGCACTAAGCTACAGAGAGACGATAGAATGGGTTCCAGTTCTTAAAGTTACTCAGTTCAACCCAGCCCTGGCAATGTGAATATCGCTCCTTATTAAGAAGGCACTTGATATTGCTCAAACTGCTGGAGAATCATCTTTTCATTGACTAACATGGTCAATGGGCCCCGAGCACTGTGTGGGGCAGGATGGAGTTTATCTATAAATACTCGGTAGCTGATTGGTGGCTGTAATAAGGCACAGGTTTTGCTTTGAGTCTTGTTGATCTTTGAGAATCATAAGCACAATCATCATACTGACATTCTAAAATGAGATTGAGATTTCCCATTAGCTAACTTAATAAGTTATTTTAAACCCAGAGAGATCGACATATGTAAATATAAGAATATGTAATTGAAAAACATTAATTATTAGGAAAATAAAAAGTTCTAGAATTATTTCAAAGCCTGTGTCAGTAAAGTGTCAGGATGTATTGATGTGAATGAGAGCAAGATTATTGGTGATTCTGAAATAATGGCAGTTTTTCATTCACCTTTCCTCCATCCATCCTATATCCTGTATTTCCTCCTCTTATCTTTTCTTTCCTGTTTCTTCTCTCTCTCTCCCTTCCTTCCTTCCTTCCTTCCTTCCTTCCTTCCTTCCTTCCTTCCTTCCTTTCTCTTTCTTTCTTTCTTTCTTTCTTTCTTTCTTTCTTTCTCTCTCTCTCTTTCTCTCTCTCCCTCCCTCCCTCCCTCCCTCCCTCCCTCCTTCCCTCCCTTCCTCCCTCCCTCCCTCCCCCTCTCTCTCTTTCTTTCTTTCTTTCTTTCTTTCTTTCTTTCTTTCTTTCTTTCTTTCTTTCTTTCTCTCTTTCCTTCTTACTTTCTTTCCTTCTTTCTCTTTGTTTCCTCATCCTTCCAGTCCTTCCTCCCTATCATCCTAAATTCCTTTCTTTCCTTTTCTTTGTTGCTACTCCAGATAAAATCCAGGTACTGGTTTGTGGTAGACAAATTCTCCATTAATTACCCACAATGCCAATCAAATACAGTATTTAATTTAGAGAGCTCAAAATGTGAGTTGGAAGAATAGGGAAATAAGGTGGAAAAGAATGAAAGGAAAGGTGAGTGACTTTGCATATATCTTAGGTATATATGGGCTTCATGTGGTTTATCCAAACTGCAGATGCTATGAGCTCTGTTTTTCTTAAACTCTTATGAATTCAAAAATAGAATAGAAACCTTCAGATATATTTCTTCATAAGCCTTTTAGTCACTCTAGAAAAAAGAATGAACTAAAATTTCAGTTTAACATACTGATATTTAGAAATTAAAAAGTATAGGTATCATGATGTTAATTTTCTTGTGGAAGAAACAAAGATGGAGGAGGTCCAAGTAACAAAATTTTATATGATAAATAATTCACTAGACCTCAGAAACCTGATATCACTCCTTCTCAAGAGGTTTATTTCAACAAAATAGCTTCAGTGAATCTGTTGTCTGTATGGTTAGACAGGAAAATAAATATTAGAAGGTGCAATAAGAGAATAAAAATGACATGGAAAAACAGAAGACAGGAATAATAAACAAAGGAATCAACTGGATATTTGGAGTTATAGTACATCACATTGGAAGTGATATCTTAAGCGCATGAGACTGAATTGAAGAGAAGGTAAAATATTTAGGGTATATGTTAGCACTTACAGGGTATGTTACATCAAAGATACATGAAGGAGTGTCAGGGGTATGTGCTCACCTGCTCTTCATGCTTAGGTCTCCCTAAATGCCAAGAGCAAATGAGGTCGGCTGATGAAGTAAGGAAGGCATCTTTTTCATTTATATAACCATGTACCTTAAAAAGAGAGAGTTTCTGGTAACTTTGTAGGACAAGAGTGTTTACTCTTCTGATTAAAGAACTCCATTCTTTCATGTCGCTCAAGAAAAGATTTGGGACCTACATACTCAGGACTCCTGACAGCAGGAAATGATAAGAGAGAAGCAAGAGCATAACACAATTAAGATATCAGAGGTTAGACAGAGAGAACACACAGGAGATAAAGTCGTGTGACAGCAGATTGAGACTTAGTCTCAACAAATCATCTCTGTACAGCAGATGCTACACCTGAGGAAGAAACTGAATATTCTGACACAGGGGAGTGAAAAATGTCAAAGATGCTGGAGGAAAATGCAAGGGACATTCCTGAAACTGCTGTGGTTCCACCCATAAAACTAGTGATAGAGCAACCAAAGAGTTGTCAAAATTGTCCCCATCTACACCCAGAAAGTAGAAGATTAAACAGGAAGTCACTGTCTACAGTAGGATGTGAGGGCAAAGGGATCCCTGTTCACCTCCTTCTCAAATATTCACAAACTGTCATTTTCATTTTAAATTTTGGCTACAGCTTTCTAGTAACTATAAATATTTTAAATTCCAGGTGGGATATGCTTCTTCCTCCTCAATTTTTAGTAATGATATTCAATTTCCATACATTCTACGCACAATACCCAGTGATAAATTCCAGTCTGAGGCCATCGTGAATTTAATTAGACACTTTGGTTGGGTCTGGGTAGGTGCTATTGCATCTGATGATGATTATGGAAAATATGGAGTGAGATTCTTTAGGGAAGAAATGGAGAGGGCCAACCTTTGTGTTGCTTTCTCTGAAACCATTCCAAAAGTCTACTCCAATGAGAAAATGAAAATAGCTGTTGATGCAGTAAAGAGTTCCACTGCCAAAGTCATTGTGCTTTATGCAACTGACATTGACCTCTGCCCCTTTGTGCTGGAAGTGATTCATCATAACATAACTGACAGGACATGGATAGCCACCGAAGCCTGGATTACCTCAGCTCTCATTGCAAAGCCTGAGTATTTCCCCTATTTTGGTGGAACTATTGGATTTGCAGTACCAAGAAGTGTTATACCAGGACTAAAAGAATTCCTTTATGATGTACACCCTAGCAAGGATCCAAATGATGTCTTGACCATTGAATTCTGGCAAACTGCTTTTAACTGTACCTGGCCCAACAGCACTGTGCCATACAATGTGGACCACCGAGTGAATATGACTGGTAAAGAAGACAGACTGTATGACATGTCTGATCAGCTCTGCACTGGAGAGGAGAAGCTGCAAGATCTGAAAAGTACCTATCTGGATACATCACAGCTAAGAATCACAAACAATGTCAGACAAGCTGTGTATCTTTTGGCTCATGCGATAGATCGTTTTAGCCAAGCT
This sequence comes from Mus musculus, assembly GCF_000001635.26. Taxonomy (NCBI): domain Eukaryota; kingdom Metazoa; phylum Chordata; class Mammalia; order Rodentia; family Muridae; genus Mus; species Mus musculus. Next base: position 64,556,073 of record NC_000069.6, on the reverse strand, counting down.
GACATAAGAGAAGAATATAGGGAAAGTGCAGTACTTGAAAATAAACCTGACTTTGAGTCTGGAAAGGTATGTTATTTGACCATATGATTTAGTATAATATAAAATCAAGTGTTTACACCTATGTTCATACCTCTGAAACTGCTAATTTGCTTCCATGTGATTGTATATCATCAAAACATGTCTGGGTGACTTGATTATTTATTTTCAATCGTCATTTCTTACTAGGTTGCTAGGTTTGTTGTCAGTGATAACAAACCTATCTCCCATAAAAATTATTAACGCACTTTACAAAATATACTGTTATTCTTCACAGCAATGACATATATTGTGTCTAGGAGTAAAGCATGAGATATTGCCTCTGGTTTCCTCCTTTGGTATGTTCCCCATATACAATAATACAACTCCAAATCTAATATCACTAAATGGATTCCAAAACATCAGCTTCATGTTAGGCTAGGATATTTATGGCCCTTCAGGTAATGATGATTCCTGAATATTATATACAATTTTCCTTACACTCCATGTCTTTTGTCTTATCTATTTAAATGAAAGAATAGAAAATGAGGTCTTCATATAATATAGCAAGAGGCACTCAAAAGGCTGGATGTCAGGGAATAAAGATTATAGCTGGTATCTAGGACAGTCATGTCTACTGTGCCTGTCCTTCATCATCTGTCAAATGATTCAAGTTGGCAAAAGGTGAGAAGTCTTGAAACATATGCTCATCCATTCAATTTCTGCTTGTTTTTGTCCATCCTTCCAATTTACAAAAGATAAAGAATTTGATCATCAATACTTTGGTCTTGTCATACCCACAGGAGGTCCACTTAACATCACTAATTTGTTACTTCTTCATTGCCTGATCAATATCCCTTTATTTTTATATAACACCCTGTCAATTTACCAGAGGCCACATTGGGTGGGACCATTGCATTTCCAATTAACTTTCCTTTTCAGGTAGGCCCACACTGCACTCAGCTTTGGATGTTCTTAGTCCCCCAAGTAACACACTTCATTATGTGATTCTAAATAGCTACTGAATGTATCAATATAGAGTATTATTTTTTAAGGAAACCAAAGCAATACCCCATATTTACTTATGTTTTGAGATTATCCTACCAATAGACAAGACTAGAAAAGCTTTGAAATTTTGTTATTTACTTGATCATTTCTAAATTACACTGCCTTTTTTGCCTTCTCCTTATTTTACATTTCCTGTTCCTTCTCTTCTTCATACTCCTCCTGAGACAAGTCTACACTGTAAACCATACATCAGTCTATGAGATTAGGAACATGCCCAATACCTACGTGGCATTTCAAAACTCTTGAGAATTATATGATGTTGGAAAAATGTGTAGTACCATCCAATACTTTCAATCAACTAAAATGGTATGAAGGCTGATCAATTGAAGGGTCAAACTGTAGAAGTCTTTGACCATTTATTTGCTTGACTATTGACAAGGAGTAGGTAGAACATTTAATGGACTCAGCATGTGTTAAAATTTCATGATTTTTGACATATTTCATGGGAATTGAGAATAGACTGGAAAAGAGTCAGAAGAAAACTAGAGGCCAGGTAAAATAAAGTATTAAGTGGTAACTAAAAAACTTACTTTTTAAAAATTTTTATTAGGTATTTTCCTCATTTACATTTCAAATGCTATCCCAAAAGTCCCCCATACCCTCCCCCAAATCCCCTACCCACCCACTCCCAATTTTTGGCCCTGGCATTCCCCTGTACTGGGGCATATAAAGTTTGCAAGTCCAATGAGCCTCTCTTTCCATTGAGGGCCATCTTTTGATACATATGCAGCTAGAGTCAAGAGCTCAGGGGAACTGGTTAGTTCATAATGTTGTTCCACCTATAGGGTTGCATATGCCTTTAGCTCCTTGGGTACTTTCTCTAGCTCCTCCATTGGGGGCCCTATGATTAATCCAATAGCTGACTGTGAGTATCCACTTCTGTGTTTGCTAGGCCCTGGTATAGTCTCACAAGAGACAGCTCTATCTGGGCACTTTCAGCAAAATCTTGCTAGTGTGTGCAATGGTGTCAGCGTTTGGAAGCTGATTATGGGATGGATCCCAGGATATGGCAGTCTCTAGATTAGATGGTCCACCCTTTCGTCTCAGCTCCAAACTTTGTAACTCCTTCCATGGGTGTTTTGTTCCCAATTCTAAGAAGTGGCAAAGTGTCCACACTTTGGTCTTTGTTTTTCTTGAGTTTCATGCGTTTAGCAAATTGTATTTTATATCTTGGGTATCCTAAGTTTCTGGGCTAATATCCACTTATCAGTGAGTACATATTGTGTGAGTTCCTTTGTGATTGGGTTACCTCACTCAGGATGATGCCCTCCAGGTCCATCCATTTGGCTAGGAATTTCATAAATTCATTCTTTTTAATAGCTGAGTAGTACTCCATTGTGTAGATGTACCACATTTTCTGTATCCATTCCTCTGTTGAGAGGCTTCTGGGTTCTTTCCAGCTTCTGGCTATTATAGATAAGGCTGCCATGAACATAGTGGAGCATGTGTCCTTCTTACCGGTTGAGACCTCTTCTGGATATATGCCCAGGAGAGGTAATGCGGGATCCTCCGGTAGTACTATGTCCAATTATCTGAGGAACTGCCAGACTGATTTCCAGAGTGGTTGTACAAGCTTGCAATCCCACCAACAATGAAAGAGTGTTCCTCTTTCTCCACATCCTTGCCAGCATCTACTTTCACTTGAATTTTTGATCTTAGCCATTCTGACTGGTGTGAGGTGGAATCTCAGGGTTGTTTTGAGTTGCATTTCCCTGGTGATTAAGGATGTTGAACATTTTTTCAGGTGCTTCTCTGCCATTCGTTATTCCTCAGGTAAGAATTCTTTGTTCAGCTCTGAGCCCCATTTTTTAGTGTTGTTACTTGATTTTCTGGAGCCCACTATCTTGAGTTCTTTATATATATTGGATATTAGTCCCCTATCTGATTTAGGATAGGTAAAGATCTTTTCCCAATCTGTTGGTGGTCTTTTTGTCTTGTTGACGGTGTCTTTTGCCTTGCAGAAGCTTTGCAGCTTTATGAGGTCCCATTTATCGATTCTCTATCCTACTGCACAAGCCATTGCTGTTCTATTGAGGAACTTTTCCCTTGTACCCATATCTTTGAGGCTTTTCCCTACACTCTCCTCTATAAGTTTCAGTGTCTCTGGTTTTAAGTGGAGTTCCTTAATCCACTTAGATTTGACCTTAGTACAAGGAGATAGGAATGGATCAATTCGCATTCTTCTACATGATAACCGCCAGTTGTGCCAGCACCATTTATTGAAAATGCTGTCTTTTTTCCACTGGATGGTTTTAGCTCCCTTGTCAAAGATCAAACAACCATAGGTGTGTGGGTTCACTTCTGGGCCTTCAATTCGGTTCCATTTGTCTACTTGTCTGTCGCTATACCAGTACCATGCAGTTTTTATCACAATTGCTCTGTAGTACAGATTTAGGTCAGACATGGAGTTTCCACCAGAGTTTCTTTTATCCTTGAGAAGAGTTTTTGCTATACTAGGCTTTTTGTTATTCCAGATGAATTTGCAGATTGCTCTTTCTAATTCGTTCAAGAATTGAGTTAGAATTTTGATGGGGATTGCATTGAATCTGTAGATTGCTTTTGGAAAGATAGCCATTTTTACAATGTTGATCCTGCCAATCCATGAGCATGGGAGATCTTTCAGTCTTCTGAGATCTTCTTTAATTTCTTTCTTCAGAGACTTGAAGTTCTTATCATACAGATCTTTCACTTCCTTAGTTAGAGTCATGCCAAGGTATTTTATATTATTTGTGACTATTGAGAAGGGTGTTGTTTCCCTAATTTCTTTCTCAGCCTGTTTATCCTTTGTTTAGAGAAAGGCCATTGACTTGTTTGAGTTAATTTTATATCCAGCTACTTCACTGAAGCTGTTTATCAGGCTTAGGAGTTCTCTGGTGGAATTTTTAGGGTCACTTATATATACTATCATATCATCTGCTAAAAGTGATATTTTGATTTCTCGCTTTCCAATTTGCATCCCCTTGATCTCCTTTTGTTGTCTAATTGCTCTGGCTAGGACTTCAAGTACAATGTTGAATAGGTAGGGAAAGAGTAGACAGCCTTGTCTAGTCCCTGATTTTTGTGGGATTGCTTCCAGCTTCTCACAATTTACTTTGATGTTGGCTATCGGTTTGCTGTAGATTACTTTTATCATGGTTAGGTATGGGCCTTGAATTCCTGATCTTTCCAAGACTTTTATCATGAATGGGTGTTGGATCTTGTCGGATGCTTTTTCTGTATCTAACGAGATGAACATGTGGTTTTTGTCTTTGAGTTTGTTTATATACTGAATTACGTTGATGGATTTACATATATTGAACCATCCCTGCATCCCTGGGATGAAACCTACTTTGTCAGAATGGATGATTGTTTTGATGTGTTCTTGGATTCGGTTAGCGAGAACTTTATTGAGGATTTTTGCATAGATATTCGTAAGGGAAATTGGTCTAAAGTTCTCTATCTTTGTTTGGTCTTTTTGTGATTTTGGTATCAGAGTAATTGAGTCTTCATAGAATGAGTTGGGTAGCATACCTTTTGTTTCTATTTTGTGGAATAGTTTGTGAAGAACTTGGATTAGATCTTCTTTAAAGTCTCATAGAGCTTTGCACTAAACCCATCTGGTCCTGGGCTTTTTTTTTTTTTTTTTTTTTTTTTTTGGATTGGAAGACTATTAATGACTGCTTCTATTTCTTTAGGGGATATAGGACTGTTTAGATCATAAACCTAATCCTGATTTACTTTGTTACCTGGTATCTGTCTAGAAATTTGTCCATTTCGTCCACGTTTTCTAGTTTTGTTGAGTATAGCCTTTTGTAGAAGAATCTGATGGTGTTTTGGATTTCTTCAGGATCTGTTGTCATGTCTCCCTTTTCATTTCTGATTTTGTTAATTGGGATGCTGTCCCTGTGCTCCCTAGTGAGTCTGGCTAAGGGTTTATCTATCTTGTTGATTTTCTCAAAGAACCAGCAACCTTTGGTTGATTCTTTGAATAGTTCTTCTTGTTTCCATTTCGTTGATTTTGCCCCTGAGTTTGATTATTTCCTCCTGTCTACTTCTCTTGGGTGAATTTGCTTCCATTTGTTCTAGAGCTTTTAGGTGTGTCGTAAAGCTGCTAGTGTGTGCTCTCTCTAGTTTCTTTTTGGAGGCACTCAGAGGTGTGAGTTTTCCCCTTATAAATGCTTTCATTGTGTCCCATAAGTTTGTCTATGCTGTGGCTTCATTTTCCTTAAACTCTAAAAAGTCTTTAATTTCTTTCTCTATTCCTTTTTTGACCAAGGTATCATTGAGAAGAGTGTTGTTCAGTTTCCACGTGAATGTTGGATTTATATTACTTATGTTGTTATTGAAGATCAGACTTAGTCCATTGTGATCTGATAGGATGCATGGGACAATTTCATTATTTTTGTATCTATTGAGGCCTGTTTTGCGACTAAGTATATGTTCAATATAGAGAAGGTACCATGAGCTGCTGAGAAGAAGGTATATCCTTTTGTTTTAGGATAAAATGTTCCGTAGATATCTGTTAAGTCCATTTGTTTCATAACTTCTGTTAGTTTCACTGTGTCCCTGTTTAGTTTTTGTTTCCATGATCTGTCCATTGATGATAGTGGTGTGTTGAAGCCTCCCACTATTATTGTGTGAGGTACAATGTGTGCTTTGTGCTTTACTAATGTTTCTTTGATGAATGTGGCTGCCCTTGTATTTGGAGAATAGATATTCAGAATTGAGAGTTCCTCTTGGAGGATTTTACCTTTGATGAGTATGGTGTCACTCATTGTCTTTTTTTGATAACTTTGTGTTGGAAGTCGAGTTTATTAGATACTAAAATGACTACTCCAGCTTGTTTTTTCACACCATTTGCTTGGAAAATTGTTGTCCAGCCTTTCATTGTGAGGTAGTGTCTGTTTTTTTCGCTGAGATGGGTTTCCTGTAAGCAGCAAAATGTTGGGTTCTGTTTGTGTAGCCAGTCTGTTAGTCTATGTCTTTTTATTGGGGAATTCAGTCCATTGATATTAAGAGATATTAAGGAAAAGTAATTGTTGATTCCTATAAAATTTGTTGTTAGAGTTGGTATTCTGTTCTTGTGGCTGTCTTCTTTTAGTTTTGTTGAAGGATTACTTTCTTGCATTTTCTAGGGCGTGTTTTCCATCCTTGTATTGGTTTTTTTTCTTTTATTATCCTTTGAAGGGCTGGATTCATGGAAAGATAATGTGTGAATTTGGTTCTGTCATGGAATACTTTGGTTTCTCCATCTATAGTAATTGAAAGTTTGACTGGGTATAGTGGCCTGGGCTGGCATTTGTGTTCTCTTAATGTCTGTATAACATTTGTCCAGGATCTTCTGGCTTTCATAGTCTCTGGTGAAAAGTCTAGTGTATTCTGATAGGCCTCTCTTTATATTTTACTTTTCCTTTTTCCCTTTCTGCTTTTAATATTCTATCTTTATTTAGTGCATTTGTTGTTCTGATTATTATGTGTCAGGAGGAATTTCTTTTCTGTTCCAGTCTATTTGGCGTTCTGTAGGCTTTTTGTATGTTCATGGGCATCTCTTTCTTTAGGCTTGGGAAGTTTTCTTCTAAATTTTTTTGAAGATATTTGCTGGCCCTTTAAGTTGAAAATCCTCATTCTCATCTACTCCTATTATCTGTAGGTTTGGCCTTCTCATTTTTATCCTGGATTTCCTGGATGTTTTGAGTTAGAATCTTTTTGAATTTTCTTTGATTGTTGTACAGATGTTCTCTGGAATCTTCTGCACCTGAGATTCTCTCTTCCATGTCTTGTATTCTGTTGCTAATGCTGGCATCTCTGGTTTCATATTTCTTTCCTAGGGTTTCCATGTCCAGTGTTGCCTCACTTTGGGTTTTCTTTATTGTGTCTATTTCCCTTTTTAGGTCCAGTATGGTTTTGTTTATTCCATTACCTGTTTGGATTTGCTTTCCTATTTTTCTTTAAGGACTTCTACCTGTTTGCTTGTGTTTTCCTGATTTTCTTAAGGACTTGTAACTCTTTAGCAGTGTTCTCCTGTATTTCTTTAAGTGAGTTATTAAAGTCCTTCTTGATGTCCTCTTGATGTCATGAGATATTCTTTTAAATCCGGGTCTAGGTTTTTGGGTGTGTTGGTGTGCCCAGAACTGGTTGAGGTGGGAGTGCTGTGTTCTGATGATGGTTAGTGGTCTTGGTTTCTGTTAGTAAGATTTTTACCTTTGCATTTTGCCATCTGGTAATCTCTGGAGTTAGTTATTATAGTTGTCTCTGGTTAGAGCTTGTTCTTCTCATGATTCTGTTAACCTCTATCAGCAGACCTTGGAGACTATCTCTCTCCTGAGTTTCAGTTGTCTGAGTACTTTCTGCAGGCAACTCTCCTCTTGCAGGGAAGGTGCTCAGATATCTTGCATTCAGACCTGCCTCCTGGCAGAAGATGAAGGCCTGAAACAGGGACTGTCCCAGAAGCTGTTAGTTTCTGTAGTCCACACTCTCACCTACCCAGACTAGTCTCAGAGGGATCTGGGAACCAAGATGGCTTCCCCAGTTGCTCTGGCAAAGCCCTCCTGGGCGGGGAGGACAACTGTCCTCTGGCAGGGAAGGTGCCCAGATGTCTGGAGCCGAAACAGGGTCTGCCTCAGAAGCCTAGAGGCACCTTGGGGGTGTCCTCCGACTCGTCACCCAGGTGACCCGGAGCTGGTGCCAACTGTAAGGGACTTGTGACCCTGCTCAGGCCAGGTTTTCTGCTTCCCTAATGCTGGTCCTGCACGACTGGAATGGATCAGAAGTTGTGTTCCACTCACCGGTGGTCCTAAGATGTCGTGGAGATTCCTCTAGGGATCTTGGGGGGGGGGGGAGGTGTCCACTGACTCCGTGCCCAAGGTCGCAACATAAACTTTTAATTTTTAAGTTTTAGAGCCTGACCATCCAGTCTCTCTACTAGGCTGAGATTTTGAAAAGAAAGAAATACTTGTGAACTTTTGTATCTTTACATAGGGAATATGGAGTAAGGGGAATGAAATTATTCTAAACATTTTCCAGGCTCTTGATACAGAGGTATTATACTGTTAAGCCATAGTATAAGCTTAATTTACACTAGCAAATACATACAATTGTAGTATACGTTAGTGTCATATTAAAATTGTCCAGAGGTTAAAAGTAAGGGGAAAAGATAAAGTTAAATTTCACAAAGTATTTAATCCAGTATGTCTAAAATACTATTTATAATGTTGTAACAATTTAATATACTGTCATGATAATAAAATAATAATGTTAAATTGTTTATGAGAAAGGTTTCAATCTTTTTAAAACTTTGTAACCCAGTATGCATATTACATGCACAGCATATCTCAATTTACCAAAACATTCTTTGTTTTAACTACCACCTGTGGCTAGAGGATATCAGAGTTGGCAACAAAAACAGCATTAGAAAAATGAGAATACTATAAATTACATATGAAATCTATTTTCTTTACAAATATTTATTTTCTAAGTATTTAAATGTTTACCAAATACAGTTTTCCCTTTTTTAACTATTTTCTTACTCCTCATTATTAGCTATGGTTGTACTTGACAAAAATAAAATTCATTACCCATGATGGAAAGAAAATAGAACTTGGCAGTAATGGAGATGTATTAAATGGATCTTATGATATCCTCAATTGGCACATGGATAATACTGGAGAAATAACCTTTGTCAAAGTTGGAGAATACAAATTCACAAGTTCAAAATATGAATTTGTTCTTCCAAAGAACTCAACATTATTTTGGAACACTGAATCTTCAAGGGTTGGTTGGCCTGACATACTTTTGTTTATACATACAGAGAGAAAAAAAAATATATATATATATATTTTAGGCACTAAATAAATGCAAAACACCTAACGCTTTCACCATATTCCAAATCATTTTACTGAATGTAGCATATGGTCTTTTTGTACTGTTGTTTGTCTATTTAGAATGTAAAGAGTCCATGTTTTATTAAAATACATGAAAACTTTGATATAATTTAGTACAATTATGATATATTGAGAATGTTTCATTGGAACACAGTAATTATATTATCTTTTGAAATAAAAATTGGTAATAGTGTTTCCTAATTTTTACTTTTTATATTTAAATTGATTGGTGATATATCAATAATAAGAAGCAAATCCTTCTTGGCATCAGCAATAGTGTCTGGGTTTGGTGTCCACAGATGAGATGGATCCCTAGGAGAGGAAGTCTCTGGATGGCCTTTCCTTCAGTCTCTACTTCACTAATTGTCCCTACATTTCCTCTAGACAGAAGCAATTCTGGGTTAATATTTTTGAGATGGGTGGGTGGCCACATCCTGTAATCAGGGACTGTGCCTTACATCTGAATAAGGTCTCCACAGATTATATCTCCTCTTCGGTGGGTATTTCACATAATGTCATCCCTGTTGCATCGTGTAGCCTCTTACTTTTCTGGCATCTGGGACTTTCTAGTGGATACCCTCAGTTCATCATTCCCACTGCTACACCCCTTTCAATTTCCTAACCCTCTGTACTTCTCTCCCCTGTCTCCTCCCACACTTGATCATGTACCACTCTTCCCTCCTCCTCTCTCTGTCCCACATTCATCCCTCATTCTACCTCTCATGATTATTTTGTTTCTCCTTCTAAGAAGGACTGAAGCATCAAGACTTTTGCCTTCTTCTTGAGTTTCATATGGTCTGTGAGTTGTATCATGGGTATTCCAAGCTTTTTGTCTAATATCCAACTATAATTGAGTACATACTATGTGTGCACATTTTTGACTGGGTTACCTCATTTGTGGTATTTTGTAGTTCAATCCATTTGCTTGCAAATTTCATGAATTCGTTTTTTAATAACTGAGTAGTACTCCATTGTGTAAATGTACCACATTTTCTGTATCTATTCCTCTGTTGAGGGACATCTGGGTTGTTTCCAGATTCTGGCTATTATAAATAAGACTGCTATGAACATACTGGAGCATGTGTCCTTGTTATATTTTGAAACATATTTGGGTATATGTCTAGGAGTGTTATAGTTGGGTCCTCAGGCTGTACTACGTCCAATTTTCTAAGAAACCACCAAACTGATTTCCAGAATGGTTGATCTAGTTTTCAGTACCACTAGCAATAGAAGAGTTTTCCTCTTTTTCTACATCCTAACCAGTATCTACTGTCACCTGAGTTTTTGATCTAAGCCATTCTGATTGGTGTGAGGTGGACTGTCATAGTTGTTTTGAATTGCCTTTCCCTGATAACTAATAATGTTGAACATTTCTTTAGGTGCTTCTCAGCCATTCCAATCTCCTCAGTTGAGAATTCCCTTTTAAACTCTATACTCCACATTTTAACAGGGTTGTTTGGTTCTCTGGAATGAGTTCTTTGTACATATTGGATATTTAGCCCTCTCTCAGATGTGTGGTTGGTAAAGATCTTTCCTACTCTGTAGGTTCACGTTTTCTCCTATTGACAGTGTCCTTTGCTTTACTGAAGCTTTGCAGTTTTATTAAATCCCATTTGTCTATCCTAGAGCTTAAGGCATTGGTCTTCTGTTCAGGAAAAATTTCCCTGTGCCTATATATTCAAAGCACTTCCCCACACTCTCATATTAGATTAAGAGTATCTGGTTTTATCTGGAGGTCCTTGATCTACTTGGACTTGAGCTTTGTATAAGGAGATAAGAATAGATCAAGTTATTCTTCTACATGCCAACCTCCACTTCAGTTTGCACTATTTGATCAATATGTTGTCTTTTTTTCACTAAATGCTTTTGGCTTCTTTGTTAAAGATCTGGTGACCATAAGTGTGTGAGCTTAATTCTGAATCTTCAGTTCTATTCCCTTGATCTATCTGCTTGTCTCTGTACCAATATTATGCAGTTTTTTACCACTATTGCTTTGTAGTTCAGCTTGAGGTCAGGGACAGTGATTTCCCCCTAGTTCTCTTATTGTTGAAGATATTTTTTTTGCTACCCTAGTGTTGTTGGTTTGTTGTTGTTGTTGTTGTTTTTATTTCAGATGAATTTGAGAATTGCTTTTTCAGTCTCTGTGAAGAATTGATTTGGAATTTTGATAGGGATTACATTGAACCTGTAGATTGCTTTTGGTAAAATGGCCATTTTCACTATGTTAATCCTGCCACTCCATGAGCATGGGAAGTCTTTCCATCTTCTGAGGTCTTCTATTCCCTTCTTCAGAAATTTGAAGTTTTTGTCATACAGACCTTTCACTTCCTTGGTTAGAGTAACACCAAGATATTTTATATTATTTGTTACTAGTGTGAAGCATATCGTTTCCCTAATTTTTTCCTCAGCCTACTTATCCTTTGAATAGAGGAAGACTATTGATTTCTTTATGTTAATTTTATATGCAGCCACTTTGCTGAAGTTGTTTGTCATATGTATGAATTCTCCAGTGGAATTTTTGGGGTCACATAAGTATACTATCATTTCATCTGCAAATAGTGATATCTTGACTTCTTCCTTTCCAATTTGTATCCTTTTGACCTCACTTTGTTGTCTAACTGCTCTGGCTAGAACTTCAAGTAGTATAAGCATTTGACAAAACACAACACCCTTTCATGTTAAAAGTCTTGGAAAGATCAGAAATACAAGGCTCATACCTAAAAATAATAAAAGCAATATACAGCAAACCAAAAGCCAACATCTAACTAAATGGAGAGAAAATTGAAGCAATCTCACTAAAATCAGGGACTAGACAAGGCTGCCTACTCTCTCCCAATCTATTCAATATAATAATCAAAGTTCTAGCCAGAATAATTAGACAACAAAAGGAAGTTGAAGAGATACAAATTGGAAAGGAAAATGCCAAGATTTTTTTTCGGAGGGGGAGTGGTGCCAATCTTGTTTGGTTTTATCCCTGGTCTCTGATCTCACCACCCTCTGGATCCTGGCATTTCAGGCAGTATCAGGTATGGGATTCCTCTTGTGGCATGGGTTTCAATCAGGACTAGGAATTATTTGGTCACTCCCACAAATTCCTGTGCACCCTTTAACCCAGACCATCTTATAGGTAGGCCAAATTGTAGGTTGAAGCTTATGTATCTAGTTTGGGGTCCTAATTCCTCTGCTACAAGTCTCTCCTGGTTAAAAGATATTGTCAGTTAAGGCTTCATAATCCCATCTGCTAGGATCACTATCTTAGATTATTAGGAATTTCTATTGCACTGGGTTTCTAGCTTGTTCCCCAAATGGTCCACATTTCCATTTTTCTGTTTCTGTATTTTCTCCTTCCATCCTTACTGAACATAAACTCTCCTGTTCCCATTTCCCACCTTCCTCCACACATCAGGGATGTTCTCTATTTCTCCTTCCCAAGGATATTTATAGGAACTCCTTTGAGCTCTCCTTCTTCTGTAGCCTCTCTATGTCTTTGGACTATAGCATGGTCATCATTTACTTTAGAGCTAATATTCACTAATAAGGGAATATATATCATGAGGGCCATTTTGTTTAGATTTACCACACTCAGGATGATTTTTTTCAAGTTCAATCCATTTGCAAATTTTATAGTCATTGTTTTTTTTATTAAATTATTTTATATATTTACATTCTAGTGTTGCTCCTTTCCATGGTTCTTCTCCCTGAGTTCTTCACCCAATCTCCCATAACTTTTGCTTCTGAAAGAGAGCTCCCCATCCTACCACACAACCCCACCCCACACATGCCAGTATTCTCCTTTCCTGGGGCATAAAGTTTCTACAGGATTAAGAGTATCCTCTCTCATTCAAACCAGACAAGTCAGTCCTCTTCTACAAATGTGCCATGGTTCATCAATAATCACATTGTGTAGACCTATCACATTTTTGTAATCCATTTTTTGGTTTAGGAAAATCTATGCTGTTTTCAGTTTCTGGCTTTTTCAAATAAAGGTACTATAAATATAATTGAGCAATGTACTAGTATTATGGAGAATGCCTTTTGGAAGGCCATTTTTCCTGTATTGATCCTACTGATTGATGAACATTGCAGTAATTTCCATCTTCTGATATCTTCTTGTGTTTCTTTTTACACAGACTTCAATTTTTTTTGAATGACAATAGATTTATGGTGGAAAGTGCACAAATTCTTGATATCTATCTATCTATCTATCTATCTATCTATCTATCTAGTGCATAAATTTCTTGATAGAAACCACTTATCAAAGTTAAATGAGGACCAGATAAACAATTTACATAGACCCATAAACTGTAAGGAAATAAACACAGTCATTAATGTTTTCCATCTGTAGGAAAAAAAGAAAGGAAGGGAGGAAGGGAAGGATGGAGGGAGGGAGATAGAGAAAGCAAGTTAGAGTTCCCTGAAAATATTTTATATTATTTGTGGCTATTATAAAGTGTATTATTTCCTGATTTCTTCCTCAGCCATTTGTCTTTTTTATATAGGAAAGCTACTGATTTTATTTTTAAGTTGCCTTCTATTCAGACATTTTGCATAAGGTGTTTATCAGCTGTAGGAGTTCTCTGGTAGAATTTTTGGGGTCACTTATTTATACTGTCATATTATCTCCAAATAACAATACTTTGACTTCTTTCTTTCTAAATTTTATTCTCTTGATCTCTTTTAGTTGTATTATTGCTCTGGTTAGAACTTCATGTTCTATATTAAATACATATGGGGAGAGTAGAGAGAGCCTTGTCTTGCTCCTCATTTTAGAAGAATTGCTTTGAATTTCTCTCCATTTAATTTGATGCAAGGTGTTAGTTGGCTCTATATTGACTTTTGTAGTTTAGGTATGTCCCTGTATCCCAAATCTCTCCAACACTTTTATCATGAAGGTGTGTTGGACTCTTTCAAAGGCCATTTCAGCATCTAATTAGATGAACATGTTGTTTTTTTTTTCATTCAATTTGTTTACATGGTAGATTATATTGACAGATTTTCACATGTTAAAACACCTTCCTTCATCCCTGGGATGAAGTCTACTTGTTCATGGTAAATGATGTATTTGACTGGCAAATAATTTGGTTTGCAAATAATGTAATATGTATTTTTGCATATGTCTATGAAGAATATTTGTGTGTATTTCTTTCTTTGTTTTTGGTATCAAGGTTTCCATTTTCTATTTTGTGGAATAATTTCAGGAGTAACCATTAGCTCTTCTTTGAAACTTAAGTAGGATTCTGTGCTGAAATCTTTTGGACCTAATCTTTCTTTCTTTCTTTCTTTGTTTCTTTGTTTGTTTGTTTCTTTCTTTCTTTCTTTCTTTCTTTCTTTCTTTCTTTCTTCCTTCCTTCCTTCCTTCCTTCCTTTTCTTCCTTCCTTCCTTCCTTCCTTTCTTCCTTCCTTCCTTCCTTCCTTCCTTCCTTCCTTCCATCTCTATCTCTCTCATTCTCTCTCTCACTCTCTCTCCTTTACTTCCTCCATCCCTCCTCCCCTCCCTTCCTTCCTTCCTTCCTTCCTTCCTTCCTTCCTTCCTTCCTTCCATCTCTATCTCTCTCATTCTCTCTCTCACTCTCTCTCCTTTACTTCCTCCATCCCTCCTTCCCTCCCTTCCTTCTTTCCTTCCTTCCTTCCTTCTTTCCTTTCCTTTTTCTCCAGATGGAAAACATTAATGAGCATGTATATTTCCTTAGGGTCTATGGGTCTATTTACATTGTTTATCTGGTCTTGATTTAATTTTGATAAGTGGTATCTATCAAGAAATTTGTGCATTTCTTTTGCATATTACAATTCTATGGAATACACATTTTCAAAGTATGACAGGGATCAGTGAATTTTCTCAGTGTCTGTTATTATGTTCCCCTTTTCATTTCTGATTTTGTTTATTTAGAAATTTTTTCTCTCTGCCTGGTAGTTTGGATAAAGGTTTGTCTGTCTTGTGTATTTTCTCAAAGAGCTAACTCTTTATTTTGTTGATTCATTGTATTCATCTCTTTGTTTCTGTTTTATTAATTTTAGCCCTCATATTGATTATTTCTGCCTTCTAATCCTCTTGGGTTCATTTACTTCTTTTTGTGCTAGAATTTTTCATGTATGCTGTTAATTTACTATCATGGCATCTTTCTACTTTCATCAAGGCATTTTGTGCTATGAGCTTTCCTCTCTAGAGGAGGAGTCTTTTTCTACCATTGTCTTCAGGCTATGGAGTTCAAGAGAGGACTCAATTGAGACTATAGTCATATAATGAAGCTGATTTATATGTAATTCAAACAAGTTTAAAATTTATAAAAAGCACAAAAATGTGTGTTATGTCTTAAATGGTTTACAGTGATGTAGGCGTCACTGTTCTAGGTTTTGATTTTGATTTTGGTTCCTGTTTCTTTGGTTTTGCTTTTGTTTTCTGAGCTGAGGTCTTACTAAGTTATTAAAGCTGTCACTAAGCATGAATCACAAAACATATTTTATATGTTTGTAAATATTTATCTCCCCAGATTGATAAGTAAATTCCTGGTTTATTCTGAATTTCACGTGCACATTAATGTAGACTATAAAAATACAAAGAGGCCTATACTTGTTACGGAGATTTCTAAATGTAGTGAGCAATAAAACATGCCAAGCTAAACTTTCCTTACATTATCTGTCTTCATTAATAGTTCACACAGAAAAGGTATTTCATGTTTTTCATTTTCTGCTAGCCACTGAGGATAGATGTCTAACTACAAAGAAAATATTTTGGGATGCAATTGCTGAAGAAAATATCCTTCAGGAACTGAAGACATTTATTAGTGTCATAGGTCTCATCAAATCAGGAACAGTCTTATGAAACTGTCCCATCTAAAGCATCTCATGTGATAGTAGTTTGGTCTTGATCATCAAGGTGATGAACAACTCTCATTAGAGATAGTTTGGCATTTCCAGAGTCAATCACAAGACTGTCTTTAGATGAAGTTCTTTCCAGGCTCTCCATATTATCATGATTTGTCTGCTATCTTTGCTTATATCCTGCACTTAGTATCCTTTGTAATGGGAAACATGTCTCCATGGATATACAAATCAAAACTTTCTCCATTTCAAAACTGGAAATGTTTCAAGGCCTTGTTATGTCCACCTTCTGTTTCTTCTCTAGCTTCCAGATTCAGTCTGCACAAAAGTGTGTCCTCCAGGGACTCGGAAGGGGATTCACCAGGGACAGCCCATATGCTGCTTTGATTGCATCCCATGTACTGATGGATATGTGTCAGAGAAACCAGGTAGAGACGGTAAATTTTTATAAATAGTAATGCAGGTAGATTATTTATTTTCTGACAAAGACATCCTTGAAATCCTTTTATATTAATGATATAAGCAATGCAAGGCAAAGTAATTAACATCTATCAAGTTATTAAATGTTATTTGCAGTGTGAATGAAGAATAATAGTTTTTCTTACTGCAGTTGGAAAAGACTTACAACAATGTGCATAAGGAAATACCAATGAAAACACATAAAATGGGAAATATGAATAAAATCATAAAATCTTCTAAGTACATGTTTTTGAACTATACTGAAAACTAACTAGGAGATAGTCCTCAAATTGTCCTAAGGTTCCAAGCACTGAAGGCACATGCATTGCACAATGACTAAAACTTGGACTGCTGTGACAGCTTGCTCAGTAGAGGTGACATAGACAGGTTTGGTTTCTAGAAAAATGTTAGAGTAGGTTTGTTTACATTTCTATTCAGTTTTGTTGAAGAAACTAAAAAATCACTTGTCTTTTGTCACATAACCCACAAGAGTAATCATGTAAAATGGTAAGATGGTCTGGGATGGAATGAAGCACACTATAAGCTACACAACTCCCTTGCTAAAGGTCCCACAGTCTCTACAAAGAATTCCATCCAGAACAGTCCAGACCAGGAGACAGAGGAGTTGAAAGTAAATGTGGTTTGACCTTGGTCTTTAATTAACACTGAGTCAAACCATTCCATCATCTGCCATAACCTCATCTCAACTAGCTTTTCCTTCTTCACCAATGCATGCTTTTAGAGCCTCCCTCCAGATGTAGCCTTCTTCACTCAGAGACCAGGATTGATGTTGTTTTCCTTCCTATCATCATCCTCATCACTCAATGAATGAGCATTTAGAGTTGGGCACATTTGAGTAGGCAAATTCACGAGTCTCCTCTATGAAGGGATATTACCTGAGAGAATGAAAATGCTAGGGTTTTAACGCGATGTGTGTCAGTCCTTTTGATTGCTTCATATCAAAAGCTGTGACTTTCTCATTCCTGGGCTGATCTCGATTTGATAAAGACACAGTCCACTATTCCACAGATAGAGAAGAAAGAAAGGACATCACCAATAGAAAAAAAATTCAAGAACAGCTCAAGTTGAGGTGTGATCATTTTCTGATATTTAAAACAACTCTGAATCTGTCACATCATCTGCACCAAGGCCCCTTTTATAATTGTAATTTTAAGATATTATATAGATTTTATAATAGATTTCCAGTAAATCCTGTTGAGGTCTTTAACTGAACCAGACTGTTCACAGTTAAATGTGACAAATTTTTGAAGTCAATAGTCAATTATGCAGGTTTTATTTTTTCACAATAGGTCAAAGGCTATGTGATCCATGTGGGGAAAATGACTGGTCCAATGCGGAGAAGAACAAGTGTGTGCCAAAGCATGTGGAATTCCTTGCTTATGAGGAGGCCCTGGGGTTCACCCTTGTCATCCTTTCCATCTTTGGAGCTCTTGTGGTCTTGGCAGTCACTGTTGTGTATGTGATCCACAGGCACACTCCATTGGTGAAAGCCAATGACCGGGAGCTGAGCTTCCTCATTCAGGTGTCTCTGGGAATCACAGTGCTATCATCCATGTTGTTCATAGGCAAGCCATGCAACTGGTCCTGCAAGACCCGTCAGGTCACTCTGGCACTGGGCTTTTGCCTTTGTTTGTCTTCCATTCTTGGAAAGACTGTTTCACTCTTTTTTGCCTACAGGATTTCCATATCTAAAACTCGGCTAATATCCATGCACCCCATTTTTCGTAAACTCATTGTGCTGATCTGTGTTGTAGGGGAGATTGGTGTATGCACAACTTACTTAGTGTTGGAGCCTCCAAGCCTGTTCAAGAACATTGAACCTCAAAATGTAAAGATCATCTTTGAATGCAATGAAGGTTCTATAGAGTTTCTGTGCTCCATTTTTGGGTTTGATGTTCTTTTGGCTCTGCTGTGTTTTGTTACCACCTTTGTGGCTCGCCAGCTGCCAGATAACTATTATGAAGGTAAATGTATCACTTTTGGAATGCTGGTCTTTTTCATTGTCTGGATCTCTTTTGTCCCTGCTTACTTGGGCACCAAAGGCAAATTCAATGTGGCTGTGGAAATATTTGCCATTTTGGCATCCAGCTATGGCTTGTTAGGCTGTGTATTTCTTCCCAAGTGTTTCATTATCTTGCTGAGGCCAAAGAGGAACACTGATGAAACTGTTGGTGGAAGAGTCCCCACTGTTGACAGGAGCATCCAGCTGACCTCAGCTTCTGTGAGCAGTGAGCTTAACAGCACCACGGTGTCCACTGTCCTGGATGAGTAGAGCAGTGAGATCCATGTGACATGCAAAGCTGGATAATGGCATAGCTCAATCTTCCTCTGAACATTGTTTTTCAAGCAGCTGCTGATGCTCATGGGTAATATTGGGGGTTTGGACTTTTATAATATAATCTTAGCATAGTAAATAAAATCTTATTCTGTTAAATGCCATTTGACATGGATTATAATATGACATCAATGAAATTGGAAACCATTTCAATAGAATATTTTATGATAAGTTTATAGTAGAGGACATGACAGATATTACTTGAAATGAGAAATAAAATTCAGGAAGATATTTATTTTAGTTTTTTTAAAAAAACTTTGTTTGTTTGTTTGTTTGTTTGTTTGTTTTAAACTTCTGATTGTATTCCCTTCCCTGTCCATGCTCCTCCTATTCCATATCCCATAACTCCTCCCTGTACCACTGTCTCCACGAGGGTGTCCCTACCCTCCATCCCCAACCCCACCAGACCTCTAAACTCCCTAGGGCTTCCTGTCTCTTGAGGTTTATGTACATTTTCTCTGACTAAATCCAGACCTGGAAATCCTGCTGTATATATGTTGGGAGCTTCATATCAGTTGATATATGCTGCCCTGTTGGTGGTCTTATAGGCCTGGGGTCCAGGTTAATTGAGACTGCTGATCTTCCTACAGGGTTTCTCTCCTCCTCAGCTCCTTCCAACTTTCCCCTAATTCAAACACAGGGGTTAGCAACCTTTGTCCATTGGATGGGTGCAAATATCTGCATCAGACTTTTTCAGCTGCTTGTTGGGTCTTTCAGAGTGCAGCCATGCTAAGTCCCTTTTTGTGAGTGCCCCATAGCCTCAGTAATAGTGTCAGGTCTTGGGGCCTCCCCTTGAGCTGGATCCCACTTTGGGCATGTTGCTGAACCTTCTTTTCCTCAGTCTCCTCTCTATTTCCATCCCTGAAGTTCTTTAAGACAGGAACAATTGAGTCATTTGTGACTCAGGGATGGTAACCCCCTCCCTCTTTTGATGCCCTGTCTTCCTGTTGAAGGTGGGCATCTATAAGTTCCCTCTGCCTACTGTTGGGCATTTTATCTAGCTCCCTCCCTTTGGGTCCTGAGAGTCTCTCACCTCCCAGGTCTCTGGTACATTATTGAGAGTCCCCCATCCTCCCACCTTCTTAGATTTCCTGTTTCTATTCTTTCTGCTGGCCCTCAGGGCTTTAGTCCTTTTCCCCCAAAAAATACCAGATCATGCTTCCCTCTCCCCTCCATCCCCTTTGCCTCCGAGTTCCCTCCCTCCTTCCCTCTTTCCCTCTTGGTTGCGTTCTTCTCCCTCCCAAGTAGAACTGAGGTGTCCTTACTTGGACACTTCAGCTTGTTGAACTTTTAGAATTCTATGGACCGTATCTTGGTTATTTTGTACTTTTTGGGGGGGGGGTATCGACTAATAGTGAGTACATTCCATGACTTTCCTTTTGGGTCTGAGTTACCCTCATTCAGGATGATATTTTCTAGTTCCATCCATTTGCCTTCAAAACTCAGGATGTCATCATTCTTAATAGCTGAGTAGTATTCCACTGTGTAAATGAACCACATTTTCTGTATCCATGTTTCTGTTGTGGGGCATCTGGGCTATTTCGAGTTCCTGGCTATATCAAACAAGGCTGCTATGAACATAGTGGAACATGTGCCCCTGTGGCATGGTGAGGCATCTTTTGGGTATATTCCCAAGAGTGGTATTTCTGGGTGTTGGGATAGCCCTGGGACTAATTATATTTGATATTAATACTGTTCTCCTGTGAGAGGCTTTGAACAAGGAATGAGTCAGCACTCAGGTGACTTCCTGTAAACCTGCTTCCTACCTTAATTTCTCAAACAAAGGAAAGCTGACGATTGGGCAGATAAAAAGGAAGGTGAAGTAGAAAGTGTGGAGAAGGAAGAAGGAGAAAATGGACCAGGGAGAGGACACAGAGGAAGAGGAGGAGGAAGAAGAAAAGCAGAGCAGAAGCGCATGGCCTGGAGAAACTGCAGTTCTAAGGGGTCTCATAGATGTGGAAGATACTAGTTTAGCAGTAGATTTGTCCATTCTAGGTGCACAGCATGTAATCATATTAACTGAGTCCTGTTTTCATTACTGGGGCATACTTGGGATGGAGAGATTTACTGCAACACCTGGGTCTTCAGGTAGTTCTATTTCCAATTTTCTGAACAAACTCCAGATTGATTTCCAGAGTAATTGTACCAGTTTGCCATCCCACCAGCAACTGTATAGAGTTTCTCTTTGCACACATCCTTGCTGTCACCTGAGATTTTTATCTTTGTTGTTCAGATTGGTGTAAGAGGGAGTCTCAAGGTTGTTTTGATTTGCATTTCTCTGATCACAAAGGACTTTGAACATTTCTTTAGGTGTTTTTCAGCCATTCAAGATTCCTCTATTGTGAATTCTCAATTTAGTTCTATACCCCATTCTTTGATTGGTTTTTTGGGGGAGGGGGTTTGGTGGTTAGTTTCTTGAGTTCTTTATATATTTTGGATATTAGTTCTCTATTAAATGTGGGGTCAGTGAAGTTTTTTTCCAATCTGTAGTTTGCTGATCTGTCTTATTGACTATATCTTTTTCCTTAAAGAAGCCAATGGTGCATACTCTAAGATCAAGAATTGATAAATGGGACTTCAGGAAGATATTTTACACACTTATATCCTTCTTTAACAGGTAACTTGATAGAAAATTTCTCAAAGGGATGCTCCCTGATCTGGAATTTTATAGGAAATCCTGTGTTTTCCATTTTTTTCCATGTTAAAAAGTGTCAGTTTGAAAACATTCTTGTAAGAAACAAAAACAAGGGGAAATAAGATTACAACATAGCAGTAGTTTCTTCTATAGAAAACGTCTTTATTTCAAAGAAAGCTTACAGTTATTTTCCCAGAACAAGTAAGGGGATGTTAGTTTGATGAGTGTGATGTTTGGCCAGGGTTAATGTCAGGAAAGCAGAACTATAAGAGACAAAAGCAGAGATTTGGACCTGGAGGGCATCATCCTGAGTGAGGTAACCCAATCACAAAAGAACTCACATGATATGTACTCACTGATAAGTGAATATTAGGCCCAGAAACTTAGAATACCCAAGATATGAGATACAATTTGCAAAACACATGAAACTCAAGAAGAACAAAGACCAACGTGTTGATACTTTGCCCCTTCTTAGAATTGGGAACAAAACACCCATAGAAGGAGTTACAGAGACAAAGTTTGGAGCTGAGACAAAAGGATGAACTATCTAGAGACTGCCATACCCAGGGATCCATCCCATAATCAGCCTCCAAACGCCGACACCATTGCATACACCAGCAAGATTTTGCTGTATGGACCCTGTTCAAACTGTCTCTTGTGAGGCTATGCCGGGGCCTAGCAAACACAGAAGTGGATACTCACAGTCAGCTATTGGATGGATCACAGGGCACCCAATGGAGGAGCTAGAGAAAGTACCCAAAGAGCTAAAGGGATCTTCAACCCTATAAGTGGAACAACTATATGAACTAACCAGTAGCCCCTGGAGCTCTTGACTCTAGCTGCATATGTATCAGAAGATGGCCTAGTTGGCCATCAGTGGAAAGAGAGGCCCATTGGTCTTGCAAACTTTATATGCCTCAGTACAGCAGAACACCAGGGCTAAGAATTGGGAGTGGGTGGGAAGGGGAGTAGGGGGGAGGGTATGGGGGACTTCTGGGATAGCATGGGAAATGTAAATGAACAAAATACCTAATAAAAATAATAAATAAATAAATAAATTAATTAATTAAAAAATTTAAAAATGAAACGGTAAATAAATTCGTTATTTGTATACATGGAATTGTCACAATTAAACCTACCATTTGTAGACTTTGCACAAGAAGAATGGAAGAATGGATAGTTGAGGGGTACAGGGACAGGAAGACAGGTAGAAGAAGGGTAGGGAGGAGGGATGTGATATGCTTACCTCCTAGAATGTTCCAAAGACTATTGACTCTGAGAGCTACATGTCCTTAGGAACTTGCCAAATCATCTGAGAAGTCTGTATGATTAATTGTGAATCTCTAGAAGTATTTAATAGATCACATTTGTTCAATTCTCATATAAATTATGACAGGAAATTAATTTCAATTTTTGTTATTGGATATTCCTAAACTTTGAAAATGACAAATAAATCTAGTCTCTTCAAAAAAAATGATGCTAGTTTGGAGGAAAAAATTCAGGGATATTTGACATGAAATTTTGTAGAGTAAAGTAGAATTTAATTGCACTGTGCAATGTTATAAAATGTATTCAGTGTCCTAATCTTCTAGATAAATGGCATATAGGTATAGATACTTTATAAATGATAGATAGATAGGTAGATGGACTGATAGATGATAGAAAGAAGTGGTTAAAATACAATTTCTGTAAATACTGACCAACATTGATAATGTGTTTAATAATCTGTCTATTATTTCACATAAGCAATAGTAGTAATAGTTTCATGTGTAACTTTGGAGTCTTAGAGTAAACTTTTTTAGCTAAAATAGAGTCAATCTCATCTTTGTTGATGAAACACATGTCTTATTACAGCTGGGTGGTGGTGGCACATGCCTTTAATCCCAGCACTTGGGAGGCAGAGGCTGGCAGATTTCTGAGTCTGAGGCCAGCCTGGTCTACAGAGTGAGTTCCAGGACAGCCAAGACTATACAGAAAAACCCTGTCTCGAAAAACAAAACAAAACAAAACAAAACAAAACAAAACAAAAACCAAAACAAAACAAAACCAAAAAAAAAAAAAAACCCAATATATATACATATATTCTCTGGGTTTATCTATACAAAATTTCACTAATAACTTAGTTATGGTTTTAAATAACCAGTGAATCTGTGGAGTGGAGACAGGTGGTGGATGTTAACTACTAATGGTTATGCATGTAAACATTCTCTGTTGTAAACTTCTGTTTCAATTTATGACTTGACTTTTTGTGTAAACTTGTGATCACATATTCTGAAAGATGTTTAAGTACTGAGGACAAAGAGAAGAGTGAGGGACTAAGGTGAAAAGAACTGAGCTGTGGAAGGGAACTGAGATGAGGATAAGTTTTTAGACAGAACACTTTT
This sequence comes from Mus musculus, assembly GCF_000001635.26. Classification (NCBI taxonomy): domain Eukaryota; kingdom Metazoa; phylum Chordata; class Mammalia; order Rodentia; family Muridae; genus Mus; species Mus musculus. The sequence goes on along the minus strand of NC_000069.6, from coordinate 64,532,478 downwards.
TAGACAGAACTGAACTCAAGAAGAACTTAGAAGTATAAGTATAGCTTTCAGAGAAAAGGCATTGAGAGTAAGAACGTTGTCGTGACTTCAGAGCAGGGGGAGAGAAAAAGATTAGAAGGGGAATGTAGAATGGAATAACTTAAAAACTATAGTTAACATAAAAAGCTAACAGAAAAATGTGGAGAATATAGAGGAAGAGTGGAAAAAAGAAGCAACTACAGAGAGCAGAAGGAGCAGGCAGACTTATGACCGTGGGACAGAACAGGTCCTTTTTAAATAACACAGCAGGCTTAGTCTTATTAAATGGAAAAAAAAGCTATGTTTTTCTTACAAACATGGGTTTAATTCATTTAGTATTAAAAGGGTAGAAGCTTTTTTATTTCTCTATGCAATAAAGATTGGAACTCATTTTTCATCTAGAATGAGTGAATTCTTTCTGCACCAGTGCTTGGTCTTTTGCTTCATGTGCATATGTAAGTATGAATGTGTGTGTAAGTATGTATTTGTGAGCATGTATGCACATGTATGTGTAAGTATGTAATTGTGAGAATGCAGGCAATCTGGGTCTAACTGGTTTGAATGGAAATGAGCATGCATGAGTCTGTATATGATTTTATGTGAGATCATGCATGTTTGCTTATGTAAAAGTGTTTTGTCTGTCAATGTTATTCTCTTCTCCTGGTTCAATAAAAGTTTACTGCTCCAAACTCTCCCCTAGCCCAACAAGCAAGAGACATCTGAACAAAAGGGAAAAGCTCTAAGAATTAATCCTTTACTTAATCTGCTGCTGTTTTAGGATGAGGTGCTAAGTGACTGAGACTGCAGTCTCTGGACTCAGAAGAACAGAGAAGGCATGTCACCTACATAAGCATAGTAACTTAGACTTAGATAAGTAAACTTTTTATTATACAGCAACCATAAATATTTCATAAGACAAAGTCTTACCCTCTGCTGACACTCTTTCCCCTCTGTTGTCTCAATAAGAAGAACCAAAAAGAAAAAAGAAACCCATGCTGGGGGCTGGCCCCCCACAAAGATGGTTTATGTTCTCAACGTGACAGAATCTGGAACAAACTCTGAGCATACCTTTAAGAGATGACTACACAAGTGGATGCTCACAGTCAGCTAAAGGATGGATCACAGGGCTCCCAATGGAGGAGCTAGAGAAAGTACCCAAGGAGCTAAAGGGATCTTCAACCCTATAGGTGGAACAACATTATGAACTAACCAGTACCCCTGAGCTCTTGACTCTAGCTGCATATGTATCAAAAGATGGCCTAGTCGGCCATCACTGGAAAGAGAGGCCCATTGGACACGCAGACTTTGTGTGCCCCGGTACAGGGGAACGCCAGGGCCAAAGGGGGGGAGTGGGTGGGTAGGGGAGTGGGGGTGGGTGGGTAAGGGGGACTTTTGGTATAGCATTGGAAATGTAAATGAGCTAAATACCTAATAAAAAATGGAAAAAAAAAAAAAAAAAAAGAGATGACTACACAATGTTTATTTACATATTATTTGTTAATTTATGAACCAAAGCTTTGTAATTAACATTGAAAATTTATCGATCTTTAATAATATATATATATATATATTATTAAATATATATATATATATTATTAAATAAAATAAAATAAAAGAAACGAAAAAATAAATCAGATACTGGAATGCCAACCAGGTGGCATACACAAGCTGATATGAGGCCCTCAGCTTAAGCAAACGAATGTCAGATCTGGGTGTCTTCAGAAAAGATGCACCTAACCCTAAAGCCCTAGGGAGTTTAGAGGTCTGTTGGAGTAGGAGGTGTGTGTGTGTGGGGGGGGGGTATGTGGGGGGGGACATCAACATGGAGATAGAAGGCTAGAAGGGAGGTATGGGATATGGAACATTCAGAGGGTGGATCAAGAGGGGAAGAAAATCTGGAGTTTAAAATAAATAAATAAATAAACAAATAAATAAATAAATAAATAAACAAACTTTTAAAGAGAGAGAGAGATTGTTCTCTCTGCATTAACTGAGATAGGAAGTTCTGTCCACCATGGAAGGTAGAATTCCCTGCTGGGGATCTCAACTGTATGTAATGGGAAGAGTAAGTACATTTATTGGAAAAAAAAAAACAAACACACAAAACATCACCTTATAGATTCTGATTTTACTGTCTGCCTTCCATATACATTGCTGGTTGCTCAATGCTAATGCATTGGACCCTGTTTTTATGTAACTACCAAGCAAATACCCCCAAAATGCCACTCTGTGTCAGAATGCTAAAGATAGTGTTTTAATACTTGTTGAGAATATAATATATTCTAACATTCACTGTTATCAATCAAAAATATCTCATATACCGCTGCACTGTGTCCTTGTTTCAAATTCATGCCCCCTTTCTTTATTTTTACATATATGTTCATTTTCTTTAGTCAGGAGCAATTCTGGATTAATATTTCTGAGATGGGCAGGTGGCCCTATCCCTCATCAACGGGCTGTGCCAAAGCTCCGGATATGGTCTCTACAGGCTCTCTCTCCTCTTTGTTGTGAATTTCAGCTAAACTCATTCCTGTTAAATCCTGGTATTCTCTTGTTTTCCTGGGATCTGGGACTTTCTGCTAGTTACCCCAGTTTCCCATCTCTCACTGCTACACACCTCTGTTCTTTTTCCTAACTCTCTGTACTTCTCCCCTGTCTCCTCCCACACTTGATTCTGCCCCCTTTTTCTTCCCCCTCTGCTATCACTCCCAGGTTCAAATAGTACACATGGAGGGACACATGGCTCCAACTGCATATATAGCAGAGCATTGCCTTATCTGGCATCAATGGGAGGGGAGGCCCTTGGTCCTGTGGAGACTCATTGCACCAGTGTAGGGGAATGCTACAGCAGCCAACCAGGAGTGGTTGTGTGGTTGGGGTACAACCTTAAAGAAGCAGGGGGAGGAGAGATGGGATAGGGGAGTTGAAGAGGGGAAACTTGGAAGGGGGATAACATTAGAAACATAAATAAATAAAGTAACCAATAATAAAATAATAATAAAAATAAGGCTGCACACGATTTTGAGCTTCACTAATATCTTGGGTTTAGACATAGCTGCCCAGCACTAGGGTAATTTGTTATTTCCAGTTAATTTTCTTGCTGTGAAAAACTGTAGATCATCTGTATCATATTTTAAATATGTAACTCTTTGGAATCAGTGTTTCTATTTGATTTCTGCAGATTAATACACTAGACACTTTTCTAATAAAAATATATAAAAGAAAATGAAGTACAACTCCAGCAGATTTTAAATTATTCCTGTTTATGAAGGAGGGAGAAAAATATCTATAAAAACATTTAAGTGTCTAGCAGAAAAAAATACATCAAGCCATCAGGAATACTCATGTACAAGCCTATACCCTCCCCTCCATCTTCACATTAAAGACATACCATGAAAAAAATATCATTGTATATATGCAGTCAGAAGCCTTCTATACAAATCAAAAAAAAAAAAAAGACTTAGAAACTACACATCTATATATACCTAATGGTATAATAGTGTCAGTCACATGTTGGTGGTAACTAAGAGCTATCTATTTGGACTTAAGTCTCACTCAGTGGGGTGAAAGGATTGCTGGCACTAGAAATCTAGCCAACTTTTCAGGGTTAGTGAGATCATGGACCTAGGAAATAATATACTATTGCCTCTTTGCTAGACCTGCATAAAACCTTTCCAAATCCTTGATCCTATCTTTATGCTCACAGGTAAGTGTTACTCTCATCAAATGGAGAGCATTGCAAAAATACAAAAATTGGACACAATCGTTTGTGTAATTACACAATTTAATGTGTCAGGAGCCATCATACTACAAGCTAATAACTAGCAGGTGATCTTCCTGAAATAACATCACGTTAGGTAATATCTCCAACAAAGCTCCAACAGGCAAGGCCTAGGAATAAATTTTAAGAAAAGATTCTTGCTATTAATATATATTTCCTATTATTATTAAACACATATGACAATAACTAGGTATTAGCTCACCACAGGAAAAAGGGCATCTCTTCCCATTGATGACAGACTAGGCCATCCTCTATTCCATATGCAGTTAGAGCCATGAGTCCCACAATGTGTTTGCTTTGGTTGGTGGTTTAGTCCCAGGAAGCTCTGGGGGTACTGGTTAGATCATATTGGTGTTCTTCCTATAGGGCTGCAGACCCCTTCAGCTCCTTGGGAACTTTCATTAGCTCATTTATTGGGGACCCTCTGCTATGTCCAATAGATGGCTGTAAGCATCCACTTCTGTATTTTTCAGGCAATGGCAGAGCCCCTCAGGACAGCTATATAGGGCTCCTGTCAACAAGCTCATAACGGCATCCACAATAGTGTCTAGTATTGGTGGTTGATTATGGGATGGATCACCAGGTGGGGCAGTCTCTGGATGGTCATTCGTTCAGTGTCTGCTTCACAATTTGTCTCTGTAACTCCTTCCAAGTGTATTTTGTTGCTCATTCGAAGAAGGAAAAATGATCCACACTTGGATCTTCCTTCTTCTTGAGTTTCATATGTTTTGTGAATTGTATATTGGGTATTCTGAGCTTCTGGACTAATATCCACTTATTAATGAGTGCATATCCTGTGTGTGTTCTTTTCATGATTTAGGGTATCTCAATCAGGATGATATCCCCCAGATCCAACCATTTGTCTAAGAATTTCATAAATTCATTGTTTTTAATAGCTGCATAGTACTCCATTGTATAAATGTACCACATTTTCTGTATCCATTCCTCTGTTGAGGAACATCTGGGTTCTTTCCAGCTTCTGGATATTATAAATAAGGCTGCTATGAACATAGTAGAGCATGTGTTCTTATTACACGTTGGAGCATTTTCTGGGTATATGACCAGAAGTGGTATTGTTGGGACCTCCTGTAATACTATGTCCAATTTTCTGAGGAACTGCCAAACTGATTTCCAGAGTGGCTGTAACACCTTACAATCCCACCAGCAATGGAGGAGTGTTCCTCTTTCTCCACATCCTTGCCAGCATCTGTTGATAACTTATCTTAGCCATTCTGACTGGTATGAGATGGAATATCAGGGTTGTTTTGAATTGCCTACCCTGATGACTAAGGAGGTTGAACGTGTCTTTAGGAACTTCTCAGCAATTTGGTATTCCTCAGTTGAGAATTCTCTGTTTAGCTCTGTATCCCATTTTTAATAGGGTTATTTGGCTCTCTGGAGTCTAACTACTTGAGTTTTTTGTATATATTGGGTATAAGTCCTCTATGGGATTTAGGATTGATAAAGACCTTTTCCTTCTGTTGTTTGCCTTTTTGTCTTATTGACAGTGTCCTTTGCCTTACAGAAGCTTTGAAATTTTATTGCCTCCCATTTTTAAATTCTTGATCTTACAGTACAAGCCATTGATGTTCTGTTCAGCAATTTTTCCCTGTGCCCATATGTTCAAGACTCTTCCCCACTTTCTCCTCTATAAGTTTCAGTGTCTCTGGTTTTATGTGGAGTTCCTTGATCCACTTAGACTTGAGCTTTGTATAAGGAGGTAAGAATGATCAATTCTCATTTTTCCACATATTAACAACCAGTTGATCCAGAACCATTTGTTGAAAATGCTGACTTTTTTCCCACTGTATGGTGTTAGCTCCTTTGTCAAAGATCAAGTGACCATAGGTGTATGGGTTCATTTCTAGGTCTTCAATTCTTTTCCATTGATCTACCTGTCTGTTGTTGTACCAGTAACATGCAGTTTTTTTTTTTAAATCACAATTGCTCTGTAGTACAACTTGAGGTCAGAGATGGTGATCCCACTAGAGATTCTTTTATTGTTGAGAATAGTTTTTGCTATCCTAGTTTTTTTTTCCAGATAAATTTGTAAATTTTCCTTTCTAACTCTGTGAAGAATCGAGTTGGAATTTTGTGGGGATTGAATTGAATCTGGAGATTGCTTTTGTCAAGTTAGCCATTTTTACTATATTAGTCCTGCCAATCTAAGCACAAAGGAAATCTTTCCATTTTATGAGAGTTTCTTCAATTTTTTTCTCCAGAGACTTGAAGTTCTTGTCATACAGATCTTTCACTTGCTTGGATAGAGTCATACCAAGGTATTTTATATTATTTGTGACTATTGTAATGGGTGTTGCTTTTGTAATTTCTTTCTCATCCTGTTTATCCTTTGTGTAAACAAAGACCAATGATTTGTTTGAGGTAATTTTATATCTAGCTACTTCACTGAAGTTGTTTATCAGGTTTAGAAGTTCTCTGGTGGAACTTTTGGGGTCACTTATGTACACTATCATATCATCTGCAAATAGTGATATTTTGACTTCTTCCTTTCCAATTTGTATTCCTTTGATCTCCTTTTGTTTTCTAATTGCTCTGGGTACGATTTCAAGTACTATATTGAATAGGTAGGGAGAGAGTGGGCAGCCTTGTCTAGTCCTGATTTTAGTGGGATTGCTTCACGCTTCTCTCCATTTAGTTTGATGTTGCCTACTGGTTTACTGTATGGTGCTATTATTAGGTTTAGTTATTGGCCTTGAATTCCTGACCTTTCCAAGAATTTTATCATGAATGGTTGTTGGATTTTGTTAAATGCTTTTTTACCAATTAATAGATGATCATGTGTTTTTTTATTTTTCTTTAACTTGTTCATGTAGTGGATTACATTGATGGATTTCTATATATTAAACCATCCCTACATCCCTGAGATGAAGCCTACTTGATCATGATGGATGATCATGTAGATATGTTCTTGGATTCTGTTTGTGAGGATTTTATTGAGTAATTTTGCATCGATATTCATAAGGGAAATTGGTCTGAACTTCTCTTCCTTTGTTGGGTCTGTGTGTGGATTAGGTATGAGAGTAATTGTGGCTTCAATGAATGAATTGGTTAGAGTACCTTCTGTTTTTATTTTGTGGAATAATTTGAGGAGTATTGCTGATAGGTCTTCTTTGAAGGTCTGATAGAGCTCTACACTAAACCCATCAGGTTCTAGGATTTTTTTTTTTTTATTGGGAGACTACTAATGACTCTTTCTATTTCTTTAGGGGATATGGGATTATTTAGAGGGTTAGTCTGATCCTGACTTATCTTTGGTACCTGGTATCTGTATAGAAAATTGTCCATCAGGAAAGCATCCATCCTTAAAGAGGACAATGAACTGAATATGAATAATGGAAATCAGAGTAGTGCAGAAAGACAGCTTGGTGACAAAGGTAATAATCACTCAAACCCTGCAACCTGAGTTCAACCCTCAGAACCCACTCAAGGAGAAGAGAACTGATTCCACAGAGTTTCCTCCTATCTTCACATGTACACCATAGCATGCATGCTTATGTGGGCACTTACACACAAGAGGATGCCTACACTCACGCACAAAAACTAATAAAAGAATAATTTAAAATTCATTTAAAAGAAAAAAATTAGTGTCCAGAACATACAGCATTTTAGCTATCTCTTATGATGCTATTTCAGTGCCTGGCAAATACAGATGTGGATGCTCAGAGTCATTTATTGGATGGAACACAGGACCTCTGATGAAGGAGCTAGAGAAAGTACCCAAGGACCTAAAGGGGTCTGCAACCCTATAGGAGGAACAACAATATGAACTAACCAGTATCCCCCAGAGCTTGTGTCTCTAATTGCATATGTATCAAGGGATAGCCTAGTCAGCCATCAATGGGAAGAGAGGCCTTTGGTCTTGTGAAGACTATACGCTCCAGTACAGGGGAATGCCAGGTCCAGCAAGCAGGAGTGGGTGGGTTGGAGAGCAGCTCAGGGAGAGGGTATAAGGGACTTTGGGAGAGGAAACTAAGAAAGGGGATAGCATTTGATATGTAAATGAAGAAGATACGTAATAAAAAATTAACATTAAAAAACAAAACAAAACAAAACAAAACAACAACAACAACAAAACAAAATCCTTAGCCATAAGGCAAATACAGGAGTTACAAGAAATGAGAGTCTATTTCACTGCAGTCAGAATGGTTATCACCAATCATAGATCTCTACACAAAAGTTATTCAACAGCTTACTAAGTTACTTTAAGGAACTTGAGATCTAATACCTCTTTGGCCAAGTCCTACCCAAAAACCTACCCTCTCTTAAACTCCCCAAAAGGAGTAGGCCACTTGAGTGTAGATTTATTAATCTTTCTGTGTCCCAGACAAATGTACTCCATATCAGAATACTATTCTAATTCTTCAAAGTTAGTGGCACATGGACATAAAATTTCTCCTTCAAGGGCCCAAATTTCTCAACTCAAAGTTCCAGCTTGTAGAACTTGTTTTGACCCCATGTATCTGGAATTGGCTTTGTCAGGCTTCCAACTCAGTGGCCAGTACACATTTCAAGAACCACCAAAAAGACCACTGGAGAATTTCTCTGAGTAAAAACAAAACTAATTAACAGGTAAAACAATATGCTTAGCTTCTACTTCAGTCTGCCTTACTTCAAATTCCAACCCTATAAAATCGTCACTACATCCCTCAGTGGACTTAATAGACTTTAATCCAGGAATTCACAGCACAACAGAGGGATGGTTACACAGCTCACCAAATATCCTGTTACTCCCAGAATCCTCCCAATGGAAGAGTTTGCCATACTTCAAAGTCCAAGGCCATTCAAATATTAGTTGAGATTTTTATCCTGGCACAAGAGGTTCTTATGCTCTATTTGTAAAGCTCTTCCAACCTGTTGTCAGAGCAATCCTAAAGGACCCTTCAAACCACTTTCTTTTTACAACCAGTCCAACACAGTAGAGTATAGCCTAAGAAGATCATACAATACAGTTCATTCACATACCACTATGCAAGTGAATCCAATGCATTTAGTTCTTTAAAAATCGAAACTCTTGAATAGTCCTTATAGAATACATTGTCCTTCATTTTGAACTGCTATGTCTAAAGTCAGATAATAACCCAGTTTTCATTTCTCAATGTGCTGCCATGATCACAGAAATTATTCAACTGCAGAAACATGCAGGACTTCCTCCTGAAACTCTGTTTTATGTTCTTAGGACCACAAGACCTCTCACCTCAGAGCCAATGTACAAAAAGAACGTTGTTCACTAATGGTCCTGAAGACATGACTCTTAGGCTGTACCTTTCTGTCATTCTAGAACCTGTGAGAAAGGCAAAGTAACAGGCCTCTACTTAGAGCTATTGATTCTGAAATACTAGAGATGGAGTCCAGTATTCTGTTTAAGGGAATAGCCTGGTGATCCTGATATTTGCCACATTTTGACTATTAACATTTCTGATAGGCATTCTGAATGTATTTGACCTGATGTCAAAATGCTCAGAAATGCCAATCCATTGCTATGTTCATAAGAAAGGATTACTCCTTGGGTACTTTCTCTAGCTCCTCCATTGGGGGTCCTGGGATCCATCCAATAGCTGACTGTGAGCATCCACTTCTGTGTTTACTAGGCCTCGGCATAGCCTCACAAGAGACAGCTATATCTGGGTCCTTTCAGCAAAATCTTGCTGGTGTATGCAATGGTGTCAGCATTTGGAGGCTGATTATGGGATGGATCCCTGGGTATGGCAGTCTCTAGATGGTCCATCCTTTCGTCTCAGCTCCAAACTTTGTCTCTGTAACTCCTTCCATGGGTGTTTTGCTCCCAATTCTAAGAAGGGGCAAAGTGTCCATACTTTGGTCTTTGTTCTTGAGTTTCATGTGTTTTGCAAATTGTATTTTGTATCTTTGGTATTCTAAGTTTCTGGGCTAATATGTAGTGAGTACATATCATGTGAGTTCTTTTGTGATTGGGTTATGTCACTCAGGATGATGCCCTCCAGGTTCATCTACTTGCCTAGGAATTTCATAAATTCATTCTTTTTAATAGTTGAGTAGTACTCCATTATGTAAATGTACCATATTTTCTGTATCCATCCCTCTGTTAGGGACATCTGGGTTCTTTCCAGCTTAGGACTTAAAGGGGTCTGCAACTGTATAGGTGGAACAACAACATGAACTAACCAGTACCCCCCCAGAGCTCGTGTCTCTAGCTGCATATGTAGCAGAAGATGGCCTATTCAGCCATCATTGGAAAGAGAGGCCCAATGGTCTTGCAAACTTTATAAGCTTCAGTACAGGGGAATGCCAGGGCCAAGAAGTGGGAGTGGGTGTGTAGAGGAGTTGGGGGGGGGAGGGTATGGTGGACTTTTGGGATAGCATTGGAAATGTAAATGAACAAAATACCTAAAAAATTAAAAAAGTAAAAAAAAAAAAGAAATGATTACTCTTTATCACTCAGTAGAATATTACAGCCAGTAGTCATAAATGTCCCAAAGTTTGTTCTTTCAAGTATTTTCATTGAAATATGGACATTTTTACTAATTTCTACATCTATGGCAATTTCTTGCCACATGGTGGCATTAGATGTTTAACACAGACCACATGTCCTAGAAAGCTGAAAGTAAATATCAAACAAGGCTATTGATCCCTGTCTTCTTTTCTCTATAAATATAACCTACTTGTGACAAACTATATGACTCCTTATAAATGGAGTTTTAGAACAAATGATAATTATTATAATAAATGTAATGTGGAACTTGATTTTTTTTTAATAAACGAAAGTGCCTTTGGAATTATCTTTTCCTAACAGAAATATCTTGAAGTATTTAGTACCCTAATCATATAAATACAGCCCTAATTGGAAACAGAAGTATAGTTTAAGGTGTAGAAGCAGTATGTCCCTGGCCAGTTCTGGTCTGAGACCTAAAAACTTAGTGAAATTTGCAGGTGCATAGGAATAGATAGACCAACATCCTAGGATGTCAATGGGAGTATGCTATGGTAGTTTCTAGCAATTTGTTCATTTGGAAATGAAATAGAAAGAATTTGACAGATTACCTTTTATGTCAAGATGCTAAGATTCTTCCAGGTTTGCATGGCACCAATAAATTTTTTTAAATTTATGTGCATATGTGGTGTACATACACAGGAATGTAGGTGTCTAAGAGAACAGAGGCATTGAATTCACATGAAAGGTGGAGCTACATGTGACTATGAACTGCAAAAACATATACTAAGAATCAAAATTGGATTTTCTGTAAGAGCAGTACACACTTTTAACTACCCCTAAATTAATTTTTTAATATTATTCCCAAATTTTATTAGTTCATATTCATTTTTGCATTTTTATTTATTTTTATTAGATATTTTCTTCATTTACATTTCATATTCTTAAAGGGAAAGGGCATTTGAATCATGCCTTAAGTATCAGGAATTCTCTTTCAGGCTACCATATTCACCATGGAGATTCCTCATGCACAAACATGTCATTGTTCTCTGTAGCTACTCCCTTATTTCACACACCTGTCATGATTTAAAATTATAGCCATCATTTGAAATTACCATGTGATGACACAGATATATTCTAAGAAATGTACTCTTAGGTGATTCAGCCATTGTAGAAAAATCACAGAATCTGCTTGCATAAACTACATCAGGTACATCTTATGTGTACTTGCTGATGCCTTTGGCATGTCTATTCCTGCATTTTGAAGAGCTGGGGAGTTCCACAGCAGTGTCTGATAGAGAGACAACTTTGATGAGGAAGTGAGTCAAGCCTCTTCATAATATTTTTTAATGTCCTGCTTAGGATATGTGTCCCACTGTATTATGATTTCAAACCAAACTAATTTGGTAGTGTCTTACTTAAGGAAATTTTTCCAGAGTCCTAGAGATATCATTTCTTTTCTTCTTCTAAGAAATATACCTTTTTATTGTAAGAATTCAGGAAATCTAACACTGAAAGGGAATCATTTCTTTTTCTTAGTCTCAAAAGAAAAGTTTTCAACAGGTCACATAGAAAAATATTTACTGTATGAATTTTGAGATGATATCAACAGTCAGGAAATATCTTATCTCTTTCAAAATCAATAACAGTTTTTAGCATGTATGCCTGTCTAAATTAGTGAATAAATTTGTATAACTGTGAAAAGGACTCTATAATATTTTCTTGCATTAAGTGTTAAATCATCTTGACTATACTTAAATATGATTTGGTCACGAAATAATATACTTTTCATATTTTGTTGAGTATAATTTGTCATCAATATGACACTGGCCAGCCATCCTCCTCTTACATTGTGCTTGTCCTTTCTACTCTCAAGGTCAATGGACCTTGTAATATTATCCAAGAATGTTCTCTATTTTCTGGTGTCAACATTGCCTCTGGTACTTTGTAGAATTCACTGCTGAATTTGTTAGGCCAAGAGTTGCCCTATCTTTCTCCCTGAAGTGAATAAATAATCACACCTTATTTGACATGATTGCACAATTCCAGCAGCTTTTTCAGGGAACAGCATACATCCAATTTGGCTTGCTTCTATTATTTAGCTGTTCAGACTTCCAACACATAAGAGGAAGTTTATATAGACACCCCTACACACACACACACACACACACACACACACACACACACACACACACATTTCAATCCAGTTATCAGATATCATATCCTTAGCCTAGGATGTCAAGCTTGCCATCAAGATGTTGACCCTCTTAAGAATCCGTAGAACCACACTCCTCCCCACCATAAAACAAAGCAAACCCTAATCCCATGATCAATACCCTGAGTTCCAGCTTCTTTAAGACTTTGGTTCAGTGAGTCTACACAAAATGAACAGTTCTGAGGTCATCAAGATCAGGTTGATCTTCCCCAGTTTCTACAACGTTGGGAACCATGTCTGAAGTTAAACCACTATCGCCAAACAGTGATTTCATTATTAATTTCTTTGTTTTCAAATTAAGAAAAAATCTTGATTCCTTTAACCCAAGTATATCCTTTCAAAGAATACATTTGAGTGGTCCACATTCTACCTCGAACCATACTACTTGTGCTGAAAACTGTCTCACTTCTCATTGGCAATACCTTTGGTCAAGCAGCAAGTTGGACCTCTTATTCCAATAAGCTGAAAGAGTATCCTTAAGTGTCTATTGTACATGGCTTTGTACATGGTATAAAGAATGATCACAGAATTATTCACAATCTACTTCTGACAGAATTATAGGCAGAAAATCTAAAAAACAAAACAAGTTCCATGAGAAGTGAAGCTAGATTATAGATACAGAAACTGATATCATTAATCCTATCTAGGAGCATGGTTAATAGATTGTCTTCCCTGTCTTGGCTCACAGGGAAGAGTAGAAGTTTAGCATCAAAGACAAAGAAGGGGGAGAAGTGAGCAAATGGCGTAACGTGGCAAGCTAGTGAGGAGAGTAGCCACCTAAAGGGAGCCAGGTTTCTGACTATTTGTGACAAGCTGTTCAGCCTTACAGGCTGAAGTGACATGGTGATAGTAATATTTTCCAGCTCTTGACACAGTTGAAATAAGAAGTTGCCTGTAAATTGCATCACATAATATTGACTACAGGAAAACCCTCAACAATTATGTTTAAAATGTGCTAAAATTATTTTTAAAAAGAAAACATATAAATTTACTCGAATTATTCAGAATTGGAGGACATGTAAAGGAGATCAAGAAATGAGGTACTCGTCTCCCAAAATAGAGGCCCCCAATTCAAGATCCATCGGGCTGGATTATAGGTTTTGTTTCCATACACTCAGAGAGACTTCCTGGAATGCGTGAATACTCAGTTGGTGCTCACAGAGATATATGTGCATAAATACACATGCACACAAACACACACACACACACACACACACACAGCGAGAGAGAGAGAGAGAGAGAGAGAGAGAGAGAGAGAGAGAGAGAGCTTGAAACTCAAACCTAAGTGTATCACAAAAGGTAAACTGGAATAAACTAATAAAGAGGGACAAGAAGGGACAAACATTTACACTCATCTGATCATTGAGAAAAGGAGAATGTCTGTAAGTGGATATTTATTCCCTGGCTTCATTTGCCAATTTTCTCATCCCTGTAAGGCAGGCATATATAAAGTGTTAAAATGTTTGTATTGATCTTGAAATTTTATACAGCATTATTTTTAAATTATGAAATTTGAAGAGAAATAAGAGGTAGAAGTTACATTTACTTTTTACATAGGTTTTTACCATGAGAGGCTGAGTAAGTACAGCAATGAATGATATTTTAATAAGACCAATGCCAAGTAGAGGATGCCAAGATCTTAGAGCCATGGGACAGTAGCCAAAGCAATTACCCAGTCTCAAAGGAAATGCGAACTATTTCTAGGGAGGTCAATTATGTGTGTTTATGAACAATTGTTCTGTGTGTGCTAAGACTAGCACCTCCAGCTTCCACCTTGCACATGTTTATAGCCTGAGACTGCTCGCTAAAAAAGACATCTGACAATAATAGATTCTCTGTGCAGTGCAGAACCCAACTTGACCCTAGTTTCGTTTTATATACACACTTCTGTGTATCTGGCTTATTCTTCCTTCTCTCACCAACACTAGCCAGTGTTCCAGGAATTACATCATGAAGGACAACACACAACAGCCACACTTTTCATAGACAAAACCCAACTGAACAACTGTATTACTAATATTCAATTAAGAGGGAACCACAAAATTTCTCAGAGATACTGTAGAAAATATACCATGATACAGAAAGGACATGTATAAAGTAGTCAGTTACTTAACTGTACAGGGACAAAGTCCATCCATTTATGTACCAGTAGTTACCTAAAATAGCTAAAATATTTATAGAGAGAATCTTTTTTTCAAAATTCATCCTTTTCTTTAAAAATTATTTTCCCAAAATTTCAGAGAGCTTTTTTTATTTGATGATATGTTCTCTATATTGATCACATGTAGACAGAAAAAAGCAAAGTACCAGGCAATGTTAACTCAAGAAACAGTGGATATTCACAGGCCAGCTGTGTCTCCAGCACCAAATAACATGTCTCATTAAGTCATAACATTCTTCTCACACACAGTAGTCCCAGATTTTGTATTTCAAATTCTCTCTATAGACGTTGAAAATTAATATTAGAAGGAAGTTTATCAACTTCTAGGGAAGTAGAATTTTATGTATATAAAAGCATCATATTCCAATCTTCTTAACATTTATTGTGTAAACTGAAAACATCTTGAAGGATAAAGAATTTGTGCTTCTGTTGGGCATAACCATTTCAAACTGGCTTTTCATGATGATCTTTCTCACACAGTTTACATTAGTATAAAGAGTTGAAAAAAATAATTACAGAGTGCAGGTTGAATTACTATGCCTTTCTCAACTTTATTCCTATGTCAAAACTTCCTTTCCAAAGAGGATACTTCTTTGTAGGCAGTCATCCCATAACATTGTTTCATTCAATACACCCATTGAGGTATGCTGAATCATGACTTTGAGATAGACTTCAAAGTATAGGAATACCTTCTTAAGGAAAATGAAGCTGTGCTCTTCAACATAAATTCAATGCTGACACACCGGCCAGCCACAGTCCTCGAGCCGGCCAAACTGAAGCAATGGCAAATCTGTGGGAATGGATATTTGAGCTTTCTGGAATCTGGAATATTTTTTAATGCCTTTTGGCTGAGCATGATGCACATGTTAGAAGTCACATCTGGGACAAAGACTAGACACCGGTTTCTCCTACATTGTGCTCTGAACAGCAAATATCCATAACCCTAAAGACAATTTGGATGGGGAATATTGACCACTATCTCCACCTTCACATTAGAAATTCCCTCTGAGCCTTAGATTCTTATCAGCCAGCAATTTCTGGTCATGTTTTCATTTGAAATGCATCTAAGGACACACAAATCTATTACTGTGTGAGAGATTCTATTATGATATGTGCAGTAGCTCAAGCCCTGCAAAAGTTTGAACAAGGAATGAATATATACAATCTTCAGGCATGTAAAAACACAAGAAAGTCATTGAAAAGCTGTTGAAGGATCCATCCATCTTGGGCTATGTTCAGAGAATTTAGAAAGAAGTCATTCCTCTTGAATTCTTACAATACCCAAGCCTTTCTGTGTGCAGATGTTTCATTACTTAACTTCTTTTGTTGCCATTTCTAACTTATTGCTATAAAAATCATATATCCTTAGGGTCACTAGACATTCTATTAAAAATAGTCTTAAAGTATTTCCACATATACTTTACTGTTGTGGCAATAAGCTACATATTATTTTCATAATATCTTTTAAGGAAAAGGTAAGTCACCTTTATTTCCAACACTCAGAAAGCAGAAGTGGGAGGATATTGGTGAGTTTGTATACTGTAACCCGAAATTACAAAGAGGGAGAGAGAGAGACAGAGTGAGACAGACAGACACACGCACACACACACATGAGAGAGAGAGAGAGAGAGAAGGAGAGAGAGAGGAGAGAGAGGAGAGAGAGAGAGAGAAGAGAGAGGGGAGGAGAGAGAGAGGGGAGAAGAGAGAGAGAAGGAGAGAGAGAGGAGAGAGAGAGAGAGAGAGAGAGAGAGAGAGAGAGAGAGAGAAGAGAGAGAGAGGAGAGAGAGAAGAGTTTTCAATGTCAGCCTGAGCCGCAGAATGAGTTCCTGGATAGCCTGGGCTACACAGAGAAAACCTGTCTCAAAAGATCAAACCAAACCAAAGGAAAAGAAACAAAAAGGAAAGAAAATGTTAGAAGAGAGTATGATCAGCAATTAATTCCTTCAGACATTTATACTTATTCCCTACTTTAGAATTTCTGGGGGGGTTTTAGGTCTATACTAGAATTTTAGTTCTTATGCCATTCATCACTGTCTTACTGTTTGCCACTATAAAAACCCTTCTATTTACTTTCTTTCAACTTACTCTGAATTGGGTCTGAAAAGCATTAGTGTAATGGCTTCACAGAGTTAAGGCCAAAGTGCTAGATAAGTTGTTTGTTAGAGGCTTGAGCAGTCAATTAGTTGGTTTAACTTAGTGGCTGCATCAGCCACCACAAACCAGTCCTGTTTAATTAGGTTATCTGCTGTGAAGTAGCCCTCTCTGTGACTCTCTATACAGACACTTGTGAAGTTACAACTGTGCCTTCCAAAATGATCAAGGCACTCTTTTCCTGGTGTCTTCCATCCCCACTGGCTCCTACAATTTTCTGGACTTATAGTTCACATACTTCCCATATCACAAAGGGGAGAGATTTTATGAAAACATCCCACTTAGGACTGAGTGTTCCCAAGTCTCTCACTTTCCAGACATTTTCCAGTTGTGGATCATTGTCTGATTTCCCTTGAACTTTCAGGAGGAAGGTTCTCTTAGTCAGATACTGACCTATGCGTACAGTAGAGTCTAACTAGAAACCATTTTACAAACTTTCCTTTAACAGAATAGTTTGTCTTCCCCTATCTACTCTCAGGTTCTTGACCACACAAGCAGTGTCTGCATTGGTTCTACCTCATGGAATAGACCCTAACAACCATGGAGTGCATGGTTACTCCCAAATGTTTGGGACACTGTTGCACTGGAATATCATGCAGGCAGGTAACCAATGTAGAAAGAAGTTTTTGAAACTGGATTGGTGTTTCCCCCTTTCCCCTGTTTAGTACGCAGTGTACATTATAATACCAGTAGGAGTAAAGGCTCTAGAGAGGCACCAGCTTGACTTTTTCATACTCAATGATATATGTATGACTTATCTGACTTTCAGACTTGGAGTGGGTACTGAATTTCCAGGAAAAGAATGATTTAGGTATTGGCATTTAAAACAAAGAAACAGAAATGGGCTATGAGAAGAGGTTGAGGGTGTCTGCTGAAAAGGAAGAAAGATGGATTCACTTGAAACTTATCCAAAGACTACATTCATTCCACCATACCCTTGTTGTCCTGTTGTAGTTTATTTTTTTTATTGTAGTAGTAAACACTATGACAAAGGGCAAATGAAAAAAAAAAAAGGTTTATTTGGCTTACATGTTACAGGTTTTCACTGAGATAAGCCTATGTAGCAATATTTCATTCTTAGAATTGGAAACAATCACCCATGGAAGGAGTTACAGAGACAAAGTTTGGAGCTGAGACAAAAGGATGGTCCATCTAGAGACTGCCATATCCAGAGATCCATCCCATAATTAGCCTCCAAGCGATGACACCATAGCATACACTAGCAAGCCTTTGTTGCAAGGACGGTGATATAGCTCTCCCTTGTGAGACTAGGCCGGGGCCTAGCAAACACAGAAGTGGATGCTCACAGTCAACTATTGGATGGATCACAGGGCCCCCAATGGAGGAGCTAGAGAAAGTATCCAAGGAGCTAAAGAGATCTGCAACCCTATCGGAACAACATTATGAACTAACCAGTACCCCAGAGCTCTTGACTCTAGCTGCATATGTATCAAAAGATGACCTAGTCAGCCATCACTGGAAAGAGAGGCCCATTGGTCAGGAAAAGGTTATATGCCCCAGTACAGAGGAACACCAGGGCCAAAAAATGGGAATGGGTGGGTAGGGGAGTGGTGGGGGGGGAAAGGGTGGGGGACTTTGGGGATAGCATTGAAAATGTAATTGAAGAAAATATGTAATTTAAAAAAAAAGATACAGAATAAATCAGAGACCATGGGGAATGCCCCTTACTGGTTTGTTCTCCCTGAATTACTCAGCTACCAATTCAATTGTTCCACACCCACTTGTATATGACTGTCTTCTTTCATGGTAGGCTGGGTTCTCCTATATCAAATAAATATCAAGATATTGCCAAAGACAATCTGATGGAGGCAATTTCTTGATTGTTATTCCCCCCTCCCGGGTGTCAATAGTTTTTGTCAAGGTGGCAAAAATTCCCCAGCATACACCTGTCTATGATGGCCATCATTCTTTTACTGAAAGTATTTCCTGTAATGAAGCTCCTCCCTTGCTTTAAAAGGAAGAGTCTCTTTCACTTTAAGTCCTAAACATGATGTCTAAAGTATGACATTCACCCTGTGTACTGTTATTTTCCCCCCAAGGCCTGTTTTGCCTCCCAGTGTTGCAAGACGCACTGTCCCAAGGAAGTGAATTTCTAAAGAGTAAATTCATGTTACCTATATTTCCAAACAAACCAATGGCATAACCTCTTTTCTTGCAACATTGACCCAAGCACACAGTCATGTTCCACTGTAAAATAAAAGTAAAGGCTTCCACTAAAAGGAAGTACCATGAGGCAAAACAAGGTCTGAAAAAAATTGTTTTCCAGAATATGGAGTGACTTAGAGCATAAGGAAACCTGATCTCAACGTCTTTATAAATAAAAAGAGCACCTGGGAAACATGAAACTAATTACAGTGTTGATTTACCACTGGTTCAGAGAGCTCTGCGTAGAAAAAGATGATGATTACTGTGTCCATGCATATACTGTCATGGCAAACAGTAACTGGGATTCAAACTGTTCAAAAGCCTAAATAAAGATGTTGGGAAATGTAATAGGTTTGTAACATCTGATAAGCTGTGTCTACCCAAAGCCTGTGATCCCCTGTGTGTTCCCAATAGTGGATATGAATCTCTGTCTTCTCAGAATACCCAACAGAGAATATAAGCAGTATGCCTGTGTGTCATGCAGTTTCCCTAAAATGAAACAACCTTGGAATATTCTTTATCTGTGTTGAGGAGTGTACTGGCTGGTTTTGTGTGTGAACTTGACACAGGTTGGAGTTATCACAGAGAAAGGAGCTTCATTTGAGAAAATGCCTCTATGAGATCCAGCTGTAAGGCTTTTTCTCAGTTAGTGATCAATACTGGAGGGCTCATTGTATGTGGTACTATCCTTGGGCTGGTAGTCTTGGGTTCTATATGAAATCAAGCTGAGCAAGCCAAGAGAAGGAAGCAAGTAAGTGACATCCCTCCATGACCTCTGCATCAGCTTCTGCTTCCTGACCTGCTTGAGTTCCAGTCCTGACTTCCTTTGGTGATCAACAGCAATGTGGAAATGTAAGCTGAATCAACCCTTTCTTCCCCAACTTGCTTCTTGGTCATAATGTTTGTGCAGGAATAGAAACCCTGACTAGGACAAGGAGAGTATGGTGAACTCAGGTGTTCTCCTTGCTTAAAGGCAAATACATGTCTGGACAGAATCTGTCCCTATTCCTAGAGGACAGCCTGACTATTGCCAGGGTCCTTAGAGATCTACAAGGATGAAACACAGCAAGGGACAATGGAGGAACCTACAGTCACATCTCAGACCCAGGAGACTGTTTGTGTCCACTACAATTAAACACTGTGGTTACTTGTATCAACACCCATATGGCATCATTTCCCTGAGACAGGGATTCTTAAACCTAAGTTCAAAATACTTTGAGAGAAACAATTTCACCTTGATAGGCAATCACACAAGTTTCCCTCTGCTAACTCTGGCAGCATTCGTGTGGGTATGGCATTTAGTTGACTCTGGAATATATGCACCCACAACCAGAGAATTTAAGGCACTCAGAGTAAAAAAAGGGAGAGCAGGGCCCCAAAGAAAGGAAGAAAAATCCAACTAGTGAAGAGACTAGTGCTAGAATGTAAGCTCCCAGATTTCATTCATATCCTTTCTTTATATGGGATTAAAAAAGAACACAGGCTTTTGTGTCCCGATTCTCACTTGCATTCTCCCTGAGAACAGATGTCTACTCATTTATGAAAAGATAACCAAATCAGTCGCCTGAGGTGGTGTGCTTGGAAATAAGGCATTGAGCTCCCATAGATGTGCATTTCACAAGATCCCTCCCAGTGAGAGTACAGTGGAAGACTTTTGTCACCTTTGCTTCATCTTTGTTGACCTCTATGGCATTTAGAAGATGAAATCACTTTCCCCCTGATAACAATAGCCCAGTATTCTGAAGGGTCCCAAACTGGATACCAAATGATGCTACACAAATCACAAGCCTTCTCAAACTTAGTATAACTTATGTTGTGACAAAGATTAAGTCATGAAGATACCATTTTAAAGTATAATTAACTGATTTTAAAATAACAATATAACTTAAATTAATATGTCTTAAAATTTTTATATTCTCTACAATACCATTTCCTGTGAGGATTAGGACAAATCACTGTGGGTGATAAACATTTGCCAAGAGGTATCCTTGGCAACCAAATAGTAATTATCCTAAAACAGCTGCCATCTGGGAAGAAAGGGAGGACAAGTTTGAGTGAAACATGATTACAAGGTACTCTGGATAGTTGTGGACTAAACTCAGAAGCTCAGTAGGGATTTTCCTATTATTAGCACTGAGGAGTGGTCTCTAACCAGGGAGACATTTTATTAGATGAAGCTAATCTCTGAAGTGCATGTGGGGAGAGAGCCCCCGAGAACTAGATTGTTCATTGAGACTGGTCAGCAACACTTTGAAAATATAACAGATATTATATAAGGCACACACACTTTGGAAAATGAAGACTCTGTAGAGACATGGTATACCAATAGCACTTGTTCAAGGCAGGAGTGTCACTGCAGGGTGACTTAGAAATGTAGAGCCAGTTGTGGGGAAGTGAGCTTGGACTCCTAGTTCACTAGTGAGTTAGAAAATAAATCTTTTCTTTGGAGTCAGTGGGAGATGGACAGTGGTTAACCAACAGCTTAGGAATCTTACAATGAGGTTGAGGTAAAGTTTGTCAATGTGCATCATAGTGAGGTATAGCTGGGGTGACTGGTGATTCTAACCATATCATGTAAAAAAAATATGCACATTGGGAGTTAAGTTAGAAGAGTACTCATGAAAGAATTTTTTTAATTGAGAGGGGATTTCTTTCAGTAGTATATATTTATTTGTTAGAGAATAGAAACCATGTTCTCATGTTCAATTAGACAATATAGAGAAATATGAAAAAGTTAAAACTTACACAAGAGAGAGCACTCTAGTGTGTTGTGGGAACATTGATTGTAACTGGAAATGAATACAGAAACACGGGTGACAAGATTATTGCTGATTCCAAATACCCTTAACAGTGTTTCTACTTTGTTATGAATTTTAATGTAATAAGTAAAACTTATACAGCAATGTTGTTTTAGATATCTACTGGTTCCTTAAAATGTTCATGGAAGCAAAACCATGTTATCAACTGCTGCACACATTTTCCATGATCCAGAAACTTGTGCTGAATTTTATTCTGACTACATTCTATGAACTTTATTCTAAGGATGGGAAGGGCAATGTTTGAGAATGAGCAATGGGGGACGACTGAGAGACTTGGAATCATGATAAATTAATTTGGAAACAAGAAATTTGTCTCTGAGGCCTAGCAAGCAAGGGAGCAGAAATGGCTGGAGATATTGCTCCATAGTGGAGTGCCTGCCTGGCATGCACAAAGTCCTGGGAATATACAAGAATTTTCTATGGTAGTTAGCCATTGAGAGGTTAATGTGGCACAGATACTGTATGACCATCTTACCAATATTCTATTAAAAATGGCAGAACACGGATTTTAGGCGTTGTCTTCTGTTCCAGTTCTTACAGTTTCTCATTCAGTAGTTTCTGTGCCTGGAAGACAAAGCCTGGCCTGCCATTGCTTCTTTTGATATTTTGGAGAACCGTGATACCTTTACTCTTCCTGGAGTAAAGAAGACTGCAGAGTTGGCTGAAGTAACACTTGATAATCTTGACAATGGCAAACAAGAGAGGATAGTTTCTACAACTTAAAATAACTTTCAAACTGAACCCCATGCTTCTGTCATTATTCATCAATGCAAAGTATACAGAATATCCAGGTGTCTCTACTCAGATGACTGTTCAGCTCCTATTCCAGATCCATAAATTGCAACTGATTGTGATATCTGTGTCTACAACATGAAATTATTTAGTCAGGAGTAGCAAACGGATCACTGGGTTAGACTCATACACACTTCTACACTCCATCAAGGTGCTTCCTTCAAACCTGTGTCACTTCAACACTTCCATTACCCTCAAGCTCACCACATAAGCATGACTAGCAGAAACAAGTGCTTGATTCTGGGATTAACTGTATTTTTATGGGTTGGAGTACATGCTCAAAGTTACATTGATACATGCAGGTTGCTGCGCAAGTTTAATTTGACTGGATATGTAGAAGCAGAAAACCATTCTATGATTATTGGAGGACTATTTCCTATTCATACTAGAACCATCCCAATAAATAACTCTGACACGGAACTGGAATTCGAATCAGCCATGTGTGAAGGGTAAGTCATTGAGAAATCATTTTTCTTCCTTCACATTAATCTGGGTGGCCTGAAAGGACTGGTTATCATGGGACCTGTATTCCAGTTTAAGTTCTTCAAATCTGGCTTTATCTGACTTTGTCAAAGTTTATAGAGGGAGAGGTTTTCTGTGATTGGTTCTCAGAAAGTTACTCCTAAAAGTGTTCTCTGCTGACCACCAGCAGCAGAATCTAAAAGCTTGTTAGAAATATAGAACCTGGGCTTGCATACCACATCTGCAGAAGAGAATCTACATGTTCAGAAGACCTCTGTTGGTGTGTGTGAACACTGAGGTTTGAGAAGCACAGGTGCTGCAGCTTCACTCTTAATTGTTACAAGCTCAAGTTCAAGTGTGCAGTCTGGGAGCTCTGCTTTGTTTCTGAGAAAATTTTCACAACAGGATTCTGACCTGCAGGGAAACTTCTTTCCCTACTGCTGCTTCCTGCAAGATGTCATACCGGAAAAAAAATGGAATACCTAATACTCACATTCAGCAGTTTTTTGTGAGAAAAACAAAATTGGGATAGAATAGATGTCTGTTAATATATGTATCTTATATATACAGAGAAAAAAGTGTGGGGAGTTTATATGTGAATAGAATGCCAGAAATTAAAAGAAAACAAAACAATATCCCACAAATTCCATTACCATCATCAAGCATTTTATTTTTATTTTTTATATCCAATTTTGGGTCATTTTGGAAAAAATTATGACTGTGTACATAGTATAGAATAGCAGAGACTGGAAGACCAGTAGGACTTCCTGGCAGACTGGAGTAGCCAAGTCAAGATCCAGGATCAATGAGGAACCCTGTCTCAGACAATAAGGTGGAGAGAGACTGAGGACTTGTCATTAGTATCTCTTCTCCACACATAACAGAATGTGCACCCACACAGACAAGAAGGGAAATTCCAAACTGTGAATGAAGATAGTTACATTTAGGTCTAGAATTTAAAGTACTTGTTAAACTGATGGTATAAAATTAAGTAGTATAGCTAGATACAGAGGATATCAATAGAACAGTTATTTAAAAAACTGTTTTTCACAATTTTTGTTAAAGTATGGTTAGAATTCAGGAGGAAAAGAGGACACAAAGAAGAGGTTTTGGTGTTGTTTCTTTAGAAAGTCTTGAAAACAATATGGTGATGGACTACAGAGGAAATATGCCCATTTTTAATGAATACAGAAAAAATAAGAGGCTAATATTTATGTTTTATCATGAGAACAGCAAGAAGAAAACCAGTTAAAGTTCTCTCAAAAGTAAGATGCTTGGGGTAGTTGAAACATAGGATACAGAAATTTACATGCTGACTGTAATGGCATCTGCCATAAGTATTTAATATATTAAAGTTCTTTTATTGTCATAATAAACATTCTGTGGAAAATAAGCCAAGAATGAGAGAACAATCATGTCCCTAGGGACAAACAGTTAAGTGAGAAAGCCTGCTCTAAGGGATGCTCAGGTGCATTTAGTGAAGAGGAGTATGACTAGAAGATCAATTTTGAAAAGAAATAACCAGAAATTTCAAAATATTGTAGCATATAAGAGATATATAGGTTAAGAAAATGTAATCCAGACACAGATAAAGGCTGGATATGACTACTATTTGAATCTTGTACTGTCATTTGTAAATTTGACACATACAGAAAACTGAGGTACCGGCTGCTGCTTAAGCAAATGCTCTAATCACTCCCTTAACTGAAGCATCTTCCCTAAAAAGCTTCCAGTTTTCCTAACCCCCTTAGTGGCCACTGGCTCACAGATGCTTTTCCTTTCCAGGTTTAATTTCCGGGGTTTCCGCTGGATGAAAACCATGATCCACACCATCAAGGAGATTAATGAGAGGAAGGACATTTTGCCCAACCACACTCTGGGCTACCAGATCTTCGACACCTGTTTCTCTGTCTCCAAAGCAATGGAGACTGCTAT
This sequence comes from Mus musculus, assembly GCF_000001635.26. Taxonomy (NCBI): domain Eukaryota; kingdom Metazoa; phylum Chordata; class Mammalia; order Rodentia; family Muridae; genus Mus; species Mus musculus. The sequence goes on along the minus strand of NC_000069.6, from coordinate 64,507,551 downwards.
GACACTTCTTACAGGACAGGAAGAAAAGAAACCCAATTATAGAAACAGCACGGGAAAATATCTCGTAGGAATCATTGGATCAGGAGGCTCATCCTTGTCAGTTACTGCTGCAAGAATTTTCGGGTTGTATTACATGCCTCAGGTAACTTGGAATACTGTGATATGTATTTCGAAAAATTTACAAATGCTGTGCCAGGAGGGGTGGCACGGGCCTTTAGTTACAGAACTTTGGAAGAAGAGGCAGGTGAATCTCTGTGGCTTTTTAGGTAAGCCTGGTATACAATGTTAGTTCCAAGACAGTCAGAGCTATTACACACAGAAATCCTGTGTCAAACAGAAAAAAAAGGAAAATAAAAAGGAAGGAAGGAAGGGAGGGAGGGAGGGAGGAAGGAAGGAAGGAAGGAAGGAAGGAAGGAAGGAAGGAAGGAAGGAAGGAAGGACAGAAGGAATAGAAAAAAGTAGAGAGAAGATACAAACAGCATGTAGAAATTATTGCAAATAGCAGTGTGGTCCAGAGAGGATGAATTGACCTACAGAGATAACATGAAACAGGGCCAGGTTCTCCCAGTTACTTTGCTCCACCAAACTCAAACAGTGCACACTATGGCCTATTTACACTGACTTGTGATCTAGTATTCATGCATTCTGCTTGTATTGATTACTGGTGCTGTAGTAATGAGGATATTAACATCTCAGTAGTCACTGTGCTTCATGCACTGTGTAGAACAATGTAAAGTCATCCATAAATACTTGGTGGTTGACTGGTGGCTGGAATAAAGCACAGGTTTTTCTCTGGGTCTCTGTTGATGCTTGTGAGTCATGAGCAAAATCATCACACTGACATGCTTAAATGAGATTGGGATTTCACATTAGCTAACTTAATAGGTTATTTTAAACCTAAAGAGAGTAGCATATTTCAATACAAGAAAAAGTAATTGCAAAGCAAGAATTATTAGGAACATAAAGGAATCTAGAATTACTTCAAAGGCAGTGTCATTAAAGGGTCAGGATGTATTGATTTGAATGATGAAAAGATTATTGGTGATATTGACTTAATGGCAGTATTTCACTCACCTCTCCTTCCTCCATCCTCTACTCTCTCTTCTCAACTTCTCTTTCTTCTTTTCTCTTTCATTCATTCTTTCACTCTCTCGCTTTCTTTCCTTTTCCCTTGTGATACATGAGATAAAATTCAAGAACTTGTTTTTTTGTAGACAAATGCTGCATTAATGACCCATAGCCCCAGCCCAACACAGTATTTAACTTAAAGTTAGGTGAGTTGGCATAAATGTTAGTGATGGGTTTCATGTGCCTCATCCAAATGATACCTGCTATGAGCTCTGTCTTCCAGTAAACTCTAATGAACTGAAGCACAGCCTAGAATTTCTAGATACATTTTCCCATAGTTTTTAGTAAATTTGGAAAATTTCTTAAATCTTCTGTTTAATGCCTTTATATTAAAAACCAAAAATATAACATCATTATTTTAATTTTCTTGTGGTGTAACGAAAGACTCAAGAAGTAAAATTAACAAGATTTTATATGACAAATAATTGGCCAAATCTCAGAAATCTGATATAATTTCTTATTAAAGGAATTCCTTCCATGATTCTGCTGTTTGTGTGATCAGAAAGGAGAATATAAATATTAGCCAGTGGAATAAGAACAGGAAAGGGGAGAGAGGAAAATATAACCCAGAAATAATGCAGTATTCATAGATGGGTAATAGCTAAAGAGTTATGGACCATGACACTGGAAGTCAAGTCTTAGTACATGAGATTGGATGGGAGAGAGAGTAACATGTTTTATGGGGAGGCAAGTTAGTAAATAGAGGATACACTACAGCAAAGAGACAGAAAGAATGTCAGTAATACATGCTCACCTTATCTCCATGCCTAGGCCTCCCTAAATGCTAAGTATAAAACATGTCTACTGAGCAGGAGAGGAAGTCTTGCTTCTCATTTATCTGCCTAAGTACTTTTCTGGTAACCTTGTAGGAGAATAATGTTTAGGCTTCTGGTTGCAGTAATCCAGTCTATCTTCTCTCTCAAGTCAAGTTTTAGGACATACATACTCAGGAGTCCTGACAGGAGGAAACTAAGAGAAGAAAGAGCAGAGTAGGAATAAGGGAGTAGAGGTGAGACCAGTAGAGCACATAAGAGGCAAATTCATGCTACTGAGGAGATTGAGACTTGGACTAAGTCCATCATCTGTGCACATGAGATGCTAAAGCTGATGAAGAGACTGGATATCCTGACTCAGGGGAGTCAAAAATGTCCAGGATGGTGAAGGAAAGTATCAGTTTCTTTCCAGACACTGTTATGGCCTTACCCATGAAAATTAGTGTTATTGAATGTCATCTTAACAGATGGCATCCCTGATCCAACAAGTCGAAACACCAGTAGAATATAGCTGTCTCTTGTGAGACTATACTGGGACCTAGCAAACACAGAAGTGGATGCTCACAGTCAGCTATTGCATGTATCACAGGGCCCCCAATGGAGGAGATAGAGAACGTATCCAAGGAGCTAAAGGTTTCTGCAACCCTATAGGTGCAACAACATTATTTACTAACCAGTACCCCGGAGCTCTTGACTCTAGCTGCATATGTATCAAAAGATGGCCTAGTCAGCCATCAGTGGAAAGACAGGCCCATTGGACATGCAAACTTTATATGCCCCAGTACAGAGGAACGCCAGGGCCAAGAAGTGGAAGTGGTTGGGTAGGGATGTGTGGGGGAGGGTATGGGGGACTTTTGGGATAGCATTGGAAATGTAATTGAAGAAAATACCTAATAAAAAATATTAAAAAAAAAAGAAAGAAAGAAAGTCATTGTCTACAGAAAGGACTGGTCAGGTCCTTTCAATATTCTGAAGATATATTTTAAAAGTTGGTTCCTGTTTCCTAGTAACTAAAAATATTTTTTGATTTTAGGTAGGCTATACTTCATCCAGCGCAATTCTTAGTGACAAATTCCAGTTTCCATCATTTTATCGCTCAATACCCAGTGATAAGATCCAGATTGAGGCCATGGTGACTCTCATCATACACTTTGGTTGGGTCTGGGTAGGTGCTATTGCATCTGAGGATGATTATGGAAAATATGGAGTAAAATCCTTTAGGGAAAAAATGGAGACTGCCAACCTCTGTGTTGCTTTCTCTGAAACCATTCCAAAAGTCTACTCCAATGAGAGAATGCAAAAAGCTGTTAAGGCAATAAAGAGTTCCAGTGCCAAAGTCATTGTTCTATATACTTCTGACATTGACCTCAGCCCATTTGTGCTGGAAGTGATTCATCATAACATAACTCACAGGACATGGATAGCCAGCGAAGCCTGGATTACCTCAGCTCTCATTGCAAAGCCTGAGTACTTTCCCTATTTTGGTGGAACTATTGGATTTGCAATACCGAGAAGTGTTATACCAGGACTAAAAGAATTCCTTTATGATGTACACCCTAGCAAGGATCCAAATGATGTCTTGACCATTGAATTCTGGCAAACTGCTTTTAACTGTACCTGGCCCAACAACAGTGTGCCTTACAATGTGGACCACAGAGTGAATATGACTGGTAAAGAAGACAGACTGTATGACATGTCTGATCAGCTCTGCACTGGAGAGGAGAAACTGGAAGATCTGAAAAACACCTATCTGGATACATCTCAGCTAAGAATCACAAACAATGTCAGACAAGCTGTGTATCTTATGGCTCATGCCCTGGATCATTTAAGCAATTGTGACTTATTGGAAGAACAGAGGAATAATACAGCATGTTCACATATACCTGACTTTGAGCCCAAAGAGGTACGTTATTTGACCCTATTATAGAGCATGGGGTAAAACCAAGGTTTGCTGACATTTACATACCTTTGAAATTGCTGATTTGCTTCCATATGATTTTAGAACATCAAAATTTGTCTGGATGACTTGATTGTTCACTTTACATTCCCATTTTTTTTTTTTTACCAAATCACTAGGTTTGTTGTCAATAATAAGAAATCTCACAAAAGAAAAAATAATGCCTTTTACAAAATATGCTTTTTTTTCTTCACAGATATGAAACCTAAAAGTATCTAAGAGTTAATCATGAGTAGTGACTCTAGTTACTTCCCGGGGTCTGTTTCCCATATCCAATATGCAACTTGTTATCTAAGTAACTATTTGTGTTTCATATACATCATATTCATGTTAGGAAAAGATTTGTAAGTCCCTCCAGCTTAGGATAAGTCCTGGATATTATATATAATTTCCCTTAAACTCCAGAAGTTTTTTAATTTTTAAATTTATTAAATTTCATTTGATATTACATATATTACATATTTATCACATTTATATCCCATACTAGAAATTATACTTAAGCACTGTATTGCATTATAAATATCCAAACATAAATCAGAGTTAAGTTTTGTCTTAACAATTATTCATATTTATCTTGAAAGAAAGACTAGAGGGTGATTTCTTCATACAATATAGTAGGAGTCACACAAAAGTATGGATGTCAGGGGGTAAAGATTATAATGGTTTTCTGGGACATTCACATCCACTGTGCCTGTCGTTGATCTGCAGTCAAAGGATTCATGTTGTTGCTCTGTAGCCTGAGTGGTCTTTCCAAGAATATTCTCATCCACAATTTCCTGATTGTTTCTGTTCATACCTCCCTCTTATAAGAAATATAAAACTTAAGAATCCCTGCCTTGGTCCTGTCAGCCCTGTTCACTTAGCATCACTAATGTGTCACTTCTTCCCTGTATATCATTATCTATTTACACTTACATGACAACCTGTCATACCAGAGGCCACATTGGCTGGGAACCTTGCATTACAACTTAATTTTCTTTCTTCCTTCCTTCCTTCCTTCCTTTCTTTCTTTCTTTCTTTCTTTCTTTCTTTCTTTCTTTCTTTCTTTCTTTCTTTCTTCCTTCCTTCCTTCCTTCCTTCCTTCCTTCCTTTCTCTCTCTCTCTCTCTCTCTCTCTCTCTCTCTCTCTCTCTCTTCTTTCCTTCCTTCCTTCCTCTGTCCCCCTCTCTCTTTCTCTCTCTCTCTCTCTCTCTCTTTCTCTCTCTCTCTCTTCCTTCCTTCCTTCCTTCCTCTATCCCCCTCTCTCTTTCTCTCTCTTTCTCTCTTCCTTCCTTCCTTTCTTCCTTCCTTCCTTCCTTCCTTCCTTCCTTCCTTCCTTCCTTCCTCTGTCCCCCTCTCTCTTTCTCTCTCTGTCTCTCTGTCTCTCTCTCTCTCTCTCTCTCTCTCTCTCTCTTCCTTTCTTCCTTCCTTCCTTCCTTCCTTCCTCTGTCCCCCCCTCTCTCTCTTTCTTTCTTTCTTTCTTTCTTTCTTTCTTTCTTTCTGTCTTTTAAAAAAAATTAATTAGCTATTTTCTACATTTACATTTTAAATGCTATCCCAAAAGTCCCCTATACCCTACCCCTGCCCTTCTCCCCTACCCACTCACTCCCACTTCTTGGCCCTGGTGTTCCCCTGTATTGGGGCATATAAAGTTTGCAAGACCAAGGTATTGACCCACACAACACTCAGTGCTGGCTCTTCTTAGTAATGCAGGTAACATTCCTCATTCTGTTACCCTGCCACCTTACCACACATTCTGACAACATGTTTTATTTACTATTTTTTTTAGTGTCTTCTTATCCTTGATACTTTCTTTTAAAGTTTTATTTTCTTTTGATTTTATCTTACTTAATATTCGTTAGTGATTCCTTTTGTGCATTTTTGTGCACCGTAAGTATGAATATACCAACAGTGATCTAAAGAGGGAGCTCAGATCCCCTGGATGATACTTGTAGATGGTTGGGAAGCACCACCTTGGGCATTTGGAATCAAACCTGAATTCTCTGCAAGAGCAGCAAATATTCCTAATCAATGGTCTCTTCCTACAGTATTTTTAGACTGATTTTTGATTTAGGTTTATCTAATTATTTATTATGACTAAACTATGCATATACATTATTTGGCGATGATGTTGTGTCTCTTTCTAGATGTAATTTCTTTTATGCATGTAAATGTTTTGTCTACAATTACTTACTTGGGCCACATGCATGCCTGATGCCAATGGAGATCAGAAAAGGGCATTAAATCCTCTGAAACTGTAGTTCTAGGCAATAATGAGTTTCCGTATCAGTCCTGGGTATCAAGTCTTGTCATCTACAAAAAAAAAGTGCTATAAATATCTGAGCAATTTCTCCAACCTTAATTGTGTCCTTTTTAAATATTTCATATCAGGGGTCAAATGATATAATTACCTTTCATTATTACTGTTAAGTAATGCCATCATTTTTGTCATCAGAAAGTATTATATTTCCCTACAGTACTAATAATTACCTTGTGGTAGTCACTCATGCCTCTACCCACTCTTTGCCACCACTCGTGTGACTCATGACTTCTTCCTAGCTGAGACATTATTGCCAGGGATTCATAGCTAACTTCAGCTACATTGTGAGTTCCAGGCCCACTAGAGATACAGGGTAAAGCCTTCTCTATAAACTCAAATCAAAATGTAAACAGCAATTATCCTTCTAGACAATATTGTGTAGCTGTTAAACTATCTTGCTTTCATTATCCTTTGCCCCTCCAATTTTTGTGACCATTGAAAATTAATCTTGTGCTAAATACATATGATACCTTTGCTTTTTGAAAAATGATTCTTTTGCCATTTTCTCATTCCAGTCACATGTTATCTGAACTTCTACTTTTCCTCTACTAATTCTGGCTATCAAGATAGAATCCAGGAACATTTTTTTTTCTTCTATGGGTGTTAATCCATTATTTATTTATTTATTTACCTCCCCAAAACTTCCTAAGTATTATAAGGCATTTTGAGTAGGGGCAAGGTCCTTTTTACGGAATTTCTCTCTGTTGTTTCTAAGGACTACCTATTTTGAAACATCTCAACAATGCAGCTTCATTCTGTACTTTCTCTGGTCGAGATTTAAAGTCAGCTATTTATGTAAAATATGCTGTTTCCAGTCACTAACATGGAACTTAGAAATGATGCAAGGTCTGAATGCTAAGGATGCTAATTAGAGTTTTATTAGCAACTTTATCCAACCTAGAATCACCTGGAAAGAGGAAATCTCAATTGAAGCATTTCCTAGATCACATTGCCTTATGTCTGTAAGAGCTTGTCATTGATCATGATTGATGTGAGAGGGCTTAATCTTCTTCATGTACCACCTTCTCTAGGCAGATGTGACTTGACTTTATAAGAAAGATAGCTCATCATATTTATTTTGAGAGATTTATTGTGATAGATTAGTAAGCAGAAATTCTCTGTGGTTACACCTATCGATTCTTAGCCTGATTTCCATCAACGGTGGTCTATGACCTTGAAGTGTAAACCAAACAACTCTTTCTTCCCCCAGATTGCTTTTGGTCAAGGTATTTATCATAGAAACAGGACAGAACTAGGACAGATATGTTCGCGGGTACTAAGAAAGTTCTAATACCTACACCTGAAAGGTAATTATATCATTTGAACCCTGATATGAAATATTTAAAAAGGACACAATTAAGGTTGGAGAAATCTCTCAGATATTTATAGCACTTTTTTGATATTTTAGATGACAACACTTGATACCCAGGACTGATATGGAAACTCATTATTGCCTAGAAATGATAAATTAAACACTGTTTAGTTGTCAAAGATATAATTTTCCCTAGAAGTCCTTTGAATGTTTCTGTCATGATAAAGAACACTTTTGAATACTCAACAATGATCCTATAGCTAAACACTAAAATGGTCCTATAGATGAACACTAAAATGTTAAATTTAAATTTTCAAAAAGAAGCAATTATTGCAGGTGTAAAGGTTTCAAAGGTGGGGTAGGGACTACATATTATCAAGATTAAAGTTAGTCACTGTCCACATCAATGGTTGTTGTTCTTCATATAACACCTATGTCAACACAATAAAAAAATTAACTCCTTACATTGAAGAATAACATATAAACAGATAAGCCTGGTAAATTTATCAATGTAAAGCATTTGTTTAACAGAACTCAAAATAAATACACAGCCTTTACTTATGTTTCAAGCTTATCGTACCGATAGGCTAGAAATCTTTTCAAATTCTGTTACTTACTTGAACATTTCTAAATTACCCTCCTTTTTTGTCTTCTTTTTATATTACTTTGCCTGTTCCTTCCCCTTCTTCTCCTCCTGAGGCAAATTTATGCTGTGTACCTTGTATCAATCTATGGGATTAGGGTCATGCCCAATACTCACCTGGCATTTCTAAATTCTTGAGATGTTAGAAAAATGTGTCCTATCATCTAAAACTTTCAAGCAAGTGAAACTTTAGGAAGGCCTATCTATGAAACAGACAAACTGTAGAAGTTTTGACCATTTATTTGCTTGACTCTTAATAAGGAGTGGGGAGAACATTTCATGGACTTAGCATAAAATTTAAGTTTTCATGATTTCTGACATACATTTCATTATAATAGAGAAGAATAGACAGGAAAATCGTTAGAAGAAAAACAAGAGGCCGGGTTACACAAAGTAACCCCAGGGATAAATGGTGACTAAAATACTATCTTAATATATTCACTTAGTAAATTCTTTTACAGCATAGCCTTAATCCCTATGACAAATATTAGGAAGAACAATACAGTCTTGCTGATCTATGGAGTGATTGTGACCACACTAGGTCCTTTGGTTGAGATATCCAAGTGCAGCATGTAGTGCAGATGAAGATCAAGGATATGCCCTGTGTAATATATTTCCTTTATGCTAAAGAAAACATCCTCTTACCTATCTAAAGTTAATTAGGTGAGGAATGAGTTAGACAAAGTTTGTTTTCTCATTGAGAATAAAGGATTCTTCTCAATGTCTCTGATCCTAGAAATTTAATGTCAATTCCATGAACAATTATACCACTGGGCTTGGCCATTTCTGCACAGTGGAAGCTTAGAATGCAGAGGCATACTCTCAAGGAAATCTCCTGGTAATGCTAAAAGTTGAGCTAAAGTGGACTGTCTCTGAGTGTGGTGGGTTGTTTATGGTTGGGTCCATGAAGTAGAATTATTAGGTGGTATGATCTTTTGGGAGCAGGTGTCACATTGTTGGAGAAATTGTCTTAATGTAGGGGTGGTATATGAGAACCTCCTTCTAGCCAAGTGGGAGCTGGCCTGTTCCTGATTTCCTTTGGGTGAATACGTAGAACTCTCAGCTCACCCAGAACCATGCCTGCACAGACACTGCCATGCTTCCTGCCTTGATTCTAATGGACTAAACTTCAAAACCTGTAAACATCCCCAACTACACATTGTTCTTTATAAGGCTGCTTCAAAATGGTGACTCTTCACCACAGTAAAATCCTAAATAAGATACTGAGAAATGAAGAATTTCTAGTTTCCTAAGTAAGTCACCCATTGCCTCCACTATGCCCTTTTTAAACATCTTTCTACAATAACAACTGTGATGTGACAAAAATTTACCTGTGTAGATGCAACAGACTCATCTCCTTCACCCTAGATAGGGATCCCTAAACATACCACATTCAAACAGCATGAAAAATGAACTCAGTAAATCAATAATTGTATAGTGGTTACATAAAGGAATATTGGTGAGGGTTAGTTACAGAAGCAGAAACACCAGCAGGAGATGCAACACCAAGTACACTTAAGCTGGGTAAAATCTCCCAAACACTGGGAACTGGGAACATGACCTTCAGGTAGCTCTAAGGAGAATCCTTCCTAAGTTGGTGTAAATAACTTCCTGGAAACTCAGCTGATTTCTCCTTCCCCCCAGCAGACAGATTGGCCTCAAGAGTCTTCTTTGCACCTTGTCTTGTCTGATTCTTCTTTGCACTTTTAACACATTCTGAGAAGCACTCTCAACTTTCCTTGCTTACTCTGGCAGGGCATTATCTAGTAAATCTGCTCAGTTTCAGGGACTTCCTAAAGCTAACTTGAAATACTTACATTACTACTTGATGGTCTTTCCAGAAAGGATGAACTGTTTGAATATGGGAGGAAACTGTGACAGAGCAGCAACATAAACTTGTTGAATTTACGTTTTAGCATTTGATTGTCCAGTCTTTCTACTATACTGAGGTCTTCAAAAGAAGGAAATAGTTGTCAACATCTCTATCCTTACACAGGGAAAGTGGGTGAGACAAATGAAAATATAAACATCTCCTGTTTCTTGATAAGGAGTTATTCTACTGATAATCCTTAGTATAAACTTATACTATGCTAAGAAAAACATACAATATGAGTATATGTCAAAAGTAAATTAATGTCCCAAATTTCCTGGATGTTTTATTTTAAAAACAGTTTAGTGTTAGCATTTTCTTTGACCAATGAATCAATTTCTTTTATGGTATCTTCTACACCTGAGATTCTCCATTGCATCTCTGTATTCTGTTGGCAATGCTCCTGTCTACTTCCTGTTTTCATTCCTAGGTTTTCCACCTCCAGAATTGTTTCAGATTTTGTTTTCTTAGTTGTTTCTGTTTCTACTTTCAGGTCTTGAACAGTTTTATTCATTTCTTTCCCTTGTTTGATTGTATTCTCTCTATTTTTTATATTTAAAGAAGGAGGCCTCAAGAAGTCCATGGAATTGACTTTAGACTCCTAGAAGTGTGGGAAATATAGAACCCAAAGTGGCTACCACCTATAGTCAGACAGGACTCACAGTACAGGGATAAGCACAACAAGCTACCCACAAAACTTTTCACCTAAAATGTGTACTGCCTACAAGAAGTGCAGGAAAAAGATGGAGCAGAGACTGAGGGAATAATCGACCAATGCCTTGCTCAAATTGAAACCCATCCAACACACAAGAACCAATACCTGACACTACTAATACTCTGTTACTGTGTCAACTTTCCTCAGAAAGACTCCACCCAACAACTAATAAAAACAGACCCAGAGACACACAAACAATAGATGGAGTTCAAGAATCTTGTAGAAAAGTTGGAAGATAGACTGAGTGACTGAAAAGAGATAGAGTCTCCACAGGAAGACCAAGAGTCAACCAATCTAAAACCTTGGATGTTCCCAGGGACTTAACCACCGACCAAAGAGCAAGCATGGGCTGGATTTAGCCTGCCCCAATACCTGCACATATTTATCAGATGTACAGCCTAGTCTTCATGCTGGTACCCCAACAACTTGAGTAAGGGCTGTCCCTGAATCTGTTGCCTGCCTGTGTATCCCATTCCCTTAACTGGGCTCCCTTGTTTGTCCTCAGTGAGAGAGGTTGCACAGTAAATTGATGTACCAGGTATGATTTCCAAAGGAGTTGGAGACTCCCCCTTCTCAGAGAAAAAGGGGAGGGTGAGTCAGGGTGGAGCAGCATTAACAGGGAACTGGAAATAGACAGGGGCTGACATTGTGGTATAAGTGAACGAATGAATGAATGAGTGAATGAATGAATAAATAAATAAATAAATAAATAAATAAATAAATAAATAGGGGAAAATGTAAATTGAGATTGTCCACTGTCAAAAGTTACAGAAAATATGTAAACTTAGATTGTACAAATTATTTAACCCAGTATGTCTATAATGCTACTTATTATGTTGCCATAATTTAGTATTTTGTCATGATATTAAAATAATAATGTGATATTATTAATGAGATCTTCATTTAATTTTTTCTTCCTCTTCCTTATTAGCTATTGCCTTACTTTAAGAAACTGAAAATTACTACCCATGATGGAGCAGAAATAGAACTTAATGGCAATGGAGATGTAGACAGTGGGTATTATGATATCCTCAATTGGCACATGGGTGATGCTGGAGAAATCACCTTTGTCAAGGTTGGAGAATACATATTTAATTCTACAAAATATGAACTTGTTCTTCCAAAGAACTCATCGTTGTTTTGGAACACTGAATCTTCAAGGGTTAGTTGGTCTGACATATTTTGTTTATATGTAGACAGAAAACTCTATTTTTTCGGGCACTAAATAAATGCAAAACTAAAATTTTTTTCATATTCCAAATGAATTTCCTTAGTGTACCATATGTTTTTCATGTTGTTCTTTGTTCTAGTTATAATTTAAAGAATCCATGCTTTACTAAAATATTTTGCTAAAATTTTAATATATATGGCTACTCCCAAAATTTCTGAGTAACTTTTAACCCAGTGCATCTTGAAGGCAGGACAAATTTTGTAGTTGAAATATTATGTGGCTGTGTTGGTACCTAATCCCTTCAATTGCTTGGTTAAAGGAAATAGCCATTTAAGGCTTCACATCCTCCACTGCTAGGAGCCTTAGCTAGAATCATTCTCTTATATTCCTGGGAGTTTCCATTACACTGGGTTACTAGCTTGTCCCCTAGATGATTTCCAATTCCAGTTAGCTGTCTCAGAATTCTCTCTCTCCATCCTCCCCCATTTGTTTCCTCCTGTTCCTATTTTTCACACCATCCTGCACCCAGGATGTCTATTTTATTTCTCCTTCCCAGAGAGATCCATGCATCCTCCCTCCCTTGTGCTCTCCTTGTTACTTAGTCTCTCTGGGTATGTGGATAGTAATAGGGTTATCATTTACTGTACAGCTAATGCCCCCTCATAAGTACACGTGATGTTTGATTTCTGGGTCAGGGTTACAACACTCGATTTTTTTCTAGTTCTATCTATTTGCCTCTAATTTTCATAATATACTTGTTTTTAACAGCCGAGTAATACATTATGTAAATGTGCCACATTTTTATACATTTTATAGTAGAGGGACTTGTAGGTTGTTTGTAGCTTCGTGCTATTATGATTACGCTACTATGAACATAATTGAGCAAGTGTCCTTGTGGTATAATGAAGTGTCCTTTAGGTACATGCTCAGGAGTGTTACAGCTGACTCTTCAGGTAGGTTGTTTTCCAACTTTCTTGGAAACTGCCATATTGATTTTCAATGTGGCTGTTCAAATTTTCACTCTTACCAGCAATGGAGGAACATTCCCTTTGCTCCACATCATTGCCAACATGAGCTGTCACTTGTGGTTGTGACCTTATCCATTATAAAAGTGTAAGATGAAATCTCAAAGTCATTTTGATTTGCAGTTCATGATGGCTAAAGAAGTCAAACATTTAAGTGGTTATTGACATTTGAGATTCCTCTTTTGAGAACTCTCTGTTTAGATCTCTACTCAAGTTTTAATTGACACAGAAGTGGATGCTCACAGTCAGCTATTGGATGGTTCACAGGGCTCCCAATAGAGGAGCTAGAGAAAGTACCCAAGGAGCTAAAGGGGTCTGAAACCCTATAGGTGGAACAACAATATGAACTAACAATTACCCCGGAGCTCCTGTCTTTAGCTGCATATGTATCAGAAGATGGCTTAGTCAGCCATCAGTGGAAAGAGAGGCCTATTGGTCTTACAAACTTTATATGCCTCAGTACAGGGGAATGCCAGGGCCAAGAAGGGGGAGGGGAGTGGGGGGGACTTGGGGGACTTTTGGGATAGCATTGGAAATGTAAATGAAGAAAATACCTAATTTAAAAAAATAATGAAAAAAAAGATAGAAAAATAGTGGAGCATGTGTCCTGACTACATGTTGGAGGATCTTCTGGGTATATGCCGAGGAGTTGTATACCTTGTTCCTCAGGTAGTACAATGCTCAATTTTCTGAGGAACCACCAAACTGATTTCCAGAATGGTTGTACCAGCTTGCAATCTCTCCTGCAATGGAGGAGAGTTCCCCTTTTTTCACATTCTCCCAGCACCTGCTGCCACCTGAGTTTTTGATCTTAGCCATTCTGACAGGTATAAGGTGGAATCCTAGTGTCATTTTGATTTGCATTTCCCTGATGACTAAGGATGTTGAATATTTCTTTAGGTGCTTCTTGACCATTCAAGTTTGCTCAGTTGAGAATGCTCTCTTTAGCTCTCTACCCCATTTTAATAGGGTTATGTGGTTCTCTGGAGTCTAACTTGTTGAATTCTTTGTATATATTGGATATTAGCCCTCTACCAGATGCAGGATTGGTAAAGATCTTTTTCCAGTCCTTTGGTTGTAGTTTTGTCCTATTGACAGTGTCCTTTGTCTTACAGAAACTTTGCAATTTTATGAGGTCCCATTTGTCAATTCTTGATCTTATAGCATAAACTTTTGATGTTCTGTTCAGGAAAATTTCCCCTGTACTCATGTGTTCAAGGTTTTCCCCAACTTTCTCTTCTATAAGATTCAGTCAGTGTATCTGGTTTTATTAGAATCACTATATCAGATTTCTCTGTGGATCCGTTTGAGTAGAAAAATCTTTTCCCAACACTTTACTATGAAGTAATGCCTATTGTTGATGATGGGGTATGTTTCTTGTATGCAGTAGAAGAATGGATCCTGTTTTAACATCAATTCTCTTAACCGGTATCTTTTTTATTGGAAAATTGAGTCCATTGATATTGAGAGACATTAATGGCAAATTGTTGTTAATTCCTGTTATTTTGATTGTGGTGGTGGTTGTGTGAAAATGAGTGTACGTGTGTTTGTATTTGTGTGTGTGTTTCCCTTATTTTGATTTTGTCAATACAATAGTATTTATTTCCAGTGTTTTCATCGGTATATTTAATCTCCTTAGGTTGGAGATTTCCTCCTAGTACCTGTTATAGGGTTTAATTTAAAGAGATATCCTGTATACAATTTACTTTGTCACGGAATATTTTGTTTTCTATATTTATGGTGATTGAAAGTTTTGCTGAGTACACACATCCAGATACCTTTGCCATTTAGAGTCACCACTGAAAAGCTGGATGTAATTCCTTTTTGCTTTGTTTAATTATTTTCTTGTTTTTTGCTTTTTTTGGAGTGGGGGGGGTGGTCAAGATAGGGTTTCTCTGTGTAGCCCTGCCTATCCTGAAACTCTTTCTGTAAACAGGCTGGCCATGAACTCAGAAATCTGCCTGCCTCTGACTCCCAAGTGCTGGGATTAAAGATGTGTGCCACCACTGCCCAGAGTGTATAATTCTAATATTGTCTTTGTTAGCTTCCAGATTCAGTCTGCACAAAACTGTGTGCTCCAGGGACCCGAAAGGGGATTCGACCTGGACAACCCCTATGCTGCTTTGCTTGTATTCCATGTGCTGATGGATATGTGTCAGAGAAACCAGGTAATGATAGGGACTTTTGCATTGGTAGTAATATGGTTAAATTAACCAAGGGGGGTCAGGGAGCTTCTTATAAGTCTTTATAAAAAGATATAAGCAGCCTATAACAAAACTCAAGAAACCAATACAATTTAACACAGTGCAGTTTGACCAAAGGAAAATATTAGTTTTCACTTCTGATACAAGACAAGATCTACCACTTTAAAGTTTGTAAAGAAACACCAAAGAAAATAAATAAAATGTGAAATACAAATACATTCATAAAATCTTCAAATTACTTGCTTTTTTGGTCATATTCAGCACCTATTGAAGTTGGAGAAAAGTCACCAATTGTCTTAAGGTTCTAAGTACTAAAAGCACATGCTTTGCTCACTTGCTGCAGAAAGAACTCCTATGAGAGCCTGCTCAGTTGCTCATCTCTGGAGGTGACTTAAGCAGGCTTGGTTTTGTGTCCAGTGTTGGACAAGGTTTATTTATATTTCCATTTGACTTTTGGTTGAAGAACCAAAGATTAGCTTTTCATTTGACAGATAGTAATTGTGTAAAATATAAGAAAATGGTCTGGGATGGAAAACAAGCACAGTGTAAACTACACAACTCCCTTGGACCAGCTCCCCAAGACTCCACACAGAATTGTACACAGAGATGTCAAGACCAGGAGTCAGAGTGAGTCTCTGTTTTTTGTCAATAGGACAAAGAGAATGTGATCCATGCGGTGAAGATGACTGGTCCAATGCAGAGAAGAGCAAGTGTGTGCCAAAGCTTGTGGAATTCCTCGCTTACGAAGAGGCACTGGGGTTCACTCTTGTCATCCTGTCCATCTTTGGGGCACTTGTGGTCTTGGCAGTCACTGCTGTGTACGTAGTCCACAGACACACTCCATTGGTGAAAGCCAATGACCGAGAGCTAAGCTTCCTCATTCAGATGTCTCTGGGAATCACAGTGCTGTCATCCATGCTGTTCATAGGCAAGCCATGCAACTGGTCCTGCATGGCCCGCCAGATCACGCTGGCACTGGGCTTTTGCCTTTGTCTGTCTTCCATTCTTGGAAAAACTATTTCACTCTTTTTTGCCTACAGAATTTCCATATCCAAAACCCGCCTTATATCTATGCATCCCATTTTTCGAAAATTAATTGTACTGATCTGTGTTTTAGCGGAGATTTGTGTATGTGCAGTGTACTTGGTGTTGGAGCCTCCAAAGATGTTCAAGAACATTGAAATTCAAAATGTAAAGATCATCTTTGAATGCAGTGAAGGTTCTATAGAGTTTCTGTGCTCCATATTTGGGTTTGATGTTCTCCTGGCTCTGCTGTGTTTTCTTACAACCTTTGTGGCTCGCCAGCTGCCAGATAACTATTATGAAGGGAAATGTATCACTTTTGGAATTCTGGTTTTTTTCATTGTCTGGATCTCTTTTGTCCCTGCTTACTTGAGCACCAAAGGCAAATTCAAAGTGGCTGTGGAAATATTTGCCATTTTGGCATCCAGCTATGGCTTGTTAGGCTGTGTATTTCTTCCCAAGTGCTTCATTATCTTGCTGAGGCCAAAGAGGAACACTGATGAAACTGTTGGTGGAAGAGTCCCCACTGTTGACAGGAGCATCCAGCTGACCTCAGCTTCTGTGAGCAGTGAGCTTAACAGCACTACAGTGTCCACTGTTCTGGATGAGTAGAGCTTTAAGATCCATGTGACATGCAAGGATGTCACCTTAGATGATATCCTGGCTCAATCTTCCCTTTTATGTTTAATCTGAAGTAGCTTCTGTTGTTGTAGTGTAATATTGGTTGTGGTTGTGTTTATGTAAGTTTAACATGGTGAATGATATCTTGTTCTGTGACATATCACTCTGCATTGAATGGAGTATCACTTATGATTTAAATTAGAAAGCATATCATTGAGATTTTAAAGTAGAGGGCATAACTAAAAAAATAGAAAAGAAAGTGGGGAAGAGACTTAAGCACATTGGCACAGGGGGAAATTTCCTGACAGAACACCAATAGCTTATGCTCTAAGATCAAGAATTGACAAGTGAGACCTTGTAAAATTGCAAAGCAATTTTAAGGCAAAGGACAGTGTCAATAGGACAAAACTGCAACCAACAGATTGGGAAAAGATGTTTACCAACTCCACATCTGTTAGAGGGCTAATATCCAATTCATACAAAGTACTCAACAAGTTAGACTCTGGAGAACCAAATAACCCTATTAAAATTGGTTATAGAACTAAAAAAAAAATTCTCAACTGAGGAATACCAAGTGGTGAGACACACCTAAAGAAATGTCCAACATCCTTAGTCATCAGAGAAATGCAAGTCAAAATAACTCTGAGATTCCACGTCATACCAGTCAGAATGGCTAAGATAAAAAACTCAAGTGACAGCAGATGCTGGTGAGGATGTGGAGAAAGAGTAACACTCCTCCATTGCTGGTGAGATTGCAAGCTGGTATAACCATTCTGGAAATCAGTTTAACAGTTCCTCAGAAATTTGGCCATATACTACCTGAGGACCCAGCAATACCACTCCTCTGCATATATCCCGAAAATGATACAACATATAATAAGGACACATCCTCCTTTATGATAGTAGCAGCCTTATATATAATAGCCAGAAGCTTGTAAAAAACCCAGATTCCATCAACAGAAAAATGGATACAGAAATTGTGCATTTACATTATGGAGTACTACTCAGCTATTAAAAACAATGAATTTATGAAATCCTGAGGCAAATGGATGGAACAAGAAAATATTATTCTCAGTGAGATTACCCAATCACGAAAGAACACCCGTGGTATGTGCTCATTGATATGTGTATATTAGCCCAGAATTTTGTAATACCCATGATACAATTCACAGGCCACATGAAGCTCAAGAAGAAGGAAGACCAAATTGTGGAAACTTCTGTCCTTCTTAGAACAGGGAAAAATATCCATGGGAATAGATGAAGAGACAAAGTGTGGAACAGAGAATGAAGGAAATGCCATCCTGAAACTGTTTTACTTGGGCATCAATCTCATATAAAGTCACCAAACACAGACACTATTTTGGATGCCAACAAGTGCTTGCTGACAGGAGCCGGATATACCTGTCTCCTTAGAGGCTCTCCCAGTGACTGAAAAATATGGAGGTAGATGCTCTCAGTCAACCATTAGACTGAGCACAGGGTCCCCAAAAGAGGAGCTAGAGAAAGTACCCAAGGAGATGAAGGGGTTAACATCCCCATAGGGGGAACAACAATATGAATCAACCAGTATTCCCAAAGCTCCCAGGGACTAAACCACCTACCAAAGATTACACATGGAGGGACCTATGGCTCCAGCTGCATATATAGCAGAGGGTGGCCTAGTTGGACATCAATGGGAGGAGAGGCTCTTTGTTCTGTGAAGCCTTGATGTCCCATGGTAGAGGAATGCCAAGACCAGGAAGTGGGGGCGGGGTTGCTGGTGAGGAAAGGTTGGGGGGAGAGCAAGGGAGATCTCTGTAGTGGAAACCAGGAAAGGGGATAACATTTGAAATGTTAATAAAGAAAATATTTGAAATGAAAAATTATAAATAAATAAATAAATAAATAAAGTAAGTAAGTAAGTAGAGGGTATAAATACTCATGAGTCATCAGAATGTTTCAGTGTTCATTTCTTTTCTGAAAGGTTGATAATTGTACTTATGATGTATAAACAAAGCATTTCATAAGTCTATCATTTTTATATCAGAGACTCCATTACCACTTCATACCACAATGCAGCAAAACACTCTTGTCTGACACAAGTTTTTCACACTTCTATTTTTATTAACAATGGGCTCTACAACAAAATGTCAATTATACTCCAACATATAATGGAATTTTTTTCTTGTGCAACATTATAGTTTTTTGTGTTTTTTTGTTTTTGTTTTCTTTTTGTTTTTTGTTGTTTTTTTTTTTTTTTTTTTTTTTTTTTTTTTTTTTTTTTAGGTTGTTGTTGTTGTTTTGGTTTTTCAAGACAGGGTTTCTCTGCATAGCTCTGGCTGTCCTGGAACTCACTTTGTAGACCAGGCTGGCCTCGAATTCAGAAATCTGCCTGCCTCTGCCTCCCGAGTGCTGGGATTAAAGGTGTGCACCACCACACCCAGCACAACTTTATAGTTCTAAAATACCATTTTATGTAAATTTTTAGCTACCCTTTGTTGATTAAGCTCATATGCATTTTTATAAAAGAAGCTTATTACAACTAAACATATCTTCTTGTAAAAATGATAGCCTAATTTATAATATTATTTTATCCTTTAGAGTCAATGGTTTATCAAATATTAAATATGTCTTGAATCATTGAAAGATAATTTTCTCTTTGGCAAAGCATTCTATCTAAATATTTTCTCATAAAAGTATCTCAGAAATTGGGGATGAATTTTTTTTTTTTTTTTTTTTTGCTATGGGTAAGCACTTGGTCATTGCATTGGGGAATACTTTAGTATTAATTTCAGCATGTTGCATAAAAATTATGTGGTTCTTGTCTGAGAAGTAGTAGGAAGATTAATTGTATGACAAATGAAGCACAAAGCATCTTCATTAGAGCTGACCAAATATATGCAGGATAGGGTTTAACTGTTTGTTTTTGTGTGTGTGTGTTTGAGCTACTTAAACACAGACAAGACTAATTTCATGTTGAATAATTTTCTAGGCTAATTTTTGGTAGTTATTTCTTGCATGAAAATTCCCAATAGGAAACAAATTTACTAAGATGGGGTGATTCATCTCAGATGAACCTCCTTGAAACCTCCCTAGTCTCATCTCTTCTCTGCTTCTCACCTCCTAGTGGGTCTCCAAGATAAATAGAGATATCAGAATGCAGATAACATAACTGGACAGTTAAACACCCTCCAAACTGCTTCCATGTTTTAGCAGTTAACTCCTTCAAACCCACAACCATGTAGCACAACTCAGCCCCACTTCTGCAACTCCAGACTCTCCTAACATTTACTTATTTCCTAGTTTGCTTCTCTGTTGCAGTTACAGAACAGTGGCAAAAAATAACTTTGGGTGGACAGGGTGGGTTTTTTGGGTTTGTTGTTGTTGTTGTTGTTGTTGTTGTTGTTGTTGTTGTTTTGTTTTTCATCTAACAACTCCCAAGTCACAGTCCATCATGGAAAAAATCAGAACAGGAACTCACAACAGTAATCTAGAGTCAAGAAGTGATACAGATGCCATGAAAAAAAAAAAATCTGCTTACTGGCTTCCTTCAAAATCTTGCTCAGCTTGCTATCATATACAACCCAAGACCTCATGTCCATGGTACCACCACCCACAGTAGGCTAGGCTCTCCCATATTAATCAAGAAAATGCCCCCACAGATATGCCCAATTTGATTGAAGCAATTCCTTTGGCGAAGTGCCCTCTTTCAAGTGACTCAATTTGGTGATCAAGTTGGTAAGGAGCTCAGGACATGAAATCACAATCATCTGCACTCTGGAAATCTCTACCCTGAAAAGGACTGCCTGCTAAGAAGTGTTATGTAAATGCAGCCCTTTATCTAATTCCCTGCCATAAACTCCAGAGAGTAGAAGACATCTATCCCTGGATGTGTATCTCCAAACCCTGGCCCCTCCAATAAATCTCTTTGATGAGATTTTCTGTCTGGTGTGACTCTCTCATCTGAAGAAGAAAAAAGTCATAAAGACAAGGAGCAAAGCAGGAGCATGGCTGGGGCTCCTGAGCTCCTGAGCTCAGCTGGGGATATACTACCCTGGGAGTTACAATGCCTCTGCTGAGGAGTTTTCCTCTCAGCATTGTGATTCCTGTGCTCCTTCTCATGATGCTCTTCCACTGGGACACTGTCCTACCCCAGACATGTGTGGTTCCCAGGCACCAGTGTCTCAGGATGCCCTTCCACTTTTCCTTCAGAGGTTGCATGAGCTTCTGAGTTCTAGGACACCCTTCCACTTAAGCAAAAATCACATTAAGGTTTATAATTAGGATATTATTAACACAAATTAAGTAGTCACACATTAATTAACAATATTAATGAGCAAGGAAAGAATTGTGCAATAAATCGTTGAGTACATGCCCATATAGAAAATAGTGGTATGCAGCGTCCCTCAAGCAAATGTGATCACTTTTTTTTTTGAGAGTTTTGACCTATTTATTTCTTTTTTTAAATTAGGTATTTATTTAATTTACATTTCCAATGCTATCCCAAAAGTCTCCCCCACCCACTCCCCCACCCTCCCCCACCCACTCCCCCACCCACCCACTCCCACTTCTTGGCCCTGGCTGACTAGGCCATCTTCTGATAAAATGTGATCACTTTGAATTTTACCAAGGCTTTATATAAACTTCTCATTTAAATTTTGGGAAGGTCATTACCTATATCTGGTCTAGAATAATCTTTCTTGTTAAATCAGTAAATAATTCCTGACTTTCCCTGCTTAGCTAGTCATCATGGTTTCACTTTCTGCTGTGACACACCTGCAGAAGGAATCTCTGCAAAGAACAAAAAACTGAAAATCCCAAATATTCAGCTCTTTTGAAAACATATCACATTCTGATCTTCTTATACTTCTATAGCCAAATGTACACTTTCAGTTTATACTGTCCACAGTTCTATAAGTTCTATTTGCCACATATTTGACTCACATGCTTATAGAAATATATAGGTCATTTTTATGTTTCATGTCAAGGAGACTGAATACATATCTATAACATTTACTTATGGGAAGTAAAGTTACAGTAATGGTATGGTCAGAGGCAGTTATCTCTCATTGTATGACATTAAAAACTATTTTTAAGAAGTCTTGCATACTGGGGTGGGAAAGATGGCTCGGAGGTTATGAGCACTGCCCGCTCTTCCAGTGATTCTGAGTTCAATTCTCAGCAACCACATGGGAGCTCACAATCATCTGTAATGAGATGCCATGCCCTCTTCTGGTGTGTCTGAAGACAGTGACAGTATACTCACGTGTATAAAATATATGTCTTTAAGAAGAATCGTCTTGCATTCTAAGCCTTGGTCTAGGTAAATGTTTGCCATAGATCTTTACCGTAAAATCTAATTATGACTGGGCTGGCAACACAGCTCCCTTTCCACTTAATTTTCAGAGGAATTTTTGAAATTCAGACACTTTAGCACACATTCTCTCCCAGAAAAGCCTGGAGCAGGATCATACCTTGCTTCAGAGACGCTTATTTATCATCATTGATAGCTTTCGAGGAAATTCGATTCCACAGGTATTTCAAACCCCTCAGTGTCATGTCTTTGAAAGGACAGATTTTCTTCCAAGAACTCTTAAAGCTTCTGTTGCAAGGGAAGGCTTCATAATAGTAATTATTCATTTATGTTACATGTACTAGTGTTCTGCCTGTAAAGCATTATTGTGAACCATGTGCATGCCTGGCACCCAGAAAAGAGAATTGGTGCCCCTGGAACGATTTGCAAACAACTGTGAAGCACCATGTAGGAGAGAGAGTACTAACCTGTGTCTGCTAGAAAAGCTGCCTTTAAGAACTCAGCCATTTCCTCAGGTTTCAGAGCCATAATATTAAAAAAATAGAACTATTTCAGAGAGCTATCAACAGCATAAGAAAAGGACTCTATGAAACCTGCCTATATTTCTATTTAATGTAAAATTATAAAAAAGAAACTCAGTTGGGGCATCTTCTGGATATATGCCCAGGAGAGGTATTGCTGGATCCTCCGGTAGTACTATGTCCAATTTCCTGAGGAACCGCCAGACTGATTTCCAGAGTGGTTGTACAAGCCTGCAATCCCACCAACAATGGAGGAGTGTTCCTCTTTCTCCACATCCTCGCCAGCATCTGCTGTCACCTGAATTTTTGATCTTAGCCATTCTGACTGGTGTGAGGTGGAATCTCAGGGTTGTTTTGATCTGATGATTAAGGATGTTGAACATTTTTTGAGGTGCTTCTCTGCCATTCGGTATTCCTCAGGTGAGAATTCTTTGTTCAGTTCTAAGCCCCATTTTTTAATGGGGTTATTTGATTTTCTGAGGTCCACCTTCTTGAGTTCTTTATATATGTTGGATATTAGTCCCCTATCTGATTTAGGATAGGTAAGATCCTTTCCCAATCTGTTGGTGGTCTTTTTGTCTTATTGACGGTGTCTTTTGCCTTGCAGAAACTTTGGAGTTTCATTAGGTCCCATTTGTCAATTCTCGATCTTACAGCACAAACCATTGCTGTTCTGTTCAGGAATTTTTCCCCTGTGCCCATATCTTCAAGGCTTTTCCCCACTTTCTCCTCTATAAGTTTCAGTGTCTCTGGTTTTATGTGAAGTTCCTTGATCCACTTAGATTTGACCTTAGTACAAGGAGATAGGAATGGATCGATTTGCATTCTTCTACATGATAACAACCAGTTGTGCCAGCACCAATTGTTGAAAATGCTGTCTTTCTTCCACTGGATGGTTTTAGCTCCCTTGTCGAAGATCAAGTGACCATAGGTGTGTGGGTTCATTTCTGGGTCTTCAATTCTATTCCATTGGTCTACTGGTCTGTCTCTATACCAGTACCATGCAGTTTTTATCACAATTACTCTGTAGTAAAGCTTTAGGTCAGGCACTATGTTCATAGCAGCCTTATTTATAATAGCCAGAAGCTGGAAAGAACCCAGATGCCCCTCAACAGAGGAATGGATACAGAAAATGTGGTACATCTACACAATGGAGTACTACTCAGCTATGAAAAAGAATGAATTTATGAAATTCCTAGCCAAATGGATGGACCTGGAGGGCGTCATCCTGAGTGAGGTAACACATTCACAAAGGAACTCACACAATATGTACTCACTGATAAGTGGATATTAGCCCAAAACCTAGGATACCCAAGATATAAGATACAATTTCCTAAACACATGAAACTCAAGAAAAATGAAGACTGAAGTATGGACACTATGCCCCTCCTTAGAAGTGGGAACAAAACACCCTTGGAAGGAGTTACAGAGACAAAGTTTGGAGCTGAGATGAAAGGATGGTCCATGTAGAGACTTCCATATCCAGGGATCTACCCCATAATCAGCATCCAAACGCTGACACCATTGCATACACTAGCAAGATTTTATCAAAAGGACCCAGATGTAGCTGTCTCTTGTGAGACTATGCCGGGGCCTAGCAAACACAGAAGTGGATGCTCACAGTCAGCTAATGGATGGATCACAGGGCTCCCAATGGAGGAGCTAGAGAAAGTAGCCAAAGAGCTAAAGGGATCTGCAACCCTATAGGCGGAACAACATTATGAACTAACCAGTACCCCGGAGCTCTTGACTCTAGCTACATATGTATCAAAAGATGGCCTAGTCGGCCATCACTGGAAAGAGAGGCCCATTGGATACGCAAATTTTATATGCCCCAGTACAGGGGAACGCCAGGGCCAAAAAGGGGGAGTGGGTGGGTAGGGGATTGGGGGTGGGTGGGTATGGGGGACTTTTGGTATAGCATTGGAAATGTAAATGAGCTAAATACCTAATAAAAAAATGGAAAAAAATTAATAAAAACATCTTTAAATGCCAAAAAATAGAAACTCAGAAAAAATAATTCATGATCCATTTGAAAACAATATCTAATGAATTGTGTTTATTTATTGCCTTTGTTTTAAATACTTTCTTACATTTTTTATTAGCAATTTTCTTCATTTACATTTCAAATGTTATCCCGAAAGTCCCCTATACCCTCCCTCCATCCTGCTCCCCAAACAACCCACTCCTGCTTTGTGGCCCTGTCATTTCCCTGCACTGGAGCATTTGATCTTTGCAAGACCAAGGGCCTCTTCTCCCACTGATGGCCGACTAGACCATCCTCTGCTACATATGCAACTAGAGACACAGTTCTATGGGGTATGGTTAGTTCATATTGTTGATCCTCCTATAGGGTTGATGACCCCTTTAGCTCTTTGGGTACGTTCTCTAGCTCCTTCTTTGGGGGGCCCTGTGTTCCATCCAATAGATGACTGTGAGCATTCATTTCTGTATTTGCCAGGCAATGGCATAGCCTCATAAGAGATAGCTATATCAGGGTCCTGTTAGCAAAAATCATGCTAGCATATGCAATAGTGTCTGGGTTTGGTGGTTGTATATGGCATAGATCCCTGGATGGGGAAGTCTCTGGATGGTCCTTTCTTCTGTCTCAGCTCTGAACTTTGTCTCTATAACTCCTTCCATAGGTAGTTTGTTCCCCATTTTAACAAGGAACAAAGTATCCACATTTTAGTCTTTCTTCTTCTTGATTTTTATGTGTTTTACAAGTTGTATCTTGGATAGTCTAAGTTTCTGGGTTAATATCCACTTATTGGTGAGTACATTTCATATGTGTTCTTTTGTAATTGAATTACTTCTCTCAGGATGATATCCTCCATATCCATTAATTTGCCTAGGAATTTTATAAATTCATTCTTTTAAATAGCTGAGTAGTACTCCATTGTGTAAATGTACCACATTTTCTGTATCCATTCCTCTGTTGAGGGGCATCTGGGTTCTTTCCAGCTTCTGGCTATTATGAATAAGGCTGCTATGAACATAGTAGAGCATGCATCCTTATTACAAGTTGGAACATCTTCTGGGTATAACCCAGGAGAGGTATTGCTGGATCTTCCTGTAGAAATATGTCCAATTTTCTGAAGAACCTCCAGACTGATTTCCAGGGTGGTTGTACCAGTTTGCAATCCCACCAACAATGGAGGAGTATTCCTCTTCCTCCACATCCTTGCCAGCATCTGCTGTAACCTGAATTCTTTATCTTAGCCATTCTGACTGGTGTGAAGTTGAATCTCAGGGTTGTTTTGATTTGCATTTCCCTGATGATTAAGGAATGATGTTGCTGGAAAGATCTCCCATGCTCATGGATTGGCAGGATTAACATAGTCAAAATTGCTATCTTGTGGAAAGCAATCTACAGATTCAATGCAATCCCCATCAAAATTTCATCTCAGTTCTTCACCGACTTAGAAAGGGAAATTTGCAAATTCATCTGGAACAACAAAAAACTATTCTCAACAATGAAAGAACCTATGGTGGAATCACCATGCTTGACCTCAAGCTGTACTACAGAGCAATTGTGATAAAAACTGTATGGTACTTGTACAGCAATAGACAGATAAATCCATGGAGTAGCATTGAAGACTCAGAAATGAACCCACACAACTATATTTACTTGATCTTTGACAAGGGAGCTAAAACAATCCAGTGGGAAAAAGACAGCATTTTCAACAAATGGTGCAGGCACAACTGGTAGTTATCATGTAGAAGAATACAAATTGATATATTCTTTTTTTTTCTGGCCTCTGAGGGCATCTGATTGTACTCACAGAGACACATTCACATAGACAAAAGTAGAATGAATCTTTAAAAAAATAGTAGCTTCTTTTATTGCCTTGATACCATGTCTGAGCAGCTCCTCTTAACTTTTCCCTCTCTTCTCCTCTAGTATCTGACTTTTAAGCTTATTATAGTTTGTACATTTTTGCCCATATTCTTTGTCTGTGATACCTTCTACTTTCACCCTGAACACTTCCCATCTCAATGATTTTCAGCCGTTAGCTTTTTTTTTGTTGTTGATAGTATTCTAATCCCATTTGACACTTAGGCCCTTCATCATTCTCATCATTTTTTCAATACAGAGTCTTTCTATACAGCCCAGTTTGGCAAGGAATGCACAATCCTCTTGATTCATCCCTCATAGTGCTTCAGTACCATGATGCCTCACTCTTTAGGGTCTCTGTGGCCTTAGTATTTCAAAGACTGTATTTAAAAATAATAATTTTTTTGTGTATATTACTATTTTATTATTTTATTATTTTTTAAATTATTACGTATTTTCCTCAATTACATTTAGAATGCTATCCCAAAAGTCCCCCATACCCTTCCCCTCAATTCCCTACCCACCCATTCCCATTTTTTGGCCCTGGCATTCCCCTGTACTGGGGCATATAAAGTTTGCGTGTCCAATAGGCCTCTCTTTCCAGTGATGGCCGACTAGGCCATTTTTGATACATATGCAGCTAGAGTCAAGAGCTCCAGGGTACTGGTTAGTTAATAATGTTGTTTTACCTACAGGGTTGCAGATCTCTTTAGCTCCTTGGATACTTTCTCTAGCTCTTCCATTGTGGGCCCTGTGCTCTATCCAATAGCTGACAGTGAGCATCTACTTATGTGTTTGCTAGGCCCCGGCCTAGTCTCACAAGCCTGAGTGAGGTAACACAATCACAAAATAAAGCAAATGATATGTACTCACTTATAAGTGGATATTAGCCCAGAAACTTAGTATACCTGAGATATAAGATACAATTTGCAAAACACATGAAACTGAAGAAGAACAAAGACCAAAGTGTGGACACTTTGCCCCTTCTTAGAATTGGAAACAATCACCCATGCAAGGAGTTACAGAGACAAAGTTTGGAGGTGAGACAAAAGGATTTACCATCTAGAGACTGCCATATCCAGAGATACATCCCATAATTAGCCTCCAAATGATGACACCACTGCATACACTAGCAAGCGTTGGCTGAAAGGACCCCACAAATTGATATGTTCTTATTTCCTTGTACAAAGCTCAAGTCCAAGTGGATCAAGGAACTCCACATAAAGCCAGAGACACTGAAACTTACAGAGGAGAAAGTGGGGAAAAGCCTCGAAGATATGGGCACAGGGGAAAAATTTCTGAACAGAACAGCAATGGCTTGTGCTGTAAGATTGAGAATCAACAAATGGGATCTTGTAAAATTGCAAAGCTTCTGTAAGGGAAAAAACAGTGTCAATAAGACAAAAAGGCCACCAACAGATTGGGAAAGGATTTTTACCAATTCTAAATCAGTTAGGGGACTAATATCCAATATATATAAAGAACTCAAGAAGATGGACTCTAGAAAATCAAATATACCTATCAAAACAATGGGGTACAGAGCTAAACACATAATTCTCAACTGATGAATACTGAATGGCTGAGACACACCTAAAAAATGCTCTGTCTTAAATCCTAATAAAATGGTGTCCAATTTCAATAAAAAGTGATATTCTAATCTATGCTGAATGGCATGACACAGAACAAGGTATCATTCACCAGGTTAAAGTTACATCAACATACTTACAACCAATATTAGCCTACAACATCAGCAGCTACTTCAGATGAAACATAAAAGGGAAGGTTGAGCCTGAATGTCCTCCAAGGTGACATCATTGCCTGTCACATGGAGTTCACAGCTCTACTCATCCAGAAAATTGGACTCTTTGATGTTGTCACACTCACTGTTCACTGAAGCTGAAGTCAGCTGGATGTTCTTGTCAACAGTGGGGACTCTTTCACCAACTCTTTCATCAGTGTTCCTCTTTGGCCTCAGCAAGATAATTAAGCACTTGGGAAGAAATAGACAGCCTAACAAGCCATAGCTGGATGCTAAAATGGCAAATATTTCCACAGCCACTTTGAATTTGCCTTTAGTGCTCAAGTAAGCAGGGACAAAAGAGATCCAGACAATGAAAAAGACCAGCATTCCAAAAGTGATACATTTACCTTCATAATAGTTATCTGGTCTGGCAGCTGTCAAGCCACAAAAGTTGTAAGAAAACACAGCAGAGCCAGGAGAACATCAAACCCAAATATGGAGCACAGAAACTGTGTAGAACCTTCACTGCATTCAAAGATGATCTTTGCATTTTGAATTTCAATGTTCTCGAACATCCTTGGAAAGTCCAACACCAAGTATACTGCACATACATTAAATCTCCCCTACAACACAGATCAGTACAATCAATTTTTGAAAAATGGGGTGCATAGATACAGGACAGTTTTTGGATACAGAAATCCTATAGGCAAAATGAGTAAAATAGTCTTTCCAAGAATGGAAGACAAACAAAGCAAAAGCCCAGTTCCAGAGTGATCTAGAGGGCCATGCTGGACCAGTTGCATGGCTTGCCTATGAACAGCATGGATGACAGTACTGTGATATCTTCACTGCATGTATCATATTCCCTTTGGCCTATTGAGGAAAAGAGTAACAAAAAACAAAAAACAACAACCACACACACACAAAAAAAACAAAACAGAGAATTGACTTCGGGGTACCGAGTCATCACCTTTAACGGTCTACAGTCTAGGGAACTTAAAAACGTGAACAAAATTTTCTGGAAATATGTTATACAATAGATATAATACCTTATATTTAATAGTGGGAACATATTCTTGGTGTCTATATATGTAGAGAGAGTTTGAGGGTTGTTTTCAACTTCAGGACTTGAAATTTTCTTTTCAACACACTGTTCCTTGAACTGGTCTTTTCTATTGATAAGCTCCTATTATTCTCCTCCAACTGTTTATTGAAGAAAGATGTCTGTGTCTTTATCAACTCCAGCACAGCAGAGGAATGAGAAAATCACCGCTTCTGATATGAAACAATCAAAATGACTGGGACACAGCTGGGCAAACTCTTTGTTTATTCAGTCTCTCATAAGATATCCCTTCATGGAGGAGAATAAAGCATATGCCCATCCAAATGGCCCCACCTCTCAATGCCCATTTGAATGAGTGATGAGGATGATGATGGGAAGGAAAACAAAACCACCAGTCATGGTCCCTGGCACTAAGAAGGTTAAGACTGGAGGAAGGCTCTAAAAGCAAGCATTGGTGAATAAGGAAAAACTAGTTGAATTGAGGTTATGGTAGATGATGGAATGGTTCCATTTAGTGTTAATTTTAAAAATAAGGTCAATAGTTGTGTTTGCTTTCAACCACTCTAACCTGTGGTCTAAACACCTCTGAGTAGATATCTGTGTGGGGCCTGGGGGAACTGTTGCCAGGGAGGTGTGCAGGTTACAGGCTGCTTATACTATCACAGACCATTTTATCATTTTTACATGATTACTCTTGAGGGGCTATGTAACAAAGGACAAGCACATTTTCAGTTCTTCAACCAAAAATCAAACAGAAATGTAAATAAAGCTGATCCAACACCTTACACAAAACCAAGGCTGCCTAAGTCACCTCCAGAGATTTGCAACTGAACAGGTTATCATATCAGCTCATTCCACAGCTACTGTGCAATGCTGAACTTTTAGTGCTTAGAACCTTAAGACAATTGGGTGATCTTTTCCCAACTAGTGCTGAATCTATTAAAAAGCAAGTAATTTGAAGATTTTATTAATTTATTTATATTTCACATTTTATTTATTTTGTTTGGTGTTTATTTATGAACTTCATAGTGGTAGGTCTTGTCTTATATCAGAAGTGAAAACTCATATTTTCTTTTGGTCATACTGCACTCAGGAAAATTTTATGAGTTTCATGAATTTTTGTTATAGTTGGCTTCTAAAGATTCATAAGTTATTCTCTTGACACCCATTTTAATTTAATTGTATTACTCCCAATGCAAAATGGCCATCTCTACCTGGTTTCTCTGACATATATCCATCAACACATGGGATATAATCAAAGCAGTATATTCATTGTCCCTGGTGAACCCCTTTCTGTGTACCTGGAGGACACAGCTGTGTTCAGCATTAATCAGGATGCTAGCAAATATAAAAGTAGTAGATTTTTTAAAGATATTTTACTAGGTATTTTCCTCAATTACATTTCCAATGCTATCCCAAAAGTCCCCCATACCCTACCCCCCCCCTTCTCCCCTACACACCCATTCCCAATTTTTGGCCCTGACGTTCCCCTGTACTGAGGCATATAAAGTTTGCAAGAACAATGGGCCTCTCTTTCCAGTGATGGCCTACTAGGGCAATTTTGATACATATGCAGCTAGAGTCAAGAGCTCCAGGTCACTGGTTTGTTCATAATATTGTTCCACCTATAGGGTTGCAGATCCCTTTAGCTCCTTGGGTACTTTCTCTAGCTCCTCCATTGGGGGCCCTGTGATCCATCCAATAGCTGACTGTGAGCATCCACTTCGGTGTTTGGTAGGCCCCAGCATCGTCTCACAAGAGACAGCCATATCTGGGTCCTTTCAGCAAAATTTTGTTAGTGTATGCAATGGTGTCAGCATTTGGAAGCTGATTATGGGATGAATCCCTGGATATGGCAGTCTCTAGATCATCCATCCTTTCATCACAGCTCCAAACATTGCCTCTGTCACTCCTTCCATGGGTGTTTTGTTCCCAATTCTAAGAAGGGGCAAAGTTTCCACACTTTGGTCTTCGTTCTTCTTGAGTTTCATGCATTTAGCAAATTGTATCTTATATCTTAGCTATCCTAAGTTTCTGGGCTAATATCCACTTATCAGTGAGTACATATTGTGTGATTTCCTTTGTGATTGGGTTACCTCACTCAGGATGATGCAAGGCAGGTTGATCCATTTGCCTAGCAATTTTAAATTCATTCTTTTTAATAGCTGAGTAGTACTCCATTGTGTAAATATACCACATTTTCTGTATCCATTCCTCTGTTGAGGGGCATCTGGGTTCTTTCCAGCTTCTGGCTATTATAAATAAGGCTGCTATGAACATAGTGGAGCATGTGTCCTTCTTACCGGTTGGAACATCTTCTGGATATATGCCCAGGAGAGGTATTGCTGGATCCTCTGTTAGTATTATGTCCAATTTTCTGAGGAACCCCCAAACTGATTTCCAGAGTGGTTGTACAAGCTTGCAATCTCACCAACAACGAAGGAGTGTTCCTCTTTCTCCACATCCTCGCCAGCATCTGCTGTCTCCTTAATTTTTGATCTTAGCCATTCTGACTGGTGTGAGGTGGAATCTCAGGGTTGTTTTGAGTTGCATTTCCCTGATGATTAAGGATGTTGAACATTTTTTGAGATGCTTCTCTGCCATTCGGTATTCCTCAGGTGAGAATTCTTTATTCAGCTCTGAGCCCCCTTTTTTTAATGGGGTATTTTGATTTTTTGGAGTCTACCTTCTTGAGTTCTTTATATGTATTGGATATTAGTCCCCTATATGATTTAGGATAGGTAAAGATCCTTTCCCAATCTGTTGGTGGTCTTTTTGTCTTATTGACGGTGTCTTTTTCCTTGCAGAAGCTTTGCAACTTTATGAGGTCCCATTTACAGATTCTCGATCTTGCAGCACAAGCCATTGCTGTTCTAGTCAGGAATGTTTCCCCTGTACCCATATCTTTGAGGCTTTTTCCTACACTCTCCTCTATAAGTTTCAGTGTCTCTGGTTTTATGTGGAATTCCTTAATCCACTTAGATTTGACCTCAGTACAAGGAGATAGGAATAGATCAAATTGCATTCTTTTACATGATAACGGACAGTTGTGCCAGCACCATTTGTTGAAAATGCTGGCTTTTTTCCACTGGATGGTTTTAGCTCCCTTGTCAAAGATTAAGTGACCATAGGTGTGTGGGTTCATCTCTGGGTCTTCAATTCTTTTTCATTGGTCAACTTGTCTGTCGCTATACCAGTACCATGCAGTTTTTATCACAATTGCTTTGTAGTACAGCTTTAGGTCAGGCATGGTGATTCCACCAGAGGTTCTTTTATCCTTGAGAAGAGTTTTTACTCTCCTAGGTTTTTTGTTATTCCAGATGAATTTGCCAATTGCCCTTTCTAAATCGTTGAAGAATTGAGTTGGAATTTTGATGGCGATTGCATTGAATCTGTAGATTGCTTTTGGGAAGATAGACATTTTTACTATTTTTACTACAACGACAGACAGGTAGATCAATAGAATAGAATTGAAGACCCAGAAATGAACACACACACCTATGGTCACTTGATTTTTGACAAAGGTGTTAAAACCATCCAGGGGAAAGAAGACAGCATCTTCAACAACCGGTGCTGGGTCAACTGGAAGTTTTCATGTACAAGAATGTGAATTGATCCATCCTTATCTCCTTGTACAAAGCTCAAATCTAATTGGTCAAAGAACTCCACATAAAACCAGAGACACTGAAACTTATAGAGGAGAACGTGGGGAAAAGCCTGAAAGGTATGGGCACAGGCTAAAGATTCTTGAACAGAACACTAATGGCTTGTGCTGTAAGATCAAGAATCGACAAATGGGACCTCATAAAATTGCAAAGCTTATGAAAGGCAAAGGACACTGTCAATAAGACCAAAAGGTAAACTACAGATTGGGAAAAGAGCTTAAACAATCCTAAATCTGAAAGCGGGCTAATATGCAATATATATAAAGAACTCAAGAAGTTGTACTCCAGAAAACCAAATAACCCTATTAAAAATGGGGTACAGAGCTAAACAAAGAATTCTCCACTGCAGAATACCAAATGGCTGAGAAGCACTTAAAAAAATGTTCAACATCCTTAATCATTAGGGAAGTGCAAATCAAACCAACCCTGAGATTCCACCTCACAGCAGTCAGAATATCTAAGATCAAAAATTCAGGTGACAGCTGCTGCTGGCAAGGATGAGAAAGAGGGACACTCCTCCATTGTTGGTGGGATTGTAAGCTTGTACAACCTGGTGGAAATCAGTCTGTAAATCAGTCTGGTGGTTCCTCAGAAAATTGGACATAGTTCTACCAGAAGAATCAGCAATATCTCTCCTGGGCATATACCCACAAGATGCTTCAACATGTAATAAGGACACATGCTCCACTATGTTCATAGCAGTCTTATTTATAATAGGTAGAAGCTGGAAATAACGCTGATGTCCCTCAACAGAAGAATGGATTCAGAAAATGTGGTACATTTACACAATGGGGTACTATGCAGCTATTAACAACAATGAGTTTATGAAGTTCTTAGACAAATGGATTGATCTGGAGGATATGATCTTGAGTGGGGGAACTCAATCACAAAAGAACACACATGATATGCACTGACTGACAAGTGAATATTATCCCAGAAGCTTAGAATCCTTCTTATAAGGGGGAACAAAATAACCATGGAAGGACAGAGACAAAGTTCAGAGCAGAGACTGAAGGAATGACCATTCATAGACTGTCCCTCTTGGGGATCCATCCCATAAACAATAAGCAAACCCAGACATATGGCAGATGCCAACAAGAGCCTGCTGACAGGAGCCTGATATAACTGTCTTCTGAGGGCCTTTGCCAGTGCCTGGCAAAAAACAGAAGTGGATGCTCACAATCATCCATTGGATGGAGCACAAGATACCCAATGAAGGAGACAGAGAAAGTACCCAAGGAGCTGAAGGAGTCTGAAATCCCATAGGAGGATCATCAAAATGAACTAACCATTACCCACAGAGCTCCTTGGAACAAAACCACCAATCAAAGAAAACAAATGGTGGGATATGTTGCCCCAGCTGTATATGTAGCTGAGGATGACCTAGTTGGTCATTAATGGGAGGAGAGACCCTAGGTCCTGTGAAGGGTCTATGCCCCAGTATTGGGGAAGGCCAGGTCTAGGAATGGAAGTGGGTGTGTTGGGGAGCAGAGGGAGGGGGGAGGGGATAGAGGATTTTCGGAGGAGAAACTAGTAAAGGGGAACACTTAAAATGTAAATAAAGAAAATATCTAATAAATTTTTTTAAATGGGGTACAGAGCAAAACAGAGAATTCTCAATAGAGGAATCTCTAATGGAGGAGAAACACTTAAAGAAATGCTGAATGTCCTTAGTCATCAGGGAGAAACAAATCAAAACAACTCTTAGATTCTACCTTACACCAATCAGAAAGGCTAAGAACAAAAACTCAATGATAGCACATGGTGTCAAGGATGTAGAGCAAGGGAAACACTCCCACATTGCAGCTAGGAGTGCAAGCTTGTACAAGAATTCTGGAAATCAGTTTAGTGGTTTCTTGGAAAATTGAGAATAGTTCTGAACCTCAAGACCTAGCTAGACCATCCTGGGCTTATATCCAAAAGATTCTTCACCATCCCACAAAGACACTTGTTTAACTATGTTCATTGCAGCTTTATTCATAATAGCTAGAAACTGGAAACAACCTAGATGTTTCTTAACAGAAGAATGGATAAAGGAAATGTGGTTCATTTACACAATGGAATACTAGTCATTTTTTTAAAACAAGGACATCATGAACTTGGCAGGCAAGTGGATAGAACTAGAAAATATCATCCTGAGTGAGTAAACCTAGACCCAAAAGGCCATGCTGATATGTACTCACTGATATGGCTAAGGGGATATTAGCCATAAAGTACAGGATAACTAAGGTACAATCTTCAGAGCCAAAGAAGCCAAATACCAAGGAGGGCCAAAGGAAGGATGGTTGAAACCTTTCTTAAAAAGAAAATAAAATAGTTATTGGAGGTAGTAGAGAGAGGGAACTAACTGGGTAGGAGAGGGGATAAGGAGGGGAGCAGCGAGGTGGGGGAATCAGGTGTAGGGAGAGCAGGAGAAAGAGAATGGAAATTCACAGAAGGGGATCTCTAGGATGTGCCAGAAACCCAGGATGAGATGGGGGACGCCAAGGGTGTCTATGGGTGTGACCCTAGCTGAGACTCCTAGCAATGGGGCTTATGGATACTGAAGTGGCCACTTTCTAACCAGGCAGGACTCCCAGTGGAGGGATAAGGACAGCAACCCACCCACAAATCTTTCGACTAAAAATGTGTCCTGTCTACAAGTTATGCAAAGGCAAAGATGCAACAGAGCTGGTGGAAATGGGCAATCAATGACTGCCCCAAATTGAGATTCATCCCATGGGTAAGAACAAATCCCTGACCCTATTAATGATACTCTGTTATGCTTTCAGACAGAGCCTACCATAACAGTCTTCTGAGAGGCTCCTCCCAGCAGCCAAAATTCATATACCCTATCCATTTACAATTATTACACCTATGCTAAATATTGTTTTTAACTTATAGCATACTTCTTAGTAGCTTTTCTGTTTTTAGTTTAATGGCCAACGATGATGGATAACTCGGTTGCAATCGCTGTCATGCATTATTTCTAGAATTTTCATGAGTTTATTGTTGTTACAACAGAAAGAATTCTCCTTACTGAGTGGTACTGAGGACAAAGCTTCATCAAAACCTCTGACAATGAAAGGCTTCTGAAATAAAATCAGAAGACATATTCAAACCACAACACAAAACCTATGAGATGGTTCTCTGGGGAGTGGTATGGAATGCTGATTTCCAGGCTCAAAGTAGCTAATTAGACCCTTTAATTCACATATTATTTGCACTCTCTCTCTCTCTCTCTCTCTCTCTCTCTCTATATATATATATATATATATATATATATATATATATATAAATAAAATTGTCACCCCCTATAATGAAAAGGAAAGAGGATCATGGATCATGAAACCCCAGTCCCTCCCAGAGAGGTATATACTGTTGGTGGTTGGTAGGGGAGTAGGGAAAAGAGGCATAGTCTTCAGTAATCTATCAGTGGAACAGACACTTACACCTACACACGAACACACACACACAAACACACAGCAAAGACATCAAATATAAAGTAGGGAGGAGGGACAAGAGAAGATAACCAGGTGAATATTATTGGACATGCATAAAAATGTCAAAATGTAACATATTACATGTACATATTATAATAGTAAATATATCTGTTTAACTTAAATGAAATAAAATATGGTCATGCAGTAATTTAAATTAACAGAAATAAAATAGGGTTTGCTGGGCATTGATAAATCACCCCTTTATCCTAGTCACTAAGGCAAAGACAAGTGAATCTCTGAGTCCAAGCCCAGACTAGTCAGAGATGTGAGGGATACACAGAGAAACATTGTCAAAAATGAAAAATTAAAAAATGAAAGTCAGACAGAATGAAAGAAAGAGATACAAAAAGTCAGAGAAAAAGAAAGGAAGGAAGGAAGGAAAGAAGGAAGGAAGGAGGGAGGAAGGGAGGGAGGAAGGGAAAGAGGGAGGGAGGGAGGGAGGGAAGGAAGGGAGGGAGGGAGGGAGGGAGGGAAGGAAGGAAAGAAGGAAGGGAAACAAAGAAAGAAAGAAAGAAAGAAAGAAAGAAAGAAAGAAAGAAAGAAAGAAAGAAAGAAAGAAAGAAAGAAAGAAAGGAAAGAGAGAGGGAGGAATATCTCATTGTATACTGTGTGCAAAGAGCCACACAATTAAACACAAACACTACACAAGCATCCATCCTTAAGTAGGGCAATGAGTTGAATATGCACAATGGAAGGCACAGTAGATTAGAGAGACAGCTGGGTGAGAAAGGTACTAATCACTCAAACAGTGCAACCTGAGTTCAACCCTCAGAACCCACACAAAGGAGAAGAAAACTGATTCTACAGTGTCCATCCTATCTCCATATATACGCCATAACATGCATAGCTATGTGGGCACTTGCACACAAGTGGATATACATTCATACACAGAAAAGTAATAAAAGAATAATTTTAAATTCATTTAGAAGAAAATATATTAATATCTAGTACATACTGATTTTTACAAATGTTCAAAATCCTTAGCCATCACCAAATAAAAGTTCCAAGGAATGAGAGTCTGTTTCACTGCAGTCAGAATGGTTGCAATCAATGATAGATCTCTCCACAGAAGTTATCCAACAGCTTGCTAAGTTACCTCAAGGAACTTGAGATCCACTACCTCTTTAGGTAAGTCTTACCCAAAAACCTACCCTCTCTTAAACTCCCCAAAGGGAGTAGGCCACTTCAGTGTGTTGATGCATTATTAATCTTTCTGTGGCCCAGACAAATGTACTCCATCTCAGAATATTATTCTAATTCTTCAAAACCTAGTGGCACATGGATATAAAATTTCCCCTTCTAATGACCAAATTTCTTAACACAAAGGTCCAGCTTGTAGTACTTATATTAACCCTATGTTTGTGGAACCAGGCTAGTCAGGCTTCCAACTCAGGTGGCCAGTATTCATTTCAAGTAACACCAAAAAGACCACTGGAGCATTTCTCTGAGTAACAACCAAACTAATTAACAGGTAAAACAAAAGGCTTAGCTTCTACTTCAATCTGCCTTACTTCAAATTCCCACCCTACCAGTTCCTCACTACATACCTCAGTGGACTTAATAGACTTTAAACGAGGAATTCACACAACCATGGAGGGGTGGTTGCATAGCCCAGAAACATCCTGTTACTCCTGGCATCCCCACAATGCAAGAGTTCGCCATAGTTCCAAGTCCAAGGATATTCAAATATTGAGATTTTTATCCTGACACAAGAGGTTCTAATGCTCCATTTCCAAAGCTTTTCCAAACTGTTGTCAGGGAAATCCTAAAGGACCCTCCAGACCATTTTCTTTTCCGGCCTGTCCAACATAGTGGAGTATGCCAGAACAAGATTAGACAATACAATTCATTCTTATCCTGCCATGCAAATGACACAAATGCCTTTAGTTCTCTTAAACAACTTCAACATGTGGATAAATTCCCCAGAAAAATCAAAACACTTGAATCATCCTTATAGAATATATTGTCCTTCATTTTGCACTGCTATGTCCCCAACTTCAGATAATGAACAAATTTTCTATTCTAACTGTGCTGCCATGACCACAGAAAGAATTCAACTGGAGAAACAAGCAGGACTACCTCCCCAAACTCTGCTTTGTGATCTTAGGACCACAAGGCCCCTCCTCATAACCAATGTACAGAAAAATAATGTTCCTGAAAATGTGGCCCTGAGGTTGTAGCTTTCTATCATCCTAGAACCTGT
This sequence comes from Mus musculus, assembly GCF_000001635.26. Taxonomy (NCBI): domain Eukaryota; kingdom Metazoa; phylum Chordata; class Mammalia; order Rodentia; family Muridae; genus Mus; species Mus musculus. Next base: position 64,469,005 of record NC_000069.6, on the reverse strand, counting down.
GAGAAAGGCAAAGATCCAGACCTCTACCTACACCTCCTGATTCTGCAATGCTAGAGATTGAGTCCAGTATTCTGTTTAAGGGTGTAGCCTGGTGATTATGATATTTGCCACACTTTACTATTAACATTTCTGCTAGGAATTTTGAATGTATTTGGCCTGATGGCCACAGGCTTAGAAGAACCAATCCACTGCTGGGTTTAAAATAAATGATCACTCTTTCTCACTCCAAAGAATAATTCTTCACCACAACTGATAATCCAAAGAATTCTCACTGGAGAATGGCCATACCCAGTCATTTACACATCTATAGCAGTTTCTTGCCACATGGTGGCATTAGAAGTTTAACACAGACCACGTTTCCTAGAGAGCTGAAAGTAAATATCAAAGAACATTATTGATCCCTATCATCTTCCCTTTATAAATATAACCTACTTGGGAGAAATTATATAGTTCCTTACAAGTGGAGTTTTAGGACCAATTATAATTACTATAATGAATGTAATGAGAAAATTGACTGGTTTTTTTAAAAAGTGTATTTTACTAAATACTTTCTTCATTTACATTTCAAATGCTATCCCGAAAGTCCCCTAAACCCTCCCCCAGCCCTGCACCCCAACCAACCCACACCTGCTACCTGATGCTGGCATTCCCTTGTACTGGGGCATATAATCTTCAAAAAGACCAAGGGTCTTTCCTCCCAAATGATGGCTGACTAGGCCATCTTCTGCTACATATGCAGCTAAAGACACAAGCTCTGGGGGGTACTGGTTAGTTCATATTGTTGTTCCTCTTATATGGTTTCAGACTCCTTTAGCTCCTTGGGTACGTCCTCTGGCCCTTTCATTGGGGGCCCTGTGTTCCATCCAATAGATGACTGTGAGCACCCACTTTTGTATTCGTCAAGCACTGGCAGAGCCACGCAAGAGATAGCTATATCAGGGTCCTGTCAGCAAAACCCTTCTGGCATATGCAATAGTGACTGAGTTTGGTGTTTGTTTATGGGATGGATCCCTAAGTGGGCAGACTCTGGATGGACCTTCCATTCGTCTCAGCTTCGAACTTTGACTTTGAAACTCATTCCATGGATTTTTTTTATTATGTATTTTCCTCAATTAAAGAACTGAGTTGGAATTTTGATGGGGATTGCATTGAATCTGTAGATTGCTTTTGGCAAGTTAGCCATTTTTACAATGTTGATCATGCCAATCTATGAGCATGAGAGATCTTTCCATTTTCTCAGTTCTTCTTTAATTTCTTTCTTCAGAGACTTGAAGTTCTTATCATACAGACCTTTCACTTTCTTAGAGTCACGCCAAGATATTTTATATTAATTGTGACTATTGAGAAGAGTGTTTTTTCCCTAATTTCTTTCTCAGCCTGTTTATTCTTTGTGTAGAGAAAGGCCATTGACTTGTTTAAGTTAATTTTATATCCAGCTAATTCTCCAAAGCTGTTGATCAGGTTTAGGAGTTCTCTGGTGTAATTTTTAGGGTCACTTATATATACAATCATATCATCTGCAAAACATGATATTTTGACTTCATCTTTTCCAATTTGTATCCCCTTGATCTCCTTTTGTTGTCAAATTGCTCTGACTAGGACTTCAAGTACTATGTTGAATAGGTAGGGAGAAAGTGGGCAGCCTTGTCTAGTCCCTGATTTTAGTGGGATTGCTTCCAGCTTCTCACCATTTACTTTGATGTTGGCGACTGGTTTTCTGTAGATGGCTTTATTCCTGTTTAGAAATGGGTCTTGAATTCCTGATCTTTCCAAGACTTTTATCATAAATGGGTGTTGGATCTTTTCGAATGATTTTTTCCGCATCTAACGAGATGATCATGTGGTTTTTTTCTTTGAGTTTGTTTATATAATGGATTATGTTGACGGATTTCCATATATTAAACCATCCCTGCATCCCTGGAATAAAACCTACTTGGTCAGGATGGGTGATTGCTTTAATGTGTTCTTGGATTCGGTTAGCAAGAATTTTATTGAGTATTTTTGCATCTATATTCATAAGGGAAATTGGTCTGAAATTCTCTATCTTTGTTGGATCTTTCTGTTCAATAACAAAATAAATAATAGAAAGCCAACATTCACGTGGAAACTGTACAACACCCTTCTCATTGATACCTTGGTCAAGGAAGGAATAAAGAAAGAAATTAAGGACTTTTTGGAGTTTAATGAAAATGAAGCCACAACATACCCAAACTTACAGGACACAATGAAAGCATTTCTAAGAGGAAAACTCATAGCTCTGAGTGCCTCCAAAAAGAAACTAGAGAGAGCACACATTAGCAGCTTGACAATACACCTAAATGCTCTAGAACAAAAGGAAGCAAATTTACCAAAGAGGAGTAGACAGCAGGAAATAATCAAACTCAGGGACAAAAGCAACCAAGTGGAAACAAGAACTATTCAAAGAATCAACCAATCGAGGAGCTGGTTCTTAGAGAAAATCAACAAGATAGATAAACCCTTAGCCAGACTCACTAGAGGGCACAGGGAAAGCATCCTAATTAACAAAATCAGAAAAGGGAGACATAACAACAGATCCTGAAGAAATAGAAAAGACCATCAGATCCTTCTACAAAAGGCTATAGTCAACAAAACTGGAAAACCTGGATGAAATGGACATGTTTCTAGACAGATACTAGGTACCAAAGTTAAATCAAGATCAGGTTAATGATCTAAACAGTCCTATATCCCCTAAAGAAATAGAAGCAGTCATTAATAGTCTCCCAGCCAAAAAATGCCCAGGACCAGATGGGTTTACTGCAGAGTTCTATCAGACCTACAAAGAAGACCTAATTCCAGTACTTCAAAAACTATTCCACAAAATAGAAACAGAAGTTACTCTACCCAACTAATTTTATGAAGCCACAATTACTCGAATGCCTAAACCACAAAAAGACCCAACAAAGATAGAGGACTTCAGACCAATTTCCCTTATGAATATAGATGCAAAAATACTCAATAAACTTCTTGCTAACCAAATTCAAGAACACATCAAAACAATCATCCATCCTGACCAAGTATGTTTCACCCCAGTGATGCTGGGATGGTTCAATATAAAGAAATCCATCAACGTAATCCAGTATGTAAACAAAATCAAAGACAAAAACGACATAATCATCTCATTAGAAGCGGAAAAAGCATTCGACAAGATCCAACACCAATTCATGATAAAAGTCTTGGAAAGATCAGGAATTCAAGGACCATACCTAGACATGATAAAAGCAATCTACAGCAAACCAGTAGCCAACATCAAAGTAAATGGTGAGAAGCTGGAAGCAATCCTACTAAAATCAGGGACTAGACAAGTATGTCCACTCTCTCCCTACCTATTCAGCATTGTTCTTGAAGTCCTAGCCAGAGCAATTCAACAACAAAAGGAGATTAAGGGGATACAAATTGGAAAGTAAGAAGTCAAAATATCACTTTTTGCAGATGATATGATAGTATATATAAGTGACCCTTAAAATTCCACCAGAGAATTCCTAAGCCTGATAACAGCTTCAATGGAGTAGCTGGATATAAAATTAACTCAAACAAGTCAATGGCCTTTCTGTGCACAAAAGATAAACAGGCTGAGAAAGAAATTAGGGAAACAAAACCCTTCTCAATAGTCACAAATAATATACAATACCTTGGTTTGACTCTAACTAAAGAAGTGAAAGATCTGTATGATAAGAACTTCATGTCTCTGAAGAAAGAAATTAAAGAAGATCTCAGAAGATGGAAAGATCTCCCATGCTCATGGATTGGCAGGATTGATAGAATAAAATGGCTATCTTGCCAAAAGCAATCTACAGATTCAATGCAATCCCCATCAAAATTCCAACTCAATTCTTCAAGGAATTAGAATGGGCAATTGGCAGATTCATCTGGAATAACAAAAAAACCTAGGATAGCAAAAACTCTTCTCAAGGATAAAAGAACTTCTGGTGGTATCACCATGCCTGGCCTAAAGATTTACTACAGAGCAATTGTGATAAAAACTGCACGGTACTGGTATAGTGACAGACAAGTAGACCAATGGAATAGAATTAAAGACCCAGAAATGAACCCACACACCTATGTTCACTTGATCTTCGACAAGGGAACTAAAACAATCAAGTGGAAGAAAGACAGCATTTTCAACAAATGGTGCTGGCACAACTGGTTGTTATCATGTGGAAGAATGGGAATTGATCCATTCCTATCTCCTTGTACTAAGGTCAAATCTAAGTGGATCAAGGAACTTCACATAAAACCAGAGACACTGTAACTTATAGAGGAGAAAGTGGGGAAAAGCCCTGAAGATATGGGCACAGGGGACAAATTCCTGAATAGAACAGCAATGACTTGCACTGTAAGATCAAGAATTGACAGATCGGACCTCATGAAACTGCAAAGCTTCTGCAAGGCAAAAGACACCGTCAATAAGACAAAAAGACCACCAACAGATTGGGAAATGGTCTTTACCTATCCTAAATCAGATAGGGGACTAATATCCAATATATATAAAGAAGTCAAGAAGGTAGACTCCAGAAAATCAAATAACCCCATTAAAAATGGGGCTCAGAACTGAACAAAGAATTCTCACCTGAGGAATACCGAATGGCAGAGAAGCACCTGAAAAAATGTCCAACATCCTTAATCATCAGGGAAATGCAACTCAAAACAACCCTGAGATTCCACCTCACACCAGTCAGAATGGCTAAGATCAAAAATTCAGGTGACAGCAGATGTTGGCGAGGATGTGGAGAAAGAGGAACACTTCTCCATTGTTGGTGGGATTGCAAGCTTGTACAACCACTCTGGAAATCAGTCTGGCAGTTCCTCAGAAAATTGGACATAGTACTACCGGAGGATCCAGCAATACCTCTCCTGGGCATATATCCAGAAGATGTCCCAACCGGTAAGAAGGACACATGCTCCACTATGTTCATAGCAGCCTTATTTATAATAGCCAGAAGCTGGAAAGAACCCAGATGCCCCTCAACAGAGGAATGGATACAGAAAATGTGGTACATTTATACAATGGAGTACAACTCAGCTCTTAAAAAGAATGAATTTATGAAATTCCTAGCCAAATGGATGGACCTGGAGGGCATCATCCTGAGTGAGGTAACCCAATCACAAAGGAACTCACATAATATGTACTCACTGATAAGTGGATATTAGCCCAAAACTTAGGATACCCAAGATATAAGATACAATTTTCTAAATGCATGAAACTGAAGAAGAATGAAGACCAATGTGTGGACAATGTGCCCTTTCTTAGAATTGGGAACAAAACACCCATGGAAGGAATTGAAGAGACAAAGTTTGGAGCTGTGACGAAAGGATGGACCATCTAGAGACTGCCATATCCAGGGATCCACCCCATAATCAGCTTCCAAAAGCTGTTCACAGTCAGCTATTGGATGGATCACAGGGCTCCCAATGGAGGAGCTAGAGAAAGTACCCAAGGAGTTAAAAGGATCTGCAACCCTATAGGTGGAACAACATTATGAAATAACCAGTACCCCGGAGCTCTTGACTCTAGCTGCATATATATCAAAAGATGGCTTAATCGGCCATCACTGGAAAGAGAGGCCCATTGGACACACAAACTTTATATGCCCCAGTACAGGGGAACGCCAGGACCAAAAAAAAAAAAAAAAAAAAAAAAAAATGGGAATGGGTGGGTAGGGAAGTGGTGGGGGGAGGCTAAGGGGGAATTTTGGGATAGCATTGGAAATGTAATTGAGGAAAATACGTAATAAAAAATATTTTAAAAAATGCTCAGATTAAAAAAAAAATCTGAGATGACCAAATCTTGATGGTATGTTCTTCAGCTGGTGGCCACAGATGAATGTTTGTGTTTATTGTTTTTCTTTGGGGGGGGTTGTTTGTTCGTTTTTTAAAGTATATTCAGCTTTTCCAGTGTCTCTTGCCATGCCTTTTCTTGCTTATTACCAGGAATGCAACTAGGCATGAGGCTCAATTGGTAATGTTTGCCAGGCATACACATGTGGTTCTGGGTTCAATTACCAGTAGCCTAACACTGAAGACAGTACTGAGGTGGTGTAGAAGATTTAAGGTCATCCTCAAATACATGATGAACTTGAGGATGAGCCACATAAATCCTGTGAGACAGAGGACCTATTCAGAGTTTGGTTGATGTTGGGACTTCATAAGACGAGGCAATGAGATTAAACATCTTTCCAGGACAACACATCCTTAATAGCAAGGAAAACCAGGAAGATGGGCAGTGTTGTCTATTTTACCCAAATACCTTCAGTCTCTATACAGAATAGAATTCAGTTATTCTCAAAAACTGGCCATGAGAAGCTAAGTTCCAACACAGCAAGGAAAACAATTTTATGATTTATGGTTGCATGCAGCTACTACAAAATGGGGGTGGGGGGTGGGGGTGGTATAATCCCATCTCTGAGATACATCTAAAAACTTGTCCTCAAAACAAACTGGATAGATGACTCAGAGGTTAAGAGCACTGACTGCTCTTCCAGAAGTCCTGAGTTCAATTCCCAGCAACCACATGGTGGCTCACAACCATCAGTAATGGGATTTGATGTCCTCTTCTGTGTGTCTGAAGACAGCTACAGTGTACTCATTCATATATATATGTGTGTGTGTGTGTGTGTGTGTGTGTGTGTGTGTGTGTGTGTGTGCGCGCGCGCACGTGCACGCGCGCGCATTTGTGTGTGTGTTAAAACTACAAACTAAAATAAAATAAAATAAAATAAATAAATATGAGGTTGTTATATCCCATAGACAGACCATCACTGATAGGTTCCCTAAGATAGGTCTAGAATTTATTTATTTGGCTTTTAAATGTTTTCTGGTCTGCCAATTTTGGAATAAATCACATTTTCACAGATCTCGTTTACTCTAATAGTTACAAAGAAATAAAACACAATTATGTAAGTATCCCAAATAACTAATAGTATAAGCCAAAACTTCCCAGGATATCTAGTGATAAATGTTACTATCCAAGCAAAAAGTAAATAGCCTGTAAGGCCATATGAGCTTTTAGGACTGGAATACACTTAACAGAAGAATAGCTCCCTCCCTTCCCAGTTGGTTCTTAAAGTCACTGGTAACAATTTCCAAGTTAAGCTCATTGTCTTCTTGACTGTAACTGTTTTCAATGGCCCACATGAACTATTGTGACTGGCAAAATAACCACATAGAAAAATAGATAGTAAACATGAAAATTAGCTCTTAGTCTCACAAAGTTTCTATATGATGTGCAGATATGTTTGGGAGAATTTCTTTTCAGCATTAAGGATTACATAAAGGCATCTAAGAGAACATATGAGAAAAACACTACGTACATTTTAACTCCAATCTTTCTGTGTATTCTATATACCGCCAATGTCCAGAATGCTAAAGTCACAAATATGCAGCACTTCCCAGAATATATGATCACCTGACTAGCAGTGATCAGTATGCCACAAAAAACTTCAGGGTTAGAACATCCTATATTCTTCCTGATTCTTGCTGTGTACAGCAGATACTTTTGCTAGAACAAGGTTTCCTATGTAATCAAACATGCACTGATACTTTGGTAAACATTCTGTACTTGGCAGTTCCCACTCAGAAATAACAGAACCCTCAATCTGCCTAAATCTATCAACCACATCTTCCTTTTAGAAAGCCATCAGAACTTTCTCGCTGGGAGAATGAACACTTCAGCTTTTGTAGAAGACAAATAGTGTTTCCAGTGTGGATGTCTGCTGTTAGAGATCTTTTCCTCTTTGTTCAGCAGCAGTTTCTGGCTATCTATAGACTAGTCAAAAAAGATGACTTCCACTTTTGTTTTCATTTAACACTGAATCCTAAGTAGAAACTGGTACTGAAGTAATAGAAAAGATCTTCTAAACCAGACAACAGACTGCAACCTAGGGTAAAAGCAAGTGAGAAAAATGTGGTACTATTTTTTAGAACTTAGCTTTGTACTGCCTACTTTCTCAGGCTTGTATGACTGTCATAAAGAACCTGTGAGAACTATTGGCAATGGAATCAAGTCCTGCCCTGGTCTTGAACCTTCTCCAGAAGTTAGTAGAAAAGATGCTGGCAAATACCCTGCATCAGTCAAGACTTCTTAGCAAGGAATAACAAACCTGTCTATAGACCAGACCTTGGGTGTCCTTTTACACAGCTCTTTCCTAAGTAATAGAAACATTCCCTCTCCCAAAGAAAAAGAACAAGTTCTCAGACAGCCTTGAGGAGAGATTAAATACTCTTTGTACACAGATGTAGGAACTAGTGACACAGGGCCAGAAGGATAAAGCTCTTGCTTATATTAACAAGATGACAGTGAAAAGCATGGCATCTATAGGAAACGTCGTCAGTTCCTTTTTACCCAGGGCTGGGATATCATTAAACGCCTTCCATAAAAAATCCCTGATATGCTACATCTTTGAAGCATCTTACATTTTACTTTCCTTGTGTCATGACAAAAAAAAAGTCAAAATACCTTTATTATACCTTTCTATGGCATTAATAGGGTCTCCTCGCCTGCTGAAGAGAAAAAAAAATCGGATTCTCCAAAAGGCACACACAGAAAGTCACACTGGTAATTAAAGGGTGTTTTGTTTCTAATAGTTCCTATGAAGCAGACAGAAGCTGGCAATCCATCATTATATACAGATATCAATGGTCTATACATAACTGAGGCAAAAGTAAGAACAATCTGTCTGCACTTGGGCAATGGTGCCATGATTATTTACCCAGACACACTAACGCTTCCTTCCATTTTAATCATCCTCAGCTCCACACTAAGCCATGGATCACTGCTATGAGAGCTTGGATATGAAGTAGCTGTTTCACGAACTTTTTTCACAGTACTGCATACCATTAACAAGTGGTTTCTAAGAAGCCTCAATTACACACAGTTCCTCAACAAAGCATTTATTACTCCCACTCAGTGGTTTCCGGGGGCTTTGAAGTTAGGTCATACATAATTCTAGAAATTCCAGGAATCTTCTTTATCTCAGTGACCATCTTTAGCACCACCTGTTTACCAAAACAAAGATTACAAGAAAAAAAAATGAGAATACATGCTTGGATCTTCAAACTAAAACATGATCTTTTTTGGCTATTACACTTCACACATGAAAGATGGTTCTGATTATTTGCTCTACAGATATACTGACTCAGAACCAATACTCCTCAAAGTGTTTGACAGTGCTATAAGCATCCAAGTATATCACTTTATGTGTTAATAAACATTTTGTAAATTGTCTATAGCTTTAACATAGAACTCCAACACTACCAAAATATCACAGTAAGCACTCTCAATAATAATGTTTGTCAAAAACAGTTTGAGCACCTGATTGTCTTAAAGATCTGAGAAGGTTTGTCATAAGAAACAGATGTTAAACACACCCCACCAAGCCATCCAGCAGTCCGTGACAGAGCCTCAAATAGTGCTGTAAAGAAGAGCTCCACTAATCAAATTCTCAGTTCCACGTTTCACTGGCTTCTGTATAAATAACTCCTCTGGAACTTCACTTTGTGAAAGACAAGGAGAGTGGTGAAGAAAAGACAATGGAACCATAGGGCTCCAACCCCACCAGGGTAGCACATGCCTAGGATCCTAGGACTTAGGAGAAGCAGGATGATGGTTCACAGAGAGTGTAAGATTCAAGACTTCATCTTAAAAAATAATTGTAATTGTAAATACCATCAAATCTCATCCTTATTCTTAAAAATCCCAACTCTCCTCCACTCCTAGGATTGTGTCCTTTATATGAAAAAACTATTTAAAGTAAGTAAAAATCAGCAGTTAGGTTATGCTCTATGTAAAATCAGAATAAGCAGGTATCGACTCGAGCCCCGGGCTACCATGCCAGCAGAGTCTTGCCCAACACCCGCAAGGGCCCACACAGGACTCCCCACGGGATCCTAAGACCTCTGGTGAGTGGAACACAGCGCCTGCCCCAATCCAATCGCGCGGAACCTGAGACTGCGGTACATAGGGAAGCAGGCTACCCGGGCCTGATCTGGGGCACAAGTCCCTTCCGCTCCACACGAGCCCCCGGCTACCTTGCCAGCGGAGTCGCCTGACACCCGCAAGGGCCCACACAGGATTCCACACGGGATCCTAAGACCTCTAGTGAGTGGAACACAACTTCTGCCAGGAGTCTGGTTTGAACACCAGATATCTGGGTACCTGCCCTGCAAGAAGAGAGCTTGCCTGCAGAGAATACTCTGCCCACTGAAACTAAGGAGAGTGCTACCCTCCAGGTCTGCTTATAGAGGCTAACAGAGTCACCTGAAGAACAAGCTCTTAACAGTGACAACTAAAACAGCTAGCTTCAGAGATTACCAGATGGCGAAAGGCAAATGTAAGAATCCTACTAACAGAAATCAAGACCACTCACCATCATCAGAACGCAGCACTCCCACCCCACCTAGTCCTGGGCACCCCAACACAACCGAAAATCTAGACCCAGATTTAAAAACATTTCTCATGATGATGATAGAGGACATCAAGAAGGACTTTCATAAGTCACTTAAAGAATTACAGGAGAGCACTGCTAAAGAGTTACAGGCCCTTAAAGAAAAGCAGGAAAACACAGCCAAACAGGTAGAAATCATTAAAGAAAAACAGGAAAACACATCCAAACAGGTGATGGAAATGAACAAAACCATACTAGAACTAAAAGGGGAAGTAGACACAATAAAGAAAACCCAAAGCGAGGCAACGCTGGAGATAGAAACCCTAGGAAAGAGATCTGGAACCATAGATGCGAGCATCAGCAACAGAATACAAGAAATGGAAGAGAGAATCTCAGGTGCAGAAGATCGACACAACAGTCAAAGAAAATACAAAATGCAAAAGGATCCTAACTCAAAACATCCAGGTAATCCAGGACACAATGAGAAGACCAAACCTACGGATAATAGGAATTGATAAGAATGAAGATTTTCAACTTAAAGGGCCAGCTAATATCTTCAACAAAATAATAGAAGAAAACTTCCCAAACATAAAAAAAGAGATGCCCATGATCATACAAGAAGCCTACAGAACTCCAAATAGACTGGACCAGAAAAGAAATTCCTCCCGACACATAATAATCAGAACAACAAATGCACTAAATAAAGATAGAATATTAAAAGCAGTAAGGGAGAAAGGTCAAGTAACATATAAAGGAAGGCCTATCAGAATTACACCAGACTTTTCACCAGAGACTATGAAAGCCAGAAGAGCCTGGACAGATGTTATACAGACACTAAGAGAACACAAATGCCAGCCCAGGCTACTATACCCGGCCAAACTCTCAATTACCATAGATGGAGAAACCAAAGTATTCCACGACAAAAACAAATTCACACAATATCTTTCCACGAATCCAGCCCTTCAAAGGATAATAACAGAAAAGAAGCAATACAAGGACGGAAATCACGCCCTAGAACAACCAAGAAAGTAATCATTCAACAAACCAAAAAGAAGACAGCCACAAGAACAGAATGCCAACTCTAACAACAAAAATAAAAGGAAGCAACAATTACTTTTCCTTAATATCTCTTAATATCAATGGACTCAATTCCCCAATAAAAAGACATAGACTAACAGACTGGATACACAAACAGGAACCAACATTCTGCTGCTTACAGGAAACCGATCTCAGGGAAAAAGACAGACACTACCTCAGAGTGAAAGGCTGGAAAACAATTTTCCAAGCAAATGGACTGAAGAAACAAGCTGGAGTAGCCATTTTAATATCAGATAAAATCGACTTCCAACCCAAAGTTATCAAAAAAGACAAGGAGGGACACTTCATAGTCATCAAAGGTAAAATCCTCCAAGAGGAACTCTCAATTCTGAATATCTACGCACCAAATGCAAGGGCAGCCACATTCATTAGAGACACTTTAGTAAAGCTCAAAGCATACATTGCACCTCACACAATAATAGTGGGAGACTTCAACACACCACTTTCTTCAATGGACAGATCGTGGAAACAGAAACTAAACAGGGACACAGTGAAACTAACAGAAGTTATGAAACAAATGGACCTGACAGATATCTACAGAACATTTTATCCTAAAACAAAAGGATATACCTTCTTCTCAGCACCTCACGGGACCTTCTCCAAAATTGACCATATAATTGGTCACAAAACAGGCCTCATTAGATACAAAAATATTGAAATTGTCCCATGTATCCTATCAGACCACCATGGCCTAAGACTGATCTTCAATAACAACATAAATAATGGAAAGCCAACATTCACGTGGAAACTGAATAACACTCTTCTCAATGATACCTTGGTCAAGGAAGGAATAAAGAAAGAAATTAAAGACTTTTTATAGTTTAATGAAAATGAAGCCACAACGTACCCAAACCTATGGGACACAATGAAAGCATTTCTAAGAGGGAAACTCATAGCTCTGAGTGCCTCCAAGAAGAAACGGGAGAAAGCACATACTAGCAGCTTGACAACACATCTAAAAGCCCTAGAAAAAAAGGAAGCAAATTCACCCAAGAGGAGTAGACGGCAGGAAATAATCAAACTCAGGGGTTAAATCAACCAAGTGGAAACAAGAACTATTCAAAGAATTAACCAAACGAGGAGTTGGTTCTTTGAGAAAATCAACAAGATAGATAAACCCTTAGCTAGACTCACTAAAGGGCACAGGGACAAAATCCTAATTAACAAAATCAGAAATGAAAAGGGAGACATAACAACAGATCCTGAAGAAATCCAAAACACCATCAGATCCTTCTACAAAAGGCTATACTCAACAAAACTGGAAAACCTGGACAAAATGGAGAAATTTCTGGACAGATACCAGGTACCAAAGTTGAATCAGGATCAAGTTGACCATCTAAACAGTCCCATATCCCCTAAAGAAATAGAAGCAGTTATTAATAGTCTCCCAGCCAAAAAAAGCCCAGGACTAGACGGGTTTAGTGCAGAGTTCTATCAGACCTTCAAAGAAGATCTAATTCTAGTTCTGCACAAACTATTTCACAAAATAGAAGTAGAAGGTACTCTACCCAACTCATTTTATGAAGCCACTATTACTCTGATACCTAAACCACAGAAAGACCCAACAAAGATAGAGAACTTCAGACCAATTTCTCTTATGAATATCAATGCAAAAATCCTCAATAAAATTCTCGCTAACCGAATGCAAGAACACATTAAAGCAATCATCCATCCTGACCAAGTAGGTTTTATTCCAGGGATGCAGGGATGGTTTAATATACGAAAATCCATCAATGTAATCCATTATATAAACAAACTCAAAGACAAAAACCACATGATCATCTCGTTAGATGCAGAAAAAGCATTTGACAAGATCCAACACCCATTCATGATAAAAGTTTTGGAAAGATCAGGAATTCAAGGCCCATACCTAAACATGATAAAAGCAATCTACAGCAAACCAGTAGCCAACATCAAAGTAAATGGAGAGAAGCTGGAAGCAATCCCACTAAAATCAGGGACTAGACAAGGCTGCCCACTTTCTCCCTACCTTTTCAACATAGTACTTGAAGTATTAGCCAGAGCAATTCGACAACAAAAGGAGATCAAGGGGATACAAATTGGAAAAGAGGAAGTCAAAATATCACTGTTTGCAGATGATATGATAGTATATATAAGTGACCCTAAAAATTCTACCAGAGAACTCCTAAACCTGATAAACAGCTTTGGTGAAGTAGCTGGATATAAAATTAACTCAAACAAGTCAATGGCCTTTCTCTATACAAAGAATAAACAGGCTGAGAAAGAAATTAGGGAAACAACACCCTTCTCAATAGTCACAAATAATATAAAATATCTCGGCGTGACTTTAACTAAGGAAGTGAAAGATCTGTATGATAAAAACTTCAAATCTCTGAAGAAAGAAATGAAAGAAGTTCTCAGAAGATGGAAAGATCTCCCATGCTCATGGATTGGCATGATCAACATTGTAAAAATGGCTATCTTGCCAAAAGCAATCTACAGATTCAATGCAATCCCCATCAAAATTCCAACTCAATTCTTCAACGAATTGGAAGGAGCAATTTGGAAATTCGTCTGGAATAACAAAAAACCTAGGATAGCAAAATGTCTTCTCAAGGATAAAAGAACCTCTGGCGGAATCACCATGCCAGACCTAAAGCTTTACTACAGAGCAATTGTGATAAAAACTGCATGGTACTGGTATAGAGACAGACAAGTAGACCAATGGAATAGAATTGAAGACCCAGAAATGAACCCACATACCTATGGTCACTTGATCTTCGACAAGGGAGCTAAAACCATCCAGTGGAAGAAAGACAGCATTTTCAACAATTGGTGCTGGCACAACTGGTTGTTATCATGTAGAAGAATGCGAATCGATCCATACTTATCTCCTTGTACTAAGGTCAAATCTAAGTGGATCAAGGAACTTCACATAAAACCAGAGACAATGAAACTTATAGAGGAGAAAGTGGGGAAAAGCCTTGAAGATATGGGCACAGGGGAAAATTTCCTGAACAGAACAGCAATGGCTTGTGCTGTAAGATCGAGAATTGACAAATGGGACCTAATGAAACTCCAAAGTTTCTGCAAGGCAAAAGACACCGTCAATAAGACAAAAAGACCACCAACAGATTGGGAAAGGATCTTTACCTATCCTAAATCAGATAGGGGACTAATATCCAACATATATAAAGAACTCAAGAAGGTGGACTTCAGAAAATCAAATAACACCATTAAAAATGGGGCTCAGAACTGAACAAAGAATTCTCACCTGAGGAATACCAAATGGCAGAGAAGCACCTGAAAAAATGTTCAACATCCTTAATCATCAGGGAAATGCAAATCAAAACAACCCTGAGATTCCACCTCACACCAGGCAGAATGGCTAAGATCAAAAATTCAGGTGACAGCAGATGCTGGCGTGGATGTGGAGAAAGAGGAACACTCCTCCATTGTTGGTGGGATTGCAGGCTTGTACAACCACTCTGGAAATCAGTCTGGCAGTTCCTCAGAAAATTGGACATAGTACTACCGGAGGATCCAGCAATACCTCTCCTGGGCATATATCCAGAAGATGCCCCAACTGGTAAGAAGGACACATGCTCCACTATGTTCATAGCAGCCTTATTTATAATAGTCAGAATCTGGAAAGAACCCAGATGCCCCTCAACAGAGGAATGGATACAGAAAATGTGGTATATTTACACAATGGAGTACTACTCAGCTCTTAAAAAGAATGAATTTATGAAATTCCTAGCCAAATGGGTGGACCTGGAGGGCATCATCCTGAGTGAGGTAACCCAATCACAAAGGAACTCATACAACATGTACTCACTGATAAGTGGATATTAGCCCCAAACCTAGGATACCCAAGATATAAGATACAATTTGCTAAACACATGAAACTCAAGAAGAATGAAGACTGAAGTGTGGACACTATGCCCCTCCTTAGATTTGGGAACAAAACACTCATGGAAGGAGTTACAGAGACAAAGTTTGGAGCTGAGATGAAAGGATGGACCATGTAGAGACTGCCATATCCAGGGATCCACCCCATAATCAGCATCCAAACGCTGACACCATTGCATGCACTAGCAAGATTTTATTGAAAGGACCCAGATGTAGCTGTTTCTTGTGAGACTATGCCGGGGCCTAGCAAACACAGAAGTGGATGCTCACAGTCAGCTAATGGATGGATCATAGGGCTCCCAATGGAGGAGCTAGAAAAAGTAGCCAAGGAAGTAAAGGGATCTGCAACACTATAGGTGGAACAACATTATGAACTAACCAGTACCCTGGAGCTCTTGACTCTAGCTGCATATATATCAAAAGATGGCCTAGTCGGCCATCACTGGAAAGAGAGGCCCATTGGACTTGCAAACTTTATATGCCCCAGTACAGGGGAACACCAGGGCCAAAAAGGGGGAGTGGGTGGGCAGGGGAGTGGGGGTGGGTGGATATGGGGGACTTTTGGTATAGCATTGGAAATGTAAATGAGCTAAATAGCTAATAAAAAATGGAAAAAAAAAGAATAAGCAGGTATCTCAAAGTTGTATTATATTTAAAGTCCCTTCCTGCTACACTGTATTAAATAAGTGAAAACAAAGAAAAATAATCCTATCTTATAAAGAACCAATCCTAGAAATATAAATTGTCACAACGTATATGTATCACTGTACCTGGTATTATATAAGGGAATGACACACATGTGTATTAGAAAAAGTGACATATATTACCTCTACAGGAATCTCATTGCCAGGTGTTGCAGGTACACCAGTCATGAAGTCACTAGTAATAAAGGTTCGAATAACCACAGATCTCTGGCATGAAGGCTGCTTCTGAAGTGAATCTCTATCGAAATGTAAAGGGGTCAAAATCACTGGCATCTGGCTGATTTTCCCAGCAAACCCTAAAGAAAGAACCATGTAGTGTTTAGTGTCATCCCACAATGGAGAAATACTAACATACCTCAAGGAAATCCTAGCAAAGAAGAGTAGTTAGCTCTCCCTCTTCCCCTTCCTTGCACACATAAAACACTGGTCACACACTGAATTCAAATACTTCTACAGTGTTGAAAGTGGATGCAGCAGTATCATATGCAGATGTGATTGCTCATATCTGTACTCTCACCATGTGAGAGGCTGACAGGAAAGTCTCAAAAGTGAGAGCTACCCAGACTATAAAATGAGAGCCCATCACAAAAGAAAACAAACATAAGCAAAAGAATGTTTTGTCCACAGCAATGCTCCAGCAATGAGAAACATAAAAGAAAGTCACTGTATATGAGTACACTGTGACTATCTTCAGACACACCAGAAGAGGGCATCAGATGCCATTACAGATAGTTGTGAGCCACCATGTGGTTGCTGGGAATTGAATTAAAGACCTCTGGAAGAGCAGTCACTACTCTTAACCTCTGAGACATCTCTCTAGCCCCATTAGTGTCCTTTTTAAAGATAAGCTATTAAATCTGCATTTTCTCCCTCAATTCCAGCAGAGACCAATCCTGGTCCAAGGATCCACTGCTGGGATTCTCAAAATTCTCTACCAGTGTTTCCTTCCTCTACCCTGTGTTCTTGTTGGCATCTGTGTCAGAGAATCCAGTGGCCTGACATGCTTTCATAAGCGAACAGACTATGGTGGTTCAATCTAGTCCTCCTTCTTCAACACTGCCCAAGTTTAATTTGCTTTCCAATCACCACCACCACCACCACCACAACCACCACCACCACCACCACCACCACCACCACCACCATTACTGATCCAAAGCAGTGCACTAGTTCTATAGGCCAAAAAACATACCAATTTACTGTTTTCTTAGTTATGGCCTCGATTGGGGTAATAAAACACCAGAGCTAATGGCAACTAGTGGAGGGGAGGATTTATTTCCTATACTTCCAAGCAACAGTTCATCGTCAAAGGAAGGCAAGGCAGGAATGCAAACAGAGACAAAACTTGGAGTCAGTAAGTGATACAGTGGCCATTAAGGAATGCAGTGTACTGGCTTGCTCGGTCTGCTTTCTTTTAGCACCAGGATTTCCAGCCCAGGAGTGGCACTGCATTCAATTGGCTGGGCATTCCTAAATCAACCACTGATAAGAAAATGCACTATAGGTTTGCTTATGGCCAATCCTATGACGTCATCTTCTCAGTTGAAAATCCCTCCTCCCAAATAACTCTAGCTGATGTCAAGTTGATATAAAAGTAGCCGGCAAAGCTGTCTTTGGTTTTTTTTGGATGCATATATGGCATATCACATGTGTGGAGGTAAGAAAACAACTTGTCAAAATTCCTTCTCTCCTGTTGCCATGAGGATCCCAGGGATGTAACTTAGGTCTTCTGGCTTTGTAGCAAGAACTTTTTCCTGCTGAGCCATCTACCTAGCCCCCTAAATTGTTCTTTTTTTCAATATTTTTCTTAGATAAGCAAAATGATTATACTGTGATGAGAGATAAAAATATAGGATAATATTAAGAATTCCCCTAACTGTAGCCAAAGCACATAAAAAAAGCCAAGTTAATCAAAGCATATTATAAAGAGTAGAGACTACACCACTCTCATCTCCTATCTTAAGTACAAGTATATTTAAGTCGTCTAATCTTTCATTAAGAAAAGACCTTAAAGGACATATTTTCCCACCACACTTCATTCACACCATCATCCCCTCTGCCACCTGTGGAATACCTGTTAATGTTATGACACATTTGAGGTATAAGTCTGGCAAGGAAAATAAGAGATTCCCAGTCAGGTTCATCTTTACTTGAGATTCCACACACATAACTGTAAGAACGACAGTCACCCTATAAAAATAAATATAATCAACTTTTAGCAGTTAAGTCGGTAGATGCATTAGAAAATATTTTTTAAAGTGACATTATTAATAGTAATTGGCTTTTTGCCTTTTAAAGTATATCTGAAAAGTATATTATACATATTTATCTAGTAATACAAATTAGGTCCTAAATTAAAATTCTGCTCATTAAATCACACCTGGATCAATTCAGGAATAAAGAAACCATCATGGACCTTTCAACAATTTATATGAAACATGCAGGAGTCCACTTGGCATTAATTCCAAATGGCTGCCCTACTATGGCAAACCAGTGTATTTAGTTTGACAGGAAAGCTCTAACACCCATATTTATCGATTGAGTAAACAAGTCTTTTGTTTAAAAATATACTTAAAATACTAGCTTAGAAATAAATGGATAGAAACAACTTACATTTTCATCAATATAACTCAAAATTACTATATATACATAATGAAATGCTATTCAGCCATGTGAAAAATAAAGTCCTTTGTAACAATAAGAGTAGAACTTGAGATCTTTACATGAAGTAAGATGTGCATCAAAAGAACAGTAGCACACAATCACACTCATAGGTAGAACTTAAATAGTTCATCGTACATTAAGTTGTGAGTACAATAGTGGTTACCAGAGTCAGGAGAAAGTTAGGATTGAGGGATGCGAAGATGGATGAGGAAGGGTTGATCAAAGATATAAAGTTACAAAGTTAAAGTTGAACAATTTAAATACATGGCAATAGTAAATGTTTAAGAGCAGTAATTGTATTAAGAGAATAATACAATTCATATGTGCATCAAAGCATCCTATTAGCTGGGAATGGTAGCAGAAAGGCAGTACTCGTCCACAGCTCAAATCTGCACTTAAGAGATAACCCCAAAAAGGACAAATAACACCCCAAGGCATACAATCAGGCATCTAAGAGGGGTGAGAGGCCCTCCAAGATCAGACTCCAAGGTCTAACTGGTACTACAGGAGGAAGCTCCTGAAGGTTAGCAGCTCTAGCTGACATTGCACATTCACCTACCACACCTACAGGAGAACAAGACACATAGGACACATGCATTACCAGTGCTCCACCTGCCATGTGCAACTCCCCTTCTCCAAGCTACAGGACTCAGAAAAAAGGACAGGTCCAATACGTCATCTTTCTAAAATCATTCACATTGGTGGGGAAGGGTGAGGTAGTGGTGGTATCCAGAACCCACCAGATGCCCTGGAACTAGAGTTATGGGGAGATTTGAACAGCCTGACTGAGGATCTGCTCAGGTCCTCTGGAAGAACAGCAAATGCTCTTAGTCACTGAGCTATACTCCCAAACCCTAATAGTTTTCTTTTCCTTTTTCCTTTAACAACATTTCAGTAGACTGGGGTTGGGGGCGGGGTATGTCTCAAGGTATGATTTTGTATTTTATTCTTCTTAAAGATTTGTTTCTGACTGGACTAAGACTTAGTAGCAGGTGCTCTCAGTGACAACAGCCTATGTCTCTTACAATTAGTTCTGATGTTTTACTTTGGCTTCCTTCATTCTCTTGGCTAAAAGTATACCATACCGTGCAGCGTCATCCTTGCTTCTTCAGAGTAATAAGTCACCATTTGTGTTACAGGACTTGTGGAGTAATGAGATGCTGGATCTTGGGTGCTTTAGTCATGGGCTGACCTCCTTGGTTTGAGAGCTTCCTAAAAATATATTGGCAGACATCATTGTTTAGAAAGACTGAAAGCTTTCTGATTCTGCTAGTTGTTTTAGGTCCCAACTAATTAGGCACAGTAGTATCTGTCAGTCCTGGTATCCTTCTCTGTGTTTTTTACAATAACCAAGTTTATTATATACACACATTTTTGTATATGAGTGTATACATGCTGTGGTATATGAGTATGTATGCACACACACAAAACTAGAAAAATAGAGCTGGAGAGATGGCCCAGTGGTTAAGAGCACTGACTGCTCTTCCAGAGGTCCCGAGTACAATTCCCAGCAATCACATGGTGGCTCACAGCCATCTACAATGTGATCTGATGCCCTCTTCTGGTGTGTCTGAAGACAGCTACAGTGCAATCATACACAATAAATAAATAAATAAATAAATAAATAAATAAATAAATAAATAAATAAATAAATAGTTAATTTGAAAAATCTAGAAAAATAATTTTTACAAACCATACTAAAATTTCAATGTTTTAATAAGCTTATGATTTTGTGTTAAGTGATATTCAATCCTTAGTCACATATGCTTGCAGGCCAGAAGCTAAATGTGTACAGACTCATCTGACGCCTTCTTGCAGCTAAAGAAAGGCCTCTCAAGTCACAGTATATATTCTAAGTGTACAAACAAATAAGGACCTGACCTTTTATCAGCAAACTGTGAAGTAAACGGTTCTCTGAAAGTTTTCCTGTGACTAGAGATACAACAAACAAAACAAAACAAAACAAAAAAAAAACTATAAAACCTTTGCCTAAGGGTTCGGTTCTTATAAGTTCATTCACTCCATAACCATTTATAAAATTACTTTACCTTTCTAAACTTAGATAATAATTTCACATTTAATTTTCCAATGTAATTTCAAATTCAAACTTTTTAAACAAACAAACAAACCAACAAACTGAAAGTTCTATCCCAGTAAGTGAACTCACATAACTCACCTGTACACCTACAGTCTTAATTGGCAGCAAGAAAGCATTGAGTAAAAGTAGACTTGTAATTTGCATGAGCTTCTCCTGGTCCTCTTCTGTTGGGCAGGCTTTGACTCTTTGTAACAGTGTATAGGCTGAGAAAACCAGACAGAAATTTTGGTTCATGTTGTAAAATATCACAATCTTATGGGATTTATTTGTTTCCTCTTTAAAGACCTCTACCTGTTTGATTGTGTTTTCCTATACTTCATTAAGGAATTCATTCATTTCATCTTTAAAAGCTTCTATCATCTTTATAAGATTGGATTTAAGGACATTTTATTGTGCTTGGTAGCACTAGAATATCCAGAACATGTAGTAGGGTAGCTGTGCTCTGAAGGTATTGTATTGCCCTGGCTCTTGCAGATTGAGTTCTTTCCAGGTCCTTTACCCTTCTGGATTGCTTTGGTTTTTATATGTTCCTGTTGTAGACGATATGAAGAGGGTATTTAACCTTGATTATCCTGGTGTGGCTTACCTCTGATGTGTATCCTTGGGCTCTATATTTCCATATCGACAGGTCTTTATGATTCTGGAGTCACATGTGTGATGATGGTGGGCAAGAAGATGGTGGAAGAATGGAGGTCTACTTGTGATAGCAGTCTGCTCAGAAAAGCTTAGGGCTCCCCATAGGACTCAGTGAGCAGGGAAGATAGCTACATATATGGTTCGAGATCCACATGTCTGATTCTGATGGAAGGTGGGCAGAGGTGTGTGTGTGTGTGTATGTCTCTGTGTGTGTGTGTGTGTGTGTGTGTGTGTGTGTGTGTGGTGGGAAGAATTGTATTCCTCTTGAGATAGCAGGCTTTTTTTTTAATTAGGTATTTTGTTCATTTACATTTCCAATGCTATCCCAAAAGTCCCCCATACCCTCCCTCCACTCCCCTACCCACCCACTCCCACTTCTTGGCCCTGGCATTCCCCTGTACTGAGACATATAAAGTTTGCAAGAACAATGGGCCTCTCTTTCCAATGATGGCCAACTAGGCCATCATCTGCTACATATGCAGCAAGTGACACGAGCTGTGGGAGGTACTGATTAGTTCATATTGTCGTTCCACCTATAGGGTTGCAGACCCCTTTAGCTCCTTGGGTACTTTCTCTACCTCCTCCATTGGGGGCCCTGTGATCCATCCAGTAGCTGACTGTGAGCATCCACTTCTGTGTTTGCTAGGCCCCGGCATAGCCTCACAAGACACACCTATATCTGGGTCCTTTCAGCAAAATCTTGCTAGTGTATGCAATGGTGTCAGCCTTTGGAGGCTGATTATAGGATTAATTCCCCAGGTACGGCAGACTCTGGATGGTCCATCCTTTCGTCTCAGCTCCAAACTTTGTCTCTGTAACTCCTTCCATGGGTGTTTTGTTCCCAATTCTAAGAAGGGGCAAAGTGTTCACATTTTGGTCTTTGTTCTTCTTGAGTTTCATGTGTTTTGCAGATTGTATCTTGTATCTTGGGTATTCTAAGTTTCTGGGCTAATACCAACTTATCGGTGAGTACATATCATGTGAGTTCTTTTGTGATTGGGTTACCTCACTCAGGATGATGCCCTCCAGGTCCATCCATTTGCTTAGGAATTTCATAAATTCATTCTTTTTAATAGCTGAGTAGTACTCCATTGTATAAATGTACAACATTTTCTGTATCCATTGCTCTATTGAGGGACATCTGGTTTCTTTCCAGCTTCTGGCTATTGTAAATAAGGCTGATAGCAGGGTTCTCATGGCAGCTTGCCTTGGTCTGAGGACTCAGGGAACAGGAAAATGGGTGTAGGAAGAGAAGCTTTTCTGTGTGGTTTAAGATTTGAAGTTCTGATGAAGGCAGGAAGAAATTTTTCTTCTATGATATTGTTGAAACATTTTTTCTGGGCTTGGAATTGGGAATCTTCTTCTAGTACTATTATTCTTAGATTTGGTGGTTATATAGTGTCCCAGATTTCCTGGATGTTTTCTGTCAAGAACATTTTAAATTTAACATTTCCTTTAACTGCTATATCAATTTCTTCTATTGTATCTTCTCTTCCCTAATTCTCTTTTTCCTCTCTTTTATTCTGTTTGATATGCTTGTGTCTATAGTTTCTATTTAGTTAATTAGATTACCCATCTTATTGCTTCTATTTCCATTTTCAGGTCTTAAACAGATTTTTTTTCATTTCCTTCACCATATTGTTTGTATTTTTCTGAATTTCTTTAAGAGATGTGTTCATTTTCTCCTTAAGTATCTGTATGGAACATAAGATTTCACTCAATGTATTTTTTGTGCTTCAACTGTGTTGCAGTTTCCAGGGTTTGGGGTAATAGAGTAGGTGAGATGTGGTGGTATCATATTGTCCTGGGAGTTTTTGATTGTTTTCTAATATTGGCCTCCAGTCATTTGTGTTTTGGGATAGAAAGAGTTTAGGTGCGAATTTCTGATCTGTGTTGAATGGATGCTTTTTCCTTTACATTGTGTTTCTTTTTTGACCATTTGGCTTGAATGGCCTGTGGATCTGGTGGGCAGAGAGTCTATATACAATAATGAGTTTGTCTCCACCAAGATTTTGTTGGCCCATGTGACCTCTGGGGTTTTGTGTTTTGGATTCCTGTTGCTTCTGGAGTTTGGGTAACTGGAATGACCTCTGGGATTCTGGATACTGATGTGGCCTCTGGGGTTCTAGGTACCTTGGTTTCTGAGGTTCCCAATACTACCATGACTCTGGTAGAGTAAGAATTTTCTACTAGGATTTATGGTCAGTATATGTAGTTTGGGGGCAGGCACAATTGGGATTATATGTATATAATGATGTTATTTTATATTTAATTCAAACAAACTTAAAGTTTACCAATAGCAAAAAGACATGTTTTATGTCTTTAGTGATTTATGGTTTCGTAGGCTTAACTTTTCTATGTTTTTGTTTCATTTGGTTTATTATTTCTTTGCTTTCGCTTTTTAAAAATGCAAACACAGAAGTGGATGCACATAGTCAACTATTGGATGGATCACAGAGCCCCCAATGCAGGAGCTAGAGAAAGTATCCAAGGAGCTAAAGAGATCTGCAGCCCTGTAGGTGCAACATAATGAACTAACCAGTACCTCAGAGCTCTTGACTCTAGCTGCATATGTATCAAAAGATGGCCTAGTCGGCCATCACTGGAAAGAGAGACCCATTGGACAGGCAAACTTTATATGCCCCAGTATAGGGGAATGCCAGGGCAAAAAATGGGAATGGGTGGGTAGGAGAGTGGGGGTGGGGGTGGGGGACTTTTGGGATAGCATTGGAAATGTAATTGAGAAAAATACATAATAAAAATATATATAAAAAATAAAATAAATAAAAAATGTTTTTCTACCAAAAAAAATTTGTTTTTGTTGTTTTTTGAGATGAGGTCTCACTATGGAGCTCAAGTTTTCACTATGCCTGGCTCACAAAACATAGTTTTGACTGTCTCATAAATAATTATCTCTCCAGGTTAATATTTACATGACTAGTTTATTCTGGAGTTCAAGGTACACATACATGTAGAGTGAAAAATACAAAAAGGCCTGTGGTTACTATTGAAATTCTAAATGTGGTTAGCAAGAAAACATTCCAAGTTATGCCTTCTCTATATTATATTTTACCTTCATACTTTTTTATATAACAGATTATTTATTTTTCTTCCTCTCTGCCAGCCATTTTAGATTGATGTCTAAGTATAATAAAAATACTTTCAGATGTCTTTGATGAAAAGAAATATCTTTCAGGAGCTGAAGATGATTATTGTGGTCATAGGTCTCATCAAACCAGAAACAGACTGAGCAACACTATCTCATCCATAGTATCTCATGTCATATTAGTTATATCTTGATCACTAAGATGACAAAAGAATTGTCATTAGAGTTAGTTCAGCATTTCTAGAGTCAATCACAAGACTGTTCTTTGGCAGAAGTTCTTTCTTCATCCTCTATATTGCCATACCTGGCTTTCTTTCTTTACTTAGTGTCTTGGGATCATTGCCTTTATAAATATAATATACATCTCCATGCAAATACAAACTAGAACTTTCTCCATTTCACAAGTGGCAAAGTCTCAAGGATTTGTTATTTGCAATGTCTTTGTCTTTCCTACCTTCCAGATTCATTCTGTACCAAAGTATGTCCTCCAGGGACCCCAAAGGGGATTCGCTCAGGAAAGCCCAGATGCTGCTTTGATTGCATCCCATGTGCTGATGGGTATGTGTCAGGGAAACCAGGTAGAGGTGGTCACTTTTTTATTAGTAGTAATTCAATTAGATTAAACATTTACTGTGAAACAAAAAACAACTCTCAAACTAAAAGCAACTCTCAATCTATAAGAGCATCTGTAGGCATCAAAGCCATTTTCACTATTAAATATAAGACATTATATCTATTTAATAGCAGTTTCCACGAAACATTGTTCAGGTCGTTAACTGCCCTCAGATTGCTCATAGTAGAAAGTGACAACTGTTTCCTTTGAAGTGAATTTTGCGGGTTTTTTTTTTTTCAGTAGGCCAAAGGGACTGTGGTCAATGCAATAAAGATGACTGGTCCAATGAAGAGAAGAACAAGTGTGTGACAAAGCTTGTGGAAGTCCTTGCTTATGAGAAGGCCTGGGGTTCTACCTTGTTATCCTGTCCATCTTTTGGGTGCTTGCGGTTTTGGCAGTAACTATTGTATATGTAATAAATAGGCACATTCCATTGGTGAAAGCCAGTGATCGGGAACTGAACTTCCTCATTCAGATATCTCTGGTTATCACAGTGCTGTCAACTATGCTGTTCATAAGCAAGCCATGCAACTGGTCCTGCATGGCCCTCCAGATCACTCTGGTACTGGACTTTTGTCTTTGTCTGTCTTCCATTCTTAGAAAGATTATTTCACTCTACTTTGCCTACAGAATTTCCATATCCAAAACCTGTCTTATATCTACGCATACCATTTTTTGAAAACTCATTGTGTTGATCTGTGTTGTAGAGGAGATTGATGTATGCACAGCTTACTTGGCGTTGGAGCTTCTGAGGATCTTCAAGAACATTGAACCTCAAAATGTAAAGATCATCTTTGAATGCAATGAAGGGTCTATAGAGTTTCTGTGTTACATATTTGGGTTTGAAGACCTTCTGGCTCTGCTGTTTCCTTACAACTTTTGTGGCTCACCAGGTGCCAGAAAACTATTATGAAGGGAAATTTTTCACTTGGGATGCTGGTCTTTTTCAAATGTCTGGATCTTTTTTTGTCCCTGCTTACTTGAGCACCAATGGCAAATTCAAAGTGGCTGTGGAAATATTTGCCATTTTGGCATCTAGCTATGGATTGTTAGACTGTCTATTTCTTCCCAAGTGCTTCATTATCTTGCTGAGGACACATATGTACAGTGAAGAAACTTGGTAGAAGAGTCCCCCTGCTGACAGGAGCTTCCAGCTGAGCTCAGCTTCTGTGAGCAGTGAGCTTAACAACACCACGGTGTCCACTCTTCTGGATGAGCAGAGCTCTGAGCTCCATAAAACATGCAAATGCCAATGATCATCTGGCTCAACCGTCCTTTTCACCTGATTCTGAAGTTGCTGCTGATGCTCTGGAACAATTGGGGATTTGGACTTCCATAATGTAGTCTTACCACAGTGAATAAAATCTTAGTCTACTAAATACTTACTTGGCAAGGATATAATATGACATCATTATGTTAAAATTAATACTGGAAACTTTTCATTGGGTACTGGAGTCTAGAATATGGCAGATACAACTTATCTGAAATAATAAGAAAATGCTCAGGAACATAATTCTAAAAATTAATTTCTTCTTTAACTCATAGCAGCAAAAGGAATTTTTTCCCAAGGCATGTTGTTTGCCATGATAATTCCTAGAGAAGAATAAGTTGGAAAGTGTCTTTTTGAAAACATTCCTCTGAAAAAACAAAAACATGAGTATTTGAGATGACAGCATAGCAGTTAAGTATATTCTGTAGTAAAAACCTTCAATTCAAAGAAAGTTAACATTTTTAAGAGAACAGGTAATATGATATTATATTTTGGGGGGAAATCAGCGATATGTGTCCTGTCATTATGCAGAGTTAATTAAGTAGAATTTAATTTCCACTGTTGAAATGTTATAAAATATTTTCACTTTCATATTCTTCTAGATAAATGGCAT
The DNA here is from genome assembly GCF_000001635.26 of Mus musculus. Lineage (NCBI taxonomy): Eukaryota > Metazoa > Chordata > Mammalia > Rodentia > Muridae > Mus > Mus musculus. The sequence continues at coordinate 64,441,933 of NC_000069.6, read as the reverse complement.
ATAAATGTAGATAGTTTGTAGATAGATAGTTTATACCTGATTTATAGATTACACACCGAGTAGGTAAGTAGATAGATAGATAGATAGATAGATAGATAGATAGATAGATAGCCAGCTAGCTAGCTAGATAAATCTGGTAAAAAATACAATTTGTGGAAAAACTGATCAATCAAAACTACAAGTGAGTATCTTAGTTGAGAATGCCAAGAGGAACAGAGAGTCCCCTGACTTTGAGAGACTTCAATAATGTTTGTCAATCTCAGTTAACCAAATTGGACATATTTATCCAGGAATGTCAGAGCAAAACATGAAATAAGTTTGCATAACTTAGCAGAGTAACTTGGGAACTTATTTACTGATTTTTACAGAATGATCAGTTCAAAACAGGTAAAAAGAATGAGCTTCCTACAATTTAAATGAGTTTATATCAAAGGACATCAAGTCTCAAAAGTACAAAAGTAAAAAGTCCCATATTTTTTGGACTCAAAATGTACTCTAGTGTTTTCTGGACAAACATCTGTTCACTTCCCTGTCCCCCAGTACTGCCCCAGTCCTCTGCATCACAGCACTTATAATCAGTAGATGAGAATCTGTTCAATAGTTTGAAGAACAAGGAAATTGATTTCTTTGGATGTTTCTTAATTTCATTTTTTATTTGATGCTTCATTCACATAGATATACTTTGGGAAAGAGGATAAAATTTTAAGTATAGAATAACAAATAAGTGAAAATCTGGGAGCCTTTATGTTTTAGTCAGGCATACAGCTGTAGCATCCTCAGTTGTCTGTCTTGAGGTTAAAAATAAGGCAGGAGCTGGCTTAGGTCTAAGAAATTCATTTGGTTATAAACTCAGAATATCTCAATAATCATTTCTTTTCTGAGTGATTAATAATTGAACTTATAGTCTATAAATAGAGTATTCCAGAAATCTTTCTGTTTAATATCAAAGACTCCTCACAGAACAATGCAGTAAAACTGTCTCATCTGATAAATGTTTTTCTCACTTCTACCTCTAACTAACAATGGGCTCTACGACAAAATGTCAGTTATACTTCTATATGAACGAAATTGACTTCTTGTGCAACTTTATAGTCTTAGAGTGTGATTTTTCTCTATAATTGAGTCAAGTTACCACTTGATGATTAAGTACATGTATATTGCCATAAAAGAGGCTAATTATACTTGAATATATATTCTTGTAAAAATGAAAGCCTAATCCATAGTGTTATTTTATTATGTGTAACTAATGATTTATCAAATACTAAAATATGTCTTGCAGCATTAAAAGATATTTTCTCTTTGGCAAAACATACTATGTAAACATGTTTTCTTATAAAAGAACCACAGAATTGTAGGGGTTGTGTGTGAAATTTCTTGCTCTAAGAAAGAACTTGCTTGGACATTGCACTGGGCATTGGAGAGAAGATTAGAATTAATTTCAGTGCATTGCATCAAAATTATGTGGTTGTTGTTTTGAAAAGTAGTGTGAAGATTAGTCACATGACAAACAAAATTACAAAACATCTTTCGTAGGGCTGACCAAATATAAGCAGGATAGACTTTTTGTTTTATGTTGCTTTGTTTTGTTTGAGTTAATTAAATACTTAAGAAGACTAAATTTGCGTTACTTAATCTTTTTGTCTAATTCTATGGTAGTTATTTCTTGAAAGAAAGTTGCCAATAAAAATCAAATTGCCTAACAGAAGGTGTACATCTCAGATGACACTGCTTGAAACAGCTCTAGTTTCATTTCTTCTCTGCTTCTCACCTCCAGATGGCTCTCTATCATCAATGGAAACATGAGTTGACATAGCCAGACATTAAAGACTCTCCAAACTGCTTCCTGTTTTCATCAGCTTCCCTCTTTATACCAAAACTGTGGAGAGCCGCAATAGCATTCGCCATTACAAGGTGGCGATGGCTTCCGCTGTGCCAGCCCGACCTCTTTCTAGTTAACAAGCTGTGTGCGCATGTGCAAGAGTATGTTCGCACCAAGTCACCTCCCATCCTGGGGCTTAAGCATGAGGTAATGAGCAAGCAGTCAATCGGGTGCGAACATGCTACACAAAGGTGTATTTAAGCAGCGCCTTCTTGGGGCTCTGAGTCTTCCTCATCAAGATGCAATAAAGAACCCAAGCACAAAAGAACTCAAATGAAATGTACTCACTGATAAGTGGATATTAGCCCAGAAACTTAGTATAGCGAGATATAAGGTACAAGATGCAAAACACATGAAACTGAAGAAGAACTAAGACCAAAGTGTGGACACTTTGCTCCTTCTTAGAATTGGAAACAATCACCCATGGAAGGAGTTACAGAGACAAAGTTTGGAGCTGAGACAAAAGGATGGACCATCTAGAGACTGCCATATCCTGGAATCCATCCCATAATTAGCCTCCAAACGATGACACCATGGCATACACTAGCAAGCCTTTGTTGCAAGGACTGTGATATAGCTGTCTCTTTTGAGACTAGGCTGGGGCCTAGCAAACACAGAAATGGATGCTCACAGTCAACTATTGAATGGATCACAGGGCCCCCAATGGAGGAGCTAGAGAAAGTATCCAAGGAGCTAAAGAGATCTGCAACCCTATAGGTGGAACAACATTATGAACTAACCAGTACCCCAGAGCTCTTGACTCTAGCTGCATATGTATCAAAAGATGGCCTAGTTGGCCATCAATGGAAAGAGAGGCCCATTGGTCAGGCAAACATTATATGCCCCAGTACAGGGGATAGCCAGGGACAAAAAATGGGAATGGGTGGGTAGGGAAGTGGGGGGGGGGGAGGAAGGGATGGGGGACTTTTGGGGATAGCATTGGAAATGTAATTGAGGAAAATACATAATAAAAAATATATAAAAAAATAAAATAAATAAAAATGTTTTTCTACAAAAAAAAATTGTTTTTGTTGTTTTTTGAGATGAGGTCTCACTATGGAGCTCAAGTTTTCACTATGCCTGGCTCACAAAACATAGTTTTGAAGGTCTTATAAATAATTATCTCTCCAGGTTAATATTTACATGACTAGTTTATTCTGGAGTTCAAGGTACACATACATGTAGAGTGAAAAATACAAAAAGGCCTGTGGTTACTATTGAAATTCTAAATGTGGTTAGCAAGAAAACATTCCAAGTTATGCCTTCTCTATATTATATTTTACCTTCATACTTTTTATATAACATATTATTTATTTTTCTTCCTCTCTGCCAGCCATTTTAGATTGATGTCTAAGTATAATAAAAATACTTTCAGATGTCTTTGATGAAAGAAATATCTTTCAGGAGCTGAAGATGATTATTGTGGTCATAGGTCTCATCAAACCAGAAACAGATTGAGCAAAACTATCTCATCCATAGCATCTCATGTCGTATTAGTTAGATCTTGATCACTAAGATGACAAAGAATTGTCATTAGAGTTAGTTCAGCATTTCTAGAGTCAATCACAAGACTGTTCTTTGGCAGAAGTTCTTTCTTCATCCTCTATATTACCATACCTTGTTTGCTTTCTTTGCTTAGTGTCCTGGGATCATTGCTTTTATAAATATAATATACATCTCCATGCAAATACAAACTAGAACTTTCTCCATTTCACAAGTGGCAAAGTCTCAAGGATTTGTTATTTGCAATGTCTTTGTCTTTCCTACCTTCCAGATTCATTCTGTACCAAAGTATGTCCTCCAGGGACCCTGAAGGGGATTCGCTCAGGAAAGCCCAGATGCTGCTTTGATTGCATCCTATGTGCTGATGGGTATGTGTCAGGGAAACCAGAGATGGTCACCTTTTCATTATTAGTAATTCAAATAGATTAAACATTTACTGTGAAACAAAAAATAACTCTCAAACTAAAAACAACTCTCAATCTATAAGAACATCTGTAGGCATCAAAGCCATGTTCACTATTAAATATAAGACATTATATCTATTTAATAGCAGATTCCACTAAACATTGTTCATGTCTTTAACTGCCCTCAGATTTCTCATAGTAGAAAGTGACAACTGCTTCCTTTGAAGTGAATTCTGTGTGTGTGTGTGTGTGTGTGTGTGTGTGTGTGTGTGTGTGTGTTTTCAATAGGCTAAAGGGACTGTGGTCAATGCAATAAAGATGACTCGTCCAATGAAGAGAAGAACAAGTGTGTGACAAAGCTTGTGGAAGTCCTTGCTTATGAGAAGGCCCTGGGGTTCTACCTTGTTATCCTGTCCATCTTTTGGGTGCTTGCGGTTTTGGCAGTAACTATTGTATATGTAATAAATAGGCACATTCCATTGGTGAAAGCCAGTGATCGGGAACTGAACTTCCTCATTCAGATATCTCTGGTTATCACAGTGCTGTCAACTATGCTGTTCATAAGCAAGCCATGCAACTGGTCCTGCATGGTCCTCCAGATCACTCTGGTACTGGACTTTTGTCTTTGTCTGTCTTCCATTCTTAGAAAGATTATTTCACTCTACTTTGCCTACAGAATTTCCATATCCAAAACCTGTCTTATATCTACGCATACCATTTTTTGAAAACTCATTGTGTTGATCTGTGTTGTAGAGGAGATTGATGTATGCACAGCTTACTTGGCGTTGGAGCTTCTGAGGATCTTCAAGAACATTGAACCTCAAAATGTAAAGATCATCTTTGAATGCAATGAAGGGTCTATAGAATTTCTGTGTTACATATTTGGGTTTGAAGACCTTCTGGCTCTGCTGTTTCCTTACAACTTTTGTGGCTCACCAGGTGCCAGAAAACTATTATGAAGGGAAATTTTTCACTTTGGGGATGCTGGTCTTTTTCAAATGTCTGGATCTTTTTTTGTCCCTGCTTACTTGAGCACCAATGGCAAATTCAAAGTGGCTGTGGAAATATTTGCCATTTTGGCATCTAACTATGGATTGTTAGACTGTCTATTTCTTCCCAAGTGCTTCATTATTTTGCTGAGGACACATATGTACAGTGAAGAAACTTCGTAGAAGAGTCCCCCTGCTGACAGGAGCTTCCAGCTGAGCTCAGCTTCTGTGAGCAGTGAGCTTAACAACAACACGGTGTCCATTCTTCTGGATGAGCAGAGCTCTGAGCTCCATAAAACATGCAAATGCCAATGATCATCTGGCTCAACCTTCCTTTTCACCTGATTCTGAAGTTGCTGCTGATGCTCTGGAATAATTGGGGATTTGGACTTCCATAATGTAGTCTTACCACAGTGAATAAAATCTTAGTCTACTAAATACTTACTTGGCAAGGATATAATATGACATCATTATGTTAAAATTAATACTGGAAACTTTTCATTGGGTACTGGAGTCTAGAATATGGCAGATACAACTTATCTGAAATAGTAAGAAAATGCTCAGGAACATAATTCTAAAAATTAATTTCTTCTTTAACTCATAGCAGCAAAAGGAATTTTTTCCCAAGGCATGTTGTTTGCCGTGATAATTCCTAGAGAAGAATAAGTTGGAAAGTGTCTTTTTGAAAACATTCCTCTGAAAAAACAAAAACATGAGTATTTGAGATGACAGCATAGCAGTTAAGTATATTCTGTAGTAAAAACCTTCAATTCAAAGAAAGTTAATATTTTTAAGAGAACAGGTAATATGATATTATATTTTGGGGGGAAATCAGCGATTGTGTCCTGTCATTATGCAGAGTTAATTAAGTAGAATTTAATTTCCACTGTTGAAATGTTATAAAATATTTTCACTTTCATATTCTTCTAGATAAATGGCATATAAATGTAGATAGTTTGTAGATAGATAGTTTATACCTGATTTATAGATTACACACCGAGTAGGTAAGTAGATAGATAGATAGATAGATAGATAGATAGATAGATAGATAGATAGCCAGCTAGCTAGCTAGATAAATCTGGTAAAAAATACAATTTGTGGAAAAACTGATCAATCAAAACTACAAGTGAGTATCTTAGTTGAGAATGCCAAGAGGAACAGAGAGTCCCCTGACTTTGAGAGACTTCAATAATGTTTGTCAATCTCAGTTAACCAAATTGGACATATTTATCCAGGAATGTCAGAGCAAAACATGAAATAAGTTTGCATAACTTAGCAGAGTAACTTGGGAACTTATTTACTGATTTTTACAGAATGATCAGTTCAAAACAGGTAAAAAGAATGAGCTTCCTACAATTTAAATGAGTTTATATCAAAGGACATCAAGTCTCAAAAGTACAAAAGTAAAAAGTCTCATATTTGTTGGAGTCAAAATGTACTCTAGTGTTTTCTGGACAAACATCTGTTCACTTCCCTGTTTCCCAGTACTGCCCCAGTCCTCTGCATCACAGCACTTATAATCAGTAGATGAGAATCTGTTCAATAGTTTGAAGAACAGGGAAATTGATTTCTTTGGATGTTTCTTAATTTCATTTTTTATTTGATGCTTCATTCACATAGATATACTTTGGGAAAGAGGATAAAATTTTAAGTATAGAATAACAAATAAGTGAAAATCTGGGAGCCTTTATGTTTTAGTCAGGCATACAGCTGTAGCATCCTCAGTTGTCTGTCTTGAGGTTAAAAATAAGGCAGGAGCTGGCTTAGGTCTAAGAAATTCATTTGGTTATAAACTCAGAATATCTCAATAATCATTTCTTTTCTGAGTGATTAATAATTGAACTTATAGTCCATAAATAGAGTATTCCAGAAATCTTTCTGTTTAATATCAAAGACTCCTCACAGAACAATGCAGTAAAACTGTCTCATCTGATACATGTCTTTCTCACTTCTACCTCTAACAATGGGCTCTACAACAAAATGTCAGTTATACTCCTGTATGAATGAAATTGTTTTCTTGTGCAACTTTATAGTCTTAGAGTGTGATTTTTATCTAAAATTGAGTCAAGTTACCACTTGACGATTAAGTACATGTATATTGTCATAAAAGAGGCTAATTATACTTGAATATATATTCTTGTAATAATGAAAGCCTAATCCATAGTGTTATTTTATTATGTGTAATTAATGATTTATCAAATACTAAAATATGTCTTGCAGCATTAAAAGGTATTTTCTCTTTGGCCAAACATACTATGTAAACATGTTTTCTTATAAAAGAACCACAGAATTGGAGGGGTTGTGTGTGAAATTTCTTGCTCTAGGAAAGAACTTGCTTGGCCATTGCACTGGGCATTGGAGAGAAGATTAGTGCTCATTCTTTTTCTTCTGGTTTCATCCGCGGTGCCTCTCCTATATTTAAGCCTCTCCTGTAAATAAAGGAGCAGTATGGTAACTTCTCATTCAGTGATCACAGCGCTGCCATGTTTCTTAAAGCAGTGTGAGCTAAAAGTTTCTACAAAAACCTTGGAGTGCTTTGTTAAGGAGATAGATCCTATAACGCCTTGGTATGCATGCTCCGGATCATTAACCCTCGCTTCATGGGACAAGTTGAGGGGAGATTTGGCTAGGGAAAGGCAGAATGGGAAGCTGAAGGCTGGGACTGTGCCACTTTGGAAACTTATTAAATCATGCTTGGAAGATGAGAAATGCCGCCTGGCGGTAAAGGCAGGACAGGGAGTGCTGGAGGAGGTTCAAGACAGCATGTCAGAAACAGAGTGGGGTAAAAGATTGGGAGCTCAAAGAAAAAAAGGTATACCTAAGAAACAAGGCCCTTCCAAGGATTCTGGATCCGAGGAAGAGAGAGAAAAGGGAAAGGACGCCCTGGGAGAGAAAAAGGAGAAGGGAGAGAGAAAAGGAAGGAAAGATAAGGGGGAGAAGAGAAAAGAGAAGGGGAAGGAGTCCCCCTAGAGGACTTACTGCCTTTATCCAGTAAAAGAACTTGAGGCTCTGGGACTCAATAACTCAGATTCAAATACTGGGCTCAGTCCCTCAGAAAGGGAAGATTTAGAGGATGAGGCAGCTCACTATGAGAAGGAGAGGTACCATCCAGATGAAAGTACACTGAGAGGGTTCTTAAATAGACTCACTCCTTGGTTTTCCCCCACTGGGTCGCTGACGCTACCTAGTTGGGAAAAGTTAAGGAGAGAGATAGTGAGAGAGGAGTCAGAATGGGAAAAAAAAAGAATGAAAATAAGCTATTTCAGAGCTCTCCTAGGGACAGAAGGAAAATGGGAGACGTCCTGCTTCCTCTCTGTCTCCTATGGAGATATTCTTAGCTCTGGTAAGATATCTGGGTCCCTTTGAGACACCAAATTCTGTTCCCTGTCTATTATCTGTTTTTGGTGCACCAAATTGTCCATATGTCTGTCAATTCACGTTTGTTTTTGTTTTGTTGTTTGAATGATTGTTGTTCTGTGTTTCATGTTGAAAAATATAATTGGTTAAAACTTTATCTGCTGGCTGTCCATCCTTTAACTTATTTAAAAAGCAGTCTCAATTTGCACAGCAGAAAGTGATATAAGCACTGTGGCTGGGAGTCAGGTACAGCTGAAAAAGCCCTGCTGAGGGCCAATTGCAAATGGAGCTCTTAAAGGGGCAGGCAGCCTTTTGCTTGTAACAGAAAGTTAGCTTAAAATTAGGAACTCGGGTTGGAGTCATTCTAAATAACATGAACAAACACAAGAAAACAGGTCATGTGCAAAAGCAGTGTACAAAGGATGGAAAGAATAGGTTTAAAAAGAAATTACCAGGAATTTGCTCAAAATGTGGGAAAGGAAGACATTGGGTAAATGAATGCAGATCAACCAGAGTTGTAAAAGGAAGGCCAATACCTCAGTTTAAAGTGCAACAGCCAAAAAACGGAGTGAGGGGCCCCCGTCCCCAGAACCCCCAAATGTGTGGGGCACTTCAGACCACAGTGTCCATGAGGCAACCCAAAGACCAAGGAGAGCCACTCCGGGTTCAGCAGGATTGGACATCTGTGCCAACTCCAGAGTAATTCTTACACCACAAATGGGGTGGCAACCTATTCCCTCAGATTTTAGAGGTCCCTTACCAAAGGATAGAGTAGGCCTACTAGTAGTTGGGTAGGTCCTCTTCTGCTTTGAAAGGATTGGTAATACATCCCGGAGGTATAGACTCAGATTATGAGGGACAAGTTAAGATTATGTGTTCTGCACCCTGAGGTATTATGGCCATTTCTCTTGGAGATTGCATTGCTCAATTGTTGGTTCTTCCTAGTTTGCATAAGAAGGAAGGACAGGGCTTTTTCAACTTTATACTGACTGATGATTACTCTCAGAAAAGCAAGGAAATGATAAAAAGAATGGGATATATACCTGGACTAGGTCTTGGAAACAATTTACAAGGTAGAGTTTCTCCAGTTAAAGCCACAGAAAAAGCAGATAGGAAGGGGCTGGGTTTTTTCTAGGGGCCACTGAGGAGCCTTTGCCCATTCCGTGCCGTGCCTCAGTGACCTTTACCCTCTGAGAAGTTAAAAGCAGCTTATGGCTTGCTTAATGAAACTTTAAAAAATAATGGCTTTATTATTGCACCAGAAAAGGTACGGCACTCTAATGTTAGTCATTTTTTAGGAGCCACTATTACTTCACGATGTGTTTCCCTACAAAAGATTAGTATAAGAAAAGATCATTTAAAGACATTGAATGATTTTCAAAAAATTATTAGGAGATATAAATTGGATTAGACCTTATTTAAGGATCCCTACTTCAGAATTAAAACCTTTATTTCAAATTTTAGAAGGAGAATCGCATATTACCTCATTGAGACAACTAATACCTGAGGCTTCTGAAACTCTTAGGAAGGTAGAAACAGCTATCCAAAAGGCACAGTTGAATTGTATAAATGAGCCCATATACTGCTGCACAAATACAAATATTGTGTGCTACTATAGATGAATGGGCCATTCTTAGATGTGCTTATTCTGGTTTAACAAATAATCATTATCCTAAACATCCTTTATTACATTTTATGCTATTGCATCCAGTGATTTTTCCAAAGGTGATGGCTAATACCCCTATAAAGGGAGCTATTGATATTTATACAGATGGATCCAAAACAGGAATTGGAAGTTATGTGATTAATGAAAAAAGCTGTAAGGTTGCAATTTACACCAGGAGCCCCTCAATTGGTGGAATGTTTGGTGGTTTTAGAAGTTTTTAAAAGGTTCCTTATACCCATAAATATTATCACTGATTCTGTTTATGTAGTTAATGCTGTATTAGCATTCGAGACTGCCGGAAATTTTAAGAAGTCTAGTTCAGTATCTGAAATTTTGATGAAAATACAAGATTGTATTTTGATGTGTGAGCATCCCTTCTATTTTCAACGTATTAGAGCACATACATCTTTACCTGAACCTATGGTTAAGGGAAATGCAATTGCTGATTCAGCCACCAGAGATATGGTTTTCCTATCACAAAGTTCTATAGAAGGTGCTAAGAATTTTCATCAACTTTATCATGTCCATGCTTCTACACTGCGACAGAAGTTTAAGCTCACACGAACAGAAGCTCGAGATATTGTCCTACAGTGTGGTAAATGTGTAGAATTTATTAATGCACCTTCTGTGGGCATTAATCCTCATGGATTGCGACCCCTAGATGTTTGGCAGATGGATGTGATGCATATCCCAGCTATTGGTAAATTACAGTATGTACATGTGTCCATCAATACCAGCTTTGGTGTCTTATATGCCTCTCCCTTGACAGGGGAAAAAGCAGTTCATGTCATACCTCACTGCTTAGAGGCTTGGGTTGCATGGGGCAAGCCCCTAGTGCTGAAGACAGACAATGGTCCTGCATATACTTCTAAATTTAGTCAATTTTGCAAACAAATGCAACTGAAACATATTACTGGATTGCCCTATAATCCACAAGGCCAAGGCATTGTGGAACGTGCCCATCACACCATCAAATCCTATTTAATAAAACAAAAAAGGGGAATTGATGATGTGCCACCCCCAGTACCAAGAGTAGCTGTTTCCATGGCACTCTTTACCCTTAATTTCCTAAATCTTGATGAGTAGGGTCACTCTGCAGCTGATCAACATCATTCTGAACCTGATAGGCCCAATGAAATGGTCAAGTGGAAAAATGTCCTTGGTAATAAATGGTATGACCCGGATCCCATATTAATCAGATCCCGGGGAGCTATTTGTGTTTTTCTGCAGGGTGAAGATAATCCACTTTGGGTTCCGACGCAACTGACAAGGACCGTGAAAGAGCAAGATGATCCTGTTATTCTTACTCCTGATGATTGAGACCGGGATAAGTATGCCTTTGTGGGCCATAGTAAGATCATGGCCAGTACCTTTACCGGTACATTCCAATTCTTCTACCATGCTTTTGTTTTTTTTGCAACTCAATGTTTTTGGATGCACCTTGTGCAGGACAAACTCCTCAAGAGCCACGAGTGTATAATAGTACAAGTTTTCATTTAAATTATACACTATGCTTTGTGCATAATGTGGATAAACCTTTTACACCCTGTATATTTTTAAAGAAAAAGATTATCTCTAATTGGGCAGATTCCATTTACCAAAATAAAGTGAGCTCTGGAGTGTTATTTAATGCTTTAACGTAAGTTGTTCAAGGAGCACAATCAGGATCAGGTGATGTTGGAAATAATGTAACTTCACCTATAAACATCACCACTATTATGATAAAGGGAAATGTGACTATTATCACGATAGCATGTTGGCAATGCTACTGCTATATGCAGCATGCCTTAGTGTCATCCTTGTCAATCAAAAAATTTTTCCTTGGAAAGAAATAGCAAAGGGTTTTGTTTTGTCACCTCCATTAGATTTTGCTGTAATGACTGATAAAGGAGATGCTACAGGGAAAGAAAATATTTGGCCATATTATCAATGGATTTCAAGTAATGAGGCAGGTGCTAGTACCAGTTTGTCAGCCTTTGAATTGCTGACTGAAACCTTTCATGAGGTATTGAATGTTTCTGCCACACTTTCCAATATCTCTACTCATTTGGATAATGTGACATCTAATAGAGTTATCAGAAATATGACTACATCTCCAGTAGAAGTCTGTGTCAATCCTCCATTTTTCTTTATATTGGCTGAATTTCAAAATAATACAGAATGGTTAGATTGTACAAATGTCACTTGTTCTTTGACGCAATGCTAGAATAGAACTAATTTCTTAGCCTTAGTGTACATTTACCAACATTTGTCCCTGTGCCTGTTGAGGCAGATCTAGAGAACTTCCCAATCATGAGTCTTGTTCGGCAGAAGAGAGATTTTAGAATCACACCTGCCATTGTTACTGCTATTGCAGTGTCCACCACGTCAGCGGTTACCGCAGGAATTGCTATGGCCAATCAAGTTAATACTGCTGACACCATAAATCAGATAGCAGAAAAAACGTCTGAGGCATTACTTATCCTGCAAAGGGCAGATTCTCATGTTGCCTCAGGATTAATGTTAGTGAATCAAAGAGTAGATATTTTACAACATAACATGGAACAGATGATGGATGTCACACAAATGAGTTGTGTGGCATCAACTCTGCATATGTGCATTACTCCTGTTAGGTATATTAATAATTCTTTTATTAAAAGTACATATTTATCGAATTATCTGAAGGGGAACTGGTTGCAGGAGCTGAAAAGGTTGCAGACGAAGCTGCAGATACAGATCCTGAACCTTAATGGAACCAGAGTGGACTTCACCTCTTGGCTTACCTCTGCATTTTTCTTATTTTAAAGAATAGGTAGGAGTAGTTTTGTTTGGCGCAGCCTTATGTTGTGGCTTAGTGTTCATGCTTTGGTTGGTCTGCAAACTCAGAGCTCAACAGAGATGTGACAAGGTAGTGATTGCTCAAGCACTTGCTGCTATAGAGCAAGGCACCTCCCCTGAAATCTGGTTATCCATGCTAAAGTGACCTCGCAAGTACTAGACTACTCAGCTCTTGCACCCCTAGAGGCTAGACTCATTGCACAGGGACGAGTGAGTAGGTCTTTGACTCTTATCGATTGTTGGGCTAAGCACCGCATAGGAGTTGCTCAGAGATTCGAGTACTCTTAGAAGAAGTGTCGAATTGCATGAGGGTTGAGTGTCCAAGTGTCCCTCCCCTAGGAAAACGGCATGAGTGTAGGTCAGAACGACCCTGGGAAAAAAAGCCTAAGGACCTTGTTCTGTACATGGCGCTCTATTTTTGTCTTACTAGGGATTCGACCTCTATCTTCATCCATTAAAGAGGGACTTGAGCTCTAATAAAACTAAAAGGGGGAGATGTGGAGAGCAGCAATAGCATTCAACATTACAAGGTGGCACCAGCTTCCACTGTGCCAGCCTGACCTCTTTCTAGTTAACAAGCTGTGTGCACATGTGCAAGAGTATGTTCGCACCAAGTCACCACCCCTCCTGGGGCATAAGCATGAGGTAATGAGCAAGCAGTCAATCGGGTGTGGACACGCTACACAAAGGTGTATTTAAGCAGGGCCTTCTTGGGGCTCTGAGTCTTCCTCATCAAGATGCAATGAAGCTTTGCTGCAGAAGGATCCTGGTGTTCTGTGTGCATTTTCGCTGGCAAGATGATAGCGCTGGACAAAAACCATTTCACACAACCCAGCTGCACTTCTACACGCCTGTCATTTACTTATTTCCTAGTTTGCTTCTCTATTGTTAGAAAACAGTGACCAAAGGCATCTTTGGCTTGACAGGATTTATTTCACCTGACAGTTCACTGGTCACACTCCATCATTGAGGAAAATCATGGCAGGAACTCACAGAAGGAAGTGTTATAGTGGCTACAAAGGAACTCTGCTTACTGGCTTGCTTCCAATACCTTTCTCAGCTTGCTTTCTTATACAACCCAGGACCAGATGCCCAGCATGCCACCACCCATAGTAGGCTTGACCATCTTACATTAATCAAGAAAATGCCCCATAGCTATGCTCACATGCCAATTTGCTTAAAGCAATTCTTCAAAGTTCTCTCTTACAAGTGATTTTATTTTCTGTTAAGTGACTTTATTTTTTGTCACATTTGGTAAAAAGTAACCATTAAACTCAGTTCTACATTGCTCACACTTTAATAGTCTAGTAATATGCAACCATGCACATATGAATCCTTGAAAGCTTAGTGTGTACCAGATTTGGTATCATGCACAGGAAATGTTCAAAGAAAAGGCACTGTCCTTCCACCTCCTGTCTCTTATAATATTTTAGCGTAATAAACAATAAACTGAAAATTCCTCTAGGTGTGATATGGCTATGAAAATATTAATGTATACAAGAGACAAAATGATCCAGTGCCAAAGAAGGCTTTGCGGGTCATATGATGAACATATTCCTAAGGGACAGGAAGGATTAGAAACATGAGAGAAGGCAGAGATGATACAGTGTTCTACTTTCTTAGAGCTTCTAGAATCATAAATGACAGCAGTGGCAACCTTTTGTTATTATTTTTTAATGCTCTTATAGGATTCTGCCTTTTTATATATGTCTGGACATTTTCTGCATTATACTGTAGCAGTCTTCTCTCATTTGCTGATACTATCACTGTAATTTGGAAATATTTTGTGAAACTCACTTAACTTTATCTATTCATCTATCAGTCTATCTTTATGACCTTATCACTTAAAATATACCTTGCACAAAAGGTATTGGTGCTCCGTATTTTAAAAGATTGAGAAAAGTTACAATAGGGCCAACCACTCTCTTTGCAAGGCACTGATGCAATATTTCTAAGGAAAATGTGGATGAAAGTTTTGGTATTGACAGAGCAGCTAGGGTGGATGAGGGTGGGAGGAGTCTTTGGGGGGAAACACTGCCTTTCCAAGAGAGTGGGGTCAGCAAGCACAGTATATACATCAGATAGGGAAGGTAGATAGAGACAGAAACTGGAAAAAAATCAGAGGTTAAGTCAAAATGGAGGGAATTTTGAAAAGGTTTTTCATATCATTCAAGTATTTTTCCCATTGGGGTTTTTTTTTTTTTTTTTGAAGAAGTGGGAATAATTTCTGCTCCCTTCTCAACTTTCATTCTCCTCCACATTGACAACCATTGAGAACAAAATGTGTTTGGAGTATCCAAAAGCAGAGTACATTACCATTAAGATAAAATCACTAGCCATGTCTGTAAAAGTCTTTGTGAGATACAGCTTTGAATATTTTCAGAAGATTGTTATTATCCTCTGACACTTTTGGAAAACAAATTCAGATACAAAAGTCACAATATAAAAGTTGGTATAAGCCACATATGTTTCCATAGAGTAACTGCTGGAACAAATATGCTGTAGGTCTTAGGTCATCACAGAAGAGCATCTCATGCTAACCCTCTGTGTATGCCCCTGGCCAAGGTCCTTTACTGGATGGGTCCTTCCAGGCAGCTACTGAGGATGAAGCTGTTTTCTATCTGCCTATTCTGTTTCCTCAATCTGCCTTATGACCTCAGAGGCTTTATCATGGTTAATGTTCTCACCTTGACAGAATCTAAAATCAACTCTGGACATACCTGTAAGAGATATTTTTTACTGCTTTTATTGAGATAAGAAGTTTTATCCACCAGAGATGGTAGCATTTTCTGATGGGGAATCTCAGACTGTATGAAATGGGACAAGTATGATAAAAACCAGCATCACTTTATAGACTCCTACATTACAATCTGATTTCAAGTGCATTTCTGGCTCCTCATTGCTAATGCCTTTCAGTCCGTACATATGTAATCACCAAGCATGCCCCCACAGGAGATGCCTTGAAACTCAAGAAGAAGGAAGACCAGAGTATCTTCCTTACTTCTTCATTCCTTCTTAGAATGGGGAACAAAATACCCATGGAAGGAGTTATAGAGACAAAGTTCAGAGCTGAGATGGAAGGAAGGATCATGCAGAGACTGCCCCACCTGGGGATCCATACCTTAATCAACCACCATATGCAGACACTGTTGCATATGTCAACGAGATTTTGCTGAAGGGACCCTGATATAGCTGTCTCTTGTGAGGCTATGCCAGTGCCTGGCAGATACAGAAGTGGATGCTCACAGTCATCTATTGGATGGAATACAGGGCCCCCAATGGAGGAGCTAGAGAAAGTACCCAAGGAGGTGGAGGGGTTTGTTTCCCTATAGAGGAACATCAGTATGAACTAACCAGTACCCCCTGAGCTCATTTCTCTAGCTGCATATGTAGCAGAAGATGGCCAAACTGGCCATCATTGGTAGGAGAGGCCCTTGGTCTTCCAAATATTATATGCTTCAATACAAGGAAATGCAAGGGCCAGGAAGCTGGAGTAGGTGGGCTGGAGAGCAGGGCGGGCAGAGGGTATAAGGGACTTTTGAGATAGCATCTGAATTGTAAATGAAGAAAATATCTAATAAAAATTTGTTTAAAAAAAGAGATATGAATGTTCTCTATTTTCTGGTGTCAGCAGTACCTGCTGTACTTGGTAGAATTCCCTGCTGAACTTCTTAATCCTGGAGATTTCCTATCCTTCTGCCTGTGGTGAGGAAATCATCAGATCTTATTTAATCTGTTTGAACAATTCCAGAAGCTTTTTCAAGGTACAACATATATCCAATATGTCCTTGCTTCTGTAATTTAGCTATTCAGATTACAACTGAATAGATACTTATTTATAGAGACCACACACACACAAACCCATATACAAATACAAACAGAGACACACATAAACACACACACACAGAGATACACACACTTGGATTTGGTTATCATATTTTATGCCATTAATGTAGGAGGCATGTCAAATGTGCAATGAAAATATTAATCTTTTTATGGGATATTTTATTCATTTATATTTCACATGTAATTTCCTTTCCAAGTTTCTCCACTGGAAAACTCCTATCCCATTCCCCCTCTTCCTGCTTCTATGAGGGTGCTCTCCCATCCACACACCTGCACCTGTCATTCCCCTCCACTGGGGCATCAAGCATTCCTAGGACCAAGGGTCTCTTTCCTTACTGATGTTTGAAAAGACCATTCTCTGCTACATATGCTGCTGGAGCCATGGATCCTCCATGTGTACTCTTTGGTTGGTGTTCCCTCTCCCGCTGGGAGCACTGGGAGGTCTGGTTGGTTATATTGATTTTCTTCCTATGGGTTGCAAACCCCTTCAGCTCCTTCAGTCCTTAAGTCCTCCATTGGGGACCATGTCTCAGTCCAATGGTTGACTATAAGCCTCCACCTCTGTATTTGTTACGGAACCAGGCTCTTCCACAGTATTCAACAAAGTAAACCTTAAGCCCAAAATCAGTTACTCTGGGTTACAGGTTCTTTCAGAATTTGGTTCAATTATTCTAAACATAATTAACACTTCTGAGGTCTTCAAGCATCCTCACATTAATCTTCCCCAGTTTCTACACTGTTGGGACACCTGTTTGAACATAAATCAGTATTATGGAACAGTGATTTCATTATTAATTTGTCTGCTTTTCAAATTAAAAAAAAAATGAAAACGAGTCCCTAAACCCAGGTATAACCTTTCAAAAGATACATTTGATTGGTCCATATTATCCCTTAGACAATACTACTTGTGCTGAAAACTTTCTCACTTCTGATTGGCACTAACTTTGGACCAGGAGCAACTTGGACCTCTTATTCAAATAAAGTCAAAGAATACTCTTAAGTCTCTAGTGCCCAAATCTCTACACATAGTATCAAGAAGGATCACAGAGTTATTCACAAACTACTTCTGAGAAAAATCTAGGCAGAAAATCTACAAAACAAAACAGGTCCCATGAGAGGTGAAGCTAGATTATAAATACAGAAATTGACAGACAGCATTAATCCTATCTAGAAGAATGGTTAATAGATTGTCTTTTAGTCTTGGCTCTCAGGGAAAAGTGGAAGTTTAGCATCAAAGACAAAGAAGAGGAAGAAGTGATGTCACTCCAGCAAATGAAAGATTAAGTGGAGCAACTTGGCAAGCTGGTGAGGAGCGCAGCCCCCTAAAGGGAGCCAGCTCCTGACTCTCTTTGTTTTTTGGCAAGCTGCTCATCCTTCCATGCTTAAGTAGCCTCCTTTCTGACATAGCAATAGTAATATTTTCTAGCTCTTGCCACAGCTGAAATGAGATATTGACTGTATTTTGCATCAAGTGATACTGTCTACAAGAAAACCCTCAATAAGTATCTTTAAAACACATTAAAATTTATTTTTTAAAAATTAAAGTTAAAGCTATTCAAAATTGTGGGACATGAAAAGAAGAGCAATAAATAACCCACTAGGCTCCCCCCAAAAAAGGGTCCAATTCAGGCTCCACCAAGCAAGATTATAAGGTTTGTATCCATACACTCAGGGAAATGTCTTGGAATAAGTGAATACTCAGCTATTGCACACAGAGACATATGTGCATAAACACACACACACACACACACACACACACACATACATACACACACACATACACACACACAGAAAGAGAAGGGAGAGGGAGAAGGAGAGGGAGAGGGGGGAGACAGAGAAAGAGAGAGGGAGGGAGAGAGAGAGAGGGACAGGGGAGAGAGCTATGAAAACTGAAACATAAGTATATTGCTAGAAGGGACAAACACTTATATTCAGCTGATTATTGAGAAAAGGTAGTTCTGTACTTTCACTTTTATCCCCTTCCTGGCTTCATTTGCTATCCCAAAAGTTCCCATACCCTCCCTCCCCCAATCCCCTACCCACCCATTCCCACTTCTTGGCCCTGGCATTCCTCTGTTCTGAGGCATATAAAGATTGCAAGAACAATGGGCCTCTCTTTCCAGTGATGGCCAACTAGGGCATCTTCTGATACATATGTAGCTAGAGACACAATCTCTGGGGGATACTGGTTAGTTCATAAAGTTGTTCCACCTGTAGGGTTGCAGACCCCTTTAGCTCCTTGGGTACTTTCTCTAGCTCATCCATTGGGGGCCCTGTGATCCATCCAATAGCTGACTGTGAGCATCCACTTCTGTGTTTGCTAGGCCCGGGCATAGCCTCACATACACTAGCAAGATTTTGCTGAAAGGACCCTGATATAGCTGTCTCCTGTAAGGCTATGAAGAGGCAGTGTTTTTAAGTCCAGTCTGAGCTGCAGAATGAGTTTCAGGACGGTCATGGCTACACAGAGAAACCCTGTGTCAAAAGACTAAACCAAACCAAACCAAACCAAACCAAACCAAACCAAAACAAACCAAAACAAACCAAAACAAACCAAAGAAACAGTAAGAAAAGAGTTTGATCAGAAATGATTTCTTGGAGACATTTATAATTATCCCTACTTTAGAATTTCCAGGTTATTTCAGACCTATACACACATTTTATTTTATTTGCCATTCATCACTGTTTACCACTATGAAAACCTTTCTATTTACTTTCTATCTACTTATTCTGTTATTGGTCTGAAAACCATAAGTGTAACTTGGCTCCACAGAATTACAGCCAGAGGGCTAGCTGAGCTGCTTACTAGAAGCTTGAGGAGTCACTTCTTTGGTTTAACTTAGTGGCTGGAGAGACCACCCCAACACAGTCCTGCTCATTTTGGTTATATCCTGTGAAGCAGCCCTCGCTGTTACTCTCTGTAAAGACACCTGTGAAGTTATCAATGTGCACTCAAAAATGATCAACACATTGTTTCTCTGGTATCTTCCATCCCCACTGACTCTTACAAATTGGGGGCCTCATTTTCCACATACTTTCCATATCACTAAGGGGAGGAATTTCATGAAAACCTTTCACGTAGGTCTGTGTGTTCCAAAGTCTCTCACTCTCTGCACATTTTCAAGTTGTGAGTCACTATCTGACTTTCCATGAGCTTTCAGGGGGAATCTTCTGAGTCAGACATTGATCTATGGGTAGAGCAGAGTCTCATTAGAAATCATTTTACACCTACTTTCCTTTAGCAGAATGGTTGATCTTCCCTTATCTACTCTCAGGTTCTTGACTACCCAAGCAGTGTCAGGATTGATTTTCCCCTCATAGAATTGACCCTAAATATCACTATAGAGTACTTGCTTACTCTCAAAATGTTTGTGCCACTGTTATACTACAATATCATGCAGGCAGGTCACCATTGTAGATAGAAGTGTTTGTAACTGGATTGCTGTCTATACCTTTCCCCTGCTTGGTGTGCAGAGTACCTTCTAGTACCAGTAAGAGTAAAGTTTCCAGTTAGGCACCATCTTGATATTTAATACTCAATGCTATATGTATGACCTACTGGACTTTCAGCTTTGGAGTGGGTACTGAATTTTCCGGCAAAGAATGACTTTGGTATTGGCATTTGAAACACAGAAACAGTACTGGGCTATAAGAGGAGGTAAGGGTGTCTGCAGGAAGGAGGAAAGATGGAGCCACTGTAAGATTAAAGGATTCATTTAGTCCATAATATACTGTTGTACTGTTCTAGTTTGTTTTTTTACTGCAGTAGTAAACACAATGACAAAGGGCAAATGAAAGAAAAGGGTTTGTCTTACATGTTAAAAGTTGTCACTGACAACCCTATAGGAGGAACAACGATATGAACTAACCAGTATCCCTCAGAGCTGTGTCTCTAGTTGCATATGTACCAGAGGATGGCCTAGTCACCATCAATGGGAGGAGAGGCCCTTGGTATTGAGAAGATCATGTGCCCCAGCACAGGAGAATGCCAGGGCCAGGAAGTGGGAGTGGGTGGGTTGGGGAGCAGGGTGGGGGGAGGGTATAGGGAGCTATGTGGATACCATTTGAAATGTAAATGAATAAAATATGTAATAAAAAAAGAAGTTGTCACTGAGATAAGCCAGTGTATCAATATGAAGATACAGAATAAATCACAGACCAGGCAGGAATGCCCCTTACTGGCTTGCTCTCACTGAATTGCTCAGCTACCTATGTTAACCATCTCATACCCACTTGCATAAGGATGGCATCTTCTATGGTGGGGTGAGTTCTCCTATATCAATTAACCAGCAAGATGTGGCCAAATACAATCTGATGAAGGCAATTCTTTGATTGTTATTTCCTCCTCCCAGCTGCCAATAGTTTGTGTCAAGTTCTTAGAAATTATGCAGGATACACCCTGTCTATGGTGGCCATCATTCTTTTAATATAAGTATTCCTCATAATGAAGCTCCTGCCTTGCTTTTAAAAGGAAGCAAAGGTCTCTTTCCCTGTAAAACCACATAATAATGGCACAAGCATGATATTATCCCTATGTACTATTCTTTCCCCTCAAGGGGTGATTTGGCTCCCAAGGATGCAAGATCCTCTGTCCTAAGGAAGTGCATTGCAAAAGGGTAGATTCAGGTTATCCATATTTCCAAAGAAAACAATGGCATACCCTTTTTTCTAGCAATGTCAACCCAGGCATGTAGTCATTTTCCACTGCCAAATAAAATGAAAATCTGCTTCCAATAAGAAGTATCATGGGGCAACGAAAACTCTGAAAGAACATTGTTGTACACAACATGGAATGACATAGACCATGAGATAACCTGACCTCAACATCTTCCTTAATAAAAAGAACACCTAGGAAATGTGAAACTAAGTGTATTGTTGATTTCCCTATTGATTCAGAGAGTTCTCCTTAGGAAACAAGGTAATGATTACTATGTCCATGCGTGTACTGTCATGGTACAAGAATTACCTGGTGTTGCATCATTAACTGAGATTCAAACTGGTCAAAAACCTGAACAACTATTCTGGGAAATGTGATGTGCATGGAATGTCTGATAAGCTGTGGCTGACCAAAGTCTGTGGTCCAGTATGAGTTCACCATGGCAGATATGATGCTCTGTCTTCTCAGAATTCCCAATATCAATCATCATCAGGATACATGGGTCATGAGCCTTTTTTTTCCTGTTGTCTGACTTCCATGTCATAGGTTTTTTTATTATTATTATTTTTAATTAGGTATTTTCTTCATTTACATTTCCAATGCTATCCCAAAAGTCCCCCAAACCCTTTCCCCCTCCCATCCCCCCTCCCACTTCTTGGCCCTGGTGTTCCCCTGTACTGAGGCATATAAAGTTTGCAAGAACAATGGGCCTCTCTTTCCACTGATGGCCAACTAGGTCATCTGATACATACACAGCTAGAGACATGAGCTCCAGGGGGTACTGGTTAGTTCATATTGTTGTTCCATCTATAGGGTTGCAGACCCCTTTAGCTCCTTGGGTACTTTCTCTAGCTCCTCCATTGGGGCCCTGTGATCCATCCAATAGCTGACTGTGAGCATCCACTTCTGTGTTTGCTAGGCCCCGGCATAGCCTCGAAAGAGACAGCTATATCAGGGTCCTTTCAGCAAAGTATTGCTAGTGTGTGCAATGGTGTCAGTGTTTGGAGGCTGATTATGGGATAGATCCCCGGATATGGCAGGCAGTCTCTAGATGGTCCATCCTTTTGTCTCAGCTCCAATCTTTGTTTCTGTAAATCCTTCCATGGGTGTTTTGTTCCCAATTCTAAGAAGGAGCAAAGTGTCCACACTTTCCTCTTCATTCTTCTTGAGTTTCATGTGTTTTGGTAATTGAATCTTGTATCTTGGGTATTCTAAGTTTCTGGGCTAATATCCACTGATCAGTGAGTACATATCATGTGAGTTCTTTTGTGATTGGGTTACCTCACTCAGGATGATGCCCTATAGGTCCATTCATTTGCCTAGGAATTTCATAAATTCATTCTTTTTAATAGCTGAGTAGTACTCCATTGTGTAAATGTACCACATTTTCTGTATCCATTCCTCTGTTGAAAAATCATAACTCAAAACATCCAGGAAATCCAGGACACAATGAAAAGTCCAAAACTATGGTCATGAGCTTTTTTGTAAATTCATACAAACTTTAAATACTCTTTGCCTGTGTTGAGGAAAGTCTCCTTTCTTACTGGCAAAGACAAGTCTGGACAGAATATCTTCCTATTATTAGAGGACAGACTGATTATTGCCAGTGTTCTTACATATTTGCAAGGATGAAACAGAACAAGGGACAATGGAGGAGCATATAGTCACATTTCAGACCTAGGAGTGTTCACATGCAATTAAACACCATGGTTACTTCTATCAACATCCATATGGCATTGAAAAAATTTAGTTTTTAGCTTAACTGAGGTATAGCAAAGTTATTTGCAGAGCTTGCTTCCCCTATCTCCTCCTGTCTCCTGCTGCTTAAAGAATTTTCCCTTTCCCTGCCAGTGTAAACAAATTCAAGACCACCTGGCCACTTCCTTATCTGCAGGGACAGAGTAGTGGTGATAGAGACCACAGCTGTCAGAAATGACCTTCCTTGAGAAGACTTTCCTACCCCTTCTCAGTCTAAATTCTGAGGAAAACTACAAACTGCTTCGACCTTGCTAATTGCTGACAAAGTTTTCTGCCAAATTAAAGTTATACTGTTGCTTTATTAGCCAATAATAAAATAGATGTGTGAGCCCCTCCAAAAAAGTATAAATTTGTTGTATTTTAGACAATTGGTGTAGACTCCCTGCAAGGCTGAGCAACCCCACTTGCACTGGAATCAAAACCTCTTGTTATTACAGTGATCTATAGTCAAGCTGTGTTTCTGGGGTTCATGTTCTCTACACCTGGGCCCCAGGGGTCCAACAGCATCATTTGCCTGAGTCAGCGATTCTTAAACCTAAGATCTAAATTCTTTGAAAGAAACAATCTCACCTTGGTAGGCAAAACAAAACACAACACAAGTTTCTCACTGCTAACTTGGCAGCATTCTTGGTAGTATGGCATTTAGTTTGACTCTGGAAGATGTACACCTCAGCCAGAGAATTTATAGCACTCATAGTAAAAAATGGAGGAGTGTCAGGATCATAAGAGAGGAAGAAAGATTCAACTAGTGAAGTGACTAGACCTAGATTCTGACCTCACAGATTTCACCCATGTCCTTTCTTTTTATGGGACTAAAGGAGTATATGGGCTTTTGTGTCCCTATCTTAGCTTGCATTTGCCATGGGAGTGTATGTCTGATAATTTATAAAAGGTAAAACAAAACAGTCACCTGAGGTGGTGTGCTTGCAAATGATGCATTGAGCTTCCACAGTTGTGCATTTCACAAGACCCCCTCCCAGTGAGAGTATAGAGGAGGCCCTTTGTCACCTTTTCTTGACCTTTGTTGACTTCTATGGCATTTAAAGAATGAAATCCCTGTTCTGCTGATAGAAATAGACCATTTTTATGAAGGGTCCCAAACTGGATACCAAATGCTACTACAGAAATCAGAAGCCTTCTCAATCTGAATCTAATTCATGATGCAAGAAAGATTAAGTCATGAGGATACCATTTTAAAGTATAAAGTACCCATTTTAAAATAACAATATAACTTAGAATATTATGTCTTAGTAATTGTATTGTCTCTAGAATACAATGTCCTTTGAGAATTAGGACAAGTCACTGTGGGTGGTAAATATAATTTGCCAAGAGGTAACCTTGGCAACGAAATAGTAATTATCTCAAAACAGCTGCCCTCTGGGAAGAAAGGGAGGCCAGGCATCATTCTGAGGCATTCTGGAAAGTTTCTGGACTGAGCCCAGAAGCTCAGTAGAGATTCTCATGTTATTAGCACTGAGAAGTGGTCCCTAACCAATGAGACATTTTATTAGATGAATCCAAACTCTGAAAAGCATGTTGGGAGAAAGCCCCCAAGAATCAGGCTATTCACTAAGACTGGTCAGCAATACCTTGAAAATATAAGGAAGATTATAAAAGACCCAGAGCATTGGAAGTTGAAGACTCTGGAGACAAATGGCACACTGATAGCACTTGGTCAAGGCAAGAGTGTCACTGCAGGGTGACTTATGAAGGTTGAGCCAGTGATGGGGAAATGAGGGCAGACTCCTAGTTCTCCAGTAAGTTAGAAATAAACAGAGTTTCTTTGGGAAACTCTGGAGTCAATGGGAGAAAGACTATGCTTACCAACAGCTAAGACATCTTTCAATGAGGATCTGGTGGAGATAGTTAATGTACTTCATAGTGCAGTGTAGCCAAAGTGACTTATGATTCTAACAATGTCATGTGAAAAACAAACACATGTTAGTGTTATAGTAAGAAGAGTACTTGTGAAAGAACTGTTTTTAAAATGGGAAGGACTTTCTTTAATGACAATATTTTTATACATTGTAGAAATAGAAGCCATGTTCTCATATTCAATGAGATAATGTAGACAAATATGAAAATTAAAAACTTGCCCAAAATATAGCCCTTTAGTGTTTTATGTAAGCATTGATTTTAATTGGACATGAATATGGAAACACAAAGCTGGCTGGCTGTAAAACCATGAGAAAGAGGACAGCTCACCTCATTTGACTTCTTTCTCCCAGTAACTACTTTTTTTTTTTTGCCCATTACAGATACTAGAGAGGTGAAGAAGTAGAAAATACAGGTTAATTATAGAAATTGGGAATGTAATTTTAAGTGTTGCTTTGATGTCTGTTTTCTTTCTTTTTCTTTCTTTCTTTTTTTTTTTTGCTTGCAATGTTTTGGATTTTGCCAGGATCATTGAATGCATTCAGGAATATGATCTACAAGACCCTTGTAGCCCAGCATGTGTCTATATTATAGCTGGTTCTAAGTTTACTATGTAGCACGTTTAGTTTATTATTAATCTTAATATTATAAATAAAACTTGTATAGCAAGGATTTTTAAAATGCATTTATTCCTTCACTTTACATCCCAACATCATGCTCAGCTTCTCCTCCCAGTGCCTCTCACACTGATCTTCTCCCCATTCCCTGCTCCCTTCTTAGAGAAGGGGAAGAATGCCAGCAGTCATCTTTTTATCAGGTCCCTCCCAGTCCCTTTGCCCTACCCCATTTCCACAACTGCACATCAAGTCATAGCAGGATTAGGCATATCCTTTCCCACTGAATCCACACAAGGTTGCTCAGTTAGGGAAACAGGGTGAAGAGGCTGGTGACAGATTCAGGGTCAGCCCCCACTTCAGATGTTGGCAGACCCACTTGAAAACCAAGCTGCACTGCTGCTAAGGAGGCAACCTAGGTCCAGGCCATGCTCTCTCTTTGGTTGGTGATTTAGTCTCTGGGAGCTCACACTACTGCCCACAAATATTCCACAAGACACCCTGAGCTACATCTGATACAGTGATTTTAGTTTGTTATAAATTTCAGCACTACAAGTAAAACTTATCGATCAAGGTCTATTTATTTATTTATTTATTTATTTATTTATTTATTTATTTATTGGTTTCTCCTGGTTCCTTAAAATGTTGTTTGGAGAAAAACCATGTGATCAAATGGTCCACATGTTTTCCATGATCCAAAATGTGTACTGAATTTTATTCTGACAATATTCTCTGAACTTTATTCTAAGGGTGTTAAGAGGAATGTTTGGAAACGAGTAGACAGGAAGACTCGGAGACTTGGAATCATGATATGTTCACCTGGAAACAAGAAATTTGTCTCTGAGTGAGGCCTAGCAAGCATGGGAGCAGAAATTGCTACAGATGTGGCTCCACAGTGGAGTGCCTTCTTGACTTGCACAAAATCCAAGGAGTTGGATGCCATGTGGTTTGATGAAGCTGCCAGTGCCAAACGAGAGGGAAGAGTTTCTACAACCTAAAATAACTTTCAAACTTAATCCCATGATTCTGTCATTATTTATCATTGCAAAGTATACAGGATAACCACGTTCCTCCTCTAAAAGTGTTGCTCAGCTCCTATTCCATATCCATAAATTGCATGTGACTGTGACATCTGTGTCTACAACATGAAATTATTTAGTCAAGAGCAGCAAGCCGGTTAAGCATATACACACTCCAACATTCCTTCAAGGTGTTTGCTTAAAAGCTGTGTCACTTCAATTCTTCCATCACCCTCAAGCTCACCACATGAAAATGGCTAGCAGAAATAAGTGCTTGATTCTGGGATTTACTGTGTTTTTGTGGGTTGAATTATACGCTCAATATCCTCATATTGATCAGAATGTTACATGCAGGTTGTTGCGCAAATTTAATTTGACTGGATATGTAGAAGCTGAAAACCATTCTGTTGTTATTGGAGGACTATTTCCTGTTCATTATAGGACCATGCCAACAAGTGACTCTGATGAGGAAATAGAATCACCCATGTGTGAGGGGTAAGTTATTGTTAAATCTTGTTCTTTTTTTTCACATTAATTTGGGTGGCTAGAAAAGAATGGGTAGCTTGCAGACTGGATTTCCATTGAAGTTCTCACTCTTGCACTATCTGCCTTTATCTCATGATGGGGACAGCATACAAGGACAGGGACGGCCTGCAGTATGCTGGATGGAGACATCTCAGAAGCCTGTCGCAGCTCCTTGTGAAAAAGAATGGGGGTATCTGGGAGCCTGAAAAGCAGGAGACACATCCCTCCAGGGGTGTGTCTGCCATCTGAAATAAGGGACTGCCCTCAGTAAGCCAGGATGGAGACATCTCAGTAGCCTGCAGCAGATCTTTATAAAAAACAGTTGTTTCAATTTCTCCTAAACTTAGCCTGGACAATGGCTATATAGATTCATTTGTGCATGACTGCTTTTCAGTTGGCCTTGGTGTGCATAATTATTCTATTTTATCTGACTTTCTTAGTTCTTTCTCCATCTGCTCTGGTGAATTCTGTGAAACTAGATTTTTCTTGATGTAGTGATTCTTCAACAATTAAAAATTGAGGCATAGGGGCACAGCACAGCACAGCACAGCACAGCACAGCACAGCACAGCACAGAACAGCACAGCACAGCACAGCACAGCACAGCACAATCCTAATGGCCCAGGTGCATGCTGTGTGTTCTCATCTTGGAAACAATGTAGGAACTGCACAATGGTAGTTCCAGATTAATGTTTGACTTGCAAAGAAAGTGTGAAGAAATTATTAGAAAATGAACACAGGGATCCCAAGAAAGGAAAAGAAATGAAGTTATGAGAAGTTTGTACAACATTTGAGAGTGGTTTTTGGGTAATAAAGAATAGAACACATAAAATTATATATTAGTAAAACAAAGTCAAAACACTGGGACTCTAAGGAGAGTCAGTGTGTGCAATGTGCAGAAGCAGAAAGCTAGCAGAACTACTGACTTAATGGCTAAGTTGATTCTTTCTGGCCACTGCTTGGCAGCTTTGCCCATGTCACTTATCATTAGAGATTCAGGTAGCATTAGAAAATTCAAGTCGCTGGCCTCAGAGCTCTGAGCTAAGTATAACAAGTTAAAAATTAAAGTTTAAATAATGATAAGTTCATAATTATTATTTTGGCTAAAGGCTTGAGAATAGGGAAGCTTAAAACTTTGGGGTTTGAATTTGATTTGGCAGTGATTATACAATATATTTTTTCTACCCCCTTTTGGAGTATCAATGAAAGACTGGGGCAAAAAAAAAAAAAAAAAAAGACCAAGAGAGCATGAGAAGAGCATGAGAAAAGTGAGTAAAGAAAGAATGTGAAGTGTGAGTCAGGAGAGAATGTGAGGTGTGTATGGAGTATGTGTGTGTGAGTGAAAGGAGAGTGCATGTGGTGTGTGTGTGTGTGTGTGTGTGTGTAAGTGTGTGTGTGTGTGTGTGTGTGTGTGTGTGTGTGTGTGTGTGTGTGTATGAGATGTGTGTGTGAGAGCAAATGAAGAATGCACAGAGGTGTGTGTGAGTGTGGGAGTTTGAGAAAAGAAATTCACACAGGATAAAAGCAGAGAGCACAGGAGAATGCAGAGTGTGTAGCCTGAATCTGTGAGTGAACAAGAAAGAGAAAGAGAGCAGAGTGAGATTGAAAAATTCCCTATCAGTTTGTACCCAAAAGGTAGTTTGTATATATTTATTATGTGCCTTCCATATATACCTGCTTCCAGTTGAGAACTCCTATTCTGTGTCAAGGCTGGGCCCTGACAATCTCTGTTTACAGCGGGAGTAGTTTTCTATAGAAGGTTCTCAGAAAGGCACTCCTCAGACAATTCTCTTGGAACAGAAGCAGCAGTATCTAAAAGCTAGTTAAGGATATAGAATCAGGGGTTGCATACCACACCTGCAGAAGAGAATCTACATGTTCAAAAGACATCTGTTGGTGTGTGTGAACACTGAGGTTTGAGAAGCTCAAATGCTGCACAATGTGCTGCAGCTTCACTGTTAACTGATACAAGCTCATTAAGTGCATTCTGGGAACTCTGCCTTATGTCTGAGGAAATGTTCATGATAGGATTCTGACTTTCAGGAAAACTTCTATTGCTACTGCTGACTCCTGAAAGTTATCGTATCAAAAACGGAATTCTCAATTCTCAAATATAACAATTATTGTCAGAAAATGAAAGTTGGGACAGGACTAATGTCTCTTAATATATGTGTCTTATACAAGTACAAACACACAGAGATTAGACATAAAAAATAATGCCAGAAATGAAAAGAAAACAAAACATTAGTCTCCAATTCCATAGCCATAAAAACTGCATTTTTATTTTTTTATATCAATTTTTGAGTGTTTTGAAAATAAACTTAAGATTGTTATAATATGAGGGTAGGACAGGTATTAATTGTATTAGACATAGTAACTAATACATCAGACTTTTCCATTATGCTGTTTGGTCTTTATAGCTATTTGGTTGTTTCTTACATGATATCAACATCAATCACGAATCCTTTCTTTTTATACATGCTCCAAGTTATTACTGGAAGGAGCAACCTTCAGTATGGTTGCTGACCAATGAGATTTATGATGAGTCCCTAATTAACACTTTCCTCATTTCTCTAAATTGTTTCCATTTTCACAGTGAAGGGTATAAGAAGTGAGTAATATATATATTAGTTTTATATTTTAACATATTTCTTTAAAATTAGTTCTATATAATTCCTTTTCACCATTAACATTCCACAGTCCCCTTAGTCACACGCAGTTCTAATGTTCTCCAAGCAGTTTACATTTTCTTCACGAAATGCAAATTCTCCTCGTTTGAGAACCCCTTACAAGACTACTTTATATAGAATTCAGAAGCTAGAGTGGATCTAATCTAATGTTACTTTCATTGTGTCACCATTTACTAAAACAGTAACTGCTTCATGAATTCAAGATGGGGTTTGGAGAAATTTCATTTGGAAATCAACAACTTTTGCAACTAGTTTCAGGTGGCCATGGATTAAACTAAATAAACGAGGAAGATTTAGATTATTTTGAAAATATTACAATGAAATAATACAAAGAAGAGAGTGTTTTATATCTTGCTTTGTTTAAGGCACACACAAGTTAAATTTATAACATTTTTTTAAATGGAAAAAGGATATACAGTGTGTAATAGTACTGTGGGGATCATAATAGAAAGTAATGAATGAAGGAAACTCTACCCAAACCTCACCTAATTACATTGAGATATTTTCTTTGTTAGTCTTTAGAGGGGGGTCCATCCATTGTATGCAGTTTTAATCATTGTAAGAGGCCCACTGTTCATTTTAAGGCCAGTTCTATTCACACTAGTATATGACCTTTCTATTCAATGATTTTTGAAAATAGAAAATGTTCCCACACAGCTTAGAAGCTACCACTGGCTATTGAAGATTATTCCAGCTTTTTAAGTATTCTAAATACTAATTTAAAAAATTAGCTATAGACTCAAAGCATGTGGATATTTTATAGATCTTGAAAAGAAATCTATCTTAATATTTTATGTGCATTATCTATCTATCTATCTGTCTGTCTATCTATCTATCTATCTATCTATCTACCTACCTACCTACCTACCTATCTATCTATCTATCTATCTATCTATCTATCTATCTATCTATCTAATCTATCTATCTATCTATCTGTCTATGGACTTTACGTGCTGATCACTATGCATCCTCTTCTCCCAGAATTCCCCTCATAAGGCTTCTCCCCCACCACTTATCTTCTCACCTCTGATAATGTAGAGCTCCCCAATCCCAGATAATAACCCTCCCTGGAACATTAAGTCACTGCATACCTAGAAACATTCTCTTGCCTTGAGGTCAAACAAGGCAGCCCAGTTAAGGAAACTGGAGGCACAGGCAGGCAACAGAGTCAGGGTCAGCCCCTGGTCCAGGTCTTGGGGGACGATCATGAAGTCAAAACTTCCTTCCAGGTTCATCAATCATTCCCCCAGCACTCTTTTTCAAGTATTCAGACTAAAGTTGACAGTGGGATTCTACATCTGTTTTGATTAGGCAAAGCTTTAGGGAACATCTGGTATTGTTTTAATTTCCAAATGAAACCAGGAACCTCAATTCATTGCAGGACTATGTACATCCTCTCACACTGAGACCAGTAGGAAGAAGGGTCTGATCACATGTTTTACACTGTAAGAGACCACAGGTGCCAGCACAGACTACTATACCCAGCAGATATTTACATCACCTGAGATGGAGAAAACAATATATTCCATAACAAAATCAAATTTAAACAATATCTACCCCCAAATTCACCCCTTAATAAGCACAAGAAATAAAACCACACTCCAATGAGGCTAAGTACATCCAAGAAGTAATTTCATACCAGTAAAACCAAAAGAAGAAACACACACACACACACACAGAGAGAGAGAGAGAGAGAGAGAGAGAGAGAGAGAGAGAGAGAGAGAGAGAGAGAGAGAGAGACTATGTCAACACCAACATCAAAATAGCAGGAATTTCCCATCATTGGTCATTAGTATCTCTACACACCTCAACAACAAAGATAGATATTACCTCAGAATAAAGGGCTGAAAAAGGTCTCACAGGTAATCAGGAACAAGAAACAAGCTGGAGTAAGCCATCCTATCTTACTTTTAAAAAATACTGCAGTATTTATTTAGAAGATGTATATTGTCATCAGTATGAACTTGGAAATTAACTAACAAGATGATAAGCAATGTGCAGGTGTAATTTCTTCTGTTTTCTGCTTTTCCTTAATTGTGTTTCCTCACTGGCTCTTCCTTTAAATTACCGATCTTTTCTATACTTGAATGATTTTCTACTTCTAGTGTCTTTCTCTAGTTGTAGTAACTTCCCACACTACCTGTCTGTCTGCAGTGTTCTCCCCAGGTCTCTATCATTCTTCAAGCATTTGTGTAGCTGTTATAGTCTAGGATACATGGTCTTGGAATTTCTTTGCTCATACCTCTATTCTCAACCACCAAGGTTTAATTTCCGGGGTTTCCGCTGGATGAAAACCATGATCCACACCATCAAGGAGATTAATGAGAGGAAGGATATTTTGCCCAACCACACTCTGGGCTACCAGATCTTTGACAACTGTTTCTCCATCACCAAAGCAATGGAGTCATCTTCAGTGTTTCTAACAGGGCAGGAGGAATACAAACCTAACTGGAGAAACAGCACTGGAAAATTTCTAGTTGGAATTATTGGAGCAGGAGGATCAACTATGTCAGTTGCTGTTTCAAGAATTGTAGGGATTCATCGTGTACCTCAGGTATCTTGGAAAAGTGTACTATGTGCTAAGAAAGAAATAAAAACACTGTGCCAGGATGGGTAGCACACACCTTTAATTCCAGAACTTGGGAGGCATAGGCAGGTGAATCTCTATGCACTCAAAGACAGCCTATTCAACAAAGTGAGTGCCAAGACAGTCAGGGCTGTTGCAAAAGAAAATTCTGTCTCAAAAAGACCAGAAAGAAATGAAAGAGAGAGAAATATGAGGAACATGTAAAAATTATTGCAAATATCTATGAGGTCCAGAGATGCTGCACTAAGCTACAGAGTGACGATAGAATGGGTTCCAGTTCTTAAAGTTACTCAGTTCAACCCAGCCCTGGAAAAGTGAATCACTGCTTATTAAGAAGGCACTTGATATTGCTCAAACTGCTGGAGCATCATCTTTGCATTGACTAACATGGTCAATGGGCCCCGAGCACTGTGTGGGGCAGGATGGAGTTTATCTATAAATACTTGGTAGTTGATTTGTGGCTGGTATAAGGGACAGGTTTTCCTTTGAGTCTTGTTGATCCTTGAGAATCACAAGCAAAATCATTATACTGACATGCTAAAATGAGATTGAGACTTCCCATTAGCCAACTTAATAAGTTATTTTAAAGCCAGATAGATCGACATATATAAATATAAGAATATGTAATTGCAAATCATTAATTATTAGGAAAATAAAAAGTTCTAGAATTATTTCAAAGCCTGTGTCAGTAAAGTGTCATGATGTATTGATGTGAATGAGAGCAAGATTATTGGTGATCCTGAAATAATGGCAGTTTTTCATTCACCTTTCCTCTGTCCATCCTATATCCTATATTCCCTCCTCTTGTCTTTTTTTCCTCTTTTGTCTTTCTTTTTCTCTCTCTCTCTCTCTTTCTTTCCCTCCTTCCCTCCCTCCCTCCCTCCCTCCCTCCCTCCCTCTCTCTTTCTTTCTTTCTCTCTTTCTTTCTTTCTTTCTCTCTTTCTTTCTCTCTTTCTCTCTTTCTTTCTCTCTTTCTCTCTTTCTCTTTCTCTCTTTCTCTCTTTCTCTCTTTCTTTCTTCCCTTCTTTATCTTTGTTTCCTCATCCTTCCAGTCCTTCCTCCCTATCATCCTTCATTCCTTTCTTTCCTTTTCTTTTTTGCTACTCCAGATAAAATCCAGGTACTGGTTTTTGGTAGACAAATTCTGCATTAATTACCCACAATGCCAATCAAATACAGTATTTAATTTAGAGAGCTCAAAATGTGAGTTGGAGGAATAGGGAAGTAATGTGGAAAAGAATGAAAGGAAAGGTGAGTGACTTGGCATATATCTTAGGTGTGGGCTTCATGTGGCTTATCCAAATTGCAGATGCTATGAGCTCTGTCTTTCCTAAACTCTAATGAACTCAAAAATAGACTAGAAACCTTCAGATATACTTCTTCATAAGCCTTCTAGTCACTCTAGAAAAAAGAATAAACTAAAATTTCAGTTTAACATATTGATATTTAGAAATTAAAAAGTATATGTATCATGATATTAATTTTCTTGTGGAAGAATCAAAGATGGAGGAGGTCCAAGTAACAAAATTTTTATATGATAAATAAATCACTAGACCTCAGAAATCTGATATCACTCCTTCTTGAAGAGGTTCATTCCAACAAAATAGCTTCAGTGAATCTGCTGTTTAGAAAGGAAAATAAATATTAGAAGGTGCAATAAGAGAATAAAAATGACATGGAAAAACAGAAGACAGGAATAATAAATGAAGGAATCAATTGGATCTTGGGAGTTATAGAACATCATACTGGAAGTGATATCTTAAGGGCATGAGACTGAATTGAAGAGAAGGTAAAATATTTAGGGTATATGTTAGCACTTACAGGGTATGTTACATCAAAGATACATGAAGGGGTGTCAGGAATATGTGCTCACCTGCTCTTCATGCTTAGGTCTCCCTAAATGCTAAGAGCAATTAGGTCTACTGATGAAGTAAGGAAGGCATCCTTTTCATTTATATAACCATGTACCTTAAAAAGAGAGAGTTTCTGGTAACTTTGTAGGACAAGAGAGTTTACTCTTCTGATTAGAGGACTCCATTCTTTCATGTCGCTCAAGAAAAGATTTGGGACCTACATACTCAGGACTCCTGACAGCCGGAAATGATAAGAGAGAACCAAGAACATAACACCATTAAGGTATCAGAGGTTAGACAGAGAGAACACACAGGAGATAAATTCATGCTCAGGGCCCATTGACCATGTTAGTCAATGCAAAGATGATGCTCCAGCAGTTTAAGCAATATCAATTGCCTTCTTAATAAGCAGCGATTCATATTGCCAGGGCTGGGTTGAACTGAGTAACTTTAAGAACTGGAACACATTCTATTGTTTCTCTGTAGCTTAGCATCTCTGGACCTCATAGATATTTGCAATAATTTCTACATCTGCAGATCGTACAGCAGATGCTACACCTGAGGAAGAGACTGGATATTCTGACACAGGGGAGCAAAAAATGTCAAGGATGTAGGAGGAAAGTGCAAGGGACATTCCTGAGACTGCTGTGGTTCCAACCATAAAACTAGTGATAGAGCAACCAAAGAGTTGTCAAAATTGTCCCCATATACACCCAGTAAGTAGAAGATTAAACAGGAAGTCACTGTCTACAGTAGGATGTGAGGGCAAAGGGATCCCTGTTCACCTCCTTCTCAAATATTCACAAGCCATCATTTTCATTTTAAATTTTGGCTACTGCTTTCTAGTAACTATAAATATTTTCAATTCCAGGTAGGATATGCTTCTTCCTCCTCAATTTTTAGTAATGATTATCAATTTCCATACATTCTTCGCACAATACCCAGTGACAAGTTCCAGTCTGAGGCCATCGTAAATCTAATTAGACACTTTGGTTGGGTCTGGGTAGGTGCTATTGCATCTGATGATGATTATGGAAAATATGGAGTAAAATTCTTTAGGGAAGAAATGGAGAGGGCCAACCTTTGTGTGGCTTTCTCTGAAACCATTCCAAAAGTCTACTCCAATGAGAAAATGAAAATAGCTGTTGATGCAGTAAAGAGTTCCACTGCCAAAGTCATTGTGCTTTATGCAACTGACATTGACCTCAGCCCCTTTGTGCTGGAAGTGATTCATCATAACATAACTGACAGGACATGGATAGCCACCGAAGCCTGGATTACCTCAGCTCTCATTGCAAAGCCTGAGTACTTTCCCTATTTTGGTGGAACTATTGGATTTGCAATACCGAGAAGTGTTATACCAGGACTAAAAGAATTCCTTTATGATGTACACCCTAGCAAGGATCCAAATGATGTCTTGACCATTGAATTCTGGCAAACTGCTTTTAACTGTACCTGGCCCAACAGCAGTGTGGCTTACAATGTGGACCACAGAGTGAATATGACTGGTAAAGAAGACAGACTGTATGACATGTCTGATCAGCTCTGCACTGGAGAGGAGAAGCTGGAAGATCTGAAAAATACCTATCTGGATACATCTCAGCTAAGAATCACAAACAATGTCAGACAAGCTGTGTATCTTTTTGCTCATGCGATGGATATTTTGAGACAAGATGACATAAGAGAAGAATATAGGGAAAAGTCAGTACTTGAAAGTAAATCTATCCTTGATTATATAAAGGTATGTTATTTGACCATATTATGTAGTGTAATATAAAATCAAGTGTTTACACCCATGTTCATACCTCTGAAACTGCTAATTTGCTTCCATGTGATTGTATGTCATCAAAACATGTCTGGGTGACTTGATTGTTCATTTTCAATCGTCATTTCTTAAAAACTTGCTAGGTTTGTTGTCAGTGATAACAAACCTGTCTCCCATAAAAATTATTAATGCACTTTAGAAAATATACTGTTATTCTTCACAGCAGTGAAATATAATGTGTCTAGGAGTAAAACATGAGGTATTGCCTCTGGTTTCCTTCTTTGGTCTATTCCCCATATACAATATACAACTCCAAATCTAAGATCACTACTTGGATTCCAAAACACCAGGTTCATGTTAGGCTAGGATATTTATGGCTCTTCAGGTAATGATGATTCCTGAATATTATATACAGTTTTCCTTACACTCCATGTCTTTTGTCTTATCTATTTAAATGAAAGAATAGAAAATGAGGTCTTCATATAATATAGCAAGAGCCACACAAAAGGATGGATGTCAGGGAATAAAGATTATAGCTGGTATCTAGGACAGTCATGTCTACTGTGTCTGTCCTTCATCATCTTTCAAATGATTCAAGTTGGTAAAAGGTGAGAAGTCTTGAAATATATGCTCATCCGTTCAATTTCTGCTTGTTTTTGTCCATCCTTCCAATTTACAAAAGATAAGGAATTTGATCATCAATACTTGGTCTTGTCAGACCCACAGGAGATCCACATAACATCACTAATTTGTTACTTCTTCATTGCCTTATCAATATCTCTTTATTTTTATATAACCTGTCAATTTACCAGAGACCACATTGGGTGGGAACCTTGCATTTCCATTTAACTTTCATTTTCAGGTAGGCCCACATTGCACTCAGCTTTGGCTGTTCTTCGTCCCCCACGTAACACTCTTCATTCTGTGATTCTAAATAGCTACTGAATGTATCAATATAGAGTATTATTTTTTTAAAGAAACCAAAGCAATACCCCATATTTACTTATGTTTCAAGATTATCATACCAATAGACAAGACTAGAAAAGCTTTGAAATTCTGTTATTTACTTGCTCATTTCTAAATTACACTGCTTTTTTTTTCTCCTTATTTTACTTTTCCTGTTCCTTCTTGTCATCATACTCCTCCTGAGACAAGTCTACACTGTAAACCATACATCAGTCTATGAGATTAGGGACATGCCCAATACCCACATGGCATTTAAAAATTCTTGAGAATTATATGATGTTGGAAAAATGTGTAGTACCATCCAATACTTTCAATCAAACGGTAGGAAGGCTGATCAAGTGAAGGGTCAAACTGTAGAAGTCTTTGACCATTTATTTGCTTGACTGTTGATAAGGAGTAGGGAGAACATTCAATGGACTTAGCATAAGTGTTAAATTTTCATGATTTTTTGACAAATATTTCATGGGAATTGAGAATAGACTGGAAAAGAGTCAGAAGAAAACAAGAGACCAGGTAACATAAAGTATTAAATAGTAACTAAAACACTTTCTTAATATATCCAGTCAGTAAATTCTTTTAGGTATAGAGCCTCAATCACTATTATAAAGACTATGAAATAATGTTTGTTAAATGTATGACTTGCTTGTGGTCACAATATTTAACAGAACCAAAAGGCTCCAGATCCAAGTCTTGCTGGTCTGTGGAGAGCTTGGTTGAGAAATCCAACTTCAGCAGGTAGGGCAAATGAAGATCAAGGATATGTCCTGTGTGATGGATTTCCTTTATGCTAAAGAAAGCATTTCCTTACCTACCTAATGTTAGTGGGGTTAAGTGTGAGTTAGACAAAGGTAGTTTTCTCATTGAAAAGAAAGGATTATTGTCAGTGTCTCTTTGATCCTAGAGATTTAACATAGAGTCACATAAACTATCGTACCACAGGCCATGGCCATTTCTGCATAAAGATGGCTTATAATTCAGAAGTATACTCTCGAGACGATTTCCTGCTAATCTTTTATATCCCAGCTAAAGTGGACTTTATCTGAGAAATGAAGAATTTCCAGTTTCCTAAGTCAGTCAGCCATTACCTTCTCCATGCCCCTTTCAACATTATTTCTACAATAGCAACTGTGATTCTACAAAATTATTTTCTGTGGATATGCAGCACACACATCTACTCTCCCACATAGGGAGCCCTAAATAGACCACATTCAGACACCACCAAAGACCAACTCAGTGAATCAATGAATTTTATTGTGGTAACTTAAAGGAATATGGGTGAGGAGTTAGGTAGAGGAGCAGAAATGACTCTAAGACAAATGCAATACTCATGTTTACCCCAAAATGTGTGAGAGCTTTGAAACTTGAGAAGAGCTTTCAGGCACCTCAAAGTTGTGTCCTTCCGTAGTTGGTCTAAATAACTTCCAAGCAGGTCAGCTGGTTTGTTTCTTTCCAGCAGATAAACTTGTCTCAAGAGTCTTCTTTGTACCTTGTCTTGTTGGATTCTTCTTTGCATTTTAACACACTCCATGAAGGACTCTCAGCTTTCCTTGATTACTCTGTCAAGGTGCTATCTAGTGAATCTGCTCTGTTTCATGGACTTTCTAGAGCTGTTTTGAGATATTTGCCTTACTACCTGAAGAGCTTTCCTGAAATGATGAACTTTTTAAATTTGGAGAGAAACCATGACACAATAGCAACATAACCATTTTTTTTAATTAGGTATTTTCTTCATTTACATCTCCAGCGCTGTCCCAAAAGTCCCCCATACCCTCCCACCCAACTCTCCTACCCTCCCACTCACACTTCTTGGCCCTGGCTTTCACATGTACTGAGGCATATAAAGTTTGCAGGACCAATGGGCCTCTCTTTTCAGTGATGGCCGACTAGGCCATCTTTTGATACATATGCAGCTAGAGTCAAGAGTTCAGGGGCACTGGTTAGTTCATAATGATGTTCCATCTATAGGGTGGCAGATCCCTTTAGTTCCTTTCTCTAGATCCTCCACTGGGGGCTCTGTGATCCATCCAATAGCTGACTGTGAGCATCCACTTCCATGTTTGCTAGGCCCCAGCATAGTCTAACAAGAAACAGCTATATCTGGGTCCTTTCAGCAAAATCTTGCTAGTGTATGCAATGCTGTCAGCATTTGGAGGCTGATTATGGGATGGATCCCTGGATATGGCAGTCTCTAGATGGTCCACCCTTTTGTCTCAAAACTTTGTCTCTGTAACGCCTTCCATGGGTGCTTTGTTTCCGATTCTAAGAAGGGGCAAAATGTCCACACTCTGGTCTTCATTCTTTATGTGGATTTTGTCTTTGAGTTTATTTATATAGTGTATTACAGTGATGGATTTCTGTATATTAAATCATCCCTGCATCCCTGGGATGAAACTTACTTGGTCAGGACAGATGATTGTTTTGATGTGTTCTTGGATTCAGTTAGCGAGAATTTTATTGAGTATTTTTGTATCAATATTCATAAGGGAAATTGGTCTGAAGTTCTCTATCTTTATTGGGTCTTTCCGTGGTTGAGGTAATAGAGTAATTGTGCCTTCATAGAATGCGTTGGGTAGAGTACCTTCTGCTTCTATTTTGTGAAATAGATTGTGTAGAATTGGAATTAGATCATCTTTGAAGGTCTGATAGAACTCTGCACTACACCCATCTGGTCCTGGACTTTTTTTGGTTGGGAGACTATTAATG
The DNA here is from genome assembly GCF_000001635.26 of Mus musculus. NCBI lineage: Eukaryota > Metazoa > Chordata > Mammalia > Rodentia > Muridae > Mus > Mus musculus. Next base: position 64,402,461 of record NC_000069.6, on the reverse strand, counting down.
ACTGCTTCTATTTCTTTAGGGGATGTAGGACTGTTTAGATCATTAACCTAATCCTGATTAACTTTGTTACCTTGTATCTGTCTAGAAATTTGTTCATTTCATCCAGGTTTTCTAGTTTTGTTGAGTATAGCCTTTTGTAGAAGGATCTGATGGTGTTTTGGATTTCTTCAGGATCTGTTCTTATGTCTCCCTTTTCATTTCTGATTTTGTTAATTAGGTTGCTGTCCCTGTTCCCCATAGTGAGTCTGGCTTAGGGTTTATCTATCTTGTTGATTTTCTCAAAGAACCAGCAACCTTAGTTTGATTCTTTGAATAGTTCTTCTTGTTTCCACTTGGTTGATTTCGCCCCTGAGTTTGATTATTTCCTCCCTTCTACATCTCTTGAGTGAATTTGCTTCCTTTTGTTCTAGAGCTTTTAGGTGTGTTGTCAAGCTGCTAGTGTGTGCTCTCTCTAGTTTCTTTTTGGAGGCACTCAGAGCTATGAGTTTTCCCCCTTGAAATGCTTTCATTGTGTCCCATAAGTTTGGGTATGTTGTGGCTTCATTTTCATTAAACTTTAAAAATTCTTTAATTTCTTTCTTTATTCCTTTTTTGACCAAGGTATCATTGAGAAGAGTGTTCTTCAGTTTCCACGTGAATGTTGGCTTTCCATTATTTATTTTGTTATTGAAGATCAGCCTTAGTCCATGGGGATCTGATAGGATGCATGGGACAATTTCAATATTTTTGTATCTGTTGAGGCCTGTTTTGTGACCAACTATATGGTCAGTTTTGGAGAAGGTACCATGAGGTGCTGAGAAGAAGGTAGATCCTTTTGCTTTAGGATAAAATGCTCTGTAGATATCTGTTAAATACATTCGTTTCATAACTTCTGTTAGTTTCACTGTGTCCCTGTTTATTTTCTGTTTCCATGATCTGTCCATTGATAAAAGTAGTGTGTTGTAGCCTCCCACTATTATTGTTTGAGGTGCAATGTGTACTTTGAGCTTTACTAATGTTTCTTTAATGAATGTGGCTGCCCTTGTATTTGGAGAATAGATATTCAGAATTGATAGTTCCTCTTGGAGGATTTTACCTTTGATGAGTATGAAGTGTCCCTCCTTGTCTTTTTTTGATAACTTTGTGTTTGAAGTTTATTTTATTAGATATGACAATGGCTTCTCCAGCTTGTTTTTTCAGACTATTTGCTTGTAAAATTGTTTTCCAGCCCTTCATTGTGAGGTAGTGTCTGTCTTTTTCTCTGAGATGGGTTTCCTGTAAGCAGCAAAATGTTGGGTCCCGTTTGTGTAGCCAGTCTGTTAGTCTATGTCTTTATATTGGGTAATTGAGTCCATTGATATTAAGAGAAATTAAGAAAAAGTAATTGTTGCTTCTTATTATTTTTGTTGTTAGAGTTGGCATTCTGTTCTTGTGGCTGTCTTCTTTTAGGTTTGTTGAGGGATTACTTTCTTGTTTTTTCTAGGGTGCGGATTCCATCCTTGTATTTTTTTTTCTTTTATTATCCTTTGAAGGGCTAGATTTCTGGGAAGATAATGTGTGAAATTAGTTTTGTCATGGAATACTTTGGTTTCTCCATCTATGGTAATTGAGAGTTTGGATGGGTATAGTATCCTGGGCTGGAATTTGTGTTCTCTTAGTGTCTGTATAACATCTGTCCAGGCTCTTCTGGCTTTTTCATAGTCTCTGGTGAAAAATCTGGTGTAATTCTAATAGGCTTGCCTTTATATTTTACTTGATCTTTTTCCCTTACTGCTTTTAATATTCTATCTTTATTTAGTGCATTTGTTGTTCTGATTATTATGTGTCAGGAGGAATTTTTTTTCTGGTCCAGTATATTTGGAGTTCCGTGGGCTTCTTGTATGTTCATGGGCATCTCTTTCTTTAGGCTTGGGAAGTTTTCTTCTATAATTTTGTTGAAGATATTTGCTGGCCCTTTATGTTGAAAATCTTCATTCTCATCTACTCCTATAGTGTGTTTGGTCTTCTCATTGTGTCCTGGATTTCCTGGATGTTTTGAGTTAGAATCTTCTTGCATTTTGCATTTTCTTTGATTGTTGTACAGATGTTCTCTATGGAATCTTCTGCACCTAAGATTCTCTCTTCTCTCTCTTGTATTCTGTTGCTAATGCTGTCATCTGTGGTTTCAGATTTCTTTGCTAGGGTTTCCATCTCCAGGATTGCCTCACTTTGTGTTTTCTTTATTGTGTCTATTTCCCTTTTTAGGTCCAGTATGGTTTTGTTCATTTCCATCACCTGTTTGGATGTGCTTTCCTGTTTTTCTTTAAGGACTTCTACCTGTTTGGTGTTGTTTTCCTGTTTTTCTTTAAGGACTTGTAACTCTTTAGCAGTGTTCTCCTGTATTTTTTTAAGTAAGTTATTAAAGTCCTTCTTGATGTCCTCTTGATGTCATGAGATATGCTTTTAAATTCAGGTCTAGGTTTTTGGGTGTGTTGGTGTGCCCCGGACTGGTTGAGGTGGGAGTGCTGCGTTCTGATGATGGTGAGTGGTCTTGGTTTCTGTTAGTAAGATTCTTATGTTTGCCTTTCACCATCTGGTAATCTCTGGAGTAAGTTGTTATAGTTGTCTGTGGTTAGAGCTTGTTCCTCTCTTGATTATGTTAACCTCTATCAGCAGACCTTGGAGACTATATCTATCCTGAGTTCCAGTGGTCTGAGTACTCTCTGCAGGCAAGCTCTCCTCTTCCAGGGAAGGTGCACAGATATCTTCCATTCGGACCTGCCTCCTGGCAGAAGATGAAGGACTGAAACAGGGACTGTCCCAGAAGCTGTTACCTTCTGTAGTCCACACTCTCACCTACCCAGACTAGTCTCAGAGTTATCCAGGAACCAAGATGGCTTCCCCAGTTGCTCCAGCAAAGCCCTCCTGGGTGGGGAGGACACCTGTCCTTTGTCAGGGAAGGTGCCCAGATGTCTAGAGCCCGAAATGGGGTCTGTCTCAGAAGCTGTCCTCTAGACACCTTTGGGACTCCCACCCAGGTGACCTGGAGCTGGCGCAGACAGGAAGGGACTTGTGACCCTGGTCAGGCCAGGTTTTCTGCTTTCCTAATGCTGGTCCCGCACGATTGGAATGGAACAGAAGTTGTGTTCTACTCACAGGTGGTCTTAAGACGGCGTGGAGAGTCCTCTAAGGACCTGGGGTTGGGGGTGTCTGCCTACTCCGCGCCCAAGGTCGTAACATAAACTTTTAACTTTTAACTTTTAGAGCCTGACCATCCAGTCTCTCTACTAGGCTGAGATTTTCAAAAGAAAGAAAGACTTGTGAACTTTTGTATCTTTACATAGGGAATGTGGAGTAAGGGGAATGGAATTATTCTAAACATTCTCCAGGCTCTTGATACAGAGATATTATACTGCTAAACCATAGTATAAGCTTATTTAACACTAGCAAATACATACAACTGTAGTATACGTCAGTGTTATATTAAAATTGTCCAAAGGTTAAAAGTAAGGGAAAAAGATAAAGTTAAATTTCACAAATTATTTAATCCATTATGTCTAAAATACTATTTATAATATTGTAACAATTTAACATACTGTCATGGTAATAAAATAATAATGTTAAATTGTTTATGAGATAGGTTTCATTCTTTTTAAAACTTTGTAACCCAGTATGCATATTACATGCACAGCATATCTCAATTTACCAAAACATTCTTTCTGTTTTAACTACCACCTGTGGCTAGAGGATATCAGAGTTGGCAACAAAAATGGTATTAGAAAAAAAGTGAATACTATAAATTACATATGAAATCTACTTTCTTTACAAATATTTATTTTCTAAGTATTTAAATGTTTACCAAATACTTTTTTCCCTTTTTTAACTATTTTCTTACTACTCATTATTAGGTATGGCCGTACATGAAAGAAATAAAATTCGTTACCCATGATGGAAGGAAAATAGAACTTGGTAGTAATGGAGATGTATTAAATGGATCTTATGATATCATCAATTGGCACATGGATAATACTGGAGAAATAACCTTTGTCAAAGTTGGAGAATACAAATTCACACGTTCAAAATATGAATTTGTTCTTCCAAAGAACTCAACATTATTTTGGAACACTGAATCTTCAAGGGTTGGTTGACCTGACATACTTTTGTTTACACATACAGAGAGAAAAGAATATTTTTTTTAGGCACTAAATAAATGCAAAACACATAAAGCTTTCATCATATTCCAAATCACGTTACTTAATGTAGCATATGGTCTTTTGTATTGTTTTTTGTTTATTTAGAATGTAAAGAGTCCATGTTTTATTAAAATACATGAAAATGTTAATATAATTTAGAACTATTTTGATATATTAAGAAGGTTTTATTGGAACACAGTAATTTTATTATCTTTTGAAATGAAAAATGGTTATAGTGTTTCCTAATTTTTACTTTTCATATTTCAATTGATTAATGATATATCAATAAGAAGAAGCAAGTCCTTCTTGGCATCAGCAATAGTGTCTGGGTTTGGTGTCCACAGATGAGATGGATCCCTAGGAGAGGAAGTATCTGGATGGCCTTTCCTTCAGTCTCTACTTCACTAATTGTCCCTGCATTTCCTCTAGACAGGAGCAATTCTGGGTTAATATTTTTGAGATGGGTGGGTGGCCACATCCTGTAATCAGGGGCTGTGCCTTACATCTGAATAAGGTCTCCACAGATTCTATCTCCTCTTTGGTGGGTATTTCACCTAATGTCATCCCTGTTGCATCCTGTAGCCTCTTGCTTTTCTGGCATCTGGGACTTTCTAGTGAATAACCTCAGTTCATCATTCTCACTGCTACACACCTTTCAATTTCCTAACCCTCTGTACTTCTCTCCCCTGTCTCCTCCCACACTTGATCATGTACCACTCTTCCCTCCTCCTCTCTCTGTCCCAGATCCATCCCTCATTCTACCTCTCATGATTATTTTGTTTCTCCTTCTAAGAAGGACTGAAGCATCCACACTTTTGCCTTCTTCTTGAGCTTCATATGGTCTGTGAGTTGTATCATGGGTATTCCAAGCTTTTTGTCTAATATCCAACTATAACTGAGTACATACTATGTGTGTACTTTTTGTGACTGTTACCTCATTTATGGTATTTTCTAGTTCAATCCATTTGCCTGCAAATTTCATGAAATCATTTTGTTTAATAGCTGAGTAGTACTCCATTGTGTAAATGTACCACATTTTCTGTATCTATTCCTCTGTTGAGGGACATCTGGGTTGTTTCCAGATTCTGGCTATTATAAATAAGACTGCTATGAACGTACTGGAGCATGTGTCCTTGTTATATTTTGAAGCATCTTTGGGTATATGTCCAGGAGTTGTATAGTTGGGACCTCAGGTAGTTATATGTCCAATTTTCTAAGAAACCACCAAACTGATTTCCAGAATGGTTAATCCAGTTTTCAATACCATAAGCAACCGAAGAGTGTTCCTCTTTTTTTACATCATCACCAGTATCTACTGTCACCCGAGTTTTTGATCTAAGCCATTCTGATTGGTGTGAGGTGGACTGTCATAGTTGTTTTGAATTGCCTTTCCCTGATAACTAATAATGTTGAACATTTCTTTACGTGATTCTCGGCCATTCCAATCTCCTCAGTTGAGAATTCCCTTTTAAACTCTATACTCCACATTTTAACAGGGTTGTTTGGTTCCCTGGAATGAGTTCTTTGTATATATTGGATATTTATCCCTCTCTCAGATGTGTGGTTGGTAAAGATCTTTCCTACTCTGTAGGTTCATGTTTTCTCCTATTCACAGTGTCCTTTGCTTTACTGAAGCTTTGCAATTTTATTAAATCCCATTTGTCTATACTAGAGCCTGAGACATTGGTCTTCTGTTCAGGAAAAATTTCCCTGTGCCTATATACTGAAAGTACTTCCCCACACTCTCATATTAGATTAAGAGTATCTGGTTTTATCTGGAGGTCCTTGATACACTTGGCCTTGAGCTTTGTACAAGGAATTAAGAATAGATCAAGTTGCATTCTTCTACATGCCAACCTCCACTTCAGTCAGCACTATTTGTTCAATATGTTGTCTTTTTTCACTAGATGCTTTTGGCTTCTTTGTTAAAGATCTGGTGACCATAAGTGTGTGTGCTTAATTCTGGATCTTCAGATCTATTCCCTTGATCTACCTGCCTGTCTCTGTACCAATATCATGCAGTTTTTACCACTATTGCTCTGTAGTATAGCTTGAGGTCAGGGACAGTGATTTCCCCCTAGTTCTCTTATTGTTGAGGATATTTTTTGCTACCCTAGTGGTGTTGGTTTTTGTTGTTGTTGTTGTTTTTGTTGTTTTTATTTCAGATAAATTTGAGAATTGCTCTTTTAGTCTCTGTGAAGAATTGATTTGGAATTTTGATAGGGATTACATTGAACCTGTAGATTGTTTTTGGTAAAATGGCCATTTTTATTATGTTAATCCTGCCTGTCCATGAGCATGGGAGTTCTTTCCATCTTCTGAGGTCTTCTATTCCCTTCTTCAGAAACTTGAAGTTCTTGTCATACAGACCTTTCACTTCCTTGGTTAGAGTAACACCAAGATATTTTATGTTATTTGTTACTAGTGTGGAGCATATCACTTCCTTAATTTTTTCCTCAGCGTATTTATCCTTTGAATAGAGGAAGACTACTGATTTCTTTGTGTTAATTTTATATGCAGCCACTTTGCTGAAGTTGTTTGTCATATGTATGAGTTCTCCAGTGGAATTTTTGGGTTCACGTAAGTATACTATCATTTCATCTGCAAATAGTGATATTTTGACTTCTTCCTTTGCAATTTGTATCCTTTTGACCTCACTTTGTTGTCTAACTGCTCTGGCTAGAACTTCAAGTAGTATAAGCATTTGAAAAAATACAATAACCTTTCATGTTAAAAGTCTTGGAAAGATCAGAAATACAAGGCCCATACCTAAAATTAATAAAAGCAATATACAGCAAACCAAAAGCCAACATCTAACTAAATCGGAGAAAATTGAAGCAATCTCAGTAAAGTCAATGACCACACCAGGCTGCCTACTGTCTCCCTATCTATTCAATATAGTACTTGAAGTTCTAGCCAGAATAATTAGACAACAAACGGAAGTCGAAGAGATACAATTTGGAAAGGAAAATGTGAAGACTTTTTTTCAGAGGGGGAGTGGTGCCAATCTTGTTTGGTTTTATCCCAGGTCTCTGAGCTCACCACCCTCTGGATCCTGGCATTTCAGGCAGTATCAGGTGTGGGATTTCTCTTGTGGCATGGGCTTCAATCAGGACTAGGAATTGTTTGGTCACTCCCACAAATTACTGTGCAGCCTTTAACCCAGACCATCTTATAGGTAGGCCAAATTGTAGGTTGAAGCTTATGTATCTAGTTAGGTGTCCTAATTCCTCCGCTACAAGTCTCTCCTGGTTAAAGGATATTGTCAGTTAAGGCTTCATAATCCCAACTGCTAGGATCACTATCTTAGATTATTAGGAATTTCTATTGCACTGGGTTTCTAGCTTGTTCCCCAAATGGTCCACATTTCCATTTTTCTGTCCCTGTATTTTCTCCTTCCATCCTCACTGAACATAAACTCTCCTGTTCCCATTCCCCACCTTCCTCCACACATCAGGGATCTTCTCTATTTCTCCTTCCCAAGGACATTCATAGGAACTCCTTTGAGCTCTCCTTTTTCTGTAGCCTCTCTGTGTCTTTGGACCGTAGCATGGTCATCATTTACTTTACAGCTAGTATTCACTAATAAGGGAATATATATCATGAGGGCCTTTTTGTCTAGATTTACCACACTCAGGATGATATTTTTCAAGTTCAATCAATTTGCAAATTTTATAGTCATAGTATTTTTTATTAAATTATTTTATATATTTACATTCTAAATGTTGCTCCTTTCCATGGTTCTTCTCCCCGAGTTCTTCACCAAATCTCCCATAACTTTTGCTTCTGAAAGAGAGCTCCCCATCCAACCAGACACCCCCACCCCACACATGCCAGTATCCTTCTTTACTGGGGCATAAAGTTTCTACAGGATTAAGTGTATCCTCTCTCATTCAAGCCAGACAAGGCAGTCCTCTTCTACAAATGTGCCATAGTTCATCAATAATCACATTGTGTAGACTTATACATTTTCGTAATCCATTTTTTTGGTTTAGGAACATCTATGCTGTTTTCAGTTTCTGGCTGTTTCAAATAAAGGTACTATGAACAAAAATGAGCAATGTACTAGTATTATGGAGAATGCCTTTTGAAAGGCCATTTTTCCTGTATTGATCCTACTGATTGATGAACATTGCAGTAATTTCCATCTTACGATATCTTCTTGTATTTCTTTTTACACAGACTTCAATATTTTTAAAATGACAATAGCTTTATGGTGGAAAGTGCACAAATTCTTGATATATATATATATATATATATATATATATATGAAGTGCATAAATTTCTTGATATAAACCACTTATCAAAGTTAAAACATGACCAGATAAACAATTTAAATAGACCCATAAACTGTAAGGAAATAAACACAGTCATTAATGTTTTCAATCTGTAGAAAAAAGAAAGAAAGGAAGAAAGGGAGGGAAGGATGGACAGAGGGAGAGAGAGAAAGCAAGTTAGAGTTCCCTGAAAATATTTTATATTATTTGTGGCTATTATAAGGTGTATTATTTCCTGATTTCTTCCTCAGCCATTTGTCTTTTTTATATAGGAAAGCTCCTGATTTTATTTTTAAGGTGCCTTCTATTCAGACATTTTGCATAAGGTGTTTATCAGATGTAGGAGTTGTCTGGTAGAATTTTTGGGGTCACTTATATATACTGTCATATTATCTCCAAATAACAAGACTTTGACTTTTTTCTTTCTAATTTTTATTCTCTTGATCTTTTTTAGTTGTATTATTGCTCTGGTTAGAACTTCAAGTTCTATATTAAATACATATGGGGAGAGTAGAGAGCATTGTCTTGCTTCTCATTTTAGAAGAATTGCTTTGAGTTTCTCTCCATTTAATTTGATGCAAGGTGTTAGTTGGCTCTATATTGACTTTTGTAGTTTAGGTATGTCCCTGTATCCCAAATATCTCCAACACTTTTATCATGAAGGTGTGTTGGACTCTTTCAAAGGCCATTTCAGCATCTAATTAGATGAACATGTTGGTTTTTTTTTTCTTTCACTTTATTTACATGGTAGATTATATTGACAGATTTTCACATGTTAAAACATACCTTCCTTCATCCCTGGGATGAAGTCTACTTGTTCATGGTGAATGATGTATTTGACTTGCAAATAATTTGGTTTTCAAATAATCTAACATGTACTTTTGCATATGCTTATGAAGAATATTTGTGTGTATTTCTTTCTTTGTTGAGTCTTTCTTTGTTTTTGGTATCAAGGTTTCCATTTTCTATTTTGTGGAATAATTTCAGGAGTAAACATTAGCTCTTCCTTGAAACTTTTGTAGGATTCTGTGCTGAATTCTTTTGGACCTAACCTTTCTTTCTTTCTTTCTTTCTTTCGTTCTTTCTTTCTTTCTTTCTATCTTTCTTTATTTTTTTTCTTCCTTCCTTCCTTCCTTCCTTCCTTCCTTCCTTCCTTCCTTCCTCCCTCCCTCTCTCCCTTCCTCCCTCCCTCCCCCCTCTCTCTCTCTTTCTTTCTTTCTTTCTTTATTTATTTATTTATTTATTTTCCTCCTTCCTTCCTTCCTTCCTTCCTTCCTTCCTTCCTCCCTCCCTCTCTCCCTTCCTCCCTCCCTCCCCCTCTCTCTTTCTTTCTTTCTTTTTTCTTTCTTTCTTTCTTTCTTTCTTTCTTTCTTTCTTTCCTTCTCTATCTCTCACGTTCTATCTCTCACTCTCCCTCCCTCCCTCCCTTCCTTCCTTCCTTCCTTCCTTCCTTCCTTCCTTCCTTCCTTCTTTCCTTTCTTTTTTTCTCCAGATGGAAAACATTAATGAGTGTGTTTATTTCCTTAGGGTCTATGGGTCTATATGAATTGTTTATCTGGTCTTGATTTAACTTTGATAAGTGGTATCTATCAAGAAATTTGTGCATTTCTTTTGCATATTACAATTCTATGGAATACAGATTTTCAAAGTATGATATAAGGATCAGTGAATTTTCTCAGTGTCTGTTATAATATTCCCCTTTTCATTTCTGATTTTGTTTATTTAGATTTTTTTTCTCTCTGCCTGGTAGTTTGAATAAAGGTTTGTCTGTCTTGTGTATTTTCTCAAAGAGCTAACTCTTTATTTTGTTGATTCATTGTATTCATCTCTTTGTTTCTGTTTTATTAATTTTAGCCCTCAGATTGATTATTTCTGGCTTCTAATCCTCTTGGGTGCATTTACTTCTTTTTGTGCTAGAATTTTTTATGTATGCTGTTAATTTACTAGCATGGCATCTTTCTACTTTCATCAAGGCATTTTGTGCTATGAGCTTTCCTCTCTAGAGGAGGAGTCTTTTTCTACCATTGTCTTCAGGCTATAGAGCTCAGGAGAGGACTCAGTTGAGACTATATTCATATAATGAAGCTGATTTATATGTAATTCAAACAAGTTTAAAATTCATAAAAAGCACAAAAATGTGTGTTATATCTTAAATGGTTTACAGTGATGTAGGCTTCACTGTTCTAGGTTTTGATTTTGATTTTGGTTCCTGTTTCTTTGGTTTTGCTTTTGTTTTCTGAGCTGAGGTCTTGCTAGGTTGTTCAAGCTGTCACTAAGCATGTATCACAAAACATATTTTATATGTTTGTAAATATTTATCACCCCAGATTGATAAGTAAATTCCTGGTTTATTCTGAATTTCACGTGCACATCCATGTAGAATATAAAAATACAAAGATGCCTATACTTGCTACTGAAATTTCTAAATGTAGTGAGCAACAAAACATGCCAAGCTAAACTTTCCTTACCTTTTCTGTCTTCATTAATAGTTCATACGGAAAAGGTATATCATGTTTTTCATTTTTTTGCCAGCTACTGAGGATAGATGTCTAACTACAAAGAAAAATAGTTTGGGATGCAATTGCTGAAGAAAATATCCTTCAGGAACTGAAGACATTTATTAGTGTCATAGGTCTCATCAAATCAGGAACAGTCTTATGAAAGTGTCCTATCTAAAGCATCTCATGTGATAGTAGTTTGGTCTTGATCACCAAGGTGATGAACAACTCTCATTAGAGATAGTTTGGCATTTCCAGAGTCAATCACAAGACTGTCTTTAGATGAAGTTCTTTCCAGGATCTCCATATTATCATGATTTGTCTGCTATCTTTGCTTATATCCTGCACTTAGTATCCTTTGTAATGGGAAATATGTCTCCATGGATATACAAATCAAAACTTTCTCCATTTCAAAACTGGAATGTTTCAAGGCCTTGTTATGTCTACCTTCTGTTTCCTCTCTAGCTTCCAGATTCAGTTTGCACAAAAGTGTGTCCTCCAGGGACTCGGAAGGGAATTCTCCAGGGACAGCCCATATGCTGCTTTGATTGCATCCCATGTACTGATGGATATGTGTCAGAGAAACCAGGTAGAGACAGTCAATTTCTATAAATAGTCATTCAGTTAGATTATTTATTTTCTGACAAAGACAACCTTGGAATCCTTTGTTATTAATGATACAAGCAATGCATGGCAAAGTAATTAACATCTATCAAGTTATTAAATGTTTTTTTGCAGTGTGAATGAAGAATAATACTGTTTTTCCTACTGCAGTTGGAAAAGACTTACAACAATGCGCATAAGGAAATACCAATGAAAACACATGAAATGGGAAATATGAATAAAATCATAAAATCTTCTAAGTACATGTTTTTGAACTTTACTGAAAACTAACTAGGAGACAGTCCTAAAATTGTCTTAAGGTTCCAAGAATTGAAGGCACATGCATTGCACAGTGACTGAGACTTGGACTGCTGTGACAGCTTGCTCAGTAGAGGTGACATAGACAGGTTTGGTTTCTAGAAATATGTTAGTGTAGGTTTATTTACATTTCTATTCAGTTTTGTTGAAGAAACTAATAAATCACTTGTCTTTTTCACATAACCCACAAGAGTAATCATGTAAAATGATAAGATGGTCTGGGATGGAAAGAAGCACACTGTAAGCTACACAACTCCCTTGCTAAAGGTCCCACAGTCTCTACAAAGAATTCCATCCAGAACAGTCCAGACCAGGAGACAGAGGAGTTGAAAGTAAATGTGGTTTGATCTGAATCTTTAATTAACACTGAGTCAAACTATTCCATCATCTGCCATAACCTCACCTCAACTAGCTTTTCCTTCTTCACCAATGCTTACTTTTAGAGCCTCCCTCCAGATGTAGCTTTCTTCACTCAGGGACCAGAATTGATGTTGTTTTCCTTCCTATCATCATCCTCATCTCAATGAATGAACATCTAGAGTTGGGCCCATTTGAGTAGGCAAATTCATGAGTCTCCTCTATGAGGGGATATTACCTGAGAGAATGAAAATGCTAGGGTATTAACCTGATGTGTGCCAGTCCTTTTGATTGCTTCATATCAAAAGCTATGATTTTCTCATTCCTGGGCTGATTTCGATTTGATAAAGACACAGTCCACTATTCCACATATAGAGGAGAAAGAAAGGACATCATCAATAGAAAAAAAAATATTCAAGAACAGCTCAAGTTGAGATATGATCATTTTCTGATATTTAAAACAACTGAATCTGTCACATCATCTGCACCAAGGCCCCTTTTATAATTGTAATTTTAAGATATTATATAGATGTTATAATAGATTTCCAGTAAATCCTGTTGAGATCTTTAACTGAACCAGACTGTTCATAGTTAAATGTGACAAATTTTTTGAAGTTAATAGTCAATTATACCGGTTTTATTTTTTCACAATAGGTCAAAGGCTATGTGATCCATGTGGTGAAAATGACTGGTCCAATGCAGAGAAGAACAAGTGTGTGCCAAAGCATGTAGAATTCCTTGCTTATGAGGAGGCCCTGGGGTTCACCCTTGTCATCATTTCCATCTTTGGAGCTCTTGTGGTCTTGGCAGTTACTGTTGTGTATGTGATCCACAGGCACACTCCATTGGTGAAAGCCAATGACCGGGAGCTGAGCTTCCTCATTCAGATGTCTCTGGGAATCACAGTGCTATCATCCATGTTGTTCATAGGCAAGCCATGCAACTGGTCCTGCAAGACCCGTCAGGTCACTCTGGCACTGGGCTTTTGCCTTTGTTTGTCTTCCATTCTTGGAAAGACTGTTTCACTCTTTTTTGCCTACAGGATTTCCATATCTAAAACCCGGCTAATATCCATGCACCCCATTTTTCGTAAACTCATTGTGTTGATCTGTGTTGTAGGGGAGATTGGTGTATGCACAGCTTACTTAGTTTTGGAGCCTCCAAGCCTGTTCAAGAACATTGAACCTCAAAATGTAAAGATCATCTTTGAATGCAATGAAGGTTCTATAGAGTTTCTGTGCTCCATTTTTGGGTTTGATGTTCTTCTGGCTCTGCTGTGTTTTGCTACCACCTTTGTGGCTCGCCAGCTGCCAGATAACTATTATGAAGGGAAATGTATCACTTTTGGGATGCTGGTCTTTTTCATTGTCTGGATCTCTTTTGTCCCTGCTTACTTGAGCACCAAAGGCAAATTCAATGTGGCTGTGGAAATATTTGCCATTTTGGCATCTAGCTATGGCTTGTTAGGCTGTCTATTTCTTCCCAAGTGCTTCATTATCTTGCTGAGGCCAAAGAGGAACACTGATGAAACTGTTGGTGGAAGAGTCCCCACTGTTGACAGGAGCATCCAGCTGACCTCAGCTTCTGTGAGCAGTGAGCTTAACAGCACCACGGTGTCCACTGTCCTGGATGAGTAGAGCAGTGAGATCCATGTGACATGCAAAGCTGGATAATGGCATAGCTCAATCTTCCTCTGAACATTGTTTTTCAAGCAGCTGCTGATGCTCATGGGTAATATTGGGGTTTTGGACTTTTATAATATAATCTTAGCATAGTAAATAAAATCTTATTCTGTTAAATTCCATTTGACATGGATTATAATTTAACATCAATGAAATTGGAAACCATTTCGTTAGAATATTTTATGATGAGTTTATTGTAGAGTACATGACAGATATTACTTACTTGAAATGAGAAATAAAATTCAGGAAGATATTTATTTTAGTTTAAAAAAAAAACAACTTGGTTTGTTTGTGTGTTTGTTTTAAACTCCTGATTTTATTCCCTTCCCTGTCCATGTTCCTCCTACTTCATATCCCATACCTCCTCCCTGTACCACTATCTCCACGAGGGTGTCACGGCCTTCCATCCCCTACCCCACCAGACCTCTAAACTACCTAGGGCTTTCTGTCTCTTGAGGGTTAGGTACATTTTCTCTGACTAAATCCAGACCTGGAAATCCTACTGTATATGTGTTGGGAACTTCATATCAGTTGATATATGCTGCCCTGTTGGTGGTCTTATAGGCCTGGGGTCCAGGTTAATTGAGACTGCTGATCTTCCTACAGGGTTTCTCTCCTCCTCAGCTCCTTCCAACTTTCCCCTAATTCAAACACGGGGTCAGCAACCTTTGTCCATTGGTTGGGTGCAAATATCTGCATCAGACTTTTCAGCTGCATGTTGGGTCTTTCAGAGTGCAGCCATGCTAAGTCTCTTTTTGTGAGTGCTCCATAGCCTCAGTAATAGTGTCAGGTCTTGGGGCCTCCCCTTGAGCTGGATCCCACTTTGGGCATGTTGCTGAACCTTCTTTTCCTCAGTCTCCTCTCTATTTCCATCCCTGAAGTTCTTTAAGACAGGAACAATTATGAGTCATTTGTGACTCAGGGATGGTAACCCCCTCCCTCTTTTGATGCCCTGTCTTCCTGTTGGAGGTGGGCATCTATAAGTTCCCTCTGCCTACTGTTAGGCATTTTATCTAGCTCCCTCCCTTTGGGTCCTGAGAGTCTCTCACCTCCCAGGTCTCTGGTACATTATAGAGAGTCCCCCAACCTCCCACCTGCTAAGATTGCCTGTTTCCATTCTTTCTGCTGGCCCTCAGGGTTTCAGTCCTTTTTCCCCAACAAATACCAGATCATGCTTCCCTCTCCCCTCTATCCCCTTTGTCTCTGAGGTCCCTCCCTCCTTCTCACTCTCCCTCTTGGTTGATTTCTTCTCCCTCCCAAGTGGAACTGAGGTGTTCTCACTTGGACATTTCAGGTCGTTGAACTTATAGAATTCTGTGGACTGTATCTTGGTTATTTTGTACTTTTGGGGGGGGTATATTGACTTACTAGTGAGTACATTCCATGACTTTCCTTTTGGGTCTGAGTTACCCTCACTCAGGATGATATTTTCTAGTTCCATCCATTTGCCTTCAAAACTCAGGATGCCATCATTCTTAATAGCTGAGTAGTATTCCAGTGTGTAAATGAACCAGATTTTCTGTATCCATTTTTCTGTAGTGGGGCATCTGGGCTATTTCCAGTTCCTGGCTATCTCAAACAAGACTGCTATGAACATAGTGGAACATGTGCCCCTGTGGCATGGTGAGGCATTTTTTGGGGGGGGGGGTATATTCCCAAGAGTGGTATTGCGGGTGTTGGGATAGCCCTGGGGCTAATTATATTTGATGTTAATTCTGTTCTCCTGTGAGAGGCTTTGAACAAGGAATGAGTCATCACTCAGGTGACTTCCTGTAAACCTGCTTCCTACCTTAATTTCTAAAATAAAGGAAAGCTGATGATTGGGCAGATAAAAAGGAAGGTGAAGTAGAAAGTGTGGAGAGGGAAGAAGGAGAAAATGGACGAGGGAGGAGACACAGAGGAAGAGGAGGAAGAAGAAGAAAAGCAGAGCAGAAGCACATGGCCTAGAGAAACTGCAGTTCTAAGGGGTCTCATAGATGTGGAAGATACTAGTTTAGAAGTAGATTTGCTCAATCTAGGTGCCCAGCATGTAATCATATTAACTGAGTCCTGTTTTCATTGCTGGGGCAAACTTGGGATCAAGAGATTTACTGCAACACCTGGTCTTCAGGTAGTTCTATTTCCAATTTTCTGAACAAACTCCAGATTGATTTCCAGAGTAATTGTACCAGTTTACCATCCCACCAGCAACTGCTTAGAGTTTCTCTTTCCACACATCCTTGCTTCTTTGTTGTTCAGATTGGTGTAAGGGGGAGTCTCAAGATTGTTTTGATTTGCATTTCTCTGATTACAAAGGACTTTGAACATTTCTTTAGGTGTTTCTCAGCCATTCAAGATTCCTCTGTTGTGACTTCTCAGTTTATTTCTATACCTCATTCTTTGATTGGGTTGTTTGGGTTTTTTGGTGGTTAGTTCTTTATATATTTTGGATATTAGTTCTCTATTAAATGTGGGGTCAGTGAAGTTTATTTCCCACCTATAGTTTGCTGATCTGTCTTATTTACTATGTCTTTTTCCTTAAAGAAGCCAATGGTGCATACTCTAAGATCAAGAATTGATAAATGGGACCCCGGGAAGATATTTTACACACATATTTCCTTTTTTAACATGTAACTGGATAGAAAATTTCTCAAAGGGATGCTCCCTGATCTGGAATTTTATCGGGAATCCTGTGTTTTCCATTTTTTCCATGTTAGAAAGTGTCAGTTTGAAAACATTCTTGTAAGAAAGAAAAAGGATGGGAAATAAGATTACAACAAAGCAGTAGTTTCTTTTATAGAAAAGGTCTTTATTTCAAAGAAAGCTTACAGTTATTTTCCCAGAACAAGTAAGGAGATGTTAGTTTAATGAGTGTGATATTTGGCCAGGGTTAATGTCAGGAAAGGAGAACTACAAGAGACAAAAGGATGGATTTGGACCTGGAGGGCATCATCCTGAGTGAGGTAATTCAATCACAAAAGACCTCACATGATATGTACTCACTGATAAGTGGATATTAGGCCCAGAAACTTAGAATACACAAGATATAAGATAAAATTTGCAAAACACATGAAACTCGAGAAGAACAAAGACCAACGTGTGGACACTTTGCCCCTTCTTAGAATTGGGAACAAAACACCCATAGAAGGAGTTACAGAGACAAAGTTTGGAGCTGAAACAAAAGGATGAACTATCTAGAGACTGCCATACCCAGGGATCCATCCCATAACCAGCCTCCAAATGCTGACACCATTGCATACACTACCAAGATTTTGCTGAAAGGACACTGTTTAAACTGTCTCTTGTGAGGCTATGCCGGGGCCTAGCAAACATAAGTGGATGCTCACAGTCACCTATTGGATGGATCACAGGGCCCCCAATGGAGGAGCTAGAGAAAGTACCCAAGGAGCTAAAGGGATCTTCAACCCTATAGGTGGAACAAATATATGAACTAACCAGTACCTTCCGGAGCTCGTGTCTCTAGCTGCATATGTAGCAGAAGATGGCCTAGTCAGCCATCAGTGGAAAGACAGGACCATTGGTCTTGCAAACTTTATATGCCTCAGTACAGGGGAACACCAGGGCCAAGAAGTGGGAGTTGGTGGGAAGGGGAGTGGGGGGGAGGGTATGAGGAACTTTTGGGATAGCATGGGAAATGTAAACGAAGAAAATACCTAATAAAAAATAATAAATTAATTAATTAATTAATTAATTTAAAAAATGTAAAAAGAAACGGTAAATAAATTCGTTATTTGTATACATGGAAATGTCATAATTAAACCTACTATTTGTAGACTTTGCACAAACAGAATGGAAGAATAGATAATTTAGGGGTACAGGGACAGGAAGACAGGTAGGAGAAGGATATAGAGGAGGGATGTGAGATGCTTACCTCCTAGAATGTTCGAAAGACTATTGACTCTGAGAGCCACATGTCATTAGGAGCTTGCCAAATCATCTGAGAAGGCTGTATGATTAATTGTAAATCTCTAGAAGTATTTAATTGGTCACATTTGCTCAATTCTCATATAAATTATGACAGGAAATTAATTTCAATCTTTGTTATTGGATATTCCTAAACTTTGAAAATGACAAATAAATCTAGTCTCTTCCAAAAAAAAAAAAAAAAAGATGCTAGTTTGGAGGAAAAAAATCAGGAATATTTGACATGAAATTTTGTAGAGTAAAGTAGAATTTAATTGCACTGTGCAATGTTATAAAATGTATTCAGTGTCCTATTCTTCTAGATAAATGGCATATAGATATAGATACTTTATAAATGATAGATAGATAGGTAGATAGGTAGATGGACTAATAGATGATAGAAAGAAGTGGTTAAAATACAATTTCTGTAAATACTGACAAACATTGATAATGTGTTTGATAATCTGTTTGTCTATTATATCGCATAAGTAATAGTACTGTTTTCATGTGTAACTTTAGAGTCTTAGAGTAAAATTTTTATCTAAAACAGTCAATCTAATCTTTGTTGATTAAACACATATGCAGGCTTATTACAGCTGGATGGTGGTGGCACACACCTTAAATCCCAGCACTTGGGAGGTAGAGGCCGGCAGATTTCTGAGTCTGAGGCCAGCCTAGTCTACAGAGTGAGTTCCAGGACAGCCAGGACTATACAGAGAAACCCTGTCTCGAAAAATCAAAAAAAAAAAAAAAAAAAAAAAAGAAAACAACAACAAAAAAAACAACAAAAAAAAAACAACAACAAAAAACCATATATATATATATATATATATATATATATATTGTCCGGATTTATCTATACAAAATTTCACTAATAACTTAGTTATGGTTTTAAATAATCAGTGAACCTGTGGAGTGGAGACAGGTAATGGATGTTAACTCCTAATGGTTATGCATGTAAACATTCTCTGTTGTAAATTTCTGTTTTAATTTATGACTTGACTTTTTTGTAAACTTGTGATGAGCTTTGTAACATTGATCACATATTCTGAAAGATGTTTAAGTACTGAGGACAAAGAGAAGAGAGAGGGACTAAGGTGAAAAGGACTGAGCTGTGGAAGGGAACTGAGATGAGGATAAATTTTTAGACAGAACACTTTTTAGACAGAACTGAACTCAGGAACTTAGAAGTATAAGTTTAGCTTTCGGAGAAAAGGCATTGAGAGTAAGAACATTGTCATGACTTCAGAGCAGGGGGAGAGAAAAAGATTAGAAGGGAAATGTAGAATGGAATAACTTAAAAACTATAGTTAACATAAAAAGCTAACAGAAAAATGTGGAGAATATAGAAGAAGAGTGGAAAAAAGAAGCAGCTACAGAGAGCAGAAGGAGCAGGCAGACTTCTGACCATGGGACAGAACAGGTCCTTTTTAAATAACACAGTAGGCTTAGTCTTATTAAATGGAACAAAACTATGTTTTTCTTACAAACATGGGTTTAATTCATTTAGTATTAAAAGGGTAGAAGCTTTTTTATTTCTCTATGCAATAAAGATTGGAACTCATTTTTCATCTAGAATGAGTGAATTCTTTCTGCACCAGTGCTTGGTCTTTTGCTTCAGGTGCATATGTAAGTATGAATGTGTGTGTAAGTATGTATTTGTGAGCATGCATGCACATGTATGTGTAAGTATGTAATTGTGAGAATGCAGGCAATCTGGGTCTAACTGGTTTAAATGGAAATGAGCATGCATGAGTCGTTATATGATTTTATGTGAGATCATGCATGTTTGCTTATGTAAAAGTGTTTTGTCCGTCAATGTTATTCTCTTCTCCTGGTTCAATAAACGTTTACTGCTCCAAACTCTCCCCTAGCCCAACAAGCAAGAGACATCTGAACAAAAGGGAAAAGCTCTAAGAATTAATCCTTTACTTAATCTGCTGCTCTTTTAGGATGAGGTGCTAAGTGCCTGAGACTGCAGTCTCTGGACTCAGAAGAACAGAGAAGGCAGGTCACCTACATAAGCATAGTAACTTAGACTTAGATAAGTAAACTTTTTATTATACAGCAACCATAAATATTTCATAAGACAAAGTCTTACCCTCTGCTGACACTCTTTCCCCTCCGTTGCCTCAATAAGAAGAACCAAAAAGAAAAAAGAAACCCATGCTGGGGGCTGGCCCCCCACAATGATGGTTTATGTTCTCAACTTGACAGAATCTGGAACAAACTCTGAGCATACCTTTAAGAGATGACTACACAATGTTTATTTACATATTATTTGTTAATTTGTGAACCAAAGCTTTGTAATTAACATTGAAAATTTATCAATCTTTTATATATATATCCAATAAAAGAAAAGAAAAAATAAATCAGATACTGGAATACCAACCAGGTGGCATACACAAGCTGATATGAGGCCCTCAGCTTAAGCAAACGAATGCCAGATCTGGGTGTCATCAGAAAAGATGCACCTAACCCTAAAGCCTTAGGGAGTTTAGAGGTCTGTTGGAGTAGGAGGTGGGGGGGGGGTATGTTCGTGGGGACATCAACATGGAGATAGAAGGCTAGGAAGGAGGTATGGGATATGGAACACTCAGAGGGTGGATCAAGAGGGGAAGAAAATCTGGAGTTTAAAATAAATAAATAAATAAATAAATAAATAAATAAATAAATAAACTTTTAAAAAGAGAGAGAGATTGTTCTCTCTGCATTAACTGAGATAGGAAGTTCTGTCCACCATGGAAGGTAGAATTCCCTGCTGGGGATCTCAGCTGTATGTAATGGGAAGAGTAAGTACATTTATGGGAAAAAAAAACACAAAACATCACCTTATAGATTCTGATTTTACTGTCTGCCTTCCACATACATTGCTGGTTCCTCAATGCTAATGCATTGGACCCTGTTTTTATGTAACTACCAAGCAAATACCCCAAAAATACCACTCAGTGCCAGAATCCTGAAGATAGTGTTTTAATACTTGTTGAGAATATAATATATTCTAACATTCACTTTTATCAATCAAAAATATCTCATATACCGCTGCACTGTGTCCTTGTTTCAAATTCATGCCCTATTTCTTTATTTATATATATATATATATATATGCATTTTCTTTAGTCAGGAGCAATTCTGGATTAATATTTTTGAGATGGGCAGGTGGCCCCATCCCTCATCAAGGGGCTGTGCCAAAGCTCCAGATATGGTCTCTACAGGCTCTCTCTCCACTTTGTTGTGAATTTCAGCTAAACTCATCCCTGTTAAATCCTGGTATTCTCTTGCTTTCCTGGGATCTGGGACTTTCTGCTAGTTACCCCAGTTTCCCATCTCTCACTGCTACACACCTCTGTTCTTTTTCCTAACTCTCTATACTTCTCCCCTGTCTCCTCCCACACTTGATTCTGCCCCCTTTTTCTTCCCCCTCTGCTATCCCTCCCAGGTTCAAATAGTACACATGGAGGGACACATGGCTCCAACTGCATATATAGCAGAGCATTGCCTTATCTGGCATCAATGGGAGGGGAGGCCCTTGGTATGTGGAGACTCATTGCACCAGTGTAGGGGAATGCTAGGGCAGTGAACCAGGAGTGGTTGTGTGATTGGGGTACAACCTTAAAGAAGCTGGGCGAGAGGAGATGGGATAGAGGAGTTGAAGAGGGGGAAACTAGGAAGGGGGATAACATTGGAAACATAAATATATAAAGTAACTAATAATAAAATAATAATAAAAATAAGGCTGCACACGATTTTGAGCTTCACTAATATCTTGGGTTTAGACATAGCTGCCCAGCACTAGGGTGATTTGTTATTTCCAGTTAATTTTCTTGCTGTGAAATACTGTAGATCATCTGTATCATATTTTAAATATGTAACTCTGGGGAATCAGTGTTTCTATTTGATTTCTGCAGATTAATACACTAGACACTTTTCTAATAAAAATATAAAAAAGAAGATGAAGTACAACTCCAGCAGATTTTAAATTATTTCTGTTTATGAAGGAGGGAGAAAAATATCTATAAAAACATTTAAGTGTCTAGCAGAAAAAAAAACCACATCAAGCCATCAGGAATACTCATGTACAAGCCTACACCCTCCCCTTCATCTTCACATTAAAGAAATACCATGAAAAAAATATAGCATTGTATATATGCTGTCAGAAGCCTTCTATACAAATCAAAACAACAAACAAACAAACAAATAAAACAAAACAAAAAGACTTAGAAACTACGCATCCATATATACCTAATGGTACAATAGTGTCAGTCACATGTTGGTGGTAATTAAGAGCTATCTATTTGGACTTAAGTCTCACTAAATGGGATGAAGGGATAGCTGGCACTAGAAATCTAGCCAACTTTTCAGGGGTAGTGAGATCATGGACCTAGGAAATAATATACTATTGCCTCTTTGCTAGACCTGCATAAAACCTTTCCAAATCCTTGATCCTATCTTTATGCTCACAGGTAAGTGTTACCCTCAACAAATGGAGAGCATTGCAAAAATACAAAAATTGGACACAATTGTTTGTGTACTTACACAATTTAATGTGTTAGGAGCCATCATACTACAAGCTAATAACTAGCAGGTGATCTTCCTGAAATAACATCACTTTAGGTAATATCTCCAACAAAGCTCCAACAGGCAAGGCCTAGGAATAAATCATTTTAGAAAAAGATTCTTGCTATTAATATATATTTCCTATTATTATTAAACATATATGACAATAACTAGGTATTAGCTCACCACAGGAAAAAGGGCATCTCTTTCCATTGATGACAGACTAGGCCATCCTCTACTACATATGCAGCTAGAGCCATGAGTCCCACAATGTGTTTGCTTTGGTTGGTGGTTTAGTCCCAGGGAGCTCTGGGGGTACTGGTTAGATCATATTGGTGTTCTTCCTATGGGGCTGCAGACCCCTTCAGCTCCTTGGGAACTTTCATTAGCTCATTTATTGGGGACTCTCTGCTATGTCCAATGGATGGCTGTAAGCATCCACTTCTGTATTTGTCAGGCAATGGCAGAGCCCCTCAGGACAGCTATATAGGGCTCCTGTCAACAAGCTCATATTGGCATCCACAATAGTGTCTAGTTTTGGTGGTTGATTATGGGATGGATCTCCAGGTAGGGCAGTCTCTGGATGGTCATTCGTTCAGTGTCTGCTTCACAATTTGTCTCTGTAACTCCTTCCAAGTGTATTTTGTTGCTCATTTGAAGAAGGAAAAAGGATCCACACTTGGATCTTCCTTCTTCTTGAGTTTCATATATTTTGTGAATTGTATATTGGGTATTCTGAGCTTCTGGACTAATATCCACTTATTAATGAGTACATATCCTGTCTGTGTTCTTTTCATGATTAGGGTATTTCAATCAGGATGATATCCCCCAGATCCAACTATTGTCTAAGAATTTCATAAATTCATTGATTTTAATAGCTGCATAGTACTCCATTGTGTAAATGTACCACCTTTTCTGTATCCACCTCTCTGTTGAGGGACATCTGGGTTCTTTCCAGCTTCTGGGTATTATAAATAAGGCTGCTATGAACATAGTAGAGCATGTGTTCTTATTACATGTTGGAGCATTTTCTGGGTATATGACCAGGAGTGGTATTGTTGGGACCTCCTGTAGTACCATGTCCAATTTTCTGAGGAACTGATTTCCAGATTGGCTTTAACACCTTACAATCCCACCAGCAATGGAGTGTTTCCCTTTCTACACATCCTAGCCAGCATCTGTTGATAACTTATCTTAGCCATTCTGACTGGTGTAAGGTGGAATATCAACGTTGTTTTGAATTGCCTTCCCTGATGACTAAGGAAGTTGAATATGTCTTTAGGTGCTTCTCAGCCATTTGGTATTCCTAAGTTGAGAATTCTCTGTTTAGCTCTGTATCCCATTTTTAATAGGGTTATTTGGCTTTCTGGAGTCTAACTACTTGAGTTTTTTTATATATTGGGTATAAGTCCTTTATGGGATTTAGGATTGATAAAGAACTTTTGCTTCTGTTGTTTGACTTTTTGTCTTATTGACAGTGTCCTTTGCCTTACAGAAGCTTTGTAATTTTATTACCTCCCATTTGTTAATTCTTGATCTTAGAGTACAAGCCATTGATGTTCTGTTCAGGAATTCTTCCCCTGTGCCCATATATTCGAGACTCTTCCCCACTTTCTCCTATATAAGTTTCAGTGTCCCTGGTTTTATGTGGAGTTCCTAGATCCACTTAGACTTGAGCTTTGCATAGGAGGTAAGAAGGGATCAATTCTAATTTTTCCACATATTAACAGCCAGTTGATCCAAAACCATTTGTTGAAAATGCTGACTTTTTTCCCACTGGATGGTGTTAGCTCCTTTGTCAAAGATCAAGTGACCATAGGTGTATGGGTTCATTTCTGGGTCTTCAATTCTATTCCGTTGATCTACCTGTATGTTGCTGTAACAGTACCATGCAGTTTTTGTTTTTTGTTTTTTTGTTTTAGTTTTTTTTTCACAATTGCTCTGAAGTACAACTTGAGGTCAGAGATGGTGATCCCACCAGAGATTCTTTTATTGTTGAGAACAGTTTTTGCTATCCTAGTTTTTTTTTTCCAGATGAATTTGTAAATTTTCCTTTCTAACTCTGTGAAGAATCGAGTTGGAATTTTGTGGGGATTGCATTGAATCTGGAGATTGCTTTTGGCAAGTTAGCCATTTTTACTATATTAGTCCTGCCAACCTATGCACATAGGAAATCTTTCCATTTTATGAGAGTTTCTTCAATTTTTTTTCTTCAGAGACTTGAAGTTCTTGTCATACAGATCTTTCATGTGCTTGGATATAGTCATACCAAGGTATTTTATATTATTTGTGTCTATTGTAATGGGTGTTGCTTTCGTAATTTCTTTCTCATCCTGTTTATCCTTTGTGTAGACAAAGACCAATGATTTGTTTGAGGTAATTTTATATCTAGCTACTTCACTGAAGTTGTTTATCAAGTTTAGAAGGTCTCTGGTGGAATTTTTGGGGTAATTCATGTATACTATCATATCATCTGCAAACAGTGATATTTTGACTTCTTCCTTTCCAATTTGTATCCCCTTTTATCTCCTTTTGTTTTCTAATTGCTCTGGGTATGATTTCAAGTACTATATTGAATAGATAGGGAGAGAGTAGGCAGCCTTGTCTAGTCCTAATTTTAGTGGTATTGCTTCCAGCTTCTCAGCATTTACTTTGATGTTGGCTACTGGTTTGCTGTAGATTGCTTTTATCATGTTTAGGTATGGGCCTTGAATTCCTGATCTTTCCAAGTCTTTTATCATGACTGGGTGTTGGATTTTGTCAAATGCTTTCTCAGCATCTAATGAGATGATCATGTGGTTTTTGTCTTTGAGTTTGTTTATATAGTGGATTACATTGATGGATTTCCATATATTAAACCAACTCTGCATCCCTGGAATGAAACCTACTTGGTTAGGATGGATGATTATTTTGATGTGTTCTTGAATTCAGTTAGCAAGAATTTTATTGAGTATTTTTGCATCGATATTCATAAGGGAATTTGGTCTGAAGTTCTCTTCCTTTGTTGGGTCTTTGTGTGGATTAGGTATGAGAGTAATTGTGGCTTCATTGAATGAACTGGTTAGAGTACCTTCTGTTTTTATTTTGTGGAATAATTTGAGGAGTATTGCTGATAGGTCTTCTTTGAAGGTCTGATAGAGCTCTGCACTAAACCCATCTGGTTCTAGGATTTTTTTTTTTTGATTGGGAGACTACTAATGACTCTTTCTATTTCTTTAGGAGATATGGGATTATTTAGAGGGTTAGTCTGATCCTGACTTATCTTTGATACCTGGTATCTGTATAGAAAATTGTCCATCATGAAAGCATCTATCCTTAAAGAGGACAATGAACTGAATATGAATAATGGAAACCACAGTAGTGCAGAAAGACAGCTTGGTGACAAAGGTAATAATCACTCAAACCTTGCAACCTGAGTTCAACCCTCAGAACCCACTCAAGGAGAAGAGAACTGATTCCACAGAGTGCCCTCCTATCTTCACATGTACACCATAGCATGCATGCTAATGTGGGCACTTACACACAAGAGGATGCATACACTCACGCACAAAAAGTAATAAAAGAATAATTTTAAATTCATTTAAAAGAAGAAAAGTTAATGTCCAGAACATACAGCATTTTAGCTATCTCTTGTGATGCTATTTCAGTGCCTGGCAAATACAGAAGTGGATGCTCAGAGTCATCTATTGGATGGAACACAGGACCTCCAATGAAGGAGCTAGAGAGAATACCCAAGGACCTAAAGGGGTCTGCAACCCTATAGGAGGAACAGCAATAGGAACTAACCAGTATCCCTCAGAGCTTGTGTCTCTAATTACATATATATCAGGGGATGGCCTAGTCAGCCATCAATGGGAAGAGAGGCCTTTGGTCTTCTGAAGACTATATGCTCCAGTACAGGGGAATGCCAGGCCCAGGAAGCAGGAGTGGGTTGGTTGGAGAACAGGGCAGGGAGAGGGTATAAGGGACTGTGGGAGAGGAAACTAAGAAAGGGGATAGCATTTGATATGTAAATGAAGAAAATACCTAATTAAAAAATAACATTAAAAAACAAAACAAAACAACAACAACAACAAAACAAAATCCTTAGTCATAAGGCAAATACAGGAGTTACAAGAAATGAGAGTCTATTTCACTGCAGTCAGAATGGTTATCACCAATCATAGATCTCTACACAACAGTTATTCAACAGCTTACTAAGTTACTTTAAGGAACTTGAGATACAATACCTCTTTGGCCAAGTCCTACCCAAAAACCTACCCTCTCTTAAACTCCCCAAAAGGAGTAGGCCACTTGAGTGTAGATGATTTATTAATCTTTCTGTGGCCCAGACAAATGTACTCCATATCAGAATACTATTCTAATTCTTCAAAGTTAGTGGCACATGGATATAAAATTTCTCCTTCAAGTGCCCAAATTTCTCAACTCAAAGTTCCAGCTTGTAGAACTTGTTTTGACCCCATGTATCTGGAATTGGTTTTGTCAGGCTCAGTAGCCAGTACACACTTCAAGAACCACCAAAAAGACCACTGGAGAATTTCTCTGAGTAAAAACAAAACTAATTAACAGGTAAAACAATATGCTTAGCTTCTACTTCAGTCTGCCTTACTTCAAATTCCAACCCTACAAAATTGTCACTACCATCCCTCAGTGGACTTAATAGACTTTAATCCAGGAATTCACAGCACAACAGAGGGATGGTTACACAGCTCACCAAGTGGCCTGTTACTCCCAGAATCCTCCCAATGGAAGAGTTTGCCATACTTAAAAGTCCAAGGACATTCAAATATTAGTTGAGATTTTTTATCCTGGCAAAAAAGGTTCTTATGCTCTATTTGTAAAGCTCTTCCAACCTGTTGTCAGAGCAATCCTAAAGGACCCTTCAAACCACTTTCTTTTTATAGCCAGTCCAACACAGTAGAGTATAGCCTAAGAAGATCATACAATACAGTTCATTCACATACCACTATGCAAGTGAATCCAATGCATTTAGTTCTTTTAAAAATCAAAACTCTTGAATAGTCCTTAGAGAATACATTGTCCTTCATTTTGAACTGCTATGTCTAAAGTCAGATTATAACCCAGTTTTCATTTCTCAATGTGCTGCCATGATCACAGAAATTATTCAAATGCAGAAACATGCAGGACTTCCTCCCCAAACTCTGTTTTGTGTTCTTAGGACCACAAGACCTCACCTCAGAGCCAAAGTAATGAAAGTTGTTCATTAATGGTCCTAAAAACATGACCCTGAGGCTGTAACTTTCTATCATTCTAGAATCTGTGAGAATGGCAAAGTAACAGGCCTCTACTTAGAGCTACTGATTCTGAAATACTAGAGATGGAGTCCAGTATTCTGTTTAAGGGAATTGCCTGGTGATTCTGATATTTGCCACATTTTGACTATTAACATTTCTGATAGGCATTCTGAATGTATTTGACCGGATGTCAAAATACTCAGAAACACCAATCCATTGCTATGTTCATAAGAAAGGATTACTCCTTGGGCACTTTCAATAGCTCCTCCATTGGGGGCCCTGGGATCCATCCAATAGCTGACTGTGAGCATCCACTTCTGTGTTTAGTAGGCCCCGATATAGCCTCACAAGAGACAGCTATATCTGGGTCCTTTCAGCAAAATCTTGCTAGTGTATGCAATGGTGTCAGCATTTGGGAGCTGATTATGAGATGGATCCCCAGGTATGGCAGTCTCTAGATGGTCCATCCTTTCCTCTCAGCTCCAAACTTTGTCTCTGTAACTCCTTCCATGGGTGTTTTGCTCCCAATTCTAAGAAGGGGCAAAGTGTCCACCCTTTGTTCTTTGTTCTTCTTGAGTTTCATGTGTTTTGCAAATTATATTTTGTATCTTTGGTATTCTAAGTTTCTGGGCTAATATATAGTGAGTACATATCATCTGAATTCTTTTGTGATTGGGTTACCTCACTCAGGATGATGCCCTCCAGGTCCATCCACTTGCCTAGGAATTTCATAAATTCATTCTTTTTAATAGCTGAGTAGTATTCCATTATGTAAATGTACCACATTTTCTGTATCCATTCCTCTGTTGAGGGACATCTGGGTTCTTTCCAGCTTAGGACTTAAAGGGGTCTGCAACCGTATAGGTGGAACAATAACATGAACTAACCAGTACTCCCCAGAGCTCGTGCCTCTAGCTGCATATGTAGCAGAAGATGGCCTAGTTGGCCATCATTGGAAAAGACGCCCACTGGTCTTGCAAACTTTATATGTCTCAGTACAGGGGAACACCAGGGCCAAGAATTGGGAGTGGGTGTGTAGAGGATGGGTGGGGGTATGGTGGACTTTTGGGATAGCATTGGAAATGTAAATGAATAAAATACCTAATAAATTAAAAAAGTAAAAAAAAAAAAAGAAATGATTACTCTTTATCACTCAGTAGAATATCACAGCCAGTGGTCATAAATGTCCCAATGTTTGTTCTTTCAAGTATTTTCATTGAAATATGGACATTTTTACTAATTTCCACATATATGGCAATTTCTTGCCACATGGTGGCATTAGATGTTTAACACAGATCACATGTCCTAGAAAGCTGAAATTAAATATCAAACAAGGCTATTGATCCCTTTCCTATTTCCTCTATAGATATAATCTACCTGTGACAAACTGTATGACTCCTTACAAATGGAGTTTTAGAACAAATTATAATTATTATAGTAAATGTAATGTGGAACTTGACTGTTTTTTTAAATAAATGAAAGTGCCTTTGGAATTATCTTTTTCTGACAGAAAGAAATATCTCGAAGTATTCAGTACCCTAACCATGTAAATACAGCCCTAATTGGAAACAGAAGTATAGTTTAAGGTGTAGAAGCAATATGTCCCTGGCCAGTTCTGGTCTGAGACCTAAGAACTTAGTGAAATTTGCAGGTGCATAGGAATAGATAGACCAACATCCTAGGATGTCAATGGGAGTGTGCTATGGTAGTTTCTAGCAATTTGTTTATTTTGGAAATGAAATAGAAAGAATTTGACAGATTACCTTTTATGTCAAGATGCTAAGATCCTTCCAGATTTGCATGGCACCAATAATTTTTTTTAATTTATGTACATATGGGGTGTACATAGACAGGAATGTAGGTGTCTAAGAGAACAGAGGCATTGAATTCACATGAAGGTGGAGCTACATGTGAGTATGAACTGCAAAAACGTATGCTAAGAATCAAAATTGGGTTCTCTGACAGAGCAGTACACACTTTTAACTACCCCTAAATTAATTTTTAATATTATTCCCAAATTTTATTAGTTAATATTCTCTTTTGCATTTTCATTTATTTTTATTAGATATTTTCTTCATTTACGTTTCATATTCTTAAAGGGAAAGAACATTTGAATCATGCCTTAAGTATCAGGAATTCTCTTTCAGGCTACCATATTCACCATGGAGATTCCTCATGCATAAACATGTCATTGTTCTCTGTAGCTACTCCCTTATTTCACTCACCTGTCATCATTTAAAATTACAGCCATCATTTGAAATTACCATGTGATGACACAGATATATTCTAAGAAATGTACTCTTAGGTGATTCAACCATTGTTGGAAAATCACAGAATCTGCTTGCATAAACTACATCAGGTACATCTTATGTGTACTTGCTGATGCCTTTGGCATGTCTATTCTTGCATTTTCAAGAGCTGGGGAGTGCCACAGCAGTGTCTGATAGAGAGACAATTTTGATGAGGAAGTGAATCAAGCCTCTTCATAATATTTTTAATGTCCTGCTTAGGATATGTGTCCCACTGTATTAAGATTTCAAACCAAACTAATTTGGTAGTGTCTTACTTAAGGAAAATTGTTCAGAGTCCCAGAGATATCATTTCTTTTCTTCTTCTAAGAAATATATCTTTTTATTGTAAGGATTCAGGAAATCTAACACTGAAAGGGAATCATTTCTTGTTCTTAGTCTCAAAAGAAAAGCTTTCAACAGGTCACATGGAAAATATTTACTGCATGAATTTTGAGATAATATCATTAGGAAACATCTTATCTCTTTCAAAATCAATAACAATTTTTAGCATGTATGCCTGTCTAAATTAGTGAATAACTTTGTATAACTGTGAACATGACTCTAGAATATTTTCTTGTATTATGTGTTAACTCATCTTGACTATAATTAAATATGATTTGATCACAAAATACTATACTTTTCATATTTTGTTGAGTATAATTTGCCATCAATATGACACTGGCCAGCCAACCTCCTCTTACATTGTGCTTGCAATCCCACGAACAATGAAAGAGTGTTCCTCTTTCTCCACATCCTCGACAGCATCTGCTGTCAGCTGAATTTTTGACCTTAGTCTTTCTGGCTGGTGTGAGGTGGAATCTCAGGGTTGTATTGATTTGCATTTCCCTGATGATTAAGGATGTTGAACATTTTTTCAGGTGCTTCTCTGCCATTTGTTATTCCTCAGGTGAGAATTCTTTGTTCAGTTCTGAGCCCCATTTTTAATGGGGTTATTTGATTTTCTGGGGTCCACCCTCTTGAGTTCTTTATATATATTGGATATTAGTCCCCTATCTGATTTAGGATAGGTAAAGATCCTTTCCCAATCTGTTGGTGGCCTTTTTGTCTTATTGACGATGTCTTTTGCCTTGCAGAAGCTTTACAACTTTATGAGGTCCCATTTATCGATTCTTGATCTTACAGCACAAGCCATTGCTGTTCTATTCAGGAATTTTTCCCCTGTACCCATATCTTCAAGGCCTTTCCCTACTTTCTCCTCTATAAGTTTCAGTGTCTCTGGTTTAATGTGGAGTTCCTTAATCCACTTAGAATTGACCATAGTACTATGATATAGGAATGGATCAATTCCCATTCCTCTACATGATAACTGCCAGTTGTGCCAGCACCATTTGTTGAAAATGCTGTCTTTTTTCCACTGGATAGTTTTAGCTCCCTTGTCAAAGATCAAGTGACCATAGGTGTGTGGGTTCATCTCAGGATCTTCGAATCTTTTCCATTGGTCTATTTGCCTGTCGTTGTACCAGTACCATGCAGTTTTTATCACAATTGCTCTGTAGTAAAGCTTTAGGTCAGGCATGGTGATTCCACCAGAGGTTCTTTTATCCTTGTATTTTTGGTTGTGAGCCTAGCCTTTAACGGCTGAGCCATCTCTCCAGCCCAACTTCTTGAGAAGAGTTTTTTGCTTTCCTATGTTTTTTGTTGTTCCAGATGAATTTGCAAATTGCCCTTTCTAATTTGCTGAAGAATTGAGTTGGAATTTTGATGAGAATTGCATTGAATCTGTAGATTGGTTTTGGCAAGATAGCCATTTTTAGAATGTTGATTCTGCCAATCCATGAGCATGGGAGATCTTTCCATCTTCTGAGATCTTCTTTAATTTCTTTCTTCAGAGACTTGATCTTGTTCTTGTCATACAGATCTTTCATTTCTTTAGTTAGAGTCACGCCAAGGTATTTTATATTGTTTGTGACTATTGAGAAGGGTTTTGTTTCCCTAATTTCTTTCTCAGCCTGTTTATCCTTTGAGTACTGAAAGGCAATTGACTTGCTTGAATTATTTTTATATCCAGCTACTTCACCGAAGCTGTTTATCAGGTTTAGGAGTTCTCTGGTGGAATTTTTAGGGTCACTTATATATACTATCATATCATCTGCAAAGAGTGATATTTTGACTTCTTCTTTTCCAATTTGTATCCCCTTGATTTCCTTTTGTTGTCTAATTGCTCTGGCTAGGACTTTAAGTACAATATTGAATAGGTAGGGCAAGAGTGGACAGCCTTGTCTAGTCCCTGATTTTAGTGGGATTTCTTCCAGCTTCTCACCATTTACTTTGATGTTGGCTACTGGTTTGCTGTAGATTGCTTTTATCATGGTTAGGTATGGCCCTGAATTCCTGATCTTTCCAAGACTTTTATCATGAATGGGTGTTGGATTTTGTCAAATGCTTTCTCAGCATCTAATGAGATGATTATATGGTTTTTGTCTTTGAGTTTGTTTATATACTGGATTATGTTGATAGATTTCCGTATATTGAACCATCCTTGCATCCCTGGGATGAAACCTACTTGTTCAGGATGGATGATTGTTTTGATGTGTTCTTGGATTCGGTTAGCAAGAACTTTATTGAGGATTTTTGCACCGATATTCATAAGGGAAATTGGTCTGAAGTTCTCTATCTTTGTTGGGTCTCTTTGTGGTTTAGGTATCAGAGTAATGGTAGCTTCATAGAATGAGTTGGGTAGAGTACCTTCTGTTCCTATTTTGTGAAATAGTTTGTGAAGATCTGGGATTATATCTTCTTTGAAGGTCTGATAGAACTCTGCACTAAACCCATCTGGTCCTGGGCTTTTTTTTGGTTGGGAGACTATTAATGACTGCTTCTATTTCTTTAGGGGATATGGGACTGTTTAGATCATTATCCTGATCTTGATTTAACTTTGGTACATGGTATCTGTCTAGAAACTTGTCCATTTAATCCAGGTTCTCCAGTTTTGTTGAGTATAGCCTTTTGTAGAAGGATCTGATGGTGTTTTGGATTTGTTCAGGATCTGTTGTTATGTCTCCCTTTTCATTTTTGATTTTGTTAAGTAGAATACTTTCCCTGTGCCCTCTAGTGAGTCTGGCTAAGGGTTTATCTATCTTGTTGATTTTCTCAAAGAACCAGCTCCTCGATTGGTTGATTCTTTGAATAGTTTTTCTTGTTTCCACTTGGTTGATTTCACCCCAGAGTTTGATTATTT
This sequence comes from Mus musculus, assembly GCF_000001635.26. Classification (NCBI taxonomy): domain Eukaryota; kingdom Metazoa; phylum Chordata; class Mammalia; order Rodentia; family Muridae; genus Mus; species Mus musculus. Next base: position 64,369,370 of record NC_000069.6, on the reverse strand, counting down.
CCTGCCGTCTAATCCTCTTGGGTGAATTTGCTTCCTTTTTTTCTAGAGCTTTTAGGTGTGTTGTCAAGCTGCTAATGTGTGCTCTCTCTAGTTTCTTTTTGGAGGCACTCAGAGCTATGAGTTTTCCTCTTAGAAATGCTTTCATTGTGTCGCATAAGTTTGGGTATGTTGTGGCTTCATTTTCATTAAACTCCAAAAAGTCCTTAATTTCTTTCTTTATTCCTTTCTTGACCAAGGTATCGTTGAGAAGAGTGTTGTTTACTTTCCACGTGTGTGTTGGCTTTCTATTATTTATTTTGTTATTGAAGATCAGCCTTAGTCTATGATGATCTGATAGGATGCATGGGACAATTTCAATATTTTTGTATATGTTGAGGCTTGTTTTGTGACCAATTATGTGGTCAATTTTGGAGAAGGTACCCTGAGGTGCTGAGAAGAAGGTATATCCTTTTGTTTTAGGAGAAAATGTTCTGTAGATATCTGTCAGATCAATTTGTTTCATAACCTCTGTTAGTATCTCTGTGCCCCTGTTTAGTTTCTGTTTCCATGATCTTTCCATTGGTGAAAGTGGTATGTTGAAGTCTCCCACTATTATTGTGTGAGGTGCAATGTGTGCTTTGAGCTTTACTAAAGTATCTTTAATGAATGTGGCTGCCCTTGTATTTGGAGCATAGATATTCAGATTTGATAGTTCCTCTTGGAGGATTTTACCTTTGATGAGTATGAAGTGCCCTTCCTTGTCTTTTTCGATAACTGTTGGTTGGAAGTCGATTTTATTAGATAATAGGATGGCTACTCCAGCTTGTTTCTTCCTACCATTTGCTTGGGAAATTGTTTTACAGCCTTTCATGCTGAGGTAGTGTCTATCTTTTTCTCTGAGATGAGTTTCCTGTAAGCAGCAGAATGTTGGGTCCTGTTTGTGTTGCCAGTCTGTCAGTCTATGTCTTTTTATTGTGGAGTTGAGTCCATTGATATTAAGAGATATTAAGGAAAAGTAATTGTTGCTTACTTTTATTTTTGTTGTTAGAGTTGGCATTCTGTTCTTGTAGCTGTCTTCTTTTAAGTTTGTTGAGGGATTACCTTCTTGCTTTTTCTAGGATGTGGTTTCCGTCTGTGTATTGTTTTTTTTTTTTTTTCTGTTATTATCCTTTGAAGGGCTGAATTCGTGGAAAGATAATGTGTGAATTTGGTTTGGTCCTGAAATACTCCATCTATGGTAATTGAGAGTTTGGCTGGGTATAGTAGCCTGGGCTAGAATTTGTGTTCTCTTAGTTTCTGTATAACATCTGTCCAGGCCCTTCTGGCTTTCATAGTCTCTGGTGAAAAATTCTGGTGTAATTCTGATAGGCTTGCCTTTATATGTTACTTGACCTTTTTCCCTTACTGCTTTTAGTATTCTATCTTTATTTAGTGCATTTGTTGTTCTGATTATTATGTGTCAGAGGAATTTCTTTTCTGGTCCAGTCTATTTGGAGTTCTGTAGGCTTCTTGTATGTTCATGGGCATCTCTTTCTTTAGGTTTGGGAAGTTTTCTTCTATAATTTTGTTGAAGATATTTGCCAGTCCTTTGAGTTAAAAATCTTCATTCTCTTCTACTCCTTATTATCCATAGGGCTGGTCTTCTCATTGTGTCCTGGATCCTTGGATGTTTTGAGTTAGGATCTTTTTTGATTGTATTTTCTTTGAATGTTGTGCCGATGTTCTCTATGGAGTCTTCAGCACCTGAGATTCTCTCGTCCATCTCTTCTATTCTGTTGCTGATGCTCGCATCTATGGTTCCAGATTTCTTTTGTAGGGTTTCTATCTCAGCGTTGCCTCAATTTGGGTTTTCTTTATTGTGTCTACTTCCCTTTTTAGGTCTTGGATGATTTTATTCAGTTCTATCACCTGTTTGGTCTGCTTCTCCTGCAATTCTTTAAGGGATATTTGTGCTTCCTCTTTAACGTCTTCTACCTGTTTAGCAGTGTTCTCCTGCAATTCTTTAAGGATTTTTTGTGCTTCATCCTCAATGTCTTCTACCTGTTTAGCAGTGTTCTCCTGTATTTCTTTAAGTGTGTTATTAAAGTCCTTCTTGATGTCCTCTACCATCATCATGAGATATGCTTTTAGATCCGGGTCTAGCTTTTCCGGTGTGTTGGCATGCCCTGGACTGGGCGAAGTGGGAGTGCTGGGTTCTGATGATGGTGAGTGATCTTGGTTTCTGTTTGTAAGATTACTACATTTACCTTTTGCCATCTGGCAATCTCTGGAGTTAGTTATTATAGTTGTCTCTGTTTAGAGATTGTTCTTCTGGTGATTCTGTTAGCCTCTATCAGCAGGCCTGGGAGACAGTATCTCTCCTCTGAGTTTCAGTGGTCAGAGCACTCTCTGCAGGCAAGCTCTCCTCTTACAGGGAAGGTGCACAGATATCTGGTGTTAGGACTTCCTCCTGGCTGAAGATGAAGGCCCAAAACAGGACCTTTCTCAGAAGCTTTGTTGCTTTGGCAGGTCACAGAAGCTGTCAGCTTGTGTGGTGCACACTCTCACCTGTGCAGACTATGTTCGGTGGAGTCCCGGAACCAAGATGGCTACTTCCAATCTAGAGGCAAAAGCCTCCTGGGCTGGGTGGACACCTGTCCTCTGACCAAGAAGGTGGCCAGATGTCTGGGGACCGAAAAGGGTGCTGCCTCAGTAGCTCTGTGGCTCCTGCCTGTCTCAGAAGCTGTCAGCTTCTGTGGTGCACACTCTCACCTGTGCAGACTATGTTCGGTGGAGTCCCGGAACCAAGATGGCTCCCGCAGATCCTGAGGCCAAGGGCTCCTGGGCCGGGCAGACACCTGTCCTCTGGCCAGGAGGGTGGCCAGATGTCTTGAGCCCGAAAAGGGCGCGGCCTCAGAGGCTCTGTGGCTCCTGCCTATTCCAGAAGCTGTCAGCTTCTGTGGTGCACACTCTCAACTGTGCAGACTAAATTCAGCGGAGTCCTGGAACCAAGATGGCTCCCGCTGATCCTGAGGCAAAGGGCTCCCAGGCAGGGCGGAGACCTGTCCTCTGGCTGGAAGGGTGGTCGGATCACCTGAAGTCTTAAGATCCCATGGCTGGTGTTGTGAGTAGCTGGTGGGTGTCAGCTGACTCTGCGCCCTAGCTACCCCGGTGCTGGTCGAACTGGAAGGGGCTTGTGCCCCTACTCATGCCGGGTTTTCTGCTTCCCTAACTAACAAAGTCTCAAGTCCCTCATGATTGGATTAGAGCAGACGCTGTGTTCCACTCACCAGAAGTCTTAAGATCCCATGGCAGGTGTTGTGGGTAGCTGGCGGGTGTCAGCCGAATCTGTGCCCTAGCTACCCCGGTGCTGGTCGGCTACATTTACTTTTTACATAGGTTTTTACCATGAGAGACTGAGTAAGTACAGCAATGAATGATATTTTAATATGACCAAGGCCATGTAGAGGATGCCAAGATCGTAAAGCCATGGGACAGTAGCCAAAGCAATTACCAAGTCTCAAAGGAAATGCAAACTATTTCTAGGGAGGTCAATTATGTGTGTTTATGAACAATTGTTCTGTGTGTGCTAAGACTAGCACCTCCAGCTTCCACCTTGCACATGTTTATAGCCTGAGACTGCTCGCTAAAAACGACTTCTGACAATACTAGATTCTCTGTGCAGTGCAGAACCCAACTTGACCCTAGCTTCATTGTATATACACACTTCTGTTTATATGATTGTTCTTCTTTCTCTCACCAACACTAGCCACTGTTCCAGGAATCACGTCATGAATGACAACACACAACAGCCACACTTTTCATAGACAAAACCCAACTGAACAACTGTATTACTAATATTCAATTAAGAGGAAACCACAAAACTTCTGATTACAGAGATACTGTAGAAAATATACCATGATACAGAAAGGACATGTATAAAGTAGTCAGTTACTTAACTGTACAGGGACAAAGTCCATCCATTTATGTACCAGTAGTTACCTAAAATAGCTAAAATATGGATAGAGAGAATCTTTTTTTCAAAATTCATTCTTTTATTTAAAAATTATTTTCCCAAAATTTCAGAGAACTTTTTTTATTTGATGGTATGTTCTCTATATTGATCACATGTAGACTGAAAAAAGCAAAGTACCAGGCAATGTTAACTCAAGAAACAGTGGATATTCACAGGCCAGCTGTGTCTCCAGCACCAAATAACATGTCTCATTAAGTCATAACATTCTTCTCACACACAGAGTAGTCCCAGATTTTGTATTTCAAATTCTCTCTATAGACGTTGAAAATTAATATTAGAAGAAAGTTTATCAACTTCTAGGGAAGTAGTATTTTATGTATATAAAAGCATCATATTCCAATCTTCTTAACATTTATTATGTAATCTGAAAACATCTTGAAGGATAAATAATTTGTGCTTCTGTTGGACATAACCATTTTAAACTGGCTTTTCATGATGATCTTTCTCACACAGTTTACATTAGTATAAAGGGTTGAAGAAAATAATTACAGAGTGCAGGTTAAATTACTATGCCTTTCTCAACTTCATTCCTATGTCAAAACTTCCTAAAGAAATCCAATGATTTCTTTCCAAAGAGGATAATTCTTTGTAGGCAGTCATCCCATAACATTGTTTCATTCAACACACCCATTGAGGTGTGTTGAATCATGACTTTGAGATAGATTTCAAAGTATAGGAATACCTTCTTAAGGAGAATGAAGCTGTGCTCTTCAAGATAAATTCAATGTTGACACACTGGCCAGCCACAGACCTAGAGCCTGCCAAACTGAAGCAATGGCAAATCTGTGGGAATGGGTATTTGAGCTTTCTGGAATCTGGAATATTTTTTAATGCCTTTTGGCTGAGCATGATGCACATGTTAGAAGTCACATCTGGAACAAAGACTAGACACCGGTTTCTCCTACATTGTGCTCTGAACAGCAAATATCCACAACCCTAAAGACAATTTGAATGGGAAATATTGACCACTATCTCCACCTTCACATTAGAAATTCCCTCTGAGCCTTAGATTCTTATCAGCCAGCAATTTCTGGTCATGTTTTCATTTGAAATGCATCTAAGGACACACAAATCTATTACTGTGTGAGAGATTCTATTATAATATGTGCAGTAGCTCAAGCACTTCAAATGTTTGAACAAGGAATGTATATATACAATCTTCAGGCATGGAAAAACACAAGAAAGTCATTGAAAAGCTGTTGAAGGATCCTTCCATCTTGGGCTATGTTCAGAGAATTTAGAAAGAAGTCATTCCCCTTGAATTCTTACAATACCCAAGCCTTTCTTTGTGCAGATGTTTCATTACTTAACTTCTTTTGTTGCCATTTCTAACTTATGGCTATAAAAATAATATATCCTTAGGGTCACTAGACATTCTATTAAAAATAGTTTTAAAGTATTTCCATATATACTTTACTGTTGTGGCAATAAGCTACATATTATTTTCATAAACGATATATTTCATAATATCTTTTAAGGAAAAGGTAAGTCACCTTTATTTCCAACACTCAGAAAGCAGAAGTGGGAGGATATTGATGAGTTTGGTTTTTTATTGTAGTAGTAAACACTATGACAAAGGGCAAATGGAAAAAAAAAGGTTTATTTGGCATACATGTTACAGGTTGTCACTGAGATCAGCCAATGTAGCAATATGAATTTCAAAGAGGGAGAAAGAGACAGAGTGAGACAGACAGACACGTGCACGTGCGCATGCACACACACACACATGAGAGAGAGAGAGGAGAGAGAGAGGAGAGAGAGAGAGAGAGAGAGAGAGAGAGAGAGAGAGAGGAGAGAGAGAGAGAGAGAGAGAGAGAGAGAGAGAGAGAGGAGAGAGAGAGAGAGAGAGAGAGAGAGAGAGAGAGAGAGAGAGAGAGTTTTCAATGCCAGCCTGAGCCACAGAATGAGTTCCTGGACAGCCTGGGCTACACAGAGAAAACCTGTCTCAAAAGATCAAACCAAACCAAACCAAAGGAAAAGAAACAAAAAGGAAAGAAAATGTTAGAAGAGAGTATGATCAGCAATTAATTCCTTCAGACATTTATACTTATTCCCTACTTTAGAATTTCTGGGGGGTTTTCAGGCCTATACTAGAATTTTAGTTCTTATGCCATTCATCACTGTCTACTGTTTGCCACTATAAAAACCTTTCTATTTACTTTCTTTCTACTTACTCTGAATTGGGTCTAAAAACCATTAGTGTAATGGCTCCACAGAGTTAAGGCCAAAGTGCTAGAGAAGTTGTTTGTTAGAGGCCTGAGGAGTCAATTCATTGGTTTACCTTAGTGGCTGCATCAGCCACCACAAACCAGTGCTGTTTAATTGGGTTATCTGCTGTGAAGTAGCCCTCTCTGTGACTCTCTATAAAGACACTTGTGAAGTTACAACTGTGCCTTTCAAAATTATCAAGGCATTCTTTTCCTGGTGTCTTCCATCCCCACTGGATCCTACAATTTTTTGGCCTTATAGTTCACATACTTCCCATATCACAAAGAGGAGAGATTTTATAGAAACATCCCACTTAGGACTGAGTGTTCCAAAGTCTCTCGCTTTCCAGACATTTTCCAATTGTGGATCATCGTCTGATTTCCCTTGAACTTTCAGGAGGAAGGTTCTCTTAGTCAGATACTGACCTATGCGTACAGTAGAGTCTAACTAGAAACCATTTTACAAACTTTCCTTTAACAGAATAGTTTGTCTTCCCCTATCTACTCTCAGGTTCTTGACCACACTAGCAGTGTCTGCATTGGTTCCACCTCATGGAATAGACCCTAACAACCATGGAGTGCATGGTTACTCCCAAATGTTGGGACACTGTTGCACTGGAATATCATGCAGGCAGGTCACCGATATAGAAAGAAGTTTTTGAAACTGGATTGGTGTTTCCCCCTTTCCCCTGTTTAGTAAGCAGTGTACATGATAATACCAGTAGGAGTAAAGGCTCTAGAGAGGCACCAGCTTGACTTTTTCATACTCAATGAATATGTATGACTTACCTGACTTTCAGACTTGGAGTGTTTACTGAATTTCCAGGAAAAGAATGATTTAGGTATTGGCATTTAAAACAAAGAAACAGAAATGGGCTATGAGAAGAGGCTGAGGGTGTCTGCTGAAAAGGAAGAAAGATGGATTCACTAGAAAATTAGCCAAAGACTACATTCACTCCACCATACCCTCTTGTCCTGTTGTACTTTGGTTTTTTATTGTAGTAGTAAACACTATGACAAAGGGCAAATGGAAAAAAAAAGGTTTATTTGGCTTACATGTTACAGGTAGTCACTGAGATAAGCCAATGTAGCAATATTAAGATACAGAATAAATCAGAGACCACGAGGAATGCCCCTAACTGGTTTGTTCTCCCTGAATTACTCAGCTACCAATTCAATTGTTCCACACCCACTTGTACTTGTACCCAACTGTCATCTTTCATGGTAGGCTGGGTTCTCCTATATCAATTAAATATGAAGATATGGCCAAAGACAATCTGATGGAGGCAATTTCTTGATTGTTATTCCCTCCTCCCAGGTGCCAATAGTTTCTGTCAAGGTGGCAAAAATTACCCAGGCTACAGCCTGTCTATGATGGCCATCATTCTTTTACTGAAAGTATTTCTCACAATGAAGTTCCTCCCTTGCCTTAAAAGGTAGAGTCTCTTTCACTGTAAGTCCTAAACATGATGTCTCAAGTATGACATTCACCCTGTGTACTGTTATTTTCCCCTCAAGGTCTGTTTTGCCTAGCAATCATGCAAGAATCACTGTCCCAAGGAAGTGAATTTCTAAAGAGTAAATTCATGTTACCTATATTTCCATACAAACCAATGGCATAACCTCTTTTCTTGCAACGTTGACCCAAGCACACAGTCATGTTCCACTGTAAAATAAAAGTAAAGGATTCCACTAAAAGGAAGTACGATGAGACAAAACAAGGTCTGAAAAAAATTGTTTTCCAGAATATGGAGTGACTTAGAGCATAAGGAAACCTGATCTCAACGTCTTTATAAATAAAAAGAGCACCTGGGAAACATGAAACTAATTACAGTGTTGATTTACCACTGGTTCAGAGAGCTCTGCGTAGAAAAAGATGATGATTACTGTGTCCATGCATATACTGTCATGGCAAACAGTAACTGGGATTCAAACTGTTCAAAAGCCTAAATAAAGATGTTGGAAAATGTAATAGGTTTGTAACATCTGATAAGCTGTGTCTACCCAAAGCCTGTGATCCCCTGTGTGTTCCCAATAGTGGATATGAATCTCTGTCTTCTCAGAATACCCAACAGAGAATGCAAGCAGTATGCCTGTGTGTCATGCAGTTTCCCTAAAATGAAACAACCTTGGAATATGTTGAGGAGTGTACTGTCTGCTTTTGTGTGTGAACTTGACACAGGTTGGAGTTATCAAGAGAAAGTAGCTTCATTTGAGAAAATGCCTCTATGAGATCCAGCTATAAGGCTTTTTCTCAGTTAGTGATCAATACTGGAGGGCTCATTGTATGTGGTACTATCTTTGGGCTGGTAGTCTTGGGTTCTATATGAAATCAAGCTGAGCAAGCCAAGAGAAGGAAGCCAGTAAGTGACATCCTACCATGACCTCTGCATCAGCTTCTGCTTCCTGACCTGCTTGAGTTCCAGTCCTGACTTCCTTTGGTGATCAACAGCAATGTGGAAATGTAAGCTGAATCAACCCTTTCTTCCCCAACTTGCTTCTTGGTCATGATGTTTGTGCAGGAATAGAAACCCTGACTAGGACAAGGAGAGTATGGTGAACTCAGGTGTTCTCCTTGCTTAAAGGCAAATACAAGTCTGGACAGAATCTGTCCCTATTCCTAGAGGACAGCCTGACTATTGCCAGTGTCCTTAGAGATCTACAAGGATGAAATACAGCAAGGGACAATGGAGGAACATACAGTCACATCTCAGACCCAGGAGACTGTTTGTGTCCACTTACAATTAAACACTGTGGTTACTAGTATCAACACCCATATGGCATCATTTCCCTGAGACAGGGATTCTTAAACCTAAGTTCAAAATACTTTGAGAGAAACAATTTCACCTTGATAGGCAATCACACAAGTTTCCCACTGCTAACTCTGGCAGCATTCATGTGGGTATGGCATTTAGTTTGACTCTGGAATATATGCACCCACAACCAGAGAATTTAAGGCACTCAGAGTAAAAAAAGGGAGGGCAGGGCCCCAAAGAAAGAAAGAAAAAGCCAACTAGTGAAGAGACTAGTGCTAGAATGTAAGCTCCCAGATTTCATTCATGTCCTTTCTTTATATGGGATTAAAAAAGAACACAGGCTTTTGTGTCCCGATTCTCACTTGTATTCTCCCTGAGAACAGATGTCTACTCGTTTATGAAAAGATAACCAAATCAGTCGCCTGAGGTCTTGTGCTTGGAAATAAGGCATTGAGCTCCCATAGATGTGCATTTCACAAGATCCCTCCCAGTGAGAGTACAGTGGAGGACTTTTGTCACCTTTGCTTCATCTGTGTTGACCTCTATGGCATTTAGAAGATGAAATCACTTTCCCCATGATAACAATAGCCCAGTATTCTGAAGGGTCCCAAACTGGATACCAAATGATGCTACACAAATCAGAAGCCTTCTCAAACTTAGTATAACTTATGTTGTGATAAAGATTAAGTCATGAAGATACCATTTTATAGTATAATTAACTGATTTTAAAATAAGAATATAACTTAAATTAATATGTCTTAAAATTTTTATAGTCTCTACAATACCATTTCCTGTGAGGATTAGGACAAATCACTGTGGGTGATAAACATTTGCCAAGAGGTATCCTTGGCAACCAAATAGTAATTATCTAAAACAGCTGCCATCTGGGAAGAAAGGGGGGCAAAGTTTGAGTGAAACATGAATACAAGGTACTCTGAATAGGTTGTGGACTAAGCTCAGAAGCTCAGTAGGGATTTTCCTATTATTAGCACTGAGGAGTGGTCCCTAACCAGGGAGACATTTTATTAGATAAAGCCAATCTCTGAAGTGCATGTGTGGAGCCCCTGAGTATTAGATTGTTCACTGAGACTGGTCAGCAACAATTTGAAAATATAACAGATATTATATGAGGCACACACACTTTGGAAAATGAAGACTCTCTAGAGACATGGTATACCAATAGCACTTGTTCAAGGCAGGAGTGTCACTGCAGGGTGACTTAGAAATGTAGAGCCAGTTGTGGGGAAGTGAGCTTGTACTCCTAGTTCACTAGTGAGTTAGAAAATAAATCCTTTCTTTGAGGTCAGTGGGAGATGGACAGTGCTTAACCAACAGCTTAGGAATCTTACAATGAGGTTGAGGTAAAGTTTGTCCATGTGCATCATAGTGAGGTATAGCTGGGGTGACTGGTGATTCTAACCATATCATGTAAAAAAAAAAAAACATATGCACATTGGGAATTACAGTTACAAGAGTACACATGAAAGAATTTTTTTAATTGAGAGGGATTTCTTTCAGTAGTATATATTTATTTGTTAGAGAATAGAAACCATGTTCTCATATTCAATTAGACAATATAGAGAAATATGAAAAAATTAAAAGTTACACAAGATAGAGCACTCTACTGTGTTGTGGGAACATTGATTGTAACTGGAAATGAATACAGAAACACAGACAGGTGACAAGATTATAGCTGATTCCAAATTCCCTTAGCAGTGCTTCTACTTTATTATGGATTTTAATGTTATAAGTAAAACTTATACAGCAATGTTGTTTTAGATATCTACTGGTTCCTTAAAATGTTTATGGAAGCAAAACCATGTTATCAACTGCTGCACACATTTTGCATGATCCAGAAACTTGTGCTGAATTTTATTCTGACTACATTCTATGAACTTTATTCTAAGGATGGGAAGGGCAATGTTTGAGAATGAGCAATGGGGGACGACTGAGAGACTTGGAATCGTGATAAATTAATTTGGAAACAAGAAATTTGTCTCTGAGGCCTAGCAAGCAAGGGAGCAGAAATGGCTGAAGATATTGCTCCATAGTGGAGTGCCTGCCTGGCATGCACAAAGTCCTGGGAATATACAAGAACTTTCTATGGTAGTTAGCCATTGAGAGGTTAACGTGGCACAGAAACTGTATGACCATCTTACCAATATACTAATAAAAGCGGCAGAACACAGATTTTAGGTGAAGTCTTCTGTTCCAGTTCCTACAGTTTCTCATTCAGTTGTTTCTGTGCCTGGAAGACAAAGCCTGGCCTGCCCTTGCTTCTTTTGATATAGTGGAGAAGCGTGATACCTTTACTCTTCCTGGAGTAAAGAAGACTGCAGAGTTGGCTGAAGTAACACTTGATAAGCTTGACAATGGCAAACAGGAGGGGACAGTTTCTACAACTTAAGATAACTTTCAAACTGAATCGCATATTTCTGTCATTATTCATCACTGCAAAATATACAGAATATCCAGGTGTTTCTTCTCAGATAACTGTTCAGCTCCTATTCCAGATCCATAAATTGCAGCTGATTGTGATATCTGTGTCTACAACATGAAATTATTTAGTCAGGAGTAGCAAACAGATCACTGTGTTAGACTCATACACACTCCAACACTCCATCAAGGTGCTTCCTTCAAACCTGTGTCACTTCAACACTTCCATTACCCTCAAGCTCGCCACATAAGCATGACTAGCAGAAACAAGTGCTTGATTCTGGGATTAACTGTATTTTTATGGGTTGGATTACATGCTAAAGGTTACATTGATACATGCAGGCTGCAGCACAAGTTTAATTTGACTGGATATGTAGAAGCTGAAAACCATTCTATGATTATTGGAGGACTATTTCCTATTCACACTAGAACCATCCCAATAAATAACTCTGCCACGGAATTCGTATCAGCCATGTGTGAAGGATAAGTCATTGAGAAATCATTTTTCTTCCTTCACATTAATCTGGGTGGCCTGAAAGGACTGGTTATCATGGGGCCTGTATTCCACTTTAAGTTCTTCAAATCTGGCTTTATCTGACTTTGCACAGTTTATAGAGGGAGAGGTTTTTTGTGGTTGGTTCTCAGAAAGTAACGCCTAAAAGTGTTCTCTGCTGACCACCAGCAGCAGAATCTAAAAGCTTGTTAGAAATATAGAACCAGGGCTTGCATACCACATCTGCAGAAGAGAATCTACATGTTCAGAAGACCTCTGTTGGTGTGTGTGTGAACACTGAGGTTTGAGTAGCACAGGTGCTGCAGCTTCACTCTTAATTGTCACAAGCTCAAGTTCAAGTGTGCAGTCTGGGAGCTCTGCTTTGTTTCTGAGAAAATTTTCACAATAGGATTCTGACCTGCAGGGAAACTTCTTTCCCTACTGCTGCTTCCTGCAAGATGTCATACCGGAAAAAAAAAAAAGGAATACCTAATACTCACATTCAGCAGTGTTTTGTGAGAAAAACAAAATTGGGATAGAATAGATGTCTGTTAATATATGTATCTTATATATACAGAGAAAAATGTGTGGGGAGTTTACATATGAATAGAATGCCAGAAATTAAAAGAAAACAAAACAATATCCCACAAATTCCATTACCATCACCAAGCATTTTATTTTTATTTTTATATCCAATGTTGGGTCATTTTGGAAAAAAATTATGACTGTGTACATAGTATAGAATAGCAGAGACTGGAAGACCAGTAGGACTTCCTGGCAGACTGGAGTAGCCAAGTCAAGATCCAGGATCAATGAGGAACCCTGTCTCAGACAATAAGGTGGAGAGTGACTGAGGACTTGTCATTGGTATCTCTTCTCCACACATAACAGAATGTGCACCCACACAGACAAGAAGGGAAATTCCAAACTGTGAATGAAGATAGTTACATTTAGGTCTAGAATTTAAAGTACTTGTTAAACTGATGGTATAAAATTAAGTAGTATAGCTAGATACAGAGGATATCAATAGAACAGTTATTTAAAAAACTGTTTTTCACAATTTTTGTTAAAGTATGGTTAGAATTCAGGAGGAAAAGAGGACACAAAGAAGAGGTTTTGGTGTTGTTTCCCTTAGAAAGTCTTGAAAACAATATGATGATGGACTACAGAGGAAATATGCCCATTTTTAATTAATACAGAAAAAAATCAGAGGTTCACATTTATGTTTTATCATGAGAACAGCAAGAAGAAAACCAGTTAAAGTTCTCTCAAAAGTAAGAAGCATGGGGCAATTGAAACATAGGATACAGAAATTTACATGCTGACTGTAATGGCATCTGCCATAAGTATTTAATATATTAAAGTTCTTTTATTGTCATAATAAACATTCTGTGGAAAATAAGCCAAGAATGAGAGAACAATCGTGTCCCTAGGGACAAATAGTTAAGTGAGAAAGCCTGCTCTAAGGGATGCTCAGGTGCATTTAGTGAAGAGGAGTATGACTAGAAGATCAATTTTGAAAAGAAATAATCAGAAATTTCAAAATATTGTAGCATATAAGAGATATATAGGTTAAGAAAATGTAATCCATACACTTATAAAGGCTGGATAACTACTATTTGAATATTTTATTATTGTACTGTCATTTGTAAATTTGACACATACAGAAAACTGAGGTACCGGCTGCTGCTTCAGCAAATGCTCTAATCACTCCCTTAACTGAAGCATCTTCCCTAAAAAGCTTCCAGTTTTCCTAACCCCCTTAGTGGCCACTGGCTCACAGATGCTTTTCCTTTCCAGGTTTAATTTCCGGGGTTTCCGCTGGATGAAAACCATGATCCACACCATCAAGGAGATTAATGAGAGGAAGGACATTTTGCCCAACCACACTCTGGGCTACCAGATCTTTGACACCTGTTTCTCTGTCTCCAAAGCAATGGAGACTGTTATGACATTTATTACAGGACAGGACAAAAACAGGCCCCATTTTAGAAACAGCACGGGAAAATATCTCCTAGGAATTATTGGAGCAGGAGGTTCATCCTTGTCAGTTTCTGCTGCAAGACTTCTCGGGGTGTATGACATAGCTCAGGTAACTTGGAATAGTGTGCTATGTACTTAGGAAAATTTACAAATGCTGTGCCAGGAGGGGTGGCACAGGCCTTTAGTTACAGAACTTTGGAAGTAGAGGCAGGTGAATCTCTGTGGCTTTTAGGTCAGCCTGGTATACAATGTTAGTTCCAAGACAGTCAGGGCTATTACACACAGAAATCCTGTGTCAAACAGAAAAAAAAGAAAAAAAAGGAAAATAAAAAGGAAGGAAGGAAGGAAGGAAGGAAGGAAGGAAGGAAGGAAGGAAGGAAGGAAGGAAGGAAGGAAGCACAGAAGGAATAGAAAAAAGTAGAGAGAAGATACAAACAGCATGTAGAAATTATTGCAAATAGCAGTGTGGTCCAGAGAGGATGAATTGACCTACAGAGATAACATGAAACAGGGCCAGGTTCTCCCACTTACTTTGCTCCACCAAACTCAAACAGTGCACACTGTGGCCTATTTACACTGACTTGTGATCTAGTATTCATGCATTCGGCTTGCATTGATTAACTGGTGGTGTAGTAATGAGGATATTAACATCTCAGTAGTCACTGTGCTTCATGCACTGTGTAGAACAATGTAAAGTCATCCATAAATACTTGGTGGTTGACTGGTGGCTGGAATAAAGCACAGGTTTTTCTCTGGGTCTCTGTTGATGCTTGTGAGTCATGAGCAAAATCATCACACTGACATGCTTAAATGAGATTGGGATTTCACATTAGCTAACTTAATAGGTTATTTTAAACCTAAAGAGAGTAGCATATTTCAATACAAGAAAAAGTAATTGCAAAGCAAGAATTATTAGGAACATAAAGGAATCTAGAATTACTTCAAAGGCAGTGTCATTAAAGGGTCAGGATGTATTGATTTGAATGATGAAAAGATTATTGGTGATATTGACTTAATGGCAGTATTTCACTCACCTCTCCTTCCTCCATCCTCTACTCTCTCTTCTCAACTTCTCTTTCTTCTTTTCTCTTTCATTCATTCTTTCTCTCTCTCCCTTTCTTTTCTTTTCCTTGTGATACTTGAGATAAAATTCAAGAACTTGGGTTTTTTTTTTGTAGAGAAATGCTGCACTAATGACCCACAGCCCCAGCCCAACACAGTATTTAATTTAAAGTTAAGTTAATTGGCATAAATGTTAGTGATGGGCTTCATGTGCCTCATCCAAATGATATCTGCTATGAGCTCTGTAGCACAGCCTAGAATTTCTAGATACATTTTTCCATAGTTTTTAGTAAATCTGGAAAAATTCTTAAATCTTCTGTTTAGTGCCTTTATATTAAAAACCAAAAAATATAACTTATCATTTTTTTAATTTTCTTGTGTTGTAAAAAAGACTCAGAAAGTACAAATGACAAGAATCTATATGACAAATAATTGGCCAAACCTCAGAAATCTGGTATCATTTCTTCTTAAAGGAATTCCTTCCTACACAGTACCTTTCATGATTCTGCTGTTTGTGTAATCAGAAAGGAGAATAGAAATATTAGCCAGTGGAATAAGAACAGGAAAAGAGACAGAAAAATAAAACACAGAAATAATGTAGTATTCACATGGGGGTAATAGCTAAAGAGTTATAGACCATGACACTGAAAGTCAAGTCTTAGTACATGAGATTGGATGGGAGAGAGAGTAACATGTTTTATGGGGAGGCGAGTTAGCAAATAGAGGATACACTACAGCAAAGATACAGAAAGAATGTCAGTAATACATGCTCACCTTATCTCCATGCCTAGGCCTCCCTAAATGCTAAGTACAAAACATGTCTACTGAGCAGGAGAGGAAGTCTTGCTTCTCATTTATCTGCCTAAGTACTTTTCTAGTAACCTTGTAGGAGAATAATGTTTAGGCTTCTGGTTGCAGTAATCCAGTCTATCTTCTCTCTCAAGTCAAGTTTTAGGACGAACATACTTAGGAGTCCTAACACCAGGAAACTAAGAGAAGAAAGAGCAGAGTAGGAATAAGGGAGTAGAGGTGACACCGGTAGAGCATATAAGAGACAAATTCATGCTACTGAGCAGATTGAGACTTGGACTAAATCCATCATCTCTGCACATGAGATGCTAAAGCTGATGAAGAGACTGGATATCCTGACTCAGGGGAGTCAAAAATGTCCAGGACGATGAAGGAAAATATCAGTTACTTTCCAGACACTGTTATGGCCTTACCCATGAAAATTAATGATATTGAATGTCATCTTAACAGATGGCATCCCTGATCCAACAAGTAGAAACACCAGTAGAAAGTCATTGTCTACAGAAAGGACTGGTCAGCTCCCTCCCTTTCAATATTCTGAAGATATAATTTAAAAGTTGGTTCGTGTTTCCTAATAACTCTAAATATTTTTTTATTTTAGGTAGGCTATACTTCATCCAGTGCAATTCTTAGTGATAAATTACAGTTCCAATCATTTTATCGCTCAATACCCAGTGATAAATTCCAGATTGAGGCCATGGTGACTCTCATCATACACTTTGGTTGGGTCTGGGTAGGTGCTATTGCATCTGAGGATGATTATGGAAAATATGGAGTAAAATCCTTTAGGGAAAAAATGGAGACTGCCAACCTCTGTGTGGCTTTCTCTGAAACCATTCCAAAAGTCTACTCCAATGAGAAAATGTAAAAAGCTGTCAAGGCAATAAAGAGTTCCAGTGCCAAAGTCATTGTTCTATATACTTCTGACATGGACCTCAGCCCGTTTGTGCTGGAAGTGATTCATCATAACATAACTCACAGGACATGGATAGCCAGCGAAGCCTGGATTACCTCAGCTCTCATTGCAAAGCCTGAGTACTTTCCCTATTTTGGTGGAACTATTGGATTTGCAATACCAAGAAGTGTTATACCAGGACTAAAAGAATTCCTTCATGATGTACACCCTAGCAAGGATCCAAATGATGTCTTGACCATTGAATTCTGGCAAACTGCTTTTAACTGTACCTGGCCCAACAGCAGTGTGCCTTACAATGTGGACCACAGAGTGAATATGACTGGTAAAGAAAACAGACTGTATGACATGTCTGATCAGCTCTGCACTGGAGAGGAGAAGCTGGAAGATCTGAAAAACACCTATCTGGATACATCTCAGCTAAGAATCACAAACAATGTCAGACAAGCTGTATATCTAATGGCTTATGCCCTGGATCGTTTAAGCACTTGTGACTTATTGGAAGAACAGAGGAATGATACAACATGTTCACATATACCTGACTTTGAGCCCAAAGAGGTACGTTATTTGACCCTACTATAGAGCATGGGGTAAAACCAAGGTTTGCTGACAATTGCATGCCTTTGAAATTGCTGATTTGCTTCCGTATGATTTTAGAACATCAAAATTTGTCTGGATGACTTGATTGTTCACTTTACATTCCCATTTTTTTTTTTACCAAATCACTAGGTTTGTTGTCAATAATAAGAAATCTGTCTCACAAAAGAAAAAAATGTTGCCTTTTACAAAATATGCTTTTTTTTTTCACAGATATGAAACCTAAAAGTATCTAAGAGTTAAGCATGAGTAGTGACTCTAGTTACTTCCCGGGGTCTGTTTCCCATATCCAATATGCAACTCGTTATCTAAGTAACTATTTGGGTTTTATATGCATCATGTTCGTGTTAGGAAAAGATTTGTATGTCCGTCCAGGTTAGGATAAGTCCTAGATATTATATATAATTTCCCTTAAACTCCAGAACTTTTTTAATTTTTAAAATTATTAAATTTCATTTGATATTACATATATTACATATTTATCACATTTATATCCCATACTAGAAATTATACTTAAGCACTGTATTGCATTAAAAAATATCCAAACATAAATCAGAGTTAAGTTTTGTCTTAACAATTATTCATATTTATCTTGAAGGGAAGACTAGAGGGTGATTTCTTCATACAATATAGTAGGAGTCACACAAAAGTCTGGATGTCAGGGGTAAAGATTATAATGGTTTTCTGGGACATTCACATCCACTGTGCCTGTCGTTGATCTGCAGTCAAAGGATTCATGTTGTTACCCAGTAGCCTGAGTCATCATTCCAAGAATATTCTCATCCACAATTTCCTGATTGTTTCTATTCATACCTCCCTCTTATAAGAAATATAAAACTTAAGCATCCCTGCCTTGGTTCTGTCAGCCCCACAGGACATTCATTTATCATCACTAATGTGTCACTTCTTCCTTGCGTATCATAATCTATTTACTCTTACATGACAACCTGTCATACCAGAGGCCACATTGGCTGGGAACCTTCCGTTACCCCTTAATTTCTCTCTTTCTCTCTTTCTTTCTTTCTTTCTTTCTTTCTTTCTTTCTTTCTTTCTTTCTTTCTTTCTTTCTCTCTTTCTCTCTCTCTCTCTGTCTCTCTCTTTCTCTCTTTCTCTCTCTCTCTTTCTTTTCTTCCTGTCTTTTTTATTAGCTATTTTCTTCATTTATTATCATTTATTATTATTTATTATTTGTTCATTTCAAATGCTATCCCAAATGTCCCCTATACACTCCCCCTGCCCTGCTCCCCTACCCACTCACTCCCACTTTTTGGCCCTGGTGTTCCCCTGTACTGGGGCATATAAAGTTTGCAAGACCAAGTGTTTGGCCCACACAACACTCAGTGCTGGCTTTTCTTAGTAAAGCAGGTAACATTCTGTTACCCCACCACCTTACCACATATTCTGACAACTCCTTTTATTTACTAATTTTTTAGTGTCTTCTTATCCTTGATACTTTGTTTTAAAGTTTTATTTTATTTTATCTTACTTAATATGTGTGAGTGATTCCTTTTGTGCATTTTTGTGCACCGTAAGTGTGAATATACCAACAGTGATCTAAGGAAGGAACTCAGATCCCCTGGAACGATACTTGTAGATAGTTGGGAAGCACCACCTTGGGCATTTGGAATCAAACCTGAATTCTCTGCAAGAGCAGCAAATGTTCCTAATCAATGCTCCCTTCCTCCAGTATTTTTAGACTGATTTTTGATTTAGGTTTATCTATTTTTTTATTATGACTAAGCTATGCATATATATTATTTGGTGATGATGCTGTGTCTCTTTCTAGATGTAATTTCTTTTATGCATATAAATGTTTTGTCTACAATTACTTATTTGGGCCACATGCATGCCTGATGCCAATGGAGATCAGAAAAGGGCATTAAATCCTCTGAAACTGTAGTTCTAGGCAATAATGAGTTTCCATATCATGCCTGGGTATCAAGTGTTGCCATCTACAAAATCAAAAAAAAAAAGTGCTATAAATATCTGAGCAATTTCTCCAACCTTAGTTGTGTCCTTTTTAAATATTTCATATCAGGGGTAAAATGATATAATTACCTTTCATTATTACTGTTAAGTAACGCCACCATTTTTCTCAACAGAAAGTATTATATTTCCCTACAGTACTAATAATTACCTTGTGGTAGTCACTCATGCCTCTACCCACTCTTTGCCACCACTCATGTGACTCATGACTTCTTCATAGCTGAGAAATTATTGCCAGGGATTCATAGCTAACTTCAGCTACATTGTGAGTTCCAGTCCCACCAGAGATACAGGGTAAAGCCATCTCTATAAACTCAAATCAAAATGTAAACAGCAATTATCCTTCTAGACAATATTGTGCAGCTGTAAAACTATCTTGCTTTCATTATCCTTTGCCCGTCCAATTTTTGTGACCATTGAAAATTAATCTTGTGCTAAATACATATGATACCTTTGCTGTTTGAAAAATGATTCTTTTGCCATTTTCTCATTCCAGTCACATGTTATCTGGACTTCTACTTTTCCTCTACTAATTCTGGCTAACACGATAGAATCCAGGAACTTTTTTTTTTCCTTCTATGGGTGTTAATCTATTATTTTTGTATTTATTTATCTCCCCAAAACTTCCTAAGTATTATAAGCCATTTTGAGTAGGGGCAAGGTCCTTTTTACGGAATTTCTCTCTGTTGTTTCTAAGGACTACCTATTTTGAAACATCTCAACAATACAGCTTCATTCTCTACTTTCTCTGGTCGAGATTTAAAGTCAGCTATTTATGTAAAATATGCTGTTTCCAGACACTAACATGGAACTTAGAAATGATGCAAGGTCTGAATGCTAAGGATGCTAATTAGAGTTTTATTAGCAACTTTATCCAACCTAGAATCACCTGGAAAGAGGAAATCTCAATTGAAGCATTTCCTAGATCACATTGCCTTATGTCTGTAAGAGCTTGTCATTGATCATGATTGATGTGAGAGGGCCCACCTTCTCTAGGCAGATGTGACTAGACTTTATAAGAAAGATAGCTCATCATATTTATTTTGAGAGATTTATTGTGATAGATTAGTAAGCAGAAATTCTCTGTGGTTATGCCTATCGATTCTTAGCCTGATTTCCACCAACAGTGGTCTGTGACCTTGAAGTGTAAACCAAACAACACTTTCTTCCCCCCAGATTGCTTTTGGTCAAGGTATTTATCATAGAAACAGGACAGAACTAGAACAGATATGTTTACGAGTACTAAGAAAGTTCTAATACCTACAACTGAAAGGTAATTATATCATTTGACCCCTGATATGAAATATTTAAAAAGGACACAATTAAGGTTGGAGAAATTGCTCAGATATTTATAGCACTTTTTTTTATTTTGTAGATGACAACACTTGATACTCAGGACTGATATGGAAACTCATTATTGCCTAGAAATGATAAATTAAACACTTTTTAGTTGTCAAAGATATAATTTTACTAGACGTCCTTTGAATGTTTCTGTCAAGATAAAGAACACTTTTGAATACTTAACAATGATCCTATAGCTAAATGCTAGTGGTCCTATAGATGAACACTAAAATGTTAAATTTAAATTTTCAAAAAGAAGCAATTATTGCAGGTGTAAAGGTTTTAAAGATGGGGTAGGTACTACATAGTATCAAGATTAAAGTTAGTCATTGTCCACATCAAGGGTTGTTGTTCTTCATATAGGACCTTTGTCAACACGATAAAAAAATTATCTCCTTACATTGAAGAATAACATATAAACAGATAAGCCTGGTAAATGTATCAATGTAAAGCATTTGTTTAACAGAAACCAAAATAAATACACAGCCTTTACTTACGTTTCAAGCTTATCGCACTGATAGACAAGGCTAGAAATCTTTTCAAATTCTGTTATGTACTTGAACATTTCTAAATTACCCTCCTTTTTTGTCTTCTTTTTATATTACTTAACCTGTTCCTTCTCCTCCTTCTCCTCCTGAGGCAAATTTATGCTGTGTACCTTGCATCAATCTATGGGATTAGGGTCATACCCAATACTCACTTGGCATTTCTAAATTCTTGAGAAATACATGATGTTAGAAAGATGTGTCATATCATCTAAAAGTTTCAAGCAAGTGAAACTTTAGGAAGACTGATCTATGGAACAGACAAATTGTGGAAGTTTTGACCATTTATTTGTTGGACTATTAATAAGGAGTGAGAGAACATTTCATAGACTTAGCATAAAATTTAAGTTTTCATGATTTCTGACATACATTTCATTATAATAGAGAAGAATAGTCAGGAAAATAGTCAAAATAAAAACAAGAGGCCAGGTTACACAAAGTATCCCCAGGGATAAATGGTGGCTAAAATACTATCTTAATATATTCACTGAGTAAATTCTTTTACCTGCATAGCCTTAATCCCTATGACAAATATTAGGAAGAATAATACAGTCTTACTGATCTATGGAGTGATTGTGACCACACTAGGTCCTTTGGTTGAGAAATCCAGGTGCAGCATGTAGTGCAAATGAAGATCAACGATGTGCCCTGTGTAATAGATTTTCTTTATGCTAAAGAAAAAATCCTCTTACCTACCTAAAGTTAATTAGGTGGGGAATGAGTTAGACAAAGTTTGTTTTCTCATTGAGAATAAAGGATTCTTCTCAATATCTCTGGTCCTAGTGATTTAATGTCAGTTCCATGAACAATTATACCACTGGGCTTGGCCATTTCTGCACAGTTGAAGCTTAGAATGCAGAGGCATACTCTCAAGGAAATCTCCTGGTAATGCTAAAAGTTGAGCTAAAGTGGACTGTCTCTGAGTATGGTGGATTGTTTATGGTTGAGTTCACGAAGTAGAAGTAGAATTATTAGGTGGTGTGATCTTTTGAGAGCAGGTGTGGCATTGTTGGAGAAATTGTCTTTCTGTAGGGGTGGTATATGAGAACCTTCTTCTAGCCAAGTTGGAGACAGCCTGTTCCTGATTTCCTTTGGATGAAGATGTAGAACTCTCAGCTCACCCAGCACCATGCCTGCACAGACACTGCCATGCTTCCTGCCTTGATTTTAATGGACTGAACTTCAAAACCTGTAAACATCCCCAACTACACATTGTTCTTTATAAGGCTGCTTGAAAATGGTGTCTCTTCACTGCTGTAAAATCCTAAATAAGATACTGAGAAATTAAAATTTTCCAATTTCCTAAGTCAGTCACCCATTGCCTCCACTATGCCCTTTTTAAACATCTTTCTACAATAATAACTGTGATATGACAAAAAATTTCTTGTGGAGATGCAACAGACACATCTACTTCACCCTAGATAGGGAACCCTAAACATACTACATTCAAATAGCAAGAAAGACGAACTCAGTAAACCAATAATTGTATTGTGGTTACATAAAGGAATATGGGTGAGGGTTAGTTACAGAAGCAGAAACACCAGCAGGAGATAGATGCAACACCAAGGACACTTAAGCTGGGTGAAATCTCCCAAAAACTGGGAACTGGGAACATGACCTTCAGGTAGCTCAAAGGAAAATCCTTCCTAAGTTGGTGTAAATAACTTCCTGGAAACTCAGCTTATTTCTCTTCCCCCCAGCAGACAGACTGGTCTCAAGAGTCTTCTTTGCACCTTGTCTTGTCTGATTCTTCTTTGCACTTTTAACACATTCTGAGAAGCACTCTCAACTTTCCTTGCTTACTCTGGCAAGGCGTTATCTAGTAAATCTGCTTAGTTTCATGGACTTCCTAAAGCTAATTTGAAATACTTATATTACTACTTAAAGATCTTCCCAGAAAGGATGAACTGTTTGAATATGGGAGGAAACTGTGACAGAGCAGCAACATAAACTTGTTGAGTTTATGTTTTACCATCTGATTGTCCAGTCTCTCTACTATACTGAGGTCTTCAAAAGAAGGAAATAGTTGTCAACATCTCTATCCTTACACAGGGAAAGTGGGTGAGATAAATGAAAATACAAACATCTCCTGTTTCTTGATAAGGAGCTATTCTACTGATAAACCTTAGTATAAACTTATACTATGGTAAGAAAAACATACAATTTGAGTATATGTCAAAAGTTAATTAATGTCCCAAATTTCCTGGATGTTTTATTTTAAAAACAGTTTAGCTTTAGCATTTTCTTTGACGAATGAATCAATTTCTTTTATGGTATCTTATACACCTGAAATTCTCCATTCCATCTCTGTATTCTTTTGGCAATTCCTAGGTTTTCCTGTTTTCATTCCTAGGTTTCCACCTCCAGAATTTTTTCAGATTTTGTTTTCTTACTTGCTTCTGTTTCTACTTTCAGGTCTTGAACAGTTTTATACATTTCTTTCCCTTGTTTGATTGTCTTCTCTGTATTTTTTTATATTTAAAGAAGGAGGCCCCAAGAAGTACATGGAGTTGACTTTAGACTCCTAGAAGTGTAGGAAATATGGAACCCAAAGTGGCTACCTCCTATAGTCAGGCAGGACTCACAGTACAGGGATAAGCACAACAAGCTACCCACAAAACTTTTACCTAAAATATGTCCTGTCTGCAAGAAGTGCAGGAAAAAGATGGAGCAGAGACTGAGGGAATAATCAACCAATGACTTGCTCAAATTGAAACCCATCCCACAGACAAGAACCAATACCTGACACTACTAATACTCTGTTACTGTGTCAACTTTCCTTTGAAAGACTCCACCCAACAACTAATAAAAACAGACCCAGAGACACACAGTCAAACAATAGATGGAGTTCAAGAATCTTGTAGAAAAGTTGGGAGATAGACTGAGTGACTGAAAAGAAATAGAGTCTCCACAGGAAGACCAAGAGTCAACCAATCTAAAACCTTGGATGTTCCCAGGGACTTAACCACCAACCAAAGAACAAGCATGGGCTGGATTTAGCCTGCCCCAATACCTGCACATATTTATCAGATGTACAGCCTAGTCTTCATGCTGGTACCCCAACAACTTGAGTAAGGGCTGTCCCTGAATCTGTTGCCTGCCTGTGTATCCCATTCCCTTAACTGGGCTCCCTTGTTTGTCCTCAGTGAGAGAGGTTGCACAGTAAATTGATGTACCAGGTATGATTTCCAAAGGAGTTGGAGACTCCCCCTTCTCAGAGAAAAAGGGGAGGGTGAGTCAGGGTGGAGCAGCATTAACAGGGAACTGGAAATAGACAGGGGCTGACATTGTGGTATAAGTGAACGAATGAATGAATGAGTGAATGAATGAATAAATAAATAAATAAATAAATAAATAAATAAATAAAGGAAATGTAAATTGAGAGTGTCCACTGCCAAAAGTTAAGGAAAATATGTAAACTTAGATTGTACAAATTATTTAACCCAGTATGTTTATAATGCTACTTATTGTGTTGCCATAATTTAGTATTTTGTCATGATATTAAAATAATAATGTGATATTATTAATGAGATATCTTCGTTTAATTTTTTCTTCCTCTTCCTTATTAGCTATTGCCTTACTTTAAGAAACTGAAAATTACTACCCATGATGGAGCAGAAATAGAACTTAATGGCAATGGAGATGTAGACAGTGGGTATTATGATATCCTCAATTGGCACATGGGTGATGCTGGAGAAATCACCTTTGTCAAGGTTGGAGAATACAGATTTAATTCTACAAAATATGAACTTGTTCTTCCAAAGAACTCATCGTTGTTTTGGAACACTGAATCTTCAAGGGTTAGTTGGTCTGACATATTTTGTTTATATGTAGACAGAAAACTCTATTTTTTCAGGCACTAAATAAATGCAAAACACCTAACATTTTTGCCATATTCCAAGTGAATTTCCTTAGTGTAGCATGTTTTTCATGTTGTTCTTTGTTCTAGTTATAATTTAAAGAATCCATGCTTTACTAAAATATTTTACTAAAATTTTAATATATATGGCCACTCCCATAATTTCTGTGTAACTTTTAACCCAGCACATCTTGAAGGCAGGACAAATTTTGTAGTTGAAATATTATGTGGCTGTGTTGGTACCTAATCCCTTCAATTGCTTGGTTAAAGGAAATAGCCATTTAAGGCTTCACATCCTCCACTGCTAGGAGCCTTAGCTAAAATCATTCTCTTATATTCCTGGGAGTTTCCATTACACTGGGTTACTAGTTTGTCCCCTAGATGGTTTCCAATTCCAGTTAGCTGTCTCAGAATTCTCTCTCTCCATCCTCCCCCATTTGTTCCCTCCTATTCCTATTTTTCCCACCATCCTGCACCCAGGATGTCTATTTTATTTCTCCTTCCCAGAGAGATCCATGCATCCTCCCTTGGGCTCTCCTTGTTACTTAGTCTCTCTGGGTATGTGGATAGTAATAGGGTTATCATTTACTTTACAGCTAATGTCCACTCATAAGTACACGTTATGTTTGATTTCTGGGTCAGGGTTACAACACTGGATTCTTTTCTAGTTCCATCTATTTGCCTCTAATTTTCATAATATACTTGTTTTTAACAGCTGAGTAATACATTATTTAAATGTGCCATATTTTTATACATTTTATAGTAGAGGGACATGTAGGTTGTTTCCACTTTCATGCTATTATGATTATGCTACTATAAACATAATTGAGCAAGTGTCCTTGTGGTATAATGAAGTGTCCTTTAGGTACATGCCCAGGAGTGTTACAACTGAGTCTTCAGGTAGGTTGTTTTCCAACTTTCTTGGAAACTGCCATATTGATTTTCAATGTGGCTGTTCAAATTTTCACTCTTACCAGCAATGGAGGAACATTCCCTTTGCTCCACATCATTGCCAACGTGAGCTGTCACTTGTGGTTGTGACCTTATCCATTATAAAAGTGTAAGATGGAATCTCAAAGTCGGTGTGATTTGCAGTTCATGATGGCTAAAGAAGTTGAACATTTAAGTGTTTATTGACATTTGAGATTCATCTCTTGAGAGCTCTCTGTTTAGATCTCTACTCAAGTTTTAATTGACACAGTAGTGGATGATCACAGTCAGCTATTGGATGGTTCACAGGGCACACAAAGGAGGGGCTAGAGAAAGTACCCACGGAGCTAAAGGGATCTGCAGCCCTATAGGTGGAACAACAATATGAATTAACAAGTACCCGGAGCTCCTGTCTTTAACTGCATATGTATCAGAAGATGGCTTAGTCAGCCATCAGTGGAAAGAGAGGCCCATTGGTCTTGCAAACTTTATATGCCTCAGTACAGGGGAACGCCAGGGCCAAGAAGTGGGAGAGAAGTGGGGGGATTTGAGGGACTTTTGGGATAGCATTGGAAATGTAAATGAAGAAAATACCTAATTTAAAAAAAATGAAAAAAAAAACAAAGATAGAAAAATAGGGGAGCATGTGTCCTGACTACATGTTGGAGCATCTTCTGGGTATATGCCGAGGAGTTGTATACCTTGTTCCTCAGGTAGTACGATGCTCAATTTTTCTGAGGAACCACCAAACTGATTTCCAGAATGGTTGTACCAGCTAGCAATCTCTCCTGCAATGGAGGAGAGTTCCTCTTTTTTCACATCCTCCCAGCACCTGCTGTCTCCTCAGTTTTTGATCTTAGCCATTCTGACAGGTATAAGGTGGAATCCTAGTGTCATTTTGATTTGCATTTCCCTGATGACTAAGGATGTTGAACATTTCTTTAGGTGCTTCTTGACCATTCAAGTTTGCTCAGTTTAGAATGCTCTCTTTAGCTGTGTACCCCTTTTTAATTGGGTTATGTGGTTCTCTGGAGTCTAACTTGTTGAATTCTTTGTATATATTGGATATTAGCCCTCTACCAGATGCAGGATTGGTAAAGATCTTTTCCCAGTCCTTTGGTTGTAGTTTTGTCCTATTGACAGTGTCCTTTGTCTTACAGAAACTTTGCAATTTTATGAGGTCCCATTTGTCCATTCTTGATCTTATAGCATAAATTTTTGATGTTCTGTTCAGGAAAATTTCCCCTGTACTCATGTGTTCAATGTTTTCCCCAACTTTCTCTTCTATAAGATTCAGTCAGTGTATCTGGTTTTATTAGAATCACTATATCAGATTTCTCTGTGGATCCATTTGCGTAGAAAAATCTTTTTCCAACACTTTACTATGAAGTAATGCCTATTGTTGATGATGGGGTATGTTTCTTGTATGCAGCAGAAGAATGGATCCTGTTTTAACATTCATTCTCTTAACCTGTATCTTTTTTACTGGATAATTGAGTCCATTGATATTGAGAGACATTAATAGTAAATGGTTGTTAATTCCTGTTATTTTGATTGTGGTGGTGGTTGTGTGAAAATGAGTGTACGTGTGTGTGTATTTGTGTGTGTGTTTCCCTTATTTTGATTTTGTTAATACAATAGTATTTATTTCCAGTGATTTCATGGGTATATTTAATCTCCTTAGGTTGGAAATTTCCTCCTACTACCTGTTGTAGGGTTTAATTTAAAGAGATATCCTGTATATAATTTACTTTGTCATGGAATATCTTGTTTCCTATATTTATGGTGATTGAAAGTTTTGCTGAGTACACACATCCAGACCCCTTTGCCTTTTATAGTCACCATTGAAAAGCTGGATGTAATTCCTTTTTGTTTTGTTTTGTTTGTTTTTTTGTTTTTTGCTTTTTTTGGTGGGGGGGGGGGTGTTAAGACAGGGTTTCTCTGTGTAGCCCTGCCTATCCTGAAACTGTTTCTGTGAACAGGCTGGCCGTGAACTCAGAAATCTGCCTGCCTCTGCCTCCCAAGTGCTGGGATTAAAGATGTGTGCCACCACTGCCCAGAGTGTATAATTCTAATATGGTCTTTGCTAGCTTCCAGATTCATTCTGCACAAAACTGTGTGCTCCAGGGACCCGAAAGGGGATTCGACCGGGACAACCCCTATGCTGCTTTGCTTGTATCCCATGTGCTGATGGATATGTGTCAGAGAAACCAGGTAATGATAGGGACTTTTGAATTGGTAGTAATATGGTTAAATTAACAAGGGGGGGGGTCAGGGAGCTTCTTATAAGTCTTTATAAAAAGATATAAGCAGCCTATAACAAAACTCAAGAAACCTATACAATTTAACACTGTGCAGTTTGACCAAAGGAAAATATTAGTTTTCACTTCTGTTATAAGACAAGATCTACCACAATAAAGTTCGTAAAGAAACACCAAAGAAAATAAATAAAATGTGAAATACAAATACATTCATAAAATCTTCAAATTACTTGCTTTTTTGGTCATATTCAGCACCTATTGAAGTTGGAGAAAAGTCACCAATTGTCTTAAGGTTCTAAGCACAGGAAGCACATGCTTGCACACTTGCTGCAGAAAGAACTCCTATGAGAGCCTGCTCAGTTGCTCATCTCTGGAGGTGACTTAAGTAGACTTGGTTTTGTGTCCAGTGTTGGACCAAGTTTATTTATATTTCCATTTGACTTTTGGTTGAAAAACCAAAGATTAGCTTTTCATTTCACAGATGGTTTCCAGAGTTATTGTGTAAAATATAATAAAATGGTCTGGGATGGAAAACAAGCACAGTGTAAACTACACAACTCCCTGGGACCAGCTCCCCAAGACTCCACACAGAATTGTACTCAGAGATGTCATGACCAGGAGTCAGAGTGAGTCTCTTTTTTTGTCAATAGGACAAAGAGAATGTGATCCATGCGGTGAAGATGACTGGTCCAATGCAGAGAAGAGCAAGTGTGTGCCAAAGCATGTGGAATTCCTTGCTTATGAAGAGGCACTGGGGTTCACCCTTGTCATCCTTTCCATCTTTGGGGCACTTGTGGTCTTGGCAGTCACTGTTGTGTACGTAATCCACAGACACACTCCATTGGTGAAAGCCAATGACCGGGAGCTGAGCTTTTTCATTCAGATGTCTCTGGTCATCACTGTGCTGTCTTCTTTGCTGTTTATAGGCAAGCCATGCAACTGGTCCTGCATGGCCCGCCAGATCACTCTGGCACTGGGCTTTTGCCTTTGTCTGTCTTCCATTCTAGGAAAGACTATTTCACTCTTTTTTGCCTACAGGATTTCCTTATCCAAAACCCGCCTTATATCTATGCATCCCATTTTTCGAAAATTAATTGTACTGATCTGTGTTATAGGGGAGATTTGTGTATGTGCAGTATACTTGGTGTTGGAGCCTCCAAGCCTGTTCAAGAACATTGAAATTCAAAATGTAAAGATCATCTTTGAATGCAATGAAGGTTCTATAGAGTTTCTGTGCTCCATTTTTGGGTTTGATGTTCTTTTGGCTCTGCTGTGTTTTGTTACCACCTTTGTGGCTCGCCAGCTGCCAGATAACTATTATGAAGGGAAATGTATCACTTTTGGAATGCTGGTCTTTTTCATTGTCTGGATCTCTTTTGTCCCTGCTTACTTGAGCACCAAAGGCAAATTCAAAGTGGCTGTGGAAATATTTGCCATTTTGGCATCCAGCTATGGCTTGTTAGGCTGTCTATTTCTTCCCAAGTGCTTCATTATCTTGCTGAGGCCAAAG
Source organism: Mus musculus (assembly GCF_000001635.26). Taxonomy (NCBI): domain Eukaryota; kingdom Metazoa; phylum Chordata; class Mammalia; order Rodentia; family Muridae; genus Mus; species Mus musculus. Next base: position 64,339,687 of record NC_000069.6, on the reverse strand, counting down.
AGGAACACTGATGAAACTGTTGGTGGAAGAGTCCCCACTGTTGACAGGAGCATCCAGCTGACCTCAGCTTCTGTGAGCAGTGAGCTTAACAGCACTACAGTGTCCACTGTTCTGGATGAGTAGAGCAGTGAGATCCATGTGACATGCAAGGATGTCACCTTAGATGATATCCTGGCTCAACCTTCCCTTTTATGTTTAATCTGAAGTAGCTTCTGTTGTGGTAGTGTAATATTGGTTGTGGTTGTGTTGTAATTTTAACATGGTGAATGATATCTTGTTCTGTGACATGTCATTTATCATTGATTGGAGTATCGCTTATGATTTAAATTAGAAAGCATATCATTGGGATTTTAAAGTAGAAGGTATAACTAAAACTAATAGAAAAGAAAGTGGGGAAGAGACTTAAGCACACTGGCACAGGGGGAAATTTCCTGACAGAAAACCAATAGCTTATGCTCTAAGATCAAGAATTGGCAAGTGAGACCTTGTAAAATTGCAAAGCAATTTTAAGGCAAAGGACAGTGTCAATAGGACAAAACTGCAACCAACAGATTGGGAAAAGATGTTTACCAACTCCACATCTGTTAGAGGGTTAATATCCAATTCATAGAAAGTACTCAACAAGTTAGACTCTGGAGAACCAAAAAACCCTATTAGAATGGGTTATAGAACTAAACAAAGACTTCTCACCTGAGGAATACCAAGTGGTGAGACACACCTAAAGAAATCCTTAGTCATCAGAGAAATGCAAGTCAAAACAACCCTGAGATTCCACCTCATACCAGTCAGAATGGCTAAGATAAAAAACTCAAGTGACAGCAGATACTGGTGAGGATATGGAGAAAGAGGAACACTCCTCCATTGCTGGTGAGATTGCTAGCTGGTACAACCATTCTGGAAATCAGTTTAACAGTTCCTCAGAAATTTGGCCATATACAACCTGAGGACCCAGCAAAACCATTCCTCTGCATATACCCCGAAAATGCTCCAACATGTAATAAGGACACATCCTCCTCTATGATAATAGCAACCTTATGTATAGTAGCCAGAGGCTTGTAAAAACCCAGATTCCATCAACAGAAAAATAGATACAGAAATTGTGCATTTACATTATGGAGTACTACTCCACTATTAAAAACAATAAATTTATGAAATCCTGAGGCAAATGGGTGGAACAAGGTAATATTATTCTCAGTAAGGTAACCCAATCACGAAAGAACACCCGTAGTATGTGCTCATTGATATGTGGATATTAGCCCAGAATCTTGTAATACCCATGATACAATTCACAGGCCACATGAAGCTAAAGAAGAAGGAAGACCAAATTGTGGAAACTTCTGTCCTTCTTAGAACAGGGAAAAATATCCATGGGAATAGATGAAGAGACAAAGTGTGAAACAGAGACTGAAGGAAATGCCATCCTGAGACTGTTTTACTTGGGCATCAATCTCATATAAAGTCACCAAACACAGACACTATTGTGAATACCAACAAGTACTTGCTGACAAGAGCCTGAATACCTGTCTCCTTAGAGGCTCTCCCAGTGATTGAAAAATATGGAGGTAGATGCTCTTAGTGAACCATTAGACTGAGCATAGGGTCCCCAAAAGAGGAGCTAGAGAAAGTACCCAAGGAGATGAAGGGTTCCCCATAGAGGGAACAACAATATGAATCAACCAGTACTCCCAAAGCTCCCAGGGACTAAACCACCAACCAAAGATTACACATGGAGGGACCCATGGCTCCAGCTGCATATATAGCAGAGGGTGGCCTAGTTGGACATCAATGGGAGGAGAGGCCCTTTGTTCTGTGAAGCCTTGATGTTCCATGGTAGAGGAATGCCAAGACCAGGAAGTGGGGGTAGCAGTGCTGGTGAGGAAAGGTTGGGGGGAGAGCAAGGGAGATTTCTGGACTGGAAACTAGGAAAGGGGATAACATTTGAAATGTTAATAAAGAAAATATCTGAAATGAAAAATTATAAATAAATAAATAGATAGATAAATAAATTATAAATAAATAAATAGAGTAGAGGGTATAAATACTCATGATTCATCAGAATGTTTCAGTGTTCATTTCTTTTCTGAAAGGTTGATAATTGTACTTATGATGTATAGACAAAGCATTCCATAAGACTATCAGTTATATCAGAGACTACATTAACACCTCATACCACAGTGCAGCAAAACTCTCTTGTCTGACACAAGTTCTTCACACTTCTATTTTTATTAACAATGGGCTCTACAACAAAATGTCAATTATATTCCAACATATAATGGAATTTTTTCTTGTGCAAATTTATAGTTTTTTTGTGTTGTTTTGTTTTTCTTTTTCTTTTGTTTTTTTTTGTTGTTGTTGTTGTTGTTGTTGTTTTTTGGTTGTTGTTGATGTTGTTTTGGTTTTTCAAGACAGGGTTTCTCTGTATAGCTCTGGCTGTCCTGGAACTCACTTTGTAGACCAGGCTGGCCTCGAACTCAGAAATCTGCCTGCCTCTGCCTCCCGAGTGCTGGGATTAAAGGCATGTGCCACCATGCCCAGCACATCTTTATAGTTTTAAAATACAATTTTATCTAAATTTTTAGCTACCCTTTGTTGATTAAGCTCATATGCATTTTTATAAAAGAAGCTTATTACAACTAAACATATCTTCTTGTAAAAATGGTAGCAAAATTTATACTATTATTTTATCCTTTACAATCAATGGTTTATCAAATATTAAATATGTCTTGAATCATTGAAAGATAATTTTCTCTTTGGCAAAGCATTCTATCTAAATATTTTCTCATAAAAGTATCTCAGAATTTGGGATGAAATTTTTTTTGCTATGGATGAGCACTTGGGCATTGCGTTGGGGAATACTTTAGTATTAATTTCAGCATGTTGCATCATGTTCTTGTTCTGAGAAGTAGTACGAAGATTAATTGTATGACAAATGAAGCACAAAGCATCTTCATTAGAGCTGACCAAATATATGCAGGATAAGGTTTAACTATTTGTTTGTGTGTGTGTGTGTTTGAGCTACTTAAACACAGACAAGACTAATTTCATGTTAAATAATATTTAGGCTAATTTTTGGTAGTTATTTCTTGCATGAAAATTCCCAATAGGAAACAAATATACTAAGAGAAGGGGTGTTTCATCTCAGATGAACCTCCTTGAAATTTCCCTAGTCTCATCTCTTTGCTTCTCACCTCCTAGTGGGTCTCCAACATAAATAGAGATATCAGAATGCAGATGACATAACTGGACAGTTAAACACCCTCCAAACTGCTTCCATGTTTTAGCAGTTAACCCCTTCAAACCCACAACCATGTAAAACAACTCAGCCCCACTTCTGCAACTCCAGACTCTCCTAACATTTACTTATTTCCTAGTTTGCTTCTCTGTTGCAGTTACAGAACAGTGGCAAAAAATAACTTTGGGTGGACAGGGTGGGTTTTTTGTTTTGTTTTGTTTTTTTGTTGTTTTGTTTTTCATCTAACAACTCCCAGGTCACACTCCATCATGGAAGAAAATCGGAACAGGAACTCACAACAGTAATCAAGAGTCAAGAAGTGATACAGAAGCCATGAAAAAAATCTGCTTACTGGCTCCCTTCAAAACCTTGCTCAGCTTGCTATCATATACAACCCAAGACCTCATGTCCATGGTAAAACCACCCACAGTAGGCTAGGCTCTCCCATATTAATCAAGAAAATGCCCCCACAGATATGCCCAATTTGATTGAAGCAATTCCTTTGGCGAAGTGCCCTCTTTCAAGTGACTCAATTTTGTGTTCAAGTTGGTAAGGAGCTCAGGACCTGAAATCACAATCATCTGCACTCTGGAAATCTCTACCCTGAAAAGGACTGCCTGCTAAGAAGTGTTATGTAAATGCAGCCCTTTGTCCAATTCCCTGCCATACACTCCAGAGAGTAGAAGACATCTATCCCTGGATGTGTATCTCCAAACCCTGGCCCCTCCAATAAATCTCTTTGATGAGATTTTCTGCCTGGTGTGACTCTCTCATCTGAAGAAGAAAAGAAGTCATAAAGACAAGGAGCAAAGCAGGAGCATGACTGAGGCTCCTGAGCTCCTCAGCTCAGCTAGGGATATACTACCTTGGGAGCTACAATGCCTCTGCTGAGGAATTTTCCTTTCAGCACTGTGGTTCCTGGGCTCCTTCTCATGATGCTCTTACACTGGGACACTGTCCCACCCCAGAGATGTGTGGTTCCCAGGCACCAGTGTCTCAGGATGCCCTTCTCAAGGACACTGACCTAATTCAGAGCTCTGTGGTTCCCAGGCACCAGTGTCTCAGGATGACCTTCCACTTTTCCTTCAGAGATTGCCTGAGCTTTTGAGTCCCAGGACACCCTTCCACTTGAGCAAAAAGCACATTAAGGTTTTAAATTAGGATATTATTAACACACATTAAGTAGTCACACATTAATTAACAATATTAATGAGCAAGGAAAGTATTGTGCAATAAATAGGTGAGTAGATGCCCATATAGAAAATACTGGTATGCAGCGTCCCTCAAGGAAATGTGATCACTTTGACTTTTACCAAGGCTTTATATAAACTTCTCATTTAAATTATGGGAAGGTTATTACCTATATCTGGTCTAGAATAATTGTTCCTGTTAAATCAGTAAATAATACCTGACTTTCCCTTCTTAGCTAGTCATCATGGTTTCACTTTCTGCTGTGACACACCTGCAGAAGAAATCTCTGCAAAGTTCAAAAAATTGAAAATCACAAATATTCAGCTCTTTTGAAAACATATCACACTCTGATCTTCTTATACTTCTATAGCCAAATGTACACTTGCAGCTTATACTGTCCACAGTTCTATAAATTCTGTTTGCAACATATTTGACTCGCATGCTTATAAAAATATATAGGTCATTTTTATGTTTCATGTCAAGGAGACTGAATACATATCTATAATATTTACTTATGGGAAGTAAAATTACAGTAATGGTATGGTCAGAGGCAGTTATCTCTCATTGTATGACATTAAAAACTATTTTTAAGAAGTCTTACATACTGGGGTGGAAAGATGGCTCGGGGGTTATGAGCACTGCCCGCACTTCCAGTGATTATGAGTTCAATTCTCAGTAAACACATGGGAGCTCACAACCATCTGTAATGAGATACCATGCCCTCTTCACACAATGAGAAGACTAGACCTACGGATAATAAGAGTAGATGAGAATGAAGATTTTCAACTCAAAGGACCGGCAAATATCTTCAACAAAATATAGATCCTCCATATCCATCCATTTGCCTAAGCATTTCATGAATTAATTGTTTTAAATAGCTGAGTAGTACTCCATTGTGTAAATGTACCACATTTTCTGTATCCATTCCTCTGTTGAGGGGCATCTGGGTTCTTTCCAGCTTCTGGCTATTATAAGTAAGGCTGCTATGAACATAGTAGAGCATGCATCCTTATTACAAGTTGGAACATCTTCTGGGTATATGCCTAGGAGAGGTATTGTTGGATCTTCCTGTAGAACTATGTCCAATTTACTGAGGAACCACCAGACTGATTTCCAGGGTGGTTGTACCAGTTTGCAATCCCACCAACAATGGAGGAGTGCTCCTCTTCCTCCACATCCTTGCCAGCATCTGCTGTCACCTGAATTCTTTATCTTAGCCATTCTGACTGGTGTGAAGTTGAATATCAGGGCTGTTTTGATTTGCATTTTCCTGATTATTAAGGAATGATGTTGATGGAAAGATCTCCCATGCTCATGGATTGGCAAGATTAACATAGTCAAAATGGCTATCTTGTGGAAAGCACTCTACAGATTCAATGCAATCCCCATCAAAATTTCATCTCAATTCTTCACCGACTTAGAACGGGAAATTTGCAAATTCATCTGGAACAACAAAAAATTATTCTGAACAATAAAAGAACCTATGGTAGAATCACCATGCTTGACCTTAAGCTGTACTACAGAGCCATTGTGATAAAAAACTGTACGGTACTTGTACAGTGATAGACAGATAAATCCATGGAGTAGAATTGAATACTCAGAAATGAACTCACACACCTATATTCACTTGATCTTTGACAAGGGAGCTAAAACCATCCAGTGGGAAAAAGTCAGCATTTTCAACAAATGGTGCTAGCACTACTGGTGGTTATCATGTAGAAGAATGCAAATTGATATATTTTTATCTCCTTGTACAAAGCTCAAGTCCAAGTGGATCAAGAAACTCCACATAAAGCCAGAGACACTGAAACTTATAGAGGAGAAAGTGGGGGAAAGCCTCGAAGGTATGGGCACAGGGGAAAAATTTCTGAACAGAACAGCAATGGCTTGTGCTGTAAGATTGAGAATCAACAAATCGGATCTCATAAAATTGCAAAGCTTCTGTAAGGGAAAAGCCACTGTCAATAAGACAAAAAGGCCACTAACTGATTGGGAAAGGATTTTTACCAATTCTGAATCAGATAGGGGACTAATATCCAAAATATATAAAGAACTCAAGAAGATGGACTCCAGAAAATCAAATATACCTATCAAAAAATGGGGTACACAGCTAAACACATAATTCTCAACTAATGAATACTGAATGGCTGAGACACAACTTAAAAAAAATGCTCTGTCTTAAATCCTAATAAAATGGTTTCCAATTTCAATCAAAAGTGACATTCTAATCTATGTTGAATGGCATGACACAGAACAAAGTATCATTCACCAGGTTAACGTTACATCAACATACCTACCACCAATATTAGCCTACAACATCAGCAGCTACTTCAGATAAAACATAAAAGGGAAGGTTGAGCCAGAATGTCCTCCAAAGTGACATCCTTGCCTGTCACATGGAGTTCACAGCTCTACTCATCCAGAAAATTGGACTCTTTGATGTTCTTACACTCACTGTTCACTGAAGCTGAAGTCAGCTCAATGTTCCTGTCAACAGTGGGGACTCCTCCACCAACAGTTTCATCAGTATTCCTCTTTGGCCTCAGCAAGATAATGAAGCACTTGGGAAGAAATAGACAGCCCATCAAGTCACAGCTGGATGCCAAAATCGCAAATATTTCCACAGCTACTTTGAATTTTCCTTTGGTGCTGAAGTAGGCAGGGACAAAAGAGATCCAGACAATGAAAAATACCAGCATTCCAAAAGTGATACATTTCCCTTCATAATAGTTACCTGGTCTGGCAGCTGGCGAGCCAAAAAGGTTGTAAGAAAACACAGCAGAGCCAGAAGAACACCAAACCTAAATATGGAGCACAGAAACTCTATAGAACCTTCACTGCATTCAAAGATGATCTTTGCATTTTGAATTTCAATGTTCATGAACATCCTTGAAAGGTCCAACACCAAGTATACTACACATACACAAATCTCCCCTACAACACAGATCAGTACAATTAATTTTTGAAAAATGGGTTGCATAGAAACAAGACAAGTTTTTGATACAGAAATCTTGTAGGCAAAATGAGTAAAATAGTCTTTCCAAGAATGGAAGATGAAAAAAGCAAAAGCCCAGTGCCAGAGTGATCTGGAGGGCCATGCTGGACCAGTTGCATGGCTTGCCTATGAATAGCATGGATGACACTACTGTGATATCTTCACTGCATGCATCATATTCCCTTTGGCCTATTGAAAAAAAAAGTAACAAAAAACAAAAAACAACAACAACCACCACAAAAAAAAAAAAAAAAAGAAAGAAAAAAACAGAGAATTGACTTCAGGGGTACCGAGTCATCACCTTTAATGGTCTACAGTCTACGGAACTTAAAAACTTGAACAAAATTTTCTGGAAATATGTTGTACAATAGATATAATATCTTATATTTAATAGTGGGAACATATTCTTGGTGTCTATAGATGTAGTGACAGTTTGAGGGTTGTTTTCAACTTCAGGACTTGAACATTTCTTTTCAACACACTCTTTCTTGAACTGGTCTTTTCAATTGATAATCTCCTTTTATTCTCCTCCAACTGTTTATTGAAGAAAGATGTCTGTTTCTTTATCAACTCCAGCACAGCACAGGTATGAGAAAATCACAGCTTCTAAAATGAAACAATCAAAATGACTGGGACACAGCTGGGCAAACTCTTTGTGTGTTCAGCCTCTCATACGATATCCCTTCATGGAGGAGAATAAAGCATATGCCCAACCAAATGTCCCCAACTCTTGATGCTCCTTTGAATGAGTGATGAGGATGATGATGGGAAGGAAAACAAAACCACCAGTCATGGTCCCTGGCACTAAGAAGGTTAGGACTGGAGGAAGGTTCTAAGAGCAAGCATTGGTGAATAAGGAAAAACTAGTTGAATTGAGGTTATGGTAGATGATAGAATGGTTCCATTTAGTGTTAATTTTAAAAATAAGGTCAATAGTTGTGTTTACTTTCAACCACTCTAACCTGTGGTCTAAATACCTCTGAGTAGATATCTGTGTGGGGCCTGGGGGAACTGTTGCCAGGGAGGTGTGCAGGTTACAGGCTGCTTATACAATCACAGACCATTTTATCATTTTTACTTGATTACTCTTGAGGGGCTATGTAACAAAGGGCAAGAACATTTTCAGTTCTTCAACCAAAAAAACAAACAGAAATATAAATAAAGCTGATCCAACACCTTACACAAAACCAAGGCTGCCTAAGTCACCTCCAGAGATTTGCAACTGAACAGGCTATCATAGCAGCTCATTCCACAGCAACTGTGCAATGCTGAACTTTCAGTGCTTAAAACTTTAAGACAATTGGGTGATCTTTTCCCAACTACAATAAGTGCTGAATCTACTTAAAAAGCAAGTAATTAGAAGATTTTATTAATTTATTTATATTTCACATTTTATTTATTTTGTCTGGTGTTTATTTATGAAATTCATAGTGGTAGGTCTTGTCTTATATCAGAAGTGAAAACTCATATTTTCTTTTGGTCATACTGCACTCAGGAAAATTTTATGGGTTTTATGAATTTTTGTTATACTCGGCTTCTAAAGATTTATAAATAGTTCTCCTGACACCCTCTTTTTAATTTAACTGTATTACTCCCAATGCAAAAATGGCCATCTCTACCTGGTTTCTCTGACACATATCCATCAACACATGAGAGTCAATCAAAGCAATATATTCATTGTCCTTGGTGAACCCCTTTCTGTGTACCTGGAGGACACACTTGTGTTCAGAATTAATCTGGATGCTAGCAAATGCAAAGGTAGTAGGTATTTTAAAAGCCTCAAAAATTTTCCACTTGTGAAATGTTGAAAGTTTTCGTTTGCATTTCCATGGAGACACATGTCCTATTAATAAAAGATATCAGCCCAGGAGTCTGAGCAAAGAGAGCAAACAAAGCATGACAATATGGAGAGCCTAGAAAGAACTTTGGCTAAAGGACAATCTTTTGACCTACTCTGGAATTGCTGAACTAAATGTAGTGACAGTTCTTTATCATCTTGATGATCAAGAGTAAACTAATACCATATGAGATATTGAAGATGGGACAGTTTGCTTAGTCTGTTCCTGTTTAAAATAATTTAACACTCTAATTATCTTCCTGAAAACCTGAAAGGTATTTCCTCTCAACATAATCACCCCAACATAATATTAAAATTAACGATGTTTCATAAATGGTAAAAATAAAATTAAGTCAGTTCCAAGGAGAAAATTTAAAAAACATAACAGAACTTCATAAGAGTAATAGTCCAGAAACATTTTCTTGCTAAGTCAATTTAAAAATTTTCGTGTCAAACGCAACCCTCCTTTCATAGCATATAGATGTATACAAAGATGTATACTTTGAAATACTGAATAAGGGTGATATTCACAAATAAATTTATATTGTATTCTAGGAATAAGAAAGTATTTGTTTTTTACTTAAATTTTTCAAATAGTATATCTCGATGGTCTTTTTCTCCCTCTTTCTACCTTAGATCTTCCCCTTCTCACTGCCCATGTACCTTCATATTTTTTCTTCTCTCTGACTCTTTTTTTTCTTTCTTTCTTTCTTTCTTTCTTTCTTTCTTCCTTCCTTCCTTCCTTCCTTCCTTTCTTTCTTTCTTTCTTTCTTTCTTTTTGTTTTTTGTTTTTCGAGACAGGGTTTCTCTTTTTAGTCCTGGCTGTCCTGGAACTCACTCTGTAGACCAGGCTGGCCTCAAACTCAGAAATCTGCCTGCCTCTGCCTCCCAAGTCCTCTCCTGGGATAAAAGGCATGTGCCACCACGCCCAGCTTTCATCACTCTGTTTCTTAAGAAAGGAGAAATTAAAACAAAAAAAGCAAAATGCAAAACAAGCAAATAAAATATAATAAGACAAAATAAATTCCAAAGCAAAACAACTATCTGAATACACACACACACACAGGAATTCATTTACTATTAGTCAACTATTTCTGGGCATGGGATCTGCCCTGAAGTGTGGTTGATATGTCCAGTAACATTCAGTTGAAGAAAATTGATATTCCTTTTTTGCCAGCAACTGAAAATAGTATTTTCGTAAGTGGTAGACCTAGTAGCTAATTCGCTCTTCCAGTAATGGGATCACACCAGAGTTGACCTGTAAAGCTCATGTCATTCATACCCCTGCACACTCCTCATCACTACATAAAATAGAAAAATTAATTTAAAAAGGGGGGTCAAAAATAACTACGGTCTGAGTACTTGAGAAAGTAACATACTGAAAATAATAGTTAATAACAAAATCTAAGGAAATATTACAAATGCTAAAAATATGAATCAGGTTATATTTTAAATAAGTTTTATACAGGAAAACTGATTTGTAATTATAATTTCTCAGATTTTCACATTTCATTGGTGGTGCACACCTTTAATCCCAGCACTTGGGAGGCAGAGGCAGGTGGATTTCTGAGTTCAAGGCCAGCCTGGTCTACAGAGTGAGTTTCAGGACAGCCATGGCTACACTGAGAAACCCTGTCTGAAAAACATAAAAGTATATCATAATGTCCATATTTCAAATATCCATCATCTAATCTACCTATCATAATCAGGTTCAAGAACTACCCATTTTTCCTCATGTGATTTAAACTTATTTTCTTTCATATAGTACATTAGTTAGAATGCAACAATAGAAGAAAACATTTTGTAAAAATTTCAATTGTCTTAAAAATAATTTTATATACAAATTCATTTCAAATACATATTTAATTCATGAAATTTCAGTGTGCTTTGTTGGTCTCTATTTTTTAATGTACTATGACAGTCTCTATCTGCATGTATAAATGAAACTTCAAGCATGGTTGGCAATATAATGATGTACTTTAAATGTAAATGCAGTATAAAGATTTTACTCAAAAGTTCCTTGCAAGGTAGTAGAAGCTGCTGTCATATAAACTAGTCAAAGTCAGAATATGGGAAATATACGCATGATTCTGATGCTTTGATCTGGAATCTGTATGAGAAACACAATTGATAGTTCAATCAATAAAGATTCTAGCTGTCAATGGCTGGGCAGAAGAAGTGGGACTTCCAGGTTCCAGCAGGCAGGCTAGGAGATGCAAGGAAAGAAAAATTTGCCATGCTTTGGAGGGAAAGAGAGCTACCAGCCATGTGAGATCTCTTGTGGAGTGACCATTGTCAGCTTTCCCGACTGGGCCTGGAATAGCATGTAGGAGATTAAAAAGGCAACTAACCTAAGGGCAGATTTAGGGTGCTGAGCAAAGAGAATAAAATCAGCCATTTAAGTTGAGGGCAGACTTAGAGATGTTGATCTAGTTCTAAAGCTGAAAGCATAATTAGAGGTGTTCAGTTGAGGATGAAGGTAAGGGCATGTTAGTGAAGGTAAGCTTAGAAGGGCCCGACCATTAAGCTAAAAAGTATATAAAAGAATATGTGTGTGTGTGTGTGTGTGTGTGTGTGTGTGTGTGTGTTTCATTTGAGGATTATCCATAGATCCAGGGTAGCTCCTGGGCAGTGGCTAGTAGCAAAGGTCTGTCCAGAGTTTAAGGTAGGTAGTAGAGACTTCAGGTTATAAGGAAATAGTAGATTTCAAACCTAAAACAAAGGGGAAGGAAGAGCTCAGAAATCCAGAGGGGAAAAGAAACCATATGTAGAAGGTAGGGGAAAAAAAAAACAGAAAAGAAAAAGGTCTTCCAGTCGGTTCCAGCACGGGGTCAATTTGGGCACAAAGTCAGTGGACACACCCAAGGTTCCCTAGAGGACTCTCTACATGATCTTAGGACCACCGGTGAGTGGAACACGACTTCTGTTCCAATCCAATCATGTGGGACCTGAGACAGCATTAGGAAAGCAGGAAACCTGGCCTGACCAGTATCACAAGTCCCTTCTGGTCGACGCCCGCACTGGGTCACCTGGGCACAGAGTCGGCGGACACCCCCAAGGTCCCTAGAGGACAGATTCTGAGACAGACACCATTTTGGGCTCCAGATATCCGTGCACCTTCCCTGCAAGAGGACAGGTGTCCACCCGGCCTGGGAGGACTTTGCCTGAGCACCTGGGGGAGCCGTCTTGTTCCCAGATCCCTTCCAGACTAGTCTGTGCAGGTGAGAGTGTGGACTATAGAAGTTAAGAGCTTCTGTGACAGGCCGAAGCAACACAGCTTCTGGGACAGGTCCGGTTTCAGGCCTTCATCTTCTGCCAGGAGGGAGGTCTGAACTCCAGATATCTGTACACCTTCCCTGTAAGAGGAGAGCTTGCCTGCAGAGAGTGCTCTGACCACTGAAACTCAAAGGAGAGAGCTAGTCTCCCAGGTCTGCTGATAGAGGCTAACAGAATCACGAGAGGAACAATCTCTAACCAGAGACAACTATAACAACTAACTCCAGAGATTACCAGATGGCGAAAGGCAAACGTAAGAATCTTGCTAACAGAAATCGAGACCACTCACCATCATCAGAACGCAGCACTCCCACCTTGTCCAGTCCTGGGCATCCCAACACACCCGAAAACTAGATCCAGATTTAAAAGCATATCTCATGATGATGGTAGAGGACATCAAGAAGGACTTTAATAACTCACTTAAAGAAATACAGGAGAACACTGCTAAACAGGTAGAAGACCTTAAAGAGAAAGCACAAAAATCCCTTAAAGAATTGTAGCAAAACATGACCAAATAGGTGATGGAAATGAATAAAACCATCCAAGACCTAAAAAGGGAAGTAGACCCAATAAAGAAAATCCAAAGTGAGGCAACGCTGGAGATAGGAACCCTAGGAAAGAAATCTGGAACCATAGATGTGAGCATCAGCAACAGAATATAAGAGATGGAAGAGAGAATCTCAGATGCAGAAGGTTACATAGAGAATATCAGCACAACAATCAAAGAAAATACAAAATGCAAAAAGATCCTAACACAAAACATCCAAGAAATCCAGGACACAATGAGAAGACCAAACCTACAGATAATAGGAGTAGATGAGAATGAAGATTTTTCAACTTAAATGGCCAGCAAATATCTTCAAGAAAATTATAGAAGAAAACTTCCCAAACCTAAAGAAAGACATGCCCGTGAAGGTACAAGAAGCCTACAAAACTCCAAATAGACTGGACCAGAAAAGAAATTCCTCCCGACAAATAATAATCAGACCAACAAATGCACTAAATAAAGAGAGATATTAAAAGCAGTAAGGGAGAAAGGTCAAGTAACATATAAAGGCAGGCCTATCAGAATTACCCCAGACTTTTCATCAGAGACTATGAAAGCCAGAAGACCCTGGACAGATGTTGTACAGACACTAAGAGAAGACAAAGGCCAGCCCAGGCTACTATACCCGGCCAAACTTTCAATTACCATAGATGGAGAAAACAAAGTATTCCACGACAAAACCAAATTCACATATTATCTTTCCATGAATCCCGCCCTTCAAAGGATAATAACAACAACAACAACAACAACAAAAACCAATACAAGGACAGAAAACACGCCCTAGAAAAAGCAAGAAAGTAATCCTTCAACAACATAAAAGAAGACAGCCACAAGAACAGAATGCCAACTCTAACAAAAAAATAAAATAGGAAGCAACAATTACTTTTCCTTAATATCTCTTAATATCAATGGACTCAATTCCCCAATAAAAAGACATAGACTAACAGACTGGCTACACAAACAGAACCCACCATTTTGCTGCTTACAGGAAACCCATCTCATGGAAAAAGACAGACACTACCTCAGAATGAAAGGCTGGAAAACAATTTTCCAGGCAAACTCTCTGAAGAAACAAGCTGGAGTAGCCATTCTAATATCTAATAAAATCGACTTCCAACCCAAAGTTATCAAAAAATACAAGTAGGGGAACTTCATACTCATCAAAGGTAAAATCTTCCAAGAGGAACTCTCAATTCTGAATATCTATGCTCCAAATGCAAGGGCAGCCACATTCATTAAAGAAACTTTAGTAAAGCGCAAAGCACACATAGCACCTCACACAATAATAGTGGGAGACTTCAACACACCACTTTCATCAATGGACAGATCCTGGAAACAGAAACTAAACAGGGACACAGTGAAACTAACAGAAGTTATGAAACAAATGGATTTAACAGATACCTCCAGAAAATTTTATCCTAAAACAGAAGGATATACCCTCTTCTCAGCACTTCATGGTTCTTCTCCAAAATTGACCATGTAATTGGTCACAAAACAGGCCTCAACAGATACAAAAATATTGAAATTGTCCCATGCATCCTATCAGATCACCGTGGACTAAGGCTGATCTTCAATAACAACATAAATAATGGAAAGCCAACATTCACATGCAAACTGAACAACACTCTTCTCAATGATACCTTAGTCAAGGAAGGAATAAAGAAAGAAATTAAGGACTTTTTGGCATTTAATGAAAATGAAGCCACAACATACCCAAAATTATGGGACACAATGAAAGCATTTCTAAGAGAAAAACTCATAGCTCTGAGTGCCTCCAAAAAGAAGCTAGAGAGAGCACACACTAGTGGCTTGATAACACACCTAAATGCTCTAGAACAAAAGGAAGCAAATTCACCCAAGAGGAGTAGATGGCAGGAAATAATCAAACTCAGGGGCGAAATCAACCAAGTGGAAACAAGAAGAACTATGTGTTGAGGGCCTCATATAAGCTTTATGTTTGGTGGTCTGTCTATATTGTTTTAGGATTTTTTTTTAAACTTTTTATACATCATTCTGCCTACATGTATGCTTGGCAGCCAGAAAGAGCACCATATTTCACTATAAAAGATACCACGTGGTTGCTGAAAATTGAACTCAGGAAGTTTGGTAGAGCAGTCAGTGCTCTTAACCACTGAACTATCTCCCCTTGCCCCTGCCTACTTCATATATCATAACCTTTTAAAATTTTCACAGCTATGCTAACTATTACTTTTGCTTTATACTATACTTCTTTGTAGCTTTTCTGATTTTAGTTTAATGGGCAATGATGATTCATAACTGGGCAGCAATTGCTGTCATGCATAATTTTTAGACCTATCATGACTTTATTTTATTGCTGTTAAAACAGGATGAATTCTCCTTACTGAGTTGTACTGAGGACAAAGCTTCATTAGAAGTTTTGACAATGAAAGGATTCTGAAATACAATCAGAAGACACATTCAAAAACAACACAAAACCTATGAGAAGGGTCTCTAAGACGTGGTATGGAATGCTTACTTCCAGGCTCAAATTAGCTAATTAGACTTATTAATTCACATATTATTTGCACACACACACACTATATATATATATGACTTCCTAGTCATTAAAAAAAAAAAAAAAAGAGGATCATGGATATTGAAACCCTAGTCCCTCCCAGAGATGTGTATAGTGTTGATGGTTGGTAGGGAAATAGGGGAAAGAAACATCGTTTTCAGTTTTCCATCAGTGGGACAGATAAACACACACCTACACACACAGAAACACACACACTCACTCACACAAACATCAAAGACATCGAAGTACAAAATAGGGAAGAGGGACAAGAGAAGAAAACCAGGTAAATATTATTGGACATGCATAAAACCATCAAAGTATAGCATATTACATGTACATATTATAATAGAAACTATATCTGTTTAATTTAACTTAAATGGAATAAAATGGGGTGATACAGTAATTTAAATTAATGTAAAAAGAAAAAGGAAATTGACTGGGCATTTGTAACACACCTATTTATCCTAATCACTAAGACAGAGACAAGTGAATCTCTTAGTCCAAGGCCAGAATAGTTCAGACAGCTGAGGGATAAACAGAGAAACCTTGTCAAAAGTAAACAAACAAAAAATGAAAGACAGACAGACAGACAGACAGACAGAAAGAAAAAAGTAAAAAGAGAGAGAAAAGGGAGGAAGGAAGGAAGGGAGGAAGGAAGGAAGGAAGGAAGGAAGGAAGGAAGGAAGGAAGGAAGGAAGGAAGGAAGGAATAGAAAAAGAGAAAAAGAGAAAGAGAAAGAGAAAGAGAAAGAGAAAGAGAAAGAGAAAGAGAAAGAGAAAGAGAAAGAGAAAGAGAAAGAGAGAAACAAACAAACAAAGAGGAATTGTATATGTAAGCAAATAGCCACAAAATTAAACACTACACAAGCATCCATCCTTAAGTAGGACAATGAACTGAATATGCACAATGGAAGCCACAGTACACCAGAGAGACAACTCAGTGATAAAGGTACTGGTCACTCAAACTGTGCAACCTGAGTTCAACCCTCAGAACCCACACAAAGGAGAAGAAAACTAATTCTACAGAGTGTCCTCCTACCTTCACAAACACACCATAACATGCATACCTATGTGGCCACTTGCACACAATTGGATGCATACATTCATAAACAAAAAAGTAATAAAAGTATAATTTTAAATTCATTTAAAAGAAGAAATAATAATATCCAATACATACTAATTTTTTAAAATGTTCAAAATCCTTAGCCATCAGGTAAATAAAAGAGTTACAAGATTTTGTATCCTGGGTCTCTCAGAGACCAGTCTACAAAGGAGAGTGCGGGACTTCATCTTCAGCAAGGAGGCAAAGCTGAGCTCTAGACCTTTGTGCACCTTCCCAGCAAGAGGAAAGTGCTCTGACCACTGAGACTCAGGAGAGAGTTGGACTCCCAGGAGTGCTGACAGAGGCTAAAGAATCACAGGAGGAACAAGTTCCAGACAGAGACAGCTAGAACATCTAATAACAGAGATTACCAGATGGGGAAAGGCAAACTAAGTATCTTATTAACAGAAACCAAGACCACCTGGCATCATCAGAACCCAGTACTCACACCACATCGAGTTGTGGATACCCCAACTGCTATGCCCCCTCCAGTGAAGTCTGCTTGATAGGCCAAGAGGCTTGGAAGCACTCACAAGGCAAAGAGTTTAAAGGAAACTATGCCTCCTGGAACCTTGGCATTCTCATAGCCCATATACTCAAACCCTGTCCCCGCATTAGTCTGACGTATGGATCTGTGTGCTTTCTTGTATTATAAGTGCCTTTAAGGACTGATTCTTTTGACATAGGTAAGCCTGCACCAGTGAGTATTCCAATATCTTAGAAAATTCTTGAAGCCCACAGTGAGCTTCTAATTCAGTAAGAATTAGAATTCGAATTCACTTCTAGTAGACACAGTGAAACTAATTAGGCATTACAAAGAATAGAGCTAAAAATGCTCAGGGCTAGTCTGCATAGTGATTACTTGGGACAATAGCCGAGTCTCACCCAAATAAGGGAATACAAAATAGCCTAGCTAGTAGGTGGTGAACCATGAAAGAGTTGGTGGAAGGGAATTACCCTGGGGCAGGTTTCTTCACTAGGCACAAAGGAATAGCATAATCAGGTATTTACTGAAGAACCCCTGGTGGTGGGTTTAACAATAGGCTAGCATTACATTAGAACACTCACCTGGCTCCATTTTAAGTGGTAAACTTGGCCTGTTCCCCACCATCTTTTGATGTATTCATTTCTTTTGTTTTATGTCACATAAACTTGGTGGATGTGTCCACCTGGCTTTCTGTATAAAAAAGTCGAATTTTCATTTGGACAATACATTCAGATTCAACACACTCTTTCCTGTCTGCAGCTGTCTGTCAATACTTGCCGACTCTATTCTCATCTGTCTGAGACTCTGATTCCCAGGAATTGAGGGGGGCGACGAAGCCCAGTTCATGGCACCCAACATACCCGAAAAGCAAGATTCCGATCTAAAATCATATCTAATGATTCTTGTAGAGGATTTTAAAAAGGGCATTAATAACTCACTTAAAGAAATACAAAAGAACACTGCTAAACAGGTAGAAGTTCTTAAAGAGGAAGCACAAAAAAACAAAACAAAACCAAAAAAAAAAAAAAAACCAAAAAAAACCTTAAATAGTTACAGGAAAACACTCCTAAACAGGTAGAAGTTCTTAAAGAGGAAACACAAAAACCCCTTAAAGAATTACAGAAAAAAAAAACCAAAACCACAATAAACAGGTGATGGAATTGAACAAAACCATCCAAAATCAAAAATGGAAGTAGAAACAATAACGAAAATGCAAAGGGAGACAACTCTGGAGAGAGAAATCTGAGGAAAGAAATCAGGAACCATAGATGCAAACATCAGAATACAAGAGATGGAAGAGAGGAAAAAAAAAAAAAAAAAAAACTCAGGTGCAGAAGATTCCATAAAAAAACATGAACACAACAATCAAAAACAAAAAAAGAAAAGCAAAATGCAAAAAGGTCTATTCTCAACAATAAAAGAACCTCTGGTCTAATCACCAAGCCTGATCTTAAGCTGCACTACACAGCTATTGTGGTTAAAAACTGCATGATAATTGTACATAGACAGACAGGTAGATCAATGGAATAGAATTGAAGACCCAGAAATGAACCCACACACTTATGGTGAGTTGATCTTTGACAAAGTAGCTAAAACCATCCAGTGGAAAAAAGACAGCATTTTCAACAAATGGCGCAGGAACAACTGGTAGTTATCATGTAGAAGAATGCAAATAGATCCATTCTTATCTCCTTGTACAAAGTTCAAGTCTAAGTGGATCAAGGAACTCCACATAAAACCTGAGAGACTGAAACTTACAAAGGAGAAAGTGGGGAAAAGACTCAAATATATGCTTCACAACAGAAAAATTCCTAAATAGAACAGCAATGGCTTGTGATGTAAGATCAAGAATCAACAAATGGAACCTCATAAGAGTGCAAAGCTTCTGTAAGGCAAAAGACATGTCAATAAGACAA
The DNA here is from genome assembly GCF_000001635.26 of Mus musculus. NCBI lineage: Eukaryota > Metazoa > Chordata > Mammalia > Rodentia > Muridae > Mus > Mus musculus. The sequence goes on along the minus strand of NC_000069.6, from coordinate 64,320,569 downwards.
AAAGGCCACTAAAAGATTGGGAAAGGATCTTTACCAATCCTAAATCTGATAGGGGATTAATATCTAACTTATACAAATAACTCTAGAAGCTGGACTCCAGAAAATCAAATAACCCGATTTAAAAATGGGGTATAGAGCTAAACAAAGAATTCTCAACTGAGGAATACCTAACGGCTGAGAAGCACCTGAAAACATGTTCAACATCCTTAATCATCAGGGAAATGCAAATCAAAATAACCCTGAGATTCCACCTCACACCAGTCAGAATGGCTAAGATCAAAAATTCAAGTGACAGCAGATGTTGGTGAGGATGCAGAGAAAGAGGAACACTCCTCCATTGCTGGTGGGATCGCAAGCTGATACAACCATTCTGGAAATCATTTTGGCTATTCCTCAGTAAATTAGATATACTGGAAGATACAGCAATACTTCTCCTGGGCATATATCCAGAAGATATTCCAACTTGTAATAAGGACACATTGTCCAATATGGTCATAGCAGCCTGATTTATAATAGCCAGAAGCTGGAAAGAACCCAGATGTCCCTCAAGAGAAGAATGGATACACAAAATGTAGTACATTAACACAATGGAATACTACTCAAACAATTAATACTACTAAAACAATTAATTTATGAAATTCTTAGACAAATGGACGGATCTAGAGGATATCATCCTGAATGAGTTAACCCAATCATGAAGAACACACAAGCTATGCACTAACTGATAAGTGGATATTAGCCCAGAAATTTAGAATACTCAAGATAAAATTTGTGAAACACACTAAACTCAAGAAGGAAGACTAAAGTGTGGATACTTCATTTCTTCTTAGAATGGGAAACAAAATGCCCATGGAAGGAGTTACAGAGACAAAGTTCAGAGCTGAGACAGAAGGAAAGACCATGCGGAGACTTTCACACCTGGGTATCCATATCATAAACAACCACTAAACCCAAACACTATTACATATGCCAGGAAGATTATGCTGACTGGACCGTGATGTAGCTGTCTCTTGTGAGGTCATGCCAGTGCCTGGCAAATACAGAAGTGGATCCTCATGGTCATCTATTGGATGGAACACAGGGCCCCCAATGAATGAGTTAGAGAAAGTACCCAAGAGCTAAATTGTTCTGCAACCTATAGGAGTAACAACAATATGAACTAGATCTTGGTTGTGGGATTCCGACTAGACTAGTCTGCGCAGGGGAGAGTGTGGACTGCAGAAGCTAACAGCTTCTGGGTCAGGCAGAAGCCACAGAGCTTCTAGGGACAGACCATATTTCAGGCTCCAGACATCAGGGCACTTTCCCTGCCAGAGGAGAGGTGTCCACCCCTCCAAGGAGGGCTTTACCACAGCATCTACGGGAGCCACTTGGGTTCCCAGATTCTGCCAAGACTGGTCTGCACAGGTGAGAGTGTGGACTGCAGAAGCTAACAGCTTCAGGGACAGGCAAAAGCCACATAGCTTCTGGGGCAGACCTTGTTTCAGGCTCCAGACACCCGTATACCTTTCTTGCCAGAGGAGAGGTGTCCGGCCCACCCCGGATGGCTTTGCCACAGCATCTGGGAAAGACATTTTGGCTCCCTGATCCCACCGAGAATACTCTGAGAAGATGTGAGTGTGGACTACAGAAGCTACACAAATTCTGGGACAAGCCCTGTTTCAGGCCTTCATCTTATGCCAGGAGGCAGGTCCAAATGCCAGATATCTGTCCACCTTCCCTGCAAGAGGAAAGCTTGCCTGCAGAGAGTGCTCTGACCACTGAAACTCAGAAGAGATCTAGTCTTCCATGTCTGCTGATAGAGGCTAACAGAATCACAAGAGGAACAAGCTCTAGTCAGAGCCAACCATAACAACTAAATCCAGAGATTACCAGATGGTGAAAGGCAAACATAAGAATCCTACTAACAGAAACCAAGACCACTCACCATCATCAGAATCCAGCACTCCCACTTCAGCCAGACCTGGGAACCCCAAAACACCTGAAAAGCCAAACCCAGATTTAAAAGCATATCTCATGATGATGGTAGAGGACATCAACAAGGACTTTAATAACTCACTTAAAGAAATAAAGGAATCCAGAACATGCTACACTAAAAGAGGAGTTCTCAGGGCTGCCAACCTTATAGTAGAGGTTGGGTAGTAGTATATTTCTCCTACAGAGAAAAAAAAGAAAAGAAAAAAAAAGAAATAAAGGAGAACACTTCTAAAGAGTTACAAGTCCTTAAAGAAAAACAGGAAAACACAACCAAAGAGGTGGAAGTCCTTAAAGAAAAACAGGAAAACACATCCAAACAGGTGATGGAAATGAACAAACCCATACTAGACCTAAAAAGGGAAGTAGACACAGTAAAGAAAACACAAAGTGAGGCAACGCTGGAGATGGAAACTCTAGGAAAGAAGTCTGGAACCATAGATGTGAGCATCAGAAACAGAATACAAGAGATGGAAGAGAGAATCTCAGGTGCAGAGGATTCCATAGAGAACATCTGTACAACAATCAAAGAAAATGCAAAATGCAAAAAGATCGTAGCTCAAAACATCCAAGAAATCCAGGACACAATGAAAAGACCAAACCTACGGATAATAGGAGTAGATGAGAATGAAGATTTTCAACTTAAGGGGCCAGTAAATATATTCAAAAAAATTATAGAAGAATACTTCACAAACCTAAAGACTGACATGCCCATGAACATACAAGAAGCCTACAGAACTCCAAATAGACTGGACCAGAAAAGAAATTCCTCCCAACACATAATAATCAGAGCAACAAATGAAGTAAATAAAGAGAGAAGATTAAAAGCAGTAAGGGAGAAAGGTCAAGTAACATATAAAGGCAGGCCTATCAGAATTACACTAGACTTTTCACCAGAGACTATGAAAGCCAGAAGAGCCTGTACAGATGTTATAAAGACACTAAGAGAACACAAATGTCAGCCCAGGCTACTATACCCAGCCAAACTCTCAATTACCATAGATGGAGAAACCAAAGTATTCCACGACAAAACTAAATTCACCCATTATCTCTCCACGAATCCAGCCCTTCAAAGGATAATAACAGAAAAAAAAAAACAATACAAGGACGGGAACCACGCCCTAGAAAAAACAAGAAGATAATCCCTCAAGAAACCTAAAAGAAGACAGCCACAAGAACAGAATGCCAACTTTAACAACAAAAATAACAGGAAGCAACAATTACCTTTCCTTAATATCTCTTAATATCAATGGACTCAATTCCCCAATAAAAAGACATAGACTAACAGACTGGCTACACAAACAGGACCCAACATTCTGCTGCTTACAGGAAACCCATCTCAGGGAAAAAGACAGACACTACCTCAGAGTGAAAGGCTGGAAAACAATTTTCCAAGCAAATGGTCTGAAGAAACAGGCTGGAGTAGCCATTCTAATATCGGATAAAATCGACTTCCAACCCAAAGTTATCAAAAAAGACACGGAGGGACACTTCATACTCATCAAAGGTAAAATCCTCCAAGAGGAACTCTCAATTCTGAATATCTACGCTCCAAATGCAAGGGCAGCCACATTCATTAAAGACACTTTAGTAAAGCTCAAATCACACATTGCACCTCACACAATAATAGTGGGAGACTTCAACACACCACTTTCCACAATGGACAGATCATGGAAACAGAAACTAAACAGAGACACAGTGAAACTAACAGAAGTTATGAAACAAATGGATCTAACAGATATCTACAGAACATTTTATCCTAAAACAAAAGGATATTCCTTCTCAGTACCTCATGGTACCGTCTCCAAAATTGTCCATATAATTGGTCACAAAACAGGCCTCAACACATACAAAAATATTGAAATTGTCCCATGCATCCTATCAGATCACCATGGACTAAGGCTGATCTTCAATAACAACATAAATAATGGAAAGCCAACATTCATATGGAAACTGAACAACACTCTTCTCAATGATACCTTGGTCAAGGAAGGAATAAAGAAAGAAATTAAAGACTTTTTAGAGTTTAATAAAAATGAAGCCACAACATACCCAAACCTATGAGACACAATGAAAGCATTTCTAAGAGGGAAACTCATAGCTCTGAGTGCCTCCAAAAAGAAACGGGAGAGAGCACATACTAGCAGCTTGACAAAACATCTAAAAGCTCTAGAAAAAAAGGAAGCAAATTCACCCAAGAGGAGTAGATGGCAGGAAATAATCAAACTCAGGGGTGAAATCAACCAAGTGGAAACAAGAACTATTCAAAGAATTAACCAAACAAGGAGTTGGTTCTTTGAGAAAATCAACAAGATAGATAAACCCTTAGCTAGACTCACTGGAGGGCACGGGGACAGCATCCTAATTAACAAAATCAGAAATGTAAAGGGAGACATAACAACAGATCCTGAAGAAATCCAAAACACCATCAGATCCTTCTACAAAAGGGTATACTCAACAAAACTGGAAAACCTGGACGAAATGGACAAATTTCTTGACAGATACCAGGAACCAATGTTAAATCAGGATCAAGTTAACGATCTAAATAATCCCATATCCCCTAAAGAAATAGAAGCAGTGAGTGCTCTTAACTGCTGAGCCACCATATCCAGGGATCCACCCCATAATCAGCTTCCAAACGCTGATACCATTGCATACACTAGCAAGATTTTGCTGAAAGGACCCTGATATAGCTGTCTCTTGTGAGACTATGCCGGGGCCTAGCAGACACAGAAGTGGATGCTCACAGTCAGCTAGTGGATGGATCACAGGGCTTCCAATGGAGGAGCTAGAGAAAGTACCCAAGGAGCTAAAGGGATCTGCAACCCTATAGGTGGAACAACATTATGAACTAACCAGTACTCCAGAGCTCTTGACTCTAGCTGCATATGTATCAAAAGATGGCTTAGTTGGCCATCACTTGAAAGAGAGACCCATTGGACACATAAACTTTATATGCCTCAGTACAGGGGAACACCAGGGCCAAAGAAATGGGAATGGGTGTGTAGGGAAGTGGGGTGGAAGGGTATGGGGGACTTTTGGGATAGCATTGGAAATGTAATTGAGGAAAATACGTAATAACAAAGTATTAAAAATTAAAAAAAAAACAAAAAAACAAACAAAACAAAAACAAAACAAAACAACAACAAAAACAAAACAAAACAACAACTACAAAAAAAGAAAGAAAGAAAGAAAAAGAAGCAGTCATTAATAGTCTCACAGCCAAAAAAAGCCCAGGACCAGAGGGGTTTAGTGCAGAGTTCTATCAGACCTTTAAAGAAGATCTAATTCCAGTTCTGCACAAACTATTCCACAATCACAAAAGAACTCAAATGATATGTACTCACTGATAAGTGGATATTAGCCTAGAAACTTGGTATACCCGAGATATAAGATACAATTTGCAAAACACATGAAACTGAAGAAGAATGAAGACCAAAGTGTGGACACTTTGCCCCTTCTTAGAAATGGGAACAATCACCCATGGAAGGAGTTACAGAGATAAAGTTTGGAGCTGAGACAAAAGGATGGACCATCAAGAGACTGCCACATCCAGGGATCCATCCCATAATCAGCCTCCAAACCATGACACCATTGCATGCACTAGCAAGAGTTTGCTGAAAGGACCCTGATATAGCTGTCTCTTATGAGACTAGGCCGGGGCCTCGCAAACACATAAGTGGATCCTCACAGTCAGCTATTGGATGGATCACAGGGCCCCCAATGGAGGAGCTAGAGAAAAGTATCCAAGGAGCTAAAGAGATCTGCAACCCTGTAGGTGCAACAACATTACAAACTAACCAGTACCCCAGAGCTCTTGACTCTAGCTGCATATGCATCAAAAGATGACCTAGTTGGCCATCAGTGGAAAGAGAGGCCCATTGGACATGCAAAGTTCATATGCGTCAGTACAGGGGAATGACAGGGCCAAAAAGTGGGAATGGGTGGGTAGGGAAGTGGGGAGGAGGGTATGGGGGACTTTTGGGATAGTATTGGAAATGTAATTGAGAAAAATACATAATAAAAAAACATTCCAATAAAAAAAAGGGACCAAATAACTGAGGTAAAATCTTCTGGGAAGTGTTTTCTGGGATCACAAAGAAGCTGTGTTCCAGAAAAGAAAAAAAAAAAAAAAAAAAAAGAATGAACTGTATTGTTTAATCTTGTTCTGGCATACTCCACTATGTTGGACAGGCCGGAAAAGAAAATGTTCTGGAGGGTCCTTTAGCATTGCCCTGACAACAGTTTGGAAAAGCTTTGGAAATGGAGCATTAGAACCTCTTGTGCCAGGATAAAAACCTCAACTAATATTTTAGTGTCCTTGGACTTCAAAGTATTGTAAACTCTTCCATTGGGAGGATACTGGGAGTAACAAGCTGTCTTTTGGACTGTGCAACCATTCCTCCATGGTGCTGTGATTTCCTGGTTTAAAGTATATTAAGTTCACTGAGGGATGTAGTAAGGAATTGGTAGTGAGGGAATTTGAAGCAAGGCAGACTGATGTAGAAGCTAAGCATATTGATTTACCTGTTAACTAGTTTTGTTGTTACTCAGAGAAATTCTCTAGTGTTCTTTTTGTGGTTCTTGAAATGTTTATTGGTCACTGAGTTCAAAGCCTGACTAGCCTGGTTCCACAAACATCAGGTTAATATAAGTACTACAAGCTGGACCTTTGTGTTGAGAAATTTGGGCATTTTGAAGGGGAAATTTTATATCCATATGCCACTAAGTTTTGAAGAATTAGAATAATATTCTGAGACAGAGTACATTTGTCTGGGCTACAGAAAGATTAATAAATCATCTACACACTGAAGTAGCCTACTACTTTAGGGGAGAATAAAAGAGGATAGGTTTTTGGATAAGACTTGCCCAAAGAGGTTTTGTATCTCAAGTTCATTGAGGTAACTTCGTAAGCTGTTGGATAACTTATATGGAGAGATCTATCATTGATGGCAACCATTCTGACTGCAGTGAAATTGACTCTCATTCTTTCCCTCTTTCTTTGTTTGTTTCTTTGTTTGTTTGTTTGTTTCTTTCTTTCTTTCTTTCTTTCTTTCATTCTCTGTCTCTCTCTCTCTGTCTCTCTCTCTCTGTCTCTCTCTGTCTCTCTCTCTGTTTCTCTGTCTCTGTCTCTCTCTCTCTGTCTCTCTCTCTCTCTGCAAATAGTACACACAAATAGAGAAAATAATATTTTTTTATTGTTTTGACTGTTAAGGTTTAAATTAGTGAGGTATGAATACCACATAAACAAAGTTACTCTAAGACAATCCAAAGGTCACTCCTCGAGGTTCTCAATTCTCAGTGAATTCATCACAGGCAATTTTCCTAAAGATTGTGTATGGATCTATTTATTTCTCCCTTCACTGAGCTTAAGGGAAAATTGAAGGTTGGCTTATGCAGAGGAACCAATGATGCTTAAAAGCATATATATTCAAATAGAGGTACTCCATGTGATAGTAGAATGAAATGGTGGATTTGTGGCTAAGGCAATTACACTGTCTATTCCATCACAGAAGCTCTTCCAAGATAATCTCAAAGGAAATATGAATGGTGTGGCACAAACTGTTTGGTCAAGTCCCTAGGTTTTTTTTGTTTTTTTTTTTTCTTTTTTTTGACATTTTTAAATTAGATATTTTCTTCATTTTCATTTCAAATGCTATCCCCTTTCCTAGTTTCCTCTCTGAAAGTCTCCTATACACTCCCCCCACCCTGATCCCCAACCCACTCACTCCTGCTTCTTGGCCCTGGCATTCCCCTTTACTGGGACATATAATCTTTGCAAGACCAAGGGTCTCTCCTACCATTGATGGCCAACTAGAGCATCCTCTGCTACACATGCAACTAGAGACACAAGCTCTGGGAAGGGAAAGGGTTAGTTCATATTTTTTTATTTTATTTAATTAGGTATTTTCTTCATTTACATTTCCAATGCTACCCCAAAATTCCCCCAACCCCCCCCCCACTCCCAATTCTTGGCCCTGGTGTTCCACTGGACTGAGACATATAAAGTTTGAAAGACGAATGGGTCTCTCTTTCCACTGATGGCTGTCTAAGTCAACTTCTAATACATATGCAGCTAGAGACACAAGCTCCGGGGGATACTGGTTAGTTCATATTGTTGTTCCACCTATAGGGTTAGAGACTACTTTAGCTCCTTGGGTACATTCTCTAGCTCCTCCATTGGGGGCCCTGATTATGGGATGGATTCTCGGGTATGACATTCTCTAGATGGTCCATCCTTTCATCTCAGCTCCAATCTTTGCCTCTGTAACTTTTTCCATGGTTGCTTTGCTCCCAATTCTAAGAAGGAGCAAAGTGTCTACACTTTTATCTTCGTTCTTCTTGAGTTTCATGTGTTTTGCAAATTGTATTTTGTGTCTTGGATATTCTAAGTTTCTGGGCTAATATCCACTTATCAGTGAGTACATATCATGTGAGTTATTTTGTGATTGGGTTACCTCACTCAGGATGATGCCCTCCAGGTCCACCCACTTGCCTAGGAATTTCATAAATTCATTCTTTTTAATAGCTGAGTAGTACTCCATTGTGTAAATGTACCACGTTTTCTGTATCCATTCCTCTGTTGAGGGGCATCTGGGTTCTTTCCAGCTCTGGCTATTACAAATAAGGCTGCTATGAACATAGTGGAGCATTTGTCCTTCTTATCGGTTGGAACATCTTCTGGTTACATGCCCAGGAGAGGTATTTCAGGATACTCCGGTAGTACTATGTCCAATTTTCTGAAGAACCATCAGACTAATTCCCAGAATGGTTGTACAAGCTTGCAATTACACCAACAATGGAGGAATGTTCCTCTTTCTCCACATCCTTACCAGCATCTGCTGTCACCTGAATTTTTGATCTTAGTCATTCTGGCTGGTGTGAGGTGGAATCTCAGGGTTATTTTGATTTGCATTTCTCTGATGATTAAGGATGCTGAACATTTTTTTCAGGTGCTTCTCAGCCGTTAGGTATTCCTCAGGTGAGAATTCTTTGTTTAGCTCTGAGCCCCAATTTTTAATGGTGTTATTTGACTTTCTGGAGTCCACCTTCTTGAACAAGTTAGTTATATATATTGGATATTAGTCCCCTATCTGATTTAGGATAGGTAAAGATCCTTTCCCAATCTGTTGGTGGCCTTTTTGTCTTATTGACTGTGTCTTTTGCCTTACAGAAGCTTTGCAATTTTATGAGGTCCCATTTGTTGATTCTCAATCTTATAACACAAGCCTTTGCTGTTCTATTCAGGAATTTTTCCCCTGTGCCCATATCTTCGAGGCTTTCCCCCACTTTCTCCTCTATAATTTCACTGTCTCTAGTTTTATGTGGAGTTCCTTGGTTCATTTAGATTTGACCTTAGTACAAGGAGATAGGAATGGATCAATTCCCAATCTTCTACACGATAACCATCATTTGTTGAAAATGCTGTCTTTTTTCACTGGATGGTTTTAGCTCTCTTGTGAAAGATCAAGTGACCATAGGTGTGTGGGTTCATTTCTGGGTCTTCAATTCTATTCCATTGGTCTACTTGTCTGTAACTATACCAGTATCATGCAGTTTTTTTTTTATCACATTATTGCTCTGTAGTACAGCTTTAGGTCAGGCATGGTGATTCCACCAGAGGTTCTTTTATCCTTGAGAAGAGTTTTTGCTATCCTAGGTTTTTTGTTATTCCAGATGAATCTGCAGATTGCCCTTTCTAATTCGTTGAAGAATTGAGTTGGAAGTTTGATGGGGATTGCATTGAATCTGTAGATTGCTTTTGGCAAGATAACCATTTTTATTATATTGATCCTCCCCCATTCATGAGCATGGGAGATCTTTCCACCTTCTGAGATCTTATTTAATTTCTTTTTTTAGAGGCTTGAAGTTTTTTATCATACAGATCTTTCACTTCCTTAGTTAGAGTCACACCAAAGTATTTTATATTATTTGTTACTATTGAGAAGGGTTTTCTTTCCCTAATTTCTTTCTCAGCCTGTTTATCCTTTGTGTAGAGTAATGCCATTGACTTGTTGGAGTTAATTTTATATCCAGGTACTTCATTGAAGCTGTTTATCGGGTTTAGGAATTCTCTGGTGGAATTTTTAGAGTCATTTATATATACTATCATATCGTCATCAAAAAGTGATATTTTGACTTCTTCCTTTCCAATTTGTATCCCCTTTATCTCCTTTTGTTGTGTAATTGCTCTGGCTAGGACTTCTAGTACAAGGTTGAATAGGTAGGGAGAAAGTGGACAGCCTTGTCTAGTCCCTGATTTTAGTGGGATTGCATCCAGGTTCTGACCATTTACTTTGATGTCGGCTACTGGTTTGCTGTAGATTGCTTTTATCATGTTTAGGTATGGGCTTTGAATTCCTGATTTTTCCAAGACTTTTATCATGAATGGGTGTTGGATTTTGCCAAATGCTTACTCAGCATATAACGAGATTATCATGTGGTTTCTGTCTTTGAGTTTGTTTATATAATGGATTACATTGATGTATTTCCATATATTAAACCATTCCTGAATCCCTGGAATGAAACCTACTTGGTCAGGATGGATGATTGTTTTGATGTGTTCTTGGATTTGGCTAGCAAGAATTTTATTGAGTATATTTGCATCGATATTCATAAGAGAAATTGGTCTGAAGTTCTCTATCTTTGTTGGATCTTTCTGTGGTTTAGGTATCACAGTAATTGTGGCTTCATAGAATGAATTGGGTAGGGTACCTTCTGCTTCTATTTTGTGGAATAATTTGTGAAAAACTGGAATTAAATCTTCTTTGAAGGTCTGATAGAACTCTGTACTAAACCCATCTGGTCCTGGACTTTTTTTTGTTGGGAGACTATTAATGACTGCTTCTATTTCTTTAGGGGATATAGGACTGTTTAAATCATTAACCTGATCCTGATTTAACTTTGGTTCCTGGTATCTGTCCAGAAATTTGTCTATTTCATTCAGGTTTTCCAGTTTTGTTGAGTATAGCTTTTGTAGAAGGATCTGATGGTGTTTTGGATTTCTTCAGGATCTGTTGTTATGTCTCCCTTTTCATTTCTGATTTTGTTAATTGGGATGCTGTCCCTGTGCCCTCTAGTGATTCTGGCTAAGGGTTTATCTATCTTGTTGCTTTTCTCAAAGAACCAGCTCCTCCTTTCTTTCATTCTTTGAATAGTTCTTTTTGTTTCTACTTGGTTGATTTCACCCCTAAGGTTGATTATTTCCTGCAGTCTACTCCTCTTGGGTGAATTTGCTTCCTTTTATTCTAGAGCTTTTGGGTTTGTTGTCAAGCTGCTAGTGTGTGCTCTCTCTAGTTTCTTTTTGGAGGCGCTCAGAGCTATGAGTTTCCCTCTTAGAAATGCTTTCATAGTTTCCCATAAGTTTGGGTATGTTTTGGCTTCATTTTCATTAAACCCTAAAAAGTCTTTAATTTCTTTCTTTATTGCTTCTTGACCAATGTATCATTGAGAAGAGGTTTGTACAGTTTCCATATGAATGTTGGCTTTCTATTATTTATGTTGTTATTGAAAATCAACCTTAGTCCATGGTGATCTGATAGGATGCATGGGACAATTTCAATAATTTTGTATCTGTGTGGCCTGTTTTGTGACCTATTATATGGTCAGTTTTGGAGGAGGTACCGTGAGGTGCTGAGAAGATGGTATATCCTTTTGTTTTAGGCTAAAAAGTTCTGTGGATATCTGTTAAAACCACTTGTTTCATAACTTCTGTTAGTTTCACTGTGTCCCTGTTCAGTTTCTGTTTCCACGATCTGTCCATTGATGAGAGTGGTGTGTTGACGTCTCACACTATTATTGTGTGAGCTGCAAGGTGTGCTTTGAGCTTTACTAAAGTGTCTTTAGTGAATGTGGCTGCCCTTGCATTTGGGGCATAGATATTCAGAATTGAGAGTTTCTCTTGGAAGATTTTACCTTTGATGAGTATGAAGTGCCCCTCCTTGTCTTTTTGATAAGTTTAGATTGGAATTCGATTTTATTTGATATTAGAATGGCTACTCCAGCTTGGTTCTTCAAACCATTGCTTGAAAAACTGTTTTCTAGCTTTCACTCAGAGGATGTTCTCTATGGAATCTTCTGCACCTGAGATTCTCTCTTCCATCTCTTGTATTCTGTTGCTGATGCTCGCATCTATGGTTCCAGATTTCTTTCCTAGGGTTCCTATCTCCAGTGTCACCTCACTTTGGGTTTTCTTTATTGTGTCTACTTCCCTTTTTAGGTCTTAGATGGTTTTATTCAATTCCATCACGTGTTTGGTCGTGTTTTCCTGCAATTCTTTGAGGGATTTTTGTATTTCCTCTTTAAGGTCTTCTACCTGTTTATCTGTGTTCTCCTGTATTTCTTTAAGTGAATTATTAATGTCCTTCTTGATGTCCTCTACCATCATCATGAGATATGTTTTTAAATCCGGGGCTAGCTTTTCAGGTGTGTTGGGGTGCCCAGGACTAGATGGGGTGGGAGTGCTGCGTTCTGATGATGGTGAGTGTTCTTGATTTCTGTTAGTAGGATTCTTACGTTTGTCGTTTGCCATCTGGTAATCTCTGGAGCTAGTTGTTATAGTTGTCTCTGGTTAGAGCTTGTTCCTCAGGTGATTATGTTAGCCTCTATCAGCAGACCTGGGAGACTAGATCTCCCCTTAGTTTCAGTGGTCAGAGTACTCTCTGCAGGCAAGCTCTCCTCTTCCAGGGAAGGTGCCCAGATATCTGGCGTTCGAACCTGCCTCCTGGCAGAAGTTGTGTTCCACTCACCAGAGGTCTTAAGATCTCATGGGTGATCCTGTGGGGGGTCCTTTCGGGTGTCCAGAGACTCCACAGGCAAGGAACCCCGGTGGTGTCATGGACCAGAAGGGATTTGTGACCCTAATACAGTTCATTCTTATCCTGCCACGCAAATTACTTCAATGCCTTTTGTTCTCTTAAACAACTTCAATGGGTGGATAAATTCCCCAGAAAAATCAAAACACTTGAATCATCCTTATAGAACACATTGTTCTTCATTTTGGACTGCTATATCCCTAACTTCAGATAATGAACATGTTTTCTATTCTAACTTGTACTGCTGTGACAACAGAATGAATTCAACTGGAGAAACAAGCAGGACTACCACCACCACCCCCCAAACTCTGCTTTGTGATCTTAGGACCACAAGGATCCTCCTCAGAGTCAATGTACAGAAAAATGTTTGCTCATTAATGGTCCTGAAAGTGTGACTCTGTGGCTGTAGCTTTCTATCATCCTACAGCCTGTGAGAAAAGCAAAGTTCCAGGCCTCTAAGTATACCTACTTATTGTGGAATACTAGAGAAGGAGTCCAGTAGTCTGTTTAAAGATATATCGTGGTGATTCTGATATTTACCACACTTTGACTATTAATATTTCTGATAGACATTCTGAATGCATTTGGCCTGATGGCCACAGGCTTAGAACAACCAATTCATTGCTAGGGTCAAAAGAAATAACTATTCTGTACCACTCCATCAAATAATTCTTTACCACAGCTGGTAATCCAGAAGACCCCAATGTTTGTTAATCCAAAGAATTCTCACTGGAGTATGGATATACCCAGTAATTTACACATCTATGGCAGTTTCTTACCACATGGTGGCATTAGAGTATGCCAAGCTAGTTTCTAGCAATTTGTGCCTTCAGTAATGAAATAGGAAGAAATTTGACAGATTAAATTTATTCTCAAGATGCTAAGATTCTTCCAGTTTGACATGGTACCAATTGGCATCAGACCACATGTGCTAGAAAGCTGAAAGTAAATATCAATCATAACTATTGATCTCTATGCTCTTCCCTTCATAGATATAACCTGCTTGGGATGAACTACATGACTCCTCACAAATGGAATTTCAGGACCAATTATAATTATTATAATAATCATAATGGGAAACTTGCCTGGTTTTTAGAAATAAATGAAAGTGCCTTTGAAATTATCTTTCCTTACAGAAAGAAATATATAGAAGTATTTACTACCCTAGGCATGTAAGTACAGCCCTAAATAGAAACATACATGTAGTTTGAAGTATAGAAGCACTATGTCCCTGACCAGTTCAGGTCTGAGACCTAGACAGCTAGTGAAATTTTTAGGTGCCTAGGAATAGAAAGACCAACATCTTAGGAGTTCAATAGGAGTATGCCATGCTAGTTTCTAACAATTTGTGTGTTCAGTAATGAAATAGGAAGAAATTTGACAGATTAAATTTAATGTCAAGATGCTAAGATTCTTCCAGATTGACATGGTACCAATAAAAAAATTTAATTGATGTATAGATGGGGTGTATATATACAGGAGTGTAGTTGTCCAAGAAAACAGAAGCATTGAATTCACATGAAGGTGGAGCTAAAGGTTATTATGAGCTGCAAAAACATGTGCTGAGAATCAAAATTGAGTTGTCTGTAATAGCAGTACACACTTTTAACCACTAAGCCATCTCTCTAGCCCCAAAACTAATTTTTCATATCATACCTAAATTATTGGTTCAGATTCTTAAAGAAAGGGAGAATTTGAATCATGACACAAGTATCAGGAATCCTTTCAGGCTACCATATTCACCATGGAGATTCCTCAAGCACAATCATGCCATTGTTCTCTGTAGCTACTCCCTTATTCCATGCACCTGTCATCATTTGAAATTACAGCCATCATTTGAAATTACCATGTGATGACACAGATATATTCTAAGAAATGTATTCTTAGGTGATTTGGGCATTGATTAAACATCACAGAATCTGCTTGCACAAATGATATCAGGTACATTCTCACTTTATTTGCTGATGTATTTGTCATGACTATTGCTGCATTCTCAAGAACTGGTGACTGCCAGAGCAGTGTCAGATAGGCAGACAACTTTGATGAGGAAATGAGTCAAGCAAAATTACAATATTTTTAATGTTCTGATTAGGATATGATTTTCACTGTGATATGATTTCAAACCAAACTAATTCGGTAGTGTCTTACTTCAGGAAGATTGCCCAGAGTCCCAGAGTTATTTGTTTTCTCATTTTAAAGTAATAAACATTTTTATTGAAAAGACTCATGAAATGCAACACTGAAAGAGAATCATTTCTTGTTCTTAGTCTCAAAAGAAAATCTTTCCACAAGTCACATAGAAAGACATTTACTTCATGATTTTTGAGATATTATCAACAACCAGGAAATATCTAATCTCTTTAAAAATAACAGTTTTTAGCATGTATGCCTGTATACATTAGCAAAAAGTTTTCTATAACTGTGAACATGATATTTTCTCATATTAAATGTTAAACCAACTTGACTATAATTAAATAGGACTCAGTCATGAAATATTATACTTTTCATATTTTTTTAGTATAATTTGACACCAATATAACACTAGCCAGCTACCCTCCTCTTACATTGTACTTGTCCTTTCTACACTCAAGGTCATAGGATCTTGTAATATTATCTAAGAATGTTCTCCATTTTCTGGTGTCTACATTGCCTGAGGAATTTTATAGAATTCACTGCAGAATTTGATAGGTCTGGAGTTTCCTTATCCTTCTCCCAGTGGTAAGTAAATCATCAAATCTTATTTGATATGATAATACAACTGCAGCATCTTTTTCAAGGTGCAGTATGCATCCAATTTGGTCTTGCTTCTATTATTTAGCTGTTCAAACTACCAAATCACAGTGAGGAGTTTATACAGAAAACAAACACAAGCAGGCACGCACACACACATGAATCCAGTTATCAGATTATCCTAGAAAGTATGTCAAATATGCCATCAAAATGTTGATCTTCTTAAGAATTCATAGAACCATATTCCTCCCCACCATAAAACGAAGCAAACCTTAATATCAAGATCAGTACTCTGAGTTCCAGCTTCTTTCAGACTTTGGTTCAATTAGTCTACAAAAAATTAACAGTTTTGAGGTCTACAAGCATCATGACATTGATCTTCCCCAGTTCCTACACTATTGGGACACCTGTCTGAAGTTAAACCACTGTTACCAAACAATGATTTCATTATTAATTTCTTTATTTAAAAAAAAAAACTTGATTCCATTAACCCAGGTATACCCTTACAAAGAATACTTTTGTGTGGTCCACGTTCTACCTTGAAACTTACTACTTGTGCTGAAAACTGTCTCACTTCTCATTGGCACTAAGTTTGGTCAAACAGCAAGTTGGACCTCTTATTCAAGTAACTGAAAGGGTATCCTTAAGTATCTATTGTAAATGGCTTTGTACGTGGTATAAAGAATGATCACAGAATTATTCACTATCAACTTCTGACAGAAATCTAGGCAGAAAATCTACAAAGCAAAACAGGTCCCATGAGAGGTGAATTTAGACTATAGATACAGAAACTGACAGCATTAATCCTATCTAGAAGCATGGTTAATAGATTGTCTTTTAGTCTTGGTTCTCAGGGCTGAGCTGAAGTTTAGCACTCAAAGAGAAAGAATGGGAAGAAGTGATATCACTCCAGCAAATGAAAGAGTAAGTGGAAGCCGGGTGTGGTGGCGCACGCCTATAATCCCAGCACTCGGGAGGCAGAGGCAGGTGGATCTCTTGAGTTCGAGGCCAGCCTGGTCTACAGAGTGAGTTCCAGGACAGTCGGGGCTATACAGAGAAACCCTGTCTCGAAAAACCAAAAAAAAAAAAAAAAAAGAAAAGAAAAAAAGAAAGAGTAAGTGGAGCAACGTGGCAAGCTAGTGAGGAGGGCCCAGGTCTCTGACTCTTTTTGGCAAGGTGTTCAGTCTTCCAGGGTTAAGAAGCTTCTTTTGTGACATGGAGGTAGTAATATTTTCCAGCTCTTGACACAGCCAAAATGAGAAGATGCCTATAAATTGCATCACATAATATTGATTATAAGAAAACCCTCAATGATTATATTCAAAATATACGAAAATAATTTTTAAAAACAAAACAAATTTATTTGAATTATTCAAAATTGGATGACATGAAAAGGAGATAAAAAAGAGGTACTCACCCCCCCCCCAAAGAGAGGGGCCAATTCAGGATCCATCGGGGTAAATGATAGATTTTGTATCCAGACACTCATCGAGATTTGCTGGAATGTTGAAATACTCGGCTGGTGTACACAGAGTGCATAAACATACACACCTACAGCTGAAAACTCAAACCTAAGTGTATTACAAGAGGTAAACTTGAATAAACTACTGAAGAGAGAAAAGAAGGGACAAAGATTACCAGATGGAACATCTTCTGTGTATATGCCCAGGAGTGGTATTGCTGGATCCTCTGGTAGTACTATGTCCAATTTTCTGAAGAACTGTTGATTTCCAGAGTGGTTGTAAAAGCTTGCAATTTGACCAGCAATGGAGGAGTGTTCCCCTTTCTCCACATCCTTGCCAGCATCTGCTGTCACCTGAATTTTTGATATTAGCCATTCTGAATGGTGTGAGGTACAATCTCAGGGTCATTTTGATTTACATTTCCCTGCTGATTAAGGATGTTGGACATTTTTTTTTTCAGGTGCTTCTCAGCCCTTTGGTTTTCTTCATTTGAGAATTCTCTTTGTCATCTTATACCCTATTTTTAATGGGGTTATTTGATTTTCTGGAGTCCAGCTTCTTGAGCTCTTTGTATATGTTGGATATTAGTCCCCTATCAGATTTAGGTTTGGTAAAAATCCTTTCCCAATCTGTTGGTGGCCTTTTGTCTTATTGACGGTGTCTTTTGCCTTACAGAAGCTTTGCAATTTTATGAGGTCCCATTTGTCTATTCTCGATCTTACATCACAAGCCATTGCTGTTCTGTTCAGGGAAATGTCCCTTGTGCCCATATCTTCGAGAATATTCTCCTCTTTCTCCTCTATAAATTTCAGTGTCTCTGGTTTTATGTGGAGTCCAGAAGATGTTTCAACTGGTAATGAGGACACATGTTACACTATGTTCATAGCAGTCTTATTTATAATACCCAGAAGCTGGAAAGAACCCAGATGTCCCTCAACAGAGGAATGGATACAGAAAATGTGGTACATTTACACAATGGGGTACTACTAGCTATTAAAAACAATTAATTTATGAAGTTCTTAGGCAAATGGATGTGTCTGGAAGATATCATCCTGAATGAGGTAACCCAATCAAAAAAGAACTCACTTGATATGCACTCACTGATAAGTGGATATCAGCCCAGAAACTTAAAATACCCAAGATACAATTTGAAAAGCACAAGAAAATCAAGAAGAAAGACCAATGTGTGGATATGTCATTCCTCCTTAGAATAGAGAAAAAAATAACCATGGAAGGAGTACAGAGGCAAAGTTTGGAACTAAGACAAAAGGATGGACCATCCAGAGACTACCCCACCCAGGAATCCATCCCATAATCAGCCACCAAATGCAGACACTATTTCACATGCCAGCAAGATTTTGCTGAAAGGACCCTGATATAGCTGTCTCTGGTGAGACTATGCCACTGCCTGGCAAATACAGAAGTGGATGCAATAGTCATCTATTGGATGGAACACAGGGGCCCCAGTGGAGAAGCCAGAGAAAGTACAAAAGGAGCTGAAGAGGTCTGTAACCCTATAGGTGGAACAACAGTATGAACTAACCAGTACCCTCAGAGCTTGTGTCTCTAGTTGCATATGAAGCAGAAGACTGCCGAGTCGTCCATCATTGGGAAGAGAGGCCCCTTGGTTTTGCAAACTTTATATGCCCCAGTACAGGGGAATGCCAGGGTCAAGAAGTGGAAGTGGGTAGGTAGGGGATGGGGGTGGGAGGAGTGTATAGGGGACTTTAGGGATAGCATTTCAAATGTAAATGAAGAAAATATCTTATAAAAATTTGAAAAAAAAGAAGGGACAAACACTTATGTTCAGCTGATCATTTAGAAAAAGCTTATTTCTGCACATGCACTTTTATTCCATAGCCTCATTTGCCAATTTTCATATCACTGTAAGGTAGGCATATATAAAGTGCTACAATGTTTGTCTTGATATTAAAATTTTATAGATCATTACTGTAAAATTATGAAATTCTACAAAGGTAGAAGTAACATTTACTTTTTACCCAGGTTTTATCATGAAAGGCTGACTAAGTACTGATGTGAATGATATTTTAATATGACCAAGGCCATGTAGAGGATGCCAAGGCCTTAGAGCCATGGGGCAGTAACGAAAAGCAATTATCCTGGCTCAAAAGAAATGTGAAATATTTCTCAGGGAGCCAAGTATGTGTGTTTATGGACAATTGATCTGTGTGTGCACAGACTAGCACCTGCAACTTCTACCTTGCACATGTTTATATCCTGAGACTGCTCACTAAAAGAGACTTCTTACAAAATGTTGTTCTCCCAACCCATGCTATAGCTAGTAATTTTACTGATGACCCATGTTGCAGAAGACTCAACTTGTCCACATCTCCACTATATATATATACATATGTCTGTGTATCTGGCTTTTCTTCCTTCTCTCACCAACATTAGTCAGAGTTCCAGGATCCAGGTCAGGAAGGACAACACACACCAGCCAATATTTTCATAGACAAAACCCAACTGAACATATACGTTATTAATATTCAATTAAGAGGGAACCACAACATTTCTCCTGCTTACAGAGGTACCATAGAATATGGACCATGAAAAAGGAAGGCCATGTATAAAGTAGTCAGTTACTTAACTGTACAGGAAAAATGCCCATCCATTTATGTATCAGTAGTTACCTAAAATACCTAAAATTTGGAGGGAGGGAGGGAGGGAGGGAGAGAGAGAGAGAGAGAGAGAGAGAGAGAGAGAGAGAGAGAGAGAGAGAGAGAGAGATTCTTTTCAAAATCCCTCCCTTAGTTAAAAAAAATATTTTCCCAAAATTACTGAGAACTGTTTTGTTTTTCTTTCCAGATGTACTTTACTGACTTGGCCCCTAATGGAGGAGCTAGAGAAATTACCCAAGGAGCTAAAGGAAACTGCAACCCTATAGGTGGAACAACAATATGAACTAAACAGTACCTGGGAGCTCTTGTCTTTAGCTACATATGTATCAAAAGATGGCCTAGTCGGCCATCACTGCAAAGAGAGGCCCATTGGACACGCAAACTTTATATGCCCCAGTACAGGGGAACACCAGGGCCAAAAAGGGGGAGTGGGTGGGTAGGGGATTAGGGGGGTGGGTATGGGGGACCTTTGGGAGAGCATTGAAAATGTAAATGAGGAAAATACCTAATTAAAAAAAAAGAACATTGCAGACATACTTTTTTAAAGAAAAGGTCAGCCAATTTTACTTCCAACACTCAGAAGTTAGAAATGTGAACATCTCTGTGAGTTTGTACAATGAAACCCTCTCTTTGAATTACAGAGAAAAGTTATAGAGATAGAGAGAGGGGGGAGGGAGGGAGAGAGTGAGAGGGAGAGAGAGAGTTCAATGACAACCTTGCAGTGTCTGATAATCTCTTGGCTGACAAAGGCTATGATCCACTATGAGTTCACCATGGTGGATATGCAGCTCTTTCTTCTCAGAATCACCTACAGAGATTTCCAGCAGTATAAGTGGGTCATCAGCATTCCCAAAATTTATACAACCTTTGAATACTCTTTGTCTGTGTTGGCAAATGTATGGTTGGCTCAGGTGTTGCCCTTTCTTACAGGCAAAGACAAGTCTGGGCAGAATCATCCCTATTCCTAGAGGACAACCTGACTATTGCCAGTGCCCTTAGAGATCTACAAGAATGAAACACAGCAAGGGACAATGGAGGAATATACAGGCACATCTCAGACCCAGGAGGTTGTTTGTGTCACTTCCAATTGAGCACTGTGGTTACTTGTATAAACATCCATATGACATCATTTGCCTGAGTCAGGGATTCTTAAACCTAAGTTCCAAATACTTTCAGAGAAACAATCATACCTTGATAGGCAATAAGACAAGTTTCTCACTGCTAACTCTGGTAGCATTCATGCTGATATAACATTTAGTATGAATTTGGAAAATACATAACCATAATCAGATAATTTAAGGCACTCAATAAAAAAGGGGGAGGGCTGGGATCAAGAGAGAGAAAGAGAGAGAGAGAGGGAGACAGAGGGGGAGGGGAGGGGAGGGGGTGGGAGAGAGGGAGACGGAGAGGGAGACGGAGAGGGGGAGGGGGAGGGAGAGATTGAGAGAGAACTACTGAAAAAACAAGAGCTAGATTCTAAGCTCCCAGACTTCACTCATGCCCTTTCTTTTTATGAGCCTAAAAGAAAACATAGGGTTGCATTTTAGATAGGAGAGCATGTCTGCTCATTTATGGAAAGTAAGCCAAAGTATTCACTTGAGGTGCTGTGCTTGGAAATGAGGCATTGAGCATCCATCGGTATGAGAGTAGAGAGATGGACTTTTGTCACATTTGCTTGATCTTGTTGACTTCTAGGGCATTTGGAGGATGCAACCACTGTGCCCCTGAAGAAATAGACCAGTATTCTGAAGAGTCCCAAACTGGATACCAACTGGTTCTGCCCAAATCAGAAACCTCTTCAACCTGAATCTAATTCATGATACAACAAAGACCAAAGCACACAGATACCATTTTAAACTATAACATCCTAGTTTTAAAATAAAAATATAGATTAAGAAACAGGAAACCTGGCCTGACCAGGGTCACAAGTCCCTTCCAGTCGGCGCCAGAACTGGGTCATCTTTGGCGAGGATTCAGTGGACACCCCAAAGGTCCCCTAGAGGACTCTCCACGCGATCTTAGGACCACCTGTGAGTGGAACACAACTTCTGTTCCAATCCAATTTAGTGGGACCAGAGACAGCATTAGGGAAGCAGGAAACCCAGCCTGACCAGGGTCACAAGTCCCTTCCAGTCAGCACCAGCACTGGGATACCTGGGCGTGGAGTTGAAAGACACCCCCAAGGTCCCTAGAGGACAGCTTCTGAGACAGACCCCGTTTTGGACTCCAGAAATCTGGGCACCTTCCCTGCCAGAGGAGAGGTTTTCGCCCTGCCCGGGAGGGCTTTACCAAAGCACCTAGGGGAGCCATCTTGGTTCCTGAATCCCTCCGTGACTAGTCTGTGCAGGTGAGAGTATGGACTACAGAAGTTAACAGCTTCTATGACAGGCCAAAGCAACACAGCATCTGGGACAGGTCCTGTTTCAGGACCTTGTCTTTGGCCAGGAGGCAGGTCCGAATGCCAGATATTTGTGCACGTTCCTTGTAAGAGGAGAGCTTGCCTGAAAAGAGTGCTCTGACCACTGAAACTTACAGGAGAGAGCTAGTCGCCCAGGTCTGCTGATAGAGAGTAACAGAATCACTAGAGGAACAATCTCCAACCAAAGACATCTATAACAACTAACTCCAGAGATTACCAGATGGCAAAAGGCAAAGGTCAGAATCTTACTAACAGAAACCAAGACCACTCACCATCATCAGAATCCAGCACTCCCACTTTAGCCAGACTTGGGTACCCCAACACACCCGAAAAGCCAAACCTGGTTTTAAAAGCATATCTCATGATGATGGTAGAGGACATCAAGAAGGACTTTAATAACTCACTTAAAGAAATACAGGAGAACACTTCTAAAGAGTTACAAGCCCTTAAAGAAAAACAGGAAAACACAACCAAACAGGTAGAAGTGCTTAAAGAAAAACAGGAAAACACATCCAAACAGGTGATGGAAATGAACAAAACAATACTAGTCCTAAAAAGGGAAGTAGACACAATAAATAAAACCCAAAGTGAGGCAACACTGGAGATAGAAACCCTAGGAAATAAACCTGGAACGATAGATGCAAACATCAGCAACAGAATACAAGAGATGGAAGAGAGAATCTCAGGTGCAGAAGATTCCATAGAGAACATCCTCTGAGTGAAAGCTAGAAAACAATTTTTCAAGCAATGGTTTGAAGAACCAAGCTGGAGTAGCCATTCTAATATCAAATAAAATCGAATTCCAATCTAAACTTATCAAAAAGACAAGGAGGGGCACTTCATACTCATCAAAGGTAAAATCTTCCAAGAGAAACTCTCAATTCTGAATATCTATGCTTGAAATACAAGGGCAGCTCATTAAAGAAACTTCAGTAAACCTCAAAGCACATATAGCACTTCACACAATAACAGTGGGAGACTTCAACATACCACTTTCATCAATGTACAGATCATGAAAGCAGAAACTAAACAGGGACACAGTGAAACTAACAGAAGTTATGAAACAAATGGATTTAACAGATATCTAGAGAACATTTTATCCTAAAACAGAAGGATATACCTTCTTCTCAGTGCCTCATGGTACCTACTCCAAAATTGACCATATAATTGGTCACAAAAGAGGCCTCAACAGATACAATAATATTGAAATTGTCCCAAGCATCCTATCAGATCACCATGGACTAAGGCTGATCTTCAATAACAACATAAATAATGGAAAGCCAACATTCACATGGAAACTGAACAACACTCTTCTCAATGATACCTTGGTCAAGGAAGGAAAGAACAAAGAAATTAAAGACTTTTAGAGTTTAATGAAAATGAATCCACAACATACCCAAACTTATGGGACACAATTAAAGCATTTCTAAGAGGAAAACTCATAGCTCTGAGTGCCAAAAAAAAAAAAAAAAAAAAAAACCTAGCGAGAGCACAATAGCAGGTTGACAACATATCTAAAAGCTCTAGAACAAAAGGAAGCAAATACACCCAAAAGGAGTAGACTGCAGGAAATAATCAACCTTAGGGGCAAAATCAACCAAGTTGAAACAAGAAGAACTATTCAAAGAATCAACCAAACGAGGAGCTGGTTCTTTGAGAAAATCAACAAGATAGATAAACCCTTAGCCAGACTCACTAGAGGGCACAGGGACAGAATCCTATTTAACAAAATCAGATATGAAAAGGGAGACCTAACAACAGATCCTGAAGAAATCCAAAACACCAGCAGATACTTCTACAAAAGGCTATACTAAACCAAACTGGAAAACCTGAATGAAATGGACAAATTTCTAGACAGATGCCAGGTAACAAAGTTAAATCAGGATCAGGTTAATGATCTAAACAGTCCTATATTCCCTAAAGAAATAGAAGCAGTCATTAATAGTATCCCAACCAAAAAAAAGCCCAGGACCAGATGGGTTTAGTGCAGAGTTCTATCAGACCTTCAAAGAAGATCTAATTCCACATCTTCACAAACTATTCCACAAAATAGAAGCAGAAGGGACTCTACCCAATTCATTCTATGAAGCCACAATAACTCTGAGACTTAAGCCACAGAAAGACCCAACAAAAATAAAGGACTTCAGTCCAACTTCCCTTATGAATATCGATGCAAAAATACTCAAAAAAATTCTCGCTAACCGAATTCAAGAACACATCAAAACAATCATCCATCCTAACCAAGTAGGTTTCATTTCAGGGATGCAAAGATGGTTTAATATATGAAAATCCATCAAAGTAATCCACTTTATAAACAAATTCAAAGACAAAAACCACCAGATCATCTCTTTAGTTGCGGAGAAAGCATTTGACAAAATCCGACACCATTCATGATAAAAGACTTGGAAAGATCAGGAATTCAAGGCCCATACCTAAACATGATAAAAGCAATCTACAGCAAACCAGTAGCCAACACCAAAGTAAATGGTGAGAAGCTGGAAGCAATCCCACTAAAATCAGGGACTATACAAGGCTGTCCACTTTCTCCATACCTATTCAACATAGTACTTGCAGTCCTAGCCAGAGCAATTCCACAACAAAAGGAGATCAAGGGAGTACAAATTGGAAAGTAAGAAGTCAAAATATCACTTTATGCAGATATATGATAATATATATAAGTGACCCTAAAAATTTCACCAGAATACTCCTAAACCTGATAAACACCTTATGTTAGGTAGCTGGATATAAAATTAAATCAAACAAGTCAATGGCCTTTCTCTACACAAAGGATAAACAGGATGAGAAAGAAATTAGGGAAAAAACACCCTTCACAATAGTCACAAATAATATAAAATACCTTTGCATCACTATAATTAAAGAAGTGAAAGATCTGTATGATAAGAACTTCAATTCTCTGAACAAAGAAATTAACGATTTCCGAAGATGGAATGATCTCCCATGCTCATGGATTGGCAGGATCAATATAGTAAAAATGGATATCTTGCCAAAAGCAATCTACAGATCCAATGCAATCCCTGTCAAAATTCCAACTCAATTCTTCAAAGAATTAGAAAGAGCAATCTGAAAATTTATCTGGAATAACCAAAAACCTAGGATAGCAAAATCTCTTCTCAATGATAAAAGAACCTCTGGTGGAATCACCATGCCTGAACTAAAGCTGTACTACAGAGCAATTGTGATAAAAATTGCATGGTACTGGTATAGCAAGAGACAAGTAGACCAATCGAATAGAATTGAAGACCCCAAAATGAACCCACACACCTGTGATAACTTGATCTTTGACAAGGGAGCTAAAACCATCCAGTGGAAAAAAGACAGCATTTTCAACAAATTGTGATGGCACAAATGGTGGTTATCAGGCAGAAGAATGTGAATTGATCCATTCCTATCTCCTTGTACTAAGGTCAAATCTAAGTGGATCAAGGAACTCCACATAAAACCAGAGACAGTGAAACTTATAGAGGAGAAAGTGGGGGAAAGTTTCTAAGATATGGGCACAGGGGAAAAATTCTTAAATAGAACAGAAATGGCTTGTGCTGTAAGATCAAGAATAGAAAAATGGGACCTCATAAAATTGCAAAGCTTCTGCAAAAGACACTTTTAATAAGACAAAAAGGCCACCAACAGATTAGGAAAGGATCTTTACCTATCCTAAATCAGATAGGGGAGTAATATCCAATATATACAAAGAGCTCTTGAAGCTTGACCCCAGAAAATCAAATAACCCAATTAAAAAATGGGGCTCAGAGCTAAACAAAGAATTCTCACCTGAGGAATACCGAAAGGCTGAATTCCACTTTGGGCCTGTTGCTGGACCTTGTTTTCCTCAGGATCCTCTCCATTTCCATCCCTGTAATTCTTTCAGACAGGAACAATTATGAGCCAAAGATGTGACTGTGGGATTGGAATCCCCATTGCTCACTTGATTTCCTGTCTCCCAACTGGAAGTGGGGTCTATAAGTTCTCTCCCTACTGTCAGGCTTTTCATCTAAGATTCCTCCCTTTGAGTTCTGGGAGTCTCTGACCTCCAAGGTCTCTAGTGCATTCTGGAGGATCCCCCAACCTCCTATTTCCTGAGGTTACCTGTTTCCATCCTTTTCCCCAGTCCCACAACCACACATCAAGTCACTGTAGGATTAGCCATATCCTTTTCCACTAAAGCCTACCAAGGTTGCTCACTTATGGAAACAGTGTGCAGAGAATGATAATAGATTCAGGGTCAGCCCCCACTTCAGATGATGGCAGACCCACTTGAAGACCAAGCTTCACTCCTGCTATGTACAGTCTAGGTCCAGGTCATGCTCTCCCTTTAGTTGGTGGTTTAGTCTCTGGGAGTCCCCACTTGTTAGACACAACACCCACTAATGCCCAAAATTATTCAATAAGACTCCCTCAACTCCATATGATACAGTGCTTTTAGTTTATTATAAATTTCAACATTATGAATAAAACTTATACATCAAGGTTTTCTTTTTTAAGATTACTACTGGTTCTGTAATATGTTGGTTTTTTTCTAAGAAGGATCAAAATATCCACATTTTGGTCTTTCTTCTTCTAGGGATTCATGTGGTTTGGGAATTGTATCTTGGGTATTCAGAGCTTCTGGGCTAATATCCACTTATCAGTGAGTACATACCATGTATGCTCTTTTGTGATTTGGTTACCTCACACAGGATGTTTTCTAGTTCCATCCATTTACCTAAGAATATCATAAGTTCATTGTTTTTAATAGGTGAGTAGTATTCCATTGTGTAAATGTACCACATGTTCTGCATTCATTCCTCTGTTGAGGGACATCTGGGATCTTTCTAGATCCAGGCTATTATAAATAAGGCTGCTATAAACATAGTGGAACATATGTCCTTAGTACATGTTGGAGTGTCTTCTGGGTATATGATCAGGAGTGGTATTAGTGGGTCCTCAGGTAGTACTATGTAAGGAGTTACAGAGAAAAAGAATGGAGCTGAGACTGAAGTAATGACCATCCAGAGACTGCTCCACCTGGGGATCCATTCAATATAAAATAATGAACCACAGACTCATTTGTGGATACCAACAAGTGCTTGCTGACAGAAGCCTGTTATACTTGTCTCTTGAGTGTCTCCACCAGTGCCTTAAAAATATAGAGGTAGATACTCACAGCCTACCATTGGACTCAGCATAGGGTCCCTATGAAGGAGCTAAAGAAAGAACCCAAGCAGTGAAAAGGGTTTGTAACCCCATAGGAGGAAAAACAATATAAACCAACCAGAATCCCCAGAGCTCCCTGGGACTAAACCACCAACCAAAGAATACACATGGTGGGACTCATGGCTCTAGTTGCATATGTAGCAAAGGATGGCCCAGTTGGTCATCACTGGGAGGAAGAACCCTTATTCATGTGAAAGCTCTATGTCTCAGTCAAGGGGAATATCATGACCAGGAATTAGGAGTTGGTGGGTTGATAAACAGGGGAGGGGTAGCAGATAGGGGGCTTTTGGAGGGGAGACCAGGAAAGGGGGCAACATTTGAAATGTAATTAAAGCAAATAACTAATTTAAAAAAGGAAAAAATGTTGTTGTTGTTGTTGTTGTTGTTGTTGTTGTTGTTGTTGTTGGAAAAAAAATTAGTGGCTGGAGCAAGCACCCCTACCTAGTCCTGCTCATTTAGGTTATCTCCTGTGAAGCAGCACTCTCTGTTACTCTCTGTAAAGACTCATGTGTGCAAATAAAACTGTGCCCTCTAAAATGATCAAGGCACTGTTTTCCTGGTGTCTTCTATCCCTACTGGCTCTAAAAATTGTTTGTGTATCATTGTCCATATACTTCCCTTATCCCTATAGGGAGGGATTTCATGGAAACTTCCTACTGAGAACTGAGTGGTGGAAAATCTCTCACGTTCTGTACATTGTCCAGTTGTGAATCATTGTGTGACTTCCCATGAGCTTTAAGGTGGAAGCTTCTGAGTCAGCCATTGTTCTATGGAACCAGCAGAGTCTCACTAGAAATCATTTTATACCTACATTTTTTTAGCAGAATGATTGACCTTCCCCTATCTACTCTCAGGTTCTTGATGACCCAAGGAGTGTCAGGATTGGTTTCACTTCATGAAATAGACCCTAAATACCACTATACAGAGCTTGCTTACTAAAAAAATGTTTGGGACAATGTTGCACTAGAATATCATTCAAGCAGGTCATCATAGTATATAGAAGTGTTTGTAACTGGATGTGTGTTTACCCCTTTCCCCTGTTTAGTACGCAGATTATATTCTAGTACCAGTAGCAGTAAATCATGTAGTTAGCCCTAAGCTTGAATTTTTAGTAATCAGTGAGATATGTATCATCTATCGGATTTCTAGCCTTGATTGTATACTGAATGTCAAGGAAAAGAATGACTTGGGTATTGGGAATTTAAAACAAAGAAATAGAAATGAGCTATAAGAGAAGGCTAAGGGTGTCTGCAGGAAGGAGAGATGGATCCACTGCAAGATTAGACAAAGGCTCATTCAGGCTACCATACCCTGTTGTCCTGTTCTAGTTTGATCTGTTATTGTAGTAGTGAACACTATAACCAAGGGCAAATGAAAGCAGAGGGTTTATTTGGTTTACTGTTACAGATTGTCATTGAGATAAAATAATTTAGCAATATGAATATACAGAAAAAATAAGAGACCACAGGAAATGCCCCTTACAGTTATACTCTCCCTGAATTACTCAGCTACCAATGTTAATCATCCTATACCAACTTATATAAAGATGACATACTCAATGGTGGCCTGGGCCCTTCTATATCAATTAACTATCACAATATGGCCAAAAAACCATCTAATGGAGCCTATTTCTTGATTGTAATTCCTCCTCACAGGTGCCAATCGTTTGTCTCGTTAGCAATAATTACCCAGGATACACCCTGTCTATAGTAGCCATCATTCTTTTACTGTTTACTTTTACCTCTTAATGAAACAACTTCATACATTCAAAAAGAAGAGTCTCTTTACCTGTAAGGCCTCATTATGATGTCTCAAGCATGACATCCTACCTGTGTACTCGTCTTTCCTCTCAAGGAGTGATTTGGCTCCCAGGGATTCAAGACCCACTATCCTAGGGAAGTGCATTTCAAAGGGGTAAATTCATGTTACCAGTATTTCCAAACAAACCAATGGCATAGCCTCTTTTTCTAGCAATGTCAACCCAGTCATACAGTAATTTTAGTGTCAAATAAAGTGAAAACCTTCTTATAATCAGAAGCCTCATGGGGCAAAGAAAACTCTGAAAGAACATTGTTATACACAACATGGAGTGACATAGAGCAGGAGATAACCTCATCTCAACATCCTCCTTAATTAAACAAGCACCCAGGAAACATGAAATTAAGTGCACTGTTGAATTCCCTACTCATTCAGTAAGTTCTGCATAGAAAACAATGTAATGATGACCGTGTCCATGCATACATTGTCATGGCCCAAGAATTACCTGGTATTCTATCGTTAACTGGGATTCAAACTGGTCAAAAACCTGAACAATTATCTGGGGAAATGTAAGGGAATGTAATGTCTGATAAGCTGTGATCCAGTATGAGTTCCCCATGGCAGATGTGATGCTCTGTCTGCTCAGAATACCCAACACCATTCACCATCAGTGTACATGTTTCATGAGCTTTATGGAAATTCATACAACCTTTAAATTCTCTTTGTCTGTATTGAGGAGAGTAGAGTGGACTCAGATGTTCTCTTTGCTTACTGGCAAAGACAAGTCTGGACAGAATCTCTCCCTATTATTAGAGTACAGAATGCTTATTGCCAGTGCTCTTAGAGATGTGCAAGGTTGAAACAAAGCAAGGGAAAATGGATGAGCACACACTCACAGCTCAGACCCAAGAGGCTATGAGTGTTCGCATGCAATTCAATACCATTATCACTTGTATCAATATTCATGTGGTATCATTTTCCTGAGTCAGGAATTCTTAAACCTAAGTTCAAAATATTTTAAGAGAAACAATCTCACCTTGATAGGCAATAAAAGAATTTTACCACTGCTAACACTGGTAGTGTTCATGTTGGTATGGAATGTAGTTTGACTATGGGAAATATGCTCGCACAGCCAGAGAATTTATGGCACTCAAAGAAACAAAAAAGTCAGAAGATCATAAAAGAGGAAGAGAGAGCCAACTAGTGACGGGACTAGACCTAGATTCTAAGCTCACAGGCGTCACTCATTTACTTTCTTTTTATGGGATTAAAGGAGGACATAGGCTTTTGCAGCCCTATCCTAGTTTGCATTTGACATGGGAATGCATGTCTACTCATGTATGAAGGTAAAACATAACAGTCATCCGAGGGGCTGTACTTGGAAATGAGGCATTAAGCTCCCACAGATGTGCATTTCTCAAGACCCAAGACCCTTCCCAGTGAGAGTACAGAGGATGCGTTTTTTCAACTTTTCTTCACCTTTGTCTTCTATGGCATTTAGAGGATGAAACCACATTCACTTGATAGAAATGGACCAGAATTTGTTAGTATATCATACTGAATACTAAATGCTGCTGTACAAATCAGAATCCTCCTCAACCTGAATCTAGCCTATGATGTGAGAAAGATAAGTATAAAGACTCATTTTAAAATAACAATATAACTGAAAATAATATGTCTTAGTAATTTTGTGGTCTGTAGAACAACTTTTCCTGTGAGGATTAGAACAAGTCACTGTCGGTGATAAACATAATTTGCCAAGAGGTATCCTTGGCAACCAAATAGTAATTATCTCAAAACACCTGCCCTCTGGGAAGAAGGGGAGGCCAGGCATCATTCTGAGGCATTCTGGAAAGGTTCTGGACTGAGCCCTGAAGCTCAGTAGGGATACTTATGCTGATAGCACTGAGGAGTGGTTCCTAACCAGTGAGACATTTTATTAGATGAAGCCAAACTCTGAATAGTATGTTGGGGGAGAGCCCCTGAGAATGAGAACATTAAAAAAATGGTAAGCAATACCTTGAAATTATAAGAGTGATTATATGAGGCCCACATACATTGGAAAATGAAGACTCTATACGTAAATGGCACATTGATAACACTTGGTCAAGACAAGAGTGTCACTAAGGGTGACTTATGAATATTGAGCCAGCAGTGGGGAAATGAGCAGAGATTCCTAGTTCTTCAGTGATTTAGAAATAAGATACTTTCTTTGGGAAACTCTGGAGATGGTGAGAGATGGAGTATGCTTAACCAACAACTAAGAAATCTTTCAATAATCAGGTAGAGGAAGTCAATGTACTTCATAGAGAGGTGTACTAGGATGGTTCTAAGGATTTCATGTGAAAAACAAATGCTCGTTAGGGTTACTGTAAGAAGAGTGCTTGTGAAAGAATTGTTTTTAAAGTGAGAAGTGATTTGTTTCACTAGTATATTTTTATTCATTATAGAAATAGAAACAAATTCTCATATTAAATGGGATAATATAGAGAAATATGAAAAAGTTAAAGCTTTTCACAAAATATAGCCCTTTATTGTGTTGTGTTATTATTATTATTACTGGACATAAACATGGAAACACAAAACAACTGACTTTAAAACCATAATAAAGAGGATAGCTCACCTCTTTTGACTTCTTGCTCACAATAACTACAATTTTGCCTATTAAAGGTACTGGAGATGTGAAGTAGAAAATACAGGTAAACTTTAGCAACTGGGAATGTAATTTTATTTGGCGCTTTTTTCACTTGAACTGTATTGGGTATTGCTTGTTACAGTAAACGCATTCAGGAGTATGATCCCTTGTAGCACAGTACTTGACTAGCTTATAGCTGATTCTAAGTTTTCTATTTAGTACTTTTAGTTTATTATTAGTTTTGATATTATAAGTAAAAATTATGCACCAAGGATTTTTTTTAAAAATTTAATCATTCATTTTACATCCCAACATCATGTCCCACTTCTCTTCCCAGTGCTCCTCACATTGATCTTCTCCCCATTCCCTGCTCCCTATTTAGAGGAGAAGGGTCATCTTCTTATCAGATCCCTCCAAGTCCTTTTGGCCCACCCCATTCCCACAACCACATATCAAGTCACTGAGGATTAGGCATATCCTTTCCCACTGAAGCCTGACAAGGTTGCTCAATTAGGGAAACAGGGTGCAGAGGATGGTAACAGATTCAGGGTCAGCCCCCACTTCAGATGTTTGCAGGCCCACTTGAAGACAAAGGGGCACTGCTGCTATGTACAACCAAGGTCCAGGTTATACTCTTTGTTTGGTTGGTGTTTTAGTCTCTTGGCATCCCCACTACTGCCCAACAATATTCCACAAGGCACCCTGAGATCAGTATGATATAATCCTTTCAGTTTATTATAAATTTCAACATTTAAGTAAAACTTATAGATCAAGGTCTTTCTTTATTTCTACTGGTTTCTTAAAATGTTGGGAGAAAAAGAATACGATCAAATGTTCCACACATTTTCAATGATTGAAAAACTTTTGCTGAATTATATCATGAAAATGTTCTATGAACTTTATTTAAGGGTGGGAAGGAGAATGTTTGAAAATGAGGAGAAAGGAAGACTGAAAGACT
Source organism: Mus musculus (assembly GCF_000001635.26). Classification (NCBI taxonomy): domain Eukaryota; kingdom Metazoa; phylum Chordata; class Mammalia; order Rodentia; family Muridae; genus Mus; species Mus musculus. The sequence continues at coordinate 64,287,968 of NC_000069.6, read as the reverse complement.
TGAAATCATGATACATTGATCTGGAAACAAGAAATTTGTCTCTGAGTGAGGGCTAGCAAGCAAGAGAGCAGAAATAGATGGACATGTGTGCTCCACAGTGGAGTGCAGGCCTGAAATGCACACAAAGTCCAAGGAATTGACTTCATTGACATTTGATGAAGCTGCAAATGCCAAAGAAGTGGGAAGAGTTTCCATAACGTAAAATAACTTTCAAATAGAATCCCATGATTCTGTTGTTATTTATAATTGCAAAGCCTACAGGATAAGCAGGTGCCACGTCTGAGAGGATTGCTCAGCTCCTTTTCCAGATCCAGAAATTGCAACTGATTGCAACATGTGTGTCTACGACATGAACTTTAGTCAGGAGCTGCAATCAGGTTAGGCACTCACACACTCTAACACTCTATTAAGGTGCTTCCTTAAAACCTGTGTCACTTCAGCCCTGTAATTACTCTCAATCTCACCACATGAAAATGGCTATCAGAAAGAAGTGCTTGATTCTGGAATTAACTGTATTTTTGTGTGTTGAATTATATGCTCAATATGAAGACCAGAATATGACTTGCAGGTTGATGCGCAAATTTAATTTGACTGGATATGTAGAAGCTGAAAATCATCATTTTGTTATTGGAGGACAGTTTCCTGTTCACTATAGGACCATCCCAACAAGTGACTCTGATGAGGAACCAGAATCTCCCATGTGTGAGGGGTAAGTCATTGTAATTCTTTTTCACAATAATTTGAGTAGCCAGAAAAGAGTGGATACCTTGGAGCCTAGATTTCAGTTGAAGTTCTCAGTCAGGTACTGTTTGACTTTACCTCAGTTTATAGGGGAAGTGGTTTTCTATGGCAGGTTCTCAGAAAATCACTTCTCAGAGATTCCCTTGGACTAGCAGCAGCAGTATCTAAAAGCTTGTTAGGAATATAAAACCAGAGGATGCATACCACAGAAGCAGAAGAGAATCCACACATTCTGAAGTCCTTTGATGGTGAGTGTGAACACTGAGTTTTTAGTAGCACAGGTGCTGCACAGTGTGCTGCAGCTTCACTGTTGATTGTCACAAGCTCAAGTTCAAGTGAGCAGTCTGGGAACTGCTTTGTGTCTGAGAAAATGTTCATGATAGGATTCTGACTTGCAGGAAAAATTCTATACTTACTGCTGTCTCCTATAAGATACCCTATAAAAACTGGAATTCCTAATATTCAAATATAGCAATTATTGTTAGAAAAAGAAAGTTGGTACAATTCAAATATCTGTTAATATATGTATCTTACACACACATAAACACACACAAGTTAAACAAAAATAATGCCAGAAACTAAAAGAAAACATAAACAATAACCTACAATTCCACTGACATCACAAAACTGTGTTTTTATTTTTCCATATCCATTTTGAGTCCTTTAAAAATAAGTCTATGAGTGTCAATACTATGAGGGTAGCACAGGTAATAATTATACTGGTCATTGTAAATTATACAGCATAATTTTCCATGATGCAGTCTGGTCATTATAGCTATTTTGTCTATTTCTTACATCATTATATCTATGTTAATCACAATTCATTTCCTTTTATACATTTTTCTAAACCAAGTTATTATTGGAAGGAACAATTTTAAGTACGGTTCCTAAGAAAGTGAGATTTGTGATATGTCCCTAATTAGTACTTTCTTAATCTCTCTAAAAGATTTCCATTTTTACAGTGAAAGAAACAAGAGGAAGTGAGTGATGCCTGTAATAACACAGCAGAAGATCCTTACTTAGTCAAAGTTGTCATCTCTCTATCATAATGTCCCACGCTAAATTCCCATGATTTGAATTATTTGTTCTAGTTTCCAATATTTACTAGAACCCTGGAAGTTTATTCTCAACAAAAGGTCAGATGGGAAATACAACAATACCTTTTTTATTGATATTGTTTTTCTTTTTTGGTTAACAGATACATCTTACTACTAATCCCAGAGTGCCAGTAACTTAGTGTAGACTAGGCTCACTTTCAAATTGTAAAATTTCTCCACATTCTGCCTTCTGCTGCTTTTACAAGTTTGTACATCATATCCTAGGTTATCAAATATTTCAATATAAATTCTTTGCCTCCTTGGAATAATTTTTTGGATCCGGAAAAATGGAACATAGTTAAGACTACTGGTTGCTCTTTCAGAGGTCAATGGTTCAACTCCCTGTACCCACATTGCAGCTCCCAACTATATGTAACATCCTTATAAAACATACATGAAGGCAAAACACCCAAACACATAAGATAAATCAATTATAAAAAAGAATTAACTTTGTATGGCCTATGATAGAAATGTGTGAGAAGTAAAACTATCTGCAAAAACTAACTTCACCACTATTTTTTAGGGACCCTCTTAATCTTAATATTTATAATTATGATTTGAGGGGATATTCTTTAGTTTTATATTTTAACATATTCCTTTAAATTAGTTCTATATAATTCATTTTCGCCATTAACATTCCACAGTCCCCTTATTCACATCTAAATCTAATGTCCTCAAAGTAATTAACACTTTTTTCATGTAACACGAATCCTCCTACTGTCAGAACGCCATTCACTACTCTCTCGATGGAGAATGTAGAAGCATGTATGGATCTAACAAAATGTTAAATTCACTGTCATCATTTACTTAGAAGTAACTGCTTAATGAATTCAAGATGGGGTGTCAAGAAATTTAATTCAGAAATCACCAACTTTTGCAAAATACTAGTTTCAGGTAATAATGTGTTAAATTACATAAAAGAGGAAGATTCATATTGTTCTGAAATTATTACAGTGAAATGATACAAAGAAGACTGTTTTGGTAAAGGCATATAAAAGTTCAATTAAAAATGTTTGAAGAAAAAAATGATACATAGTTTGTAATAGAACTGTGGGAATCATAGTAGAAACCAATGAATGAAGAAAACTCTCCTCAAACCTCACCTTATTTACCTTGAGATTTATTCTTTGTTAATAGTTAAGTGGGCCCCATATCTTCCATGCAGTTTTAATCATAGTAAGATGTCGACTGCCCATTTCAATGCCTGTTATAGTCACATTACTGTATAATCTCCCTATTCAATGACTTTTAAAATGAGAAAATGTGGATGCTCCAACATATAATAAGGTCACATTCTCCACTTTGTTCATAGAAACCTTATTTATAATAGCCAGGAGCTAGAAAGAGCCCAGATGTCCTTCAACAGAGGAATGGATACAGAAATGTAGTGCATTTACACAATGGAGTACTACTCAGCTATTAAAAATGATTAATTCATGAAATTCTTATACAAGTGGATAGAACTAAAAAAATATCATCCTGAGTGAGGTAACCCAATCACAAAAGAACACACATGATATGCACTCACTAGTAAATGGATATTCACCCAAAAGCTCCAAATAACTAAGATGCAATTCACAGACCACATGAAGTTCAAGAAGAAAGAAGATCAAAGTGTGGATGCTTTGGTCTTCTTAGAAGGAAAACAAAATACTCACATGAACAAATATGGAGATAAAGTGTATGGCAGAGTCTGAAGGAAAGGCCATTCAGAGACTGTCCTACCAGTGAATTCATCTGATATACAGTTACCAAACCCAGACACTATTGAGAATGCCAAGAAGTGCATGTTGAAAGGAGCTTGATATGGCTGTCCACTGAGAATTGCTGACAGAGCCTTACAAATGCAGAGACTGGCTCTATAAGTAACCTCTCCCTACTGTTGGACATTTTATCTAAGCCCCTTCCTTTTAAGTCACCTCCCAAGTCTCTGATGCATTCTGAGGCGTCCCACCACCAACTTCCTATTTCCTGAAGTGGCCTTTTACATTCTCTCTGCTGGTTCTCAGGGTTTCCTTTTCCCTCACACAATACCAGATCACGACCCCTTTCCCCACTGTGCCTCTCCACACCCTGGCCACTTCTGCTCCCAGGTCCCTCCCTTCCTATCTAGGATTGCTTTCCTCGCCTTTCAAGTGAGACTGAAGTGTCTTCACTTAGACACTTCAGCTTGTGGAGTTTTATGAGTTCTGTGGACTGTATCTTGGGTATTCTGTACTTTTATTTGGGCTACTACCCACTTATTAGTGAGTACATACAATGCATGTCCTTTGGGTTTGAGTTACCTCACTCAGGATGATATTTTCTACTTCCATTCATTTGCCTGTAAAACTCAGGATGCACTCATTCTTAATAATTGAGCAGTATTCCATTGTGTAAATGAATCACATTTTCTATATCCATTCTTCTGTCGTGGAACATCTAGGTTGTTTCCAGCTTCTGGCTATCACAAATAATGCCCACCTCCATCAGGAAGACAGGACATTAAATAAGGGTGGGGCTATCATCCCATAGTCACATTTCTGATGCATAATCTTTCCTGTCTGAAAGAATTACAGGGATTGAAATGGAGAGGCACCTGAGGAAAAGAAGGTCCAGAGACAGGCCCAAAGTGAGATCCAGCCCAAAGTGAGGTCCCAAGGCCTGACACCATTCCTGACACAAAAAGGGATCTATCCTGCTTGCCCTCCAAAAGACCAACAAGCATCTGAAATAATCAGATGCAGATATTTTCACCCTACCAATGGACAGAAGCAGACAACCCCTGTTGTTGAATTAGGGAAGGTTGAAAGAAGCTGAGGAGAAGGGCAGTTCTGTAGGACGATGGACATTCTCAATTAATGTGGACCCCTGAGATCTCTCAAACACTGGACCACCAACCAAACGTCATATAGCATCTGATATGAGGCCACCAACACACATAGAATATAGGACATCCGGGTCTGTGTTCACTCAGAAATAGTGCAACTAACCCTCAAGAGACTGGAGGTCCCAGGGAGTTTAGAGGTAAGGTGTGGTGTGGTGGGGCATCTACATGGAGATGGGGTGGGGTGGGAAGAAGGTGTGGGATGTGGAGCAGTCAGAGTTTGGATGGGAGGCTGGCAATGGAATATGGAGAATAAAAAATAAATTAAAAATAAAATTAATTTTTAAAAAAAATACAGAGACAGATGCTCACAGCCAACCATTGGACTGAGCACAGGGTTCCCAATAGAAGAGTTAGAGAAAGGACAGAAGGAGTTAAAGGGGATTGCAACCCCACAAGAACAACAATATCAACCAACTAGTCCCCCCAGAGCTCCCAGGAACTAAGCCATCAACAAAGGAGTACACATGGCTCCAGAGGCATATGTTGCACAGGGTGGCCATGTTATGCATCAATGGGAGGAGAGGTCCTTGGCCCTATGAAGGCTCCATAGATACCCCAGTGCAGGGGAATTGAGATTGGGGAGGTGAGAGTTGGTGGGGGGAACACCCTCATAGAAGCATGGGGAGGGAGGATGGAATAAGGAGTTTTGGGGGCGGGAAAGGTGATAACATTTATAATGTAAATAAAGAAAATATCCAGTTAGAAAAAATTTTTAAAACGAAAAAGAAAAAAATTTAAAGCTAAATATAAAAGTAGAAAAATGTATGTACACAGCTGAGAAGGCACCACTAGATACTGAAGATTATTCCTGGTTTTCCAATATTGTAAATAACCCAGTGTGGGACAGATAGATTTTTTTGTGTGTGTGAAGAACTACTTAGTTCTTTGACTAATTTAAATATATAGTTACAGGCTCAAAGCAGGTGGATATTTTGTAGATCTTAAAATTAAATCTATCTTAATATTGTGTGTTATCTATCAACCTATTTATCTATCTATAGATTGGCTTTACATACTGATCACCATTCCTCATCTTCTTCTAGTATTCCCCCCATAAGACTTCTCCCTGACTACTTACATTTTTTACCTCCAATTATGTGGAGCTCTTTCCACAGTACTAACCCACCATGGAGCATCAGTTCACTGTAGGACCAGAAAAAATCTCTCCCAGTGAGGTCAGACAAGACAGCCCAGTTAAGAGAACTGGATACACAGGCAGGCATCAGAGTCAGGGTCAGCCCCTGGTCCAGGTTGTGGGAGATTGTCCTGAAGTCCAAACTGTATGTCTGCTTCATTGTGCAACAATCCAGGTCCAGACCTTGTATTCACTTTGATTGATGATTCAGTCTATAGGACAACCCAAGTGTCAAGGTTAGCTAATTGTGTTGGAGTTCTTGTGGAATACATATTCCCTCCAGGTTCACCAGTCATTCCCCCACCTCTTCCACACATTTTCAAGTACCCATACCAATGTGGGCTGTGGGACTCTACATCTGTTTTGGTTTGTCAAGGATTTAAGGGACATCTGGTATTGTTTAAATTTCAAAATGAATCCAGGAACTTCAATTCACTGCAAGATTGTGTACATCCTCCCACACTGAGACCAGTAGAAAGAAGGGTCTTGTCACATGTCTTATAGGCTGTAAGAGACCACAGATGTCAGCACAGATCACTATACCCAGCAAAACTTACCCTCACTGTAGGTGAAGGAAACAAGATATTCTATGACAAAATAAAATTTTAACAATATCTATCCCAAATTTCAGGCCTTAAAAACCTCTTGAAATAAAACCACACTCCGATGAGGCTAATTACATCCAAGAAGTAATTTCATACATGTAAAACCAAAGGAAGAGAAATACACTCATGCTATGTCAACACCAACATCACTATAACAGGAATTTCCCATTAATGGTCACTAATATCTCTTTACACATTAACAACAATGATAGATATTACCTCAGGATAAAATAATGAAAAAGGTTTCCCAAGCAACCAAAAAAGAAAAGAAACAAGCTGGAGTAGCCATCAATCTTACTTTTAAAAGATACTGCAGTACTTATTTAGAAGATATATATTGTCATTAGTGTGAACCTGGACACTAAGTAAGAAGATGGTAAACAGTATTCTGGTGTAGTCTCTTATGTTTTCTGCTTTTCCTTAATTGTGTTACATCACTGACTCTATCTTTAAATTACTAATTTGTTCTATACGTGAATGTTTTTCTACTTCTAGTGCTTTTCTCTTGTTGTTTAACTTTCCACACCACATGTCTGTCTGCTGTGCTTTCCCCAACTCTCTATATCCATCAAGTCTTTGTGTGTGTACCTGTTATAATCTAGGCAGCAGAGACTTTGAATTTCTTTGCTCATACATCTGTTCTTATCCCAGCTTTGATATATACACATATATGGAGTGGGGTATCTATATCTATAGATAAGTGATAGATAGATAGATAGATAGATAGATAGATAGATAGATAGATAGATAGATAGATAGATAGATATTCTATGTTTACCTTACAGCAATCAACATTTTCTGAATAAAGAAACAGAAAATATGATCTTTGTTATTATATTTATACTATTCAATGCCAGAGGAACTCAACAGCTGAATACTAAATAAACCAAATCTATACCAGAACAAATATTAGATAGGCTGTTCTGGGGCTATGGTTCATTTTGTAAAGATCTTGCCTTGCAAGAAGGCGTGAGTTAAAGGCCCTAGACCAACCCCCAAACAGTCTGATTTGGTGGCAATCTGCTAGCTAAAGGCTCAGTAAGCAAATACAGGAATAGCAATAAGGCTTGCTGGAAGCCTGGTATAACCAAGTCAAAGTCCAGGATCAATGAGGAACCCTTTATCTTACCATAAGGTGGAGAGAGACTAGGGAAGACACTCGTCATTGACGTCTCTTCTCCAAACATAACAGAATGTACATTCACAAAGAAAGAAAGGAAAATTCAGATTGTTAGTAATAAATGCCAAAATTACTTTTAGATAATTAAATTATAGTATTTTTAAACTGAAGATACCAAATTAAATAGTAAAGCTAGCTACACAGCATAGCAAAAAACCAGTTACTAACATAACTGCTTTGCACTTTGGCTGAAATATTTTTAGAAATTATGTAAAAGGGAGGATAAGAAAAGGTTTTGTAGTTGTTTCATGTAGAAATGCCTTGAAAATAATATGGGGACATGCAACAGGAGATATATTTCCCTTTGCAACAATGCCAAATAAAAAATAGGAGGCTGATAATTATGTTTTTCTATGAGAACAGCAAGAAGAAAATTTAGTTAAACATACCGCAACACTAAGCTGTATTTTGTAATTGAAGCATAGAATACAGAAATTTAAATGCTAATTTTAATAACTTCTGTCACGAGGATTTAATGTATTAAGTTAATTTTTGTTGCTATAATAAATATTCAGAAATAAAAAGGCCCAGAATGAGAGAATAATTATCATTCCTGGGACATTCAACAAAGTAAGAAAAGCTTTTCTAAGGGAGTGTTGGGTGTGATTAGTTAAGAAAACTGCCCCACCCGGGGACCCATCTGGTAAACAACCACCAAATCCAGACACCATGGCATATGCCAGCAAGATTTTGCTGACAGGACCCTGATATAGCTGTCTCTTGTGAGGCTATGCCAGTGCCTGGCAAACACAGAAGTGGATGCTCACAGTCATCTATTAAATGGAAAACAGGGCACCCAATGAAGGAGCTAGAGAAAGTACCCAATGAGCTGAAGGAGGAACAAAAATATGAACGAACCAGTACCCCCCAGAGTTTGTCTCTACCTTCTCATATAGCAGAGGATGGCCTAGTCGGCCATCAATGGGAGGAGAGGTTCTTGATCTTGCAAACTTTATATGCCTCAGTACAGGGAAACGCCAGGGTCAAGAAGTAGGAGTGGGTGAGTAAGGAAGCAGGAGGAGGGAGAGGGTATAGGGAATTTTCAGAGAGGAAATTAGGAAAGGGGATAACATTTGAACTGTAAATGAAGAAGATATCTAATAAAAAATGTAAAAAAAAAAAAGAAAGAAAGAAAAGAAAATCGTCAGTAGAGAAAAATTTTGAAAAAGTAATAACAAGAAATTTCCAAATGTAGTAGCATAAAACTGAGGCACCTGTTGTTCCTTCAGCAAATGCTGCAATCACCCACTTAAATGAAGATCCTTACATGAAAAGCGTCTCCATTCCTAACCCAAATAGAGGCCAGTGGCTCACAAATGCTTTTCCTTTCCAGGTTTAATTTCCGGGGTTTCCGCTGGATGAAAACCATGATCCACACCATCAAGGAGATTAATGAGAGGAAGGATATTTTGCCCGAACACACTCTGGGCTACCAGATATTTGACAACTGTTTCTCCACCACCAAAGCAATGGAGTCATCTATGGTGTTTCTAACAGGGCAGGATGAATACAAACCGAAATGGAGAAACAGCACTGGAAAATATCTAATTGGAATTATTGGAGCAGGAGGATCAACTATGTCACTTGCTGGAGCAAGAATTCTACTGTTGAATGATGTAGTTCAGGTATTTTGGAATAGTGTGCTTTGTGCTTAGAAAGAAATACAAGCGCTGGGCCTGGAGGGGTAGAATATGCCTCTAATTCCAGTCCTTGGGAGGAAGAAGCAGGTGAACCTCTATGCACTCAAAGCAGCCTGTTCAACAAAGTGAGTGCCAAGACATTTAGGGCTGTTGCACAAGGGAATTCTGTCTCAAAAATTCTAGAAAGATAAAAGAGAAATACAAAGCACAGATAGAAATTATTGCAAATAACTATAAGGTCCAGAGATGCTGCACTAAGCTACAGAGAGAAGATAGAATGAGGCCAGGTTCTTCCAGTTCCTCTGTTTAAACAGCTCTGGAGTTGTCCATCTATTAGAAATGACTCAATTTTAGAAATGACTCGAAATTGCTCAGTCTGCTGAAACATCATGCTTGAATTGAATAAAGGGTTGTGTAGTGATGAGAAAATTAACACTGGGCTCAGAGCAATGTGTGGTGCATGATAAAATTTATCTACAAATATTTGATGTATTTGGTGGTTCATTGGTGTCTGGAATGAAGCATGGGTTATTTTTGGGTTTCTGTTGATGCTTGTGAGTCATGAACAAACCATCACACTCGCATTCTAAAATGAGCCTAGGACTTTACATTAGCAAAATTAATAGTTTATTTTAAACCCAGAGAAATGGACACATGTAAAAACAAGCACAAGTAATTGCAAAGTGAGAATTTATAGGAACATAAAAGATCTAGCATTATTTCAAAGCTGTGTCATTAAACTGTCACAATGTATAGATATGAATGATGAGCCAGATTATTGATTACTGTGAAGTAATGAGTAAAGACAGTATTCCACTCACCTTTTCTTCTTCCATCCTCTACTCTTTTCTCTAATCTATTCTTCCTTCTTTCCTTTTTCTTTCTTTTTCTCTTTCTCCCTCTCTTCTCTCTTTCTTTCTTTCCTTCTTTCTTTCTTTATCCCTTTCTTTTGTTCCTTCCTTATTTCATTCTTTTTCTATATCTATTACTTCCTTCCTTACATCCTTCCTTCTCTTTCTTTTGTTTTTTTTTTTTTTTTTTTTTTTTGTTTGTTTTGTTTTGTTTTTTGTTTTTTCGAGACAGGGTTTCTCTGTATAGCCCTGGCTGTCCTGGAGCTCACTTTGTAGACCAGGCTGGCCTCGAACACAGAAATCTGCCTGCCTCTGCCTCCCGAGTGCTGGGATTAAAGGCGTGCGCCACCACGCCCGGCTCCTTCCTCTCTTTCTTTCCTTTTCTTTTGTGATACTCCAGATTAAATCCAGAAACTAACTCTTTGGAGACTAATGTTGAATTAATGGCCCACAACCTCAAACCTACAGTATTTATTTTTGAGAGACACAGAAGTAAATGTGAAGAATAGGAAGGAAATTACTAGGAAAAGCAATATAAGGAAAGGTGGGTAACTTGAAACTTATCTTAAGTGTGGCCTTCATGGAGCTCATCCAACCTGCAGCTGTGATGAGGCCTGCCTTCCATAAAATCTAATGAATTCAGTCTGGTGAGATGGCTCAGTGGGTAAGGGCACCCGACTGCTCTTCCAAAGGTCCGGAGTTCAAATCCCAGCAACCACATGGTGGCTCACAACCATCCATAATGAGATCTTCCGCCCTCTTCTGGTGTGTCTGAAGACAGCTACAGTGTACTTACATATAATAAATAAATCTTAAAAAAAAAAAGAAAGAAAAACAAACAAACAAACAAAAATCTAATGAATTCATGTATAGCCAAAAACCTTTATATTTACTTCTTTCTAATGTCTTTTAGAAACTCTTAGGAAAGAAGAATAACATAAATCTTCTATTTTATAATTTGATATAAAGAAAAAATTATATTTTGTCATAATATTAATTTACTTGTGGTGGAATCGAGGAATGAGAAGATCCAAGTAACAAGATTTTATATGATATGAATTCACTAAACATCAGAAGTAACCATTCCTTCCTGAAAAGATTTGATCCTAAAAAAATTATTAGATGAATCATCTGTTTGAGGGTTAGAAAGGAAAATACAAATATTAGAAAGTAGGACAAGAGATAAAAATGAGATAGGAAAACAGAACACAGGAATAATACAGTGTAAATGAAGAAACAATTGGGTTGTGGGTGTTATAGATCATCACACTGGAAGTGATGCCTTAAGATCATGAGACTGGATTGAAGAGAAGATAAAATATTTAGGATACATGTTAGTAATTACAGGATATGTTACAGGAAAGATACATGAAGGAGTGTCAGGAATATGTGCTCACTTAATTTCCATGCTTAGGTCTTCATAAATGCAAAGAGCAAAGGAGGACTACTGAGGTAGTGAGGAAGACATGCTTTTCATTTTTCTGACATTGTACGTTAAAAAGAGATTTCTGATAACTTTGTAGGACAAGAGTGTTTACTCTTCTGATTTGACTAGTCATATATTTCATGTCACTCAATATAAGTTTTGTGATATACATGTGCAGGAGTCCTGACAGCATGAAACAAAAAAATCAAGAGAAAGTACAGAATAGAAGTTAGAGATCAGAGTAAGACAAGGAGAGCACACAGAAAACAAAGTCGTGTAACTATGCAGATTGAGACTTGGACTCAGTCAGTCATCTCTACACATGAGACACTAAATGTGATGAAGAATCTGGATATCCTGACTCAGGGGAGTCAACAATGTCCAGCAAGATGGAAGAAAGTGAAAGAGACATTCCTGACACTGCTGTGGCCCCACCCATGAAAAACAGTGATACTAAGTGTCTTCATCTTAACAATTGGCAGCCATGAAACATTTTTGCTGATATAGCAACCAAAGTATTCTCAGAATTGTCCCCACCCCCACCAAGGAGGTGGAAGACTGAATAGAATGTCATTGTCTACAGAAGTATGTGAGAACAAAGGGATCCCTATTCACCTACCTCTCAAATACTCAGAAGCTGTCATTTTCATTTAGTATTTACCACCCTCTTTCCAGTAACTATAAATATTTTCAATTTCAGGTGGGATATGCTTCCTCCTCCTCTATTCTTACTGAATATTTAAATGTTTATCGCACAATACCCAGTGATAAGTTTCAGACTGAGGCAATTGTGAATCTGATTAGACACTTTGGTTGGGTCTGGATAGGAGCTATAGCATCTGATGATGATTATGGAAAACATGGAGTAAAATCATTTAGGAAAATATTGGAGACTAACAACCTGTGCATTGCTTTCTCTGAAACCATTCCAAAAGTCTACTCCAATGAGAAAATGCAAATAGCTATTGATGCAGTAAAGAGTTCAACTGCCAAAGTCATTGTGCTTTATGCAACTGACTTTGACCTCAGCCCCTTTGTGCTGGAAGTGATTCATCATAACATAGCTCACAGGACATGGATAGCCACCGAAGCCTGGATTACCTCAGCTCTCATTGCAAAGCCTGAGTATTTCCCCTATTTTGGTGGAACTATTGGGTTTGCAATCCCAAGAAGTGTTATACCAGGATTAAAAGAATTCCTTTATGATGTACACCCTAGCAAGGATCCAAATGATGTCTTGACCATTGAATTCTGGCAAACTGCTTTTAATTGTACCTGGCCAAACAGCAGTGTTCCTTATAACGTGGATCACAGAGTGAATATGACTGGTAAAGAAGACAGGTTGTATGATATGTCAGATCATCTCTGCACTGGAAAGGAGAAGCTGAAAGATCTGAAAAATACCTATCTGGATACATCACAGCTAAGAATCACAAACAATGTCAGACAAGCTGTGTATCTTATGGCTTATGGCTTGGACCGTTTAATCAGAGTTTTAATAAAAGAATATAGGGAATATTTACTACATCCAAAGATACTAGCTTTCATGTCCTATAAGGTATGTTATTTGACCCAATGATATAGTAGGATGTGAAATCAAGTTTTTACTCCAATGTTCATACCACTGATATTGCTGACTTGCTTCCATATGGTTTTATAGCATCAAACCTTGTCTGGGTGACTTGATTGTTCATTTTCAGTTCTCATTTCTTACTAATTTACTAGGTTTGTGATTAATGATAACAAACCAGTCCCACAAAAAATTACTGGGGCCTTTTACAAAATATGTTCTTATTCTTCACGGAAACGAAATGTAAATGTGTCTAAGAATAAAGCATGAGGCAGTGCCTCTAGTTTCCTCCTTTGTTCTGTTCACCATATACAATATGTAAGTTGTAATCTAAGATCACTACTTGGATTCCAAAACATCATCTTCATGTTAGACAAAGGACATTTATGTCCCTTCAGTTTAGGATGAGTCCTGGATATTGTATACAATTTGATATACACTCTAGAACTTTTGTGTTAAGAGTTTGTCTTATCTATTTAAATGAAATACTAGAGAGTGAGGTCTTCACACAATATAGCAAGAGCCAAACAAAAGGATGGATGTCAGGGGTTAAAGATTATAACTCTTATCTGGGACATTCACATCTACTGTACTGGTCCTTGATCACTTGTCAAATAATTCGTGTAAAACATGAGCAGTCTTGCCAAAGATGGCCTTACCCATTCAATTCCTGCTTGTTTTTTCCATTCCTTCCATTTACAAATGATAAGAAACTTATGCATCCCTCCTCTGAACTGGTTAGCCCCAGAGGAAGCCCACTTAACATCACTAATGTGTTACTTCTTCATTGCCTGCTCATTATCCCTATACTCTTCTGTTACACCCAGTCAATTGACCAGAGGCCACATTGGGTGGGATACTTTCATTGCCACCTAACTTTCATTTTCAAGTAGGCCCAAATTGTACTCAGTGCTGATTGCTCTTAATTCCTGGGTAACACTCTTCATTTTGTGCATCTAAAACCTGGTAAATGTATCAATATAGAGAATATTTTTAAAGAAACCAAAGCAATACCCAGTATTTACTTGTGTTTCAAGATGATTCTACCAATAGACAAGAATACAAAACCTTAGTTATTCTATTATTTACACAAACATTTGTAAACTACTCTGCCTTTTTGTCTTCTCCGTATTGGACTTCTTCTGTTCCTTTTTATCATTCTCTTCCCGAGAAAAGTCTGCACTGTGCACCTTACATCAGTCTATGGGACTAGGACCATACTTAATGCACACCTAGCATTTCTAAATTCTTGAGAATTATATGATGTTAAAGAAATGTGTCCTACCTTCCAAAATGTTAAGGCATGTGAAACTGTAAGAAGACTGATCAAGGGAAGTTTCAAACTGTGGAAGTCTTTGGCCATTTATTTGCTTGAATATTGATAAGCAGTAGGGAGAAAATTCCATGGAGTAAGCATAAGTGTTGTATTTTAATGATTTTTGACCTATATTTTATGGGAATTGAGAAGAGACAAGAGAAGGGACAGAATAAAACAAGAGGCCAGGTGACACAAAGTAGTAGATGGTAACTAAAAGACTTTAATATATCCAGTTAGTAAATTCTTTCAGGTACATAGCCTTAATCTCTTATAAAAATTAGGAAGAATAATAATCTTCTCTTTACAAAGAAGGCAAAGAATGTTCGCTAAATTTACGCCTGAGGTCACAATATTTAACAGAACCAAAAGACTCGAAATCTCAGTCTTGCTGGTCTGTGGAGAGCTTCTGAACTCACTCGATCCTTGGTTGAGAAATCCAACTGCAGCAGTTAGGGCAGGTGAAGATCACGGATGTGACCTGTGTGATGGATTTCCTTTATACTAAAGAAGGCATTTTCTTACCTACCTAAAGTTAATGAGGTAAGGTGTGAGTTAGACAAAGGTTGTTTTATCATTGAGAAGAAAGGATTATTCTCAATGTCTCTTTGATCCTATATATTTAACTTCAGTCCAAAGAACTACTGTACCACTAGCCATGGTCAATTGTGCATAATGGAAGATTACAATTCAGATTCATACTCTCAAGGCAATGTCATGCTAATCTTTTATAGCCTAACTAAAGTGAACTTTTTCTGAGAAATGAAGAATGTCCATTTTCCTAAGTCAGTCAGCCATTAACTCCTCTATGCCCTTTTCAACATTCTTTCTACAATAGCAACTGTGATGTGACAAAATATTTCCTGTGGAGATGCAATCCATACATATACTCACACTAAATAGGAGGTCCCAAACACATTTAGACACGACCAAAGACCAACTCAGTGTAGCAATGGATTTTATTAGGGATAACTTAAAGAAATTAGGTCCAGGATCAGAAATGACTCTAGGACAGATGCAATACCCAGGGATACAACAGCATGGATGACAGCTCACAAAATCCTTTGAACCTTAAGAATAGCTTTCAAGCAGCTCAAAGGGGTGTCCTTTCCTTGTTGGCCTAAATAACTTCCAGGCAGCCCATCTTTTTTCTGTTTATCCCCAGCAGATGTACTGGTCTCCAGTGTCCTCTATGCACCTTGTCTTGTCTGATTCTTCTTTGCACTTGAACACACTCTGAGAAGGACTCTCAGGTTTCCTTGCTTTGTCTGTCAGGGTGCTTTCTAGTGAATCTTCTCTGTTTCATGGACTTCCTAAAGCTATTTTGAGATATTCCCCTTACTTCTTAAAGAGCTTCCCTGAAAGGATGAAATGTTTGAATGTAGGAGGAAACTGTGACACAATAGCAACATAATCTAGTGAATTTTACTTTTAGTGCCTGGTTATACAGTCTCTGTGCTAGACTGAGGTTTTCAAAAGAAGGAAATACTTGTGAACCTTTGTATCTTTACATAGGGAAAGTTCGGTAAGGGGAATGAAATTACTCTAAACATTCTCCTGACTCATGATACACAGAATATTATACTGCAAAACCTTAGGATAAGCTTATTTTATACTAGCAAATACACACATATGTAACATACATTAATGGCATATTAAAATTGTACAGAGAACAAAAGTGAGGGAAGAAAGGTAAAATTAACTTTTACAAATTTTTAACATAATATGTTTAAAATACTTTATTGTGTTGTAATAATTTAATATGTTGGCATGATATTAAAATAAGGTAAAATTATTTATGAGATAGATTCCACTCTTTTTAAAACTTTATAGCCCAGTATGTATATTTTATGCACATCGCATATCAATTTACCAAAACATTAGTTCTGTTTTATTTACCACAAGTGGCTTCAGGATATCAGAGCTGGTAATAAAAAGAGCATTTTTTTTAAAAAGCATACTATGAATTACATATGAAGTACATATGAAATCAATCTAATTTTTTATAAATCTTTGTTTTCTAAATATTTAAATGCTTACAAATTACTTATTAATTTATTTACTGATTTCCATTATTTTTACTTTTTTTCTTGCCCATCTTTACTAGCTATTTGAATATATCAGGAAAGTAAAATTTACTACTCATGATGGAAGAAAAATAGAGCTTAATGTTCATGGAGACATAGAAAATGGATATTACGATATCCTAAATTGGCAGATGGATAACACTGGAGATATTGCCATTGTCAAGGTTGGAGAATACAAATTCACAAGATCAAAATATGAACTTGTTCTTCCAAAAAACTCAACATTATTTTGGAACACTGAATCTTCAAGGGTTAGTTGGTCTGACATATTTTTATTTAAATAGAGAGAGAAAAGGCACTGAATAAATGCAACTGATGTAAAGCTTTTACCATATTCCAAATCATTTAATTTAATGTAGCATATGAGTTTTTTGCATTGTTGTTTGTCTATTTATAATATAAACAGTACATATTATTTTAATAATACATGAAGACTTTAATATAATTTAGTAGTATTTTGATATATGTAGAATGTCTCAATCTAACATAGTAATTTTATAATATTCTGAAACAAAAACGGTTACATTTTTTCCTAAGTTTTGCTTTTCATTTATAAATTTGTATTTACTTAAACTATTGATTTTATTTTAGGGGAATTTTTTTACATCTCAACAGCATGTTTCTTCAATCTTTCCCCCTCCCTAACCCCACCTTGTTTCTTCCCCACCCATATTCACTCCTTCCTTTCTGTTCAGAAGAGGGCAGGCCTCCCCTGGATATCAACTAAATATGACATATCAAATTGCAGTAAATCTAGGCACCTCCACTTGTGTTAAGGCTGGAAAGGCAACTCAGTATGAGACAAAAGATCCCAAAAGACAACAAAAGAATCAGGCTGACCCTGATCCCACTGTTAGGATTCCCACAAGAAGAACAAACTACACAACTGTAACATACATGCAGAGGGTATAGGTCAGTCCCAGGCAGGCTTCCTGGTTATTGGTTTATTCTCTCTGAGTTCCTATGAGCCCAGGGCACTTCATTCTGTGGGTCTCACATGTTGTCTTTGACCACTCTGGCATCTAAAATCTTCCCTTTCCCCCTCTTATGCAGGATTCCCTGAGATTTACCTAATGTTTGGCTTTGACTTTGGGTCCCTGCATGTGCTTCCATTAGTTGTTGGATGAAGCCTCTGTAACGAAATTAAGCTTGGCACCAATCAGAGTATAGCAGAATACCCTTATTCCTCCTTTGGGGTTTCTGTGCTGAATACTATGGTTGGCTATGAGCATCCACATCTGTATTGTTGAGGCTCAGGCAGAGAATCTCAGGGAACAGCTATGTCAGGATCCTGTTAGGAAGTGCTTCTTGGCATCAGCAATAATGTCTGGGTTTGATTTATGCAGATGATATATATTTGGAGATATCTCTTGATGTCTTTTCCTTTTGTCTCTACTCCAGTCTTTGTGCCTGCATTTCCCTTAGATAGGAGTAATTCTGGGTTAATATTTATGAGATGGGTGTGTGACACCATCCTGCACCCAGAGGCAGTGCCTAACCCCTGGATATGGTCTGTACAGGTTCTCTCTCCTCTTTGTTGGGTATTTCAGCTAATACCATCCCTGTTGGTTCCTGGGAACCTCTTGCTTTCCTGGCATCTGGGACTTTGTAGTGGCTACCATCAGTTTCCCACCCCCCACACCCCCACTGCTACATACCACCATTCAATTTCCTGATCCTCTGTTCTTCTTCCCAGGGGTCTCCTCTCACATTTTAACCTGCCCCCTTCTTCACTCCACATCCTCTCTCTATGGAAGATCCCTCTACCACTCAACTTCCCATGATTATTTTGATCCCTCTTCTATGTGGGACTCAAAAATCCACAATTTGTTCCTCATTCAAGATTCTTCAGTTGAGAATATTTTGTTTAACTCTCTTTCCATTTTGAATAGGGTTATTGATTCTGTAGAGGCTAACTTCATGAGTTCTTTGTGTATATTAAATATTTACCCTCTATCAAATGAAGGGGCAGTAAAGATCTTTTCCCAATGTGTACATTGCCATTTATTCCTATTGATAGTGCCCTTTGCCTTACAGAAGCTTTGCAATTTTTTGATATCCCATTTACATATAATTGATCGTAGACCCTGAGCCAGTGGAATTCTGATCAGGAAATATCTCCCTGTTCCAATATATCCATGGGTCTTCCTCACTTTCTCTTCTATTATAGTTGGAGTAACTGGTTTATTTGGAGGTCCTTGATCCAATTATGTTCGAGTTTTGGTTTTGTTTTGTTTTGTTTTGTTTTGTTTTTACAAGTTTTTCACCTACCAGGTTGGGCAGGGCTGAACAGGATGGAGCAATGGCTTTACAAGCCCACCTGTAAGCTCAAGAGTGCTCTGCTGTGCTGTGCCATCACTCAATAATGCCAGGTGCCACTTCACATTAACACCTTTCAATGCTAGCTGCAGTTTCTTTGACAGGACACCTAGGCTTTAGGGTACCATCACAGAGTGTCTGAGGATGCCATCTATATAGCTGAGATTGGCTATTTTCAGTGTCTGGGATGAGAATCCTAAGGGGAGGGGTGCTTTGGAGATAAGAATGAATTGATTTGCATTCTTTTAAACACCATTCTTCTCCACTTGAGCCAGCACTATTTGTTGAGTATGCTGTCTTTTGTACTAGATGGTTTGGGTTTCTTTGTCAAAGATCAAGTGACCATAGTAGGAGGGTTTAATTCTGGGTCTTCAGATCAATTCCATTGATTTACCTGTCTGTATCTATACCAATTCCATGAAGTTTTTATCATTATTTCTCTGTAGTACACCTTGAGGTCAGGGATGGTTACTTTGCCAGAAGTTCTCTTATTGGTGAGAATACTTCTCACCAACCTAGGTTTTTTTTTTTTTTTTTTTTTTTTTTTTTTTGTTATTCCAGATGAATTTCAGAATTGCTCTTTCAGGCTCTGAGAGGAATTGAATTGGAATTTAGATGGGGATTACAGTGACTCTGTAGATTGCTTTTAGTAAAATGGCCATTTTTACTAAGTTAATTTATTAGCATGGCAGATCTTTCCAACTTCTGAGGTCTGCTATTTCTTTCTTCAGCAACTTGAAATTCTTGTTGTACAGATCTTTCACTTGCTTGGTTAGAGTCACACCAAGATATTTTATATTATTTGTGATTAGTATGAAGGGTATCCTTTCACTAATTTTTTCTCAGCCCATTTTTCCTATTAGTATTAGAAGGGTATTGATTTCTTTTGTGTTAATTTTATATCTAACAACTTTGCTGAAGTTTTTTATCAGCTGTAGGAGTTCTCTAGTGGAATCTTTGGGTTCACATAAGTATACTGTCCTATCATCTTCAAATAATGATAGCTTGACTTTTAACTTTCCAATTTGTATCCCTTTGACCTCCTTTTTAAAATCTAGTTACTCTGGCTAGAATTTGAGTAGTATACGTCTTTGACAAAATTCAATACCGTTTTATGTTAAAAGTCCTGGAATGATCAGAAATTCAAGGTCCATACATAAACATAATAAAAGCAATACAGGAAAGCAAAAACCAACATCTAACTAAATGAAGAGAAACTTGAAGCACTCCCACTAGAATCAGGGACTAGACAAGGCTGCCAACTCTCTCTCTATCTACTTAATATAGTACTCAAAGTTCTGGCCAGAACAATTAAACAACAAAAGGAGGTCAAGGGATACAAATTGCAAAGGAAAAAGCAAGACTTTTTTTGAGGGATGTGTGTGTGTGTGAGGCTTGTTTGGTTTTGTCCTAGTTCTCCAAGCTAGCCATCCCCTGGATCCTGGCATTTTAGGCAGTATCAGGTGTCAGATTCCTCTTGTGGCACAGGTCTTAGTTAGGACAAGCAATTGTTTGGCTACCTCCACAATTTCCTTGCAGCCTTTAATCCAGCACAAATTATAGGTAGGGCAAATTGTGACTTGAAGATTATGTGTCCAGTTTGGTGTACTAATACCTCTCCTAGAAGTCTCTCCTGGTTAAAGGAGATTGTCAGTTAACTTCACAGTCCCAACTTCGAGGCATTTTAGCTATAGTCACACCCTCTTGATTTCTGTGAGTTTCCATTGCACTGGGTTTCTAGCTTGTTCTCAAAATGGACCACATTTTCATTTGTTTGTCCCTATACTCTCTCCTTCCATCCTCCCCTAACCTAATACTTCTCTGTTCCCACTCTACACCCTGCTCCACACATCAGGGGCCTTTTCTATTTTTCCTTCCATAGGAGATTCGAAAGGAACCCTTTGAGATCTTCTGTAGCCGCTTGGTGTCTTTGGATTGTAGCATGGTTATCATTTACTTTACAGCTAACATTCACTAATAAGTGAGTACATATCATAAATGTGTTTTTGTATTGGTGTACCACACTCAGGATGGTTTTTTTGAGTTTCACCCATTTACAAATTTAATTAAGTCATTGTATTTTTTAATAAATTATTTTATATATTTACATTCCGAAGTTTGCCCCTTTACATGGTCACCCCTTGATGAGTATTCAATTAATCTCCCATCCCTTTTGCTTCTGAGAGGGGACTTCCCACCCACCCACCCACCCTAACTTCATACCTGCAAGTGTACTCCTTTCCTTGGGCATCAAGTTTCTACAGGATTAACTGTAGTATCTCTTATTCAGGGCAGATAAGGCCATTCTCTGCTTAAAAGTATCATAGCTGATCAATACTCACATTGTGTAGAGTAATCATATTTTCTTAATCCATTCTTAGGTTGAGGAATATCTATGTTGTCTTCAGTTTCTGAGTATTTTAAATGAAGCTACTATCAACACAACTGAACAATATTCTAGTTTTATGGAGAATGCATTTTGTAAGGCCAATTTTACTATATTGATCTTGAACATGGCAGAACATTCCATCTTCTGATAGCTTCTTGTAATTGTTTTTCACATACTTCAAATTCTTGTCATAAATATCTTTGACTTGCTTAGAGGTCTGTGAAAATGTTTTATGTTATTTGTGCTATTATAAAGGGTATTATTTCCTGAATTCTTCCTCAACCCTTAGTCTTTTGTATATATGAAGGCTACTGATTTTGTTTTTTAAGTTGTCTTCTATCCAGACATTTTAAATAAGGTGTTTATCAGCTGTAGTTCTCTGTAGATTTTTTTGGGGTCACTAATATATACTATCATATCACTTTCAGATAATAATACTTTGACTTCTTCCTTTCTAAATTGTATTCTTGTGATATCTTTTAGTTGTATTATTGCTCTGAATAGAACTTTAAGTACTATACTAAATATATATGGGAAGACTGCACAGTCTTGTCTGGCTCCTCAATTTAGAAGAATTGCTCTGAGTTTCTTCCCACTTAATATGATGCCACATATCTGTTTGCTTTATATTGACTTCAGTAGTTTAGATATGTCCCTGTATCCCTAATCTCTCCAAGACTTTTTTTCGTGAATGTTTGTTGGGCTTCTTCAAAGGTCTTTTTAGCATCTAATGAGATGATAATGTTAAGTGTAAACAAACAAAGTCTAGACACTGAAAGGCACAGTACAAAAGCTCCTTTTGGGGAAATCCAGGTACTCCATTCAATTGCAAATTAGCAACCTTCATGCTAGACTTAGAGCTCCTGGTGTGGGGGAGGTGACTTTGAGAATTGCAGAAAGGCTTACAGCTTTCCTGGGAGTGGAGGCTGTGCTTTAATTTAAATTTTTGGCTAAAGAGGATTTTTAGACTTTGTTTTCAAGCAGGTCAGTCAATGCCCTTCAGCCTGACTGCAGTGGGCATGCATCCCCACCCCAAACAGCCCACAGGTGGGAGTTATTAATTTTCATCAAGAATTCTAAGTACATATTGTGGCTTTGGTCTGATTTGGGAATAAGGTGCGCTATGAGGGCTGGTTAGTCAATGATGGGCAACCAGATCCCGGATCATACCAATCTAAGACAGGGGTACATGCCAAAAGGCAGTGGTCGTTGATATTACACCACAGAGCCATGTTTATTTGCTGTATGTAACTTGCGATGATGGAATTGGATGGTTAGAGAAGATCTGGTAGTTGAACTCTTTATTGCTTTTTATTAATATTAATAACAGGGAGGAGATGTAGCCTCCCATAAGCCTGAAACAGGCTAAGCCAGAACCTGACCTTGCTGCCACTAAGGAGATTATCTAAGGTGGAGCCTTCCTCTCTAGATCACTCTATTGTTCTGCCACTGCCACTATTCCTCCTCAAGATACTGCTACCTGCTGAGAGGCCCCTAGCTATTCTGGAGATTACGCCCTGTTCTGCCTGGCATCCCCTGCAGCTGGTTCCAGGCTCCAAGAATGAAATGGCAGGAATGGAATCCCCCCCCCTCTCTTTTATAAGGCATGTTCCCCGACATTAAAATTTGAACCTTGATCAGAACCCTGTCTTGGTTCCATTAGTTTCCGTTGCTTAGTTTCCCTCTTTTTCAGCTCCGGCCTGCTATTCAGGTGTACCAGTCCTTGTGAGCCGCTGGACAGCTCACAACAGTTATGCTGTTTTTTTTTTCAGTTTGCATATATGGTGGATTACGCTGACAGATTTTCACATGTTAAAAAATACCTTCATCGCTGAGATGAAGCTAACTTGATCTTGGTATATTGACATGTTCTTGAATCTGGTTTGCAAATGTTTTAATATGTATTTTCGAATATGTTCATGAGGAATGTTGGTGTGTACTTATTTGTTTATGAATCTTTTTTTGTTTTGTTTTGTTTTGTTTTGTTTTTGGTATCAGGGTGTTTGTGGATTCCATTTTTAATTTTCTGGAATAATTTCAGGGGTAAACATTTGAAACTCAATCAGGATTCCTGAGTTTTATGTTTCTTCCTTTCTCTCCTTCTCCCTCCTCCTCCCCTCTCCCCCTGCCCCTCCTCCTCCCCCTCTCTTCCCCCTCTCTGTCTCTCCTCCCTCTCCCTCTCTCTCCATCTCTCCCTCTCTCTCTCTTTCTTTTTCTTTCTTCCCTGACAGAAAACATTAATGATTGTGTCTATTTACTTAGGGGTAATGATGTATTTAAAATATTTAACTGGTCTTTATTTAACTTTGATAAGTGGAATCAATCAAGAAATTTATGCATATCTTTAGATATTCCAATTCTCTGGAATACAGATTGTCAATGTATGATATAAGGAACAGTGAATTGCCTCAGTGTCGGTTATTATGTCCCCTTTTTCATTTCTGATTTTGTTTATTTGAATATTCTCTCTCTAACATTTGTGAGTTAGGATAAAGATTCGCTTGTCTTGTACACCTTCTCAAAGAATTAACTCTTTATTTCACTGATTCATCGTATTGATCTCTTTGTTTCTGTTTTATTGATTGCAGCCCTCAGATTATTTCTGCCATCTACTCTTTTGGGGTGTATTTGCTTCTTTTTGTGCTACAGTTTTCATGTATGCTGTTAATTCGCTAGCATGGCAGCTTTCTAATTTCTTTATGAAAGCACTAACTGCTATAAGCTTTCCTCTTATCACTGCTTTCACTGTGTTCCATGGGTTTGGGATATGTTGTGCATTCTTTTTCATTGAGTTCTAGCAAGTCTTTAATGTCTTTATTTCTTTCTTGACCCAGTCACCATTCAGTAGAGAGTTGTTCAGTTTCCTTGAGATTATAGGCTTTCTGTTGTTTGTATTTTTGTTGAAATCTTGCCTTAATTCATGTTAGCCTGATAAGAAACATAAGCTTATTTCAATATTCTCCTAATTTCTTGAAATTTGCTTTGTGAACAAATGTGCATACAATTTTGGAGAATGTTATATTGTTTGCTGAAAACTATGTGTATCCTTTTGTGTTTGGATGAAATGTTCTTCAAATATCTATTAGGGATATTTGTGTCAGAGCATCTATCAGCTCCATTATTTTAGCATTTAGTTTCACTATGGATGACTTATGCATTGGTGACAACACTGTTGATGTTGATGACTCCCACTGTTAATGTGTGGGACTCATTGTATGACTAAGCTTTAGAATTGTTTCTTTTACAAATGTGGGTACCCTTGCATTTGAGGCATGCATATATTTCCATTCTGAGGTCTTGGACACATTCATCAATTTCTTTCACTTGATTGTGCATTCCTAGATTACGTTTGGTTTATTCATTTATGTATTTATTTATGCATGTGTCCATATTTATTCATTCATTCATTCATTCATTCATTTATTTATTTATTCACTTTACATCTGAATCATACATAGCACCTCCTCATGTCTTATATACCCCAAAATTAAAGCATTCCCATCATCCCCTGTTCCTTTTTTCTCTGACAAGAGGTCTTGGGTACAAACCCACCTGGCATGTCAAGTTACTAGAGGATTATGCAGCTCCTATCACACTTAGGCCAGATAATGTAGCCCAATTAGGGGAATAGATTCCACAGGCAATCCAGAATCAGGGGAAAGCCTCATTCCAGCTGTTGGGAGACCCACAAAATGAACAGTCTGCACATCTTCTCCACATGTGAGGGGGTCCTAGGTCCAGCTTATGTATGCTCTCTGTCCAGAGTTGAGTCTCTTGTAGTCCACAAGAGTTTGCTGTTTACCTGGGTTTCCTTAGGGGATTTGTTTATTTCCTGTTTAAGGGCTTGTATTAAATTGTATTTAAAAGATAAAATGGTTTCCTTGAGCTTCAGCTGTGTTAAAATATCCAGGGATTTCTGGAAAACGATAGGTAGGCTCTGGTAGTACCATACAGCCCTGGGTGTTCTTGGTTGTTTCTTACAACTGCCTTTACTCATCTGGGTTTGCAGATAGAATATGGTTAAGTGCCAATTTTGACTTTATCTTGTTGGGAGGATTATTTTCCCTTATTTTCTTTCTTCTCTGGTCTTCTGGCTTGAACACCTTGTTGTGGTAATCAGAGTCTTTCTGTATAGTAGTATCTTTCCACTGGGTTTTGGTGACCTGTGTAACTTCTAGAGTTTTGGGCTCTGGGATACTGTTTCCTGTGGGATTCTGGAAATTGGCAAAGTCTCAGGAGTTCTGGATACTGGTTTGGTTTATGGGGTTCCTGGTACCTCAGGGTCCTAAGGTTTCTAATACTGGCATACCCTCCTCTAGAGGAAAAGTCTTTTTCAACCATTGTTTTCAGTCTATGGATTTGAGGGGAGGACTAAATTGAGGTTATATTCATATAACAAAACAGATTTATATGAAATTCAAACAAATTTAAAATTCATAAACAGCACAAAAATGTGAATTGTGTCGTAATCAGTTTATGGCATTGTATGAGTCATGGTTCTACTTCTTTATTTTGCTTTCGGTCCTTGTTACTTTGGTTATGTTTTTGTTTTCTGAGCTGAGGTCTTACTAGGTTGTTGAAGCTGTCACTAAGTATGCATCACAAAAGATATTTTTTGTTTTTGTAAATACTTATCTCCCCAGATCAGTAAGTAAACACCTGTTTTTTTCTGAGTTTCACTTGCACATCCATATAGAATATAAAAATACAAAGATACCTATACATGCTATTGAAATTTCTAAATGTAGTATGCAACTCAACATGCCAAGCTAAGCTTTCTCTACATTTCCTGTTTATATTAATGGTTCACTCAGAACAGATGGTTCATTATTTTCATTTTCTGTCATTCACTGAAGATAGATGTCTAGGTATAAAAAAATATCTTGGGATGCAATTGCTGAAGGAAATATCCTTCAGGAGCTGAAGATGGTTATTGGTGTTACAAGTCTCATCAAACCATTCTTATTAAAATGTCCATCTAAAACATCTCATGTGATAGTAGTTTGGTCTTCAATACCAAGATGATGAAGAACTGTCATTATAGATAGTTCAGGCATTTCCAGAGTCAATCACAAGTCTGTCTTTAGATGAAGTTCTTTCCATGCTCTCCATATTACCATGTTTTGTTGGATATCTTTGCTTAGTATTCTGTACTCATTACCTTAATAATGAGGCACATGTTTTCATGGATATACAAATAAAAACTTTCTTCATTTCAAAAGTAGAAATGTTTCAAGGCCTTGTTATGTCCACCTACTGTGTTTTCTGTAGCTTCCAGATTCAGTCTGCACAAAAGTGTGTCCTCCAGGGACCCGGAAGGGATTTATCACAGGACAACCCGTGTGCTGCTTTGATTGCATCCCATGTGAGGATGGATATGTGTCAGAGAAACCAGGTAGAGATGGCCACCTTTTCATGAATAGTAATGCAATGAAATTAAATATTTTCTGACAAAGACATCTTTGAGAATGTTTCCTATAAAAGATATAAGCAATGTATGGCAAAATAATTAACATCTGTCAAATTATTAAATGTTCTTTACAGTGTGGATGAAGGATAATATTGTTTTCCCTATTACAGTTAGAAAAGACCTACAACCATGTGGATAAGGAAACACCAAAGAAAACACATAAAATGTGAAAGATGAATAAAGTCATAAAATCTTCTAAGTACTTGTTTTTCAACTAAACTAAACAATTACTAGGAAAAATTCCTCAAATTGTCCTAAGGTTCTAAGCACTGAAGGCACATGTTTTACACCATAGTTGAGGTTTGGACTGCTGTGACAGCCTGCTCAGTTGCTGCTCAGTGGAGTGACAAAAATAAGTTTGGTTTCTAGATATATGCTATAGCAGCTTGATTTATATTTATATTCTTTTGTTGTTCTTGTTGTTGTTGTTTTTGAAGAAATTAAAAAATTGTCTTTTGTCTTTTGTCCCATAACCCACAAGAGTAATCATGTAAAATAGCTCTGTGATGGAAAGAAGCACCCTGTAAGCTACACAACTCCCTTGCTAAAGGTCCCAAAGTCTCAAAAAAGAATTCCATCCAGAGTTGTCCAGACAAGGAGTCCAAGTAGTTGAAAGAAAATGTCTGTTTTACCTGAATTTTTAAATTAACATTGAGTCAAACCATTCCATCATCTGCTATAATCTCACCTCAGCTAGATTTTCCTTGTTCACCAATGCTTGCTCTTGGAGCTTCCCTCCAGGCATAGACTTTTTAGTCTCAGGGACCATGATTGGTGGTTTTGTTTTCATTTCCATCATCATCCTCATCATTCAATGAATGAGCAGCTAGAGTTGAGTACTTTTGAGTAGGCAAATACATGATTCTCCTCCATTTGAGTAGGCAAATACATGATTCTCCTCCATGAGGGGAGATTACCTGAGACAATGAAAACAAATGGGTTTAACCATATGTGTGCCAGTAGTTTTGATTCTTTCTTATCAGAATCTGTGACTTCCTCATTCCTGGGCTGTTCTCCAGTTGATAAAGGCACAGTCCTATTTATTCAACAAATAGAGGAGAAAGAAAGGATCTGATCAATAGAAAAAAACAAAATGAAACTCAAGTTGAATAGTGATTATTTCCTGATATTGAAAACAATTTTGAATGTGTCACATCAACTACATCAGGGCCATTTTTATTATCATAATTTTAAGATATTATATAGATTTTATAATAGATTTCTAGTAAACCCTGCTCCAGTCTTTAACTGCCTCAGACTGTTCATAGTTAAATGGAACAAATCTGTTAAAGTCAACAGTCAATTATCCAGTTTTTATTTTTCTACAACAGGTCAAAGGCTATGTAATCCATGCAGTGAAGATGACTGGTCCAATGCAGAGAAGAACAAATGTGTGCCAAAGCATGTGGAATTCCTTGCTTATGAGGAGGCCCTGGGATTCACTCTTGTCATTCTTTCCATATTTGGGGCACTTGTGGTCTTGGCAGTTACTGTTGTGTACGTAATCCACAGACACACTCCATTGGTGAAAGCCAATGACCGGGAGCTGAGCTTCCTCATTCAGATATCTCTGGTTATCACAGTGCTGTCAACCATGCTATTTATAGGCAAGCCATGCAACTGGTCCTGCATGGCCCGCCAGGTCACTCTAGCACTGGGCTTTTGCCTTTGTCTGTCTTCCATTCTTGGAAAGACTATTTCACTCTTTTTTGCATACAGAATTTCTATATCTAAAACCCAGCTTATATCCATGCACCCCAGTTTTCGTAAACTCATTGTGCTGTTATGTGTTTTTGGTGAGATTGGTGTATGTGCATCTTACTTGGTGTTGAAGCCACCCAGCATGTTCAAGAACATTGAACGTCAGAATGTAAAGATCATCTTTGAATGCAATGAAGGTTCTGTAGAGTTTCTATGCTCCATATTTGGGTTTGATGTTCTCCTGGCTCTGCTGTGTTTTGTTACAACCTTTATGGCTCGTCAGCTGCCAGATAACTATTATGAAGGGAAATGTATCACTTTTGGAATGCTCTTCTTTTTCATTGTCTGGATCTCTTTTGTCCCTGCTTACTTGAGCACCAAAGGCAAATTCAAAGTGGCTGTGGAAATATTTGCCATTTTGGCATCTAGCTATGGCTTGTTAGGCTGTCTATTTCTTCCCAAGTGCTTCATTATCTTGCTGAGGCCAAAGAGGAACACTGATGAAACTGTTGGTGGAAGAGTCCCCACTGTTGACAGGAGCATCCAGCTGACCTCAGCTTCTGTGAGCAGTGAGCTTAACAGCACCATGGTGTCCACTGTCCTGGATGAGTAGAGTTGTGAGCTCCATGGAATATGCAAATCTGGATAAAGTTATAGCTCAGTCTTCTCCTTAACGTTGTTTTTCAAGTAGCTGCTGATGCTTGTTGCTAATATTGGGGATTTGACCTTTTGTAATATAATCTTGACATAATAAATAAAATTTTATTCTATACATTGCTATTTGGCAAGGATTATAATACGACATCATTGAAATTGGAAACTATTTCATTAGAATATTTATGTTGATTTTAGAGTAGAGAGTATGACAGATATTACTTCTCTGAAATGATAAGGAAAAGCTCAGGAAGATATTTTTAAAACTTATTTTCTTTCTTAAGATGTAACCAGAATAAAAACTTCTCAAAGGGATGTTGCATTCCCTGGGATTTTCTAGGAAGTTCTATATGTCCCATTTTTTCCATAAGTGGAAAATTGTCAGTTTGAAAACATTTTTCTAGGAAAGAAAAACAAGGGAAATTTAGATGTCAGCATAGCAGTTAAGAATCTTCTAAAGAAAGGATCTTGAGTTCAAAGGAATCTTAAAGTTACTTACCCAGGACATGTAAGAAGATGCTAATTTGAAAAGAAAAATTCAGGGATATGTGGCATGAAATTTTGCAAAGTAAAGTAGAGTTTAAATGCACTGTGCAATGTTATAAAATGTTTTTAATGTCATATTCTATATAACTGGCTTATAGATATAAATACATAATAGATAACGGAGAGAGACACACAGAGAGGGGGGAGGAATGATAGATGATAATTAGAAGAGTTTAAAATACATTTTCTATAAGTATAACCAACTAAAATTACAGGGGTATATTTGAGTTAAGAATTTCACGAGTAACAAATTATCAAATAATTTGATAATCTGTTTGTCTATTATATCACCACAAATAATGAAACGTTTTTCATGTATAACTTTAGAATCTTAAAGTAAAATTTTTATCTAAAATAGATCAATCTATCCTTTGTTGATTAAACATATATGCATTGCTATAAAACAGTCTTATAACAGAAAAAATATCTTCCTGAAAATATGATTATAGCTTATTTTTCTATTTTTTAATGGATATTTAAGTACTTATATTTAACCAGTTTCCCCTTCAGAAGCCTCCTATCCTATTCCCCCTTCCCCTGCTTCTATGAAGATGCTCCTCTCCCACCTACCCACTCGCATCTCATGCCCTGGCATTTGCCTACACTGGGGAATCAAGCCTTCAGAAGACCAAGATATTATAGCCTAATTTATAGTGTTATTTTATTATTTGAAATCCATGACTATCAAAACATTACAATATGAATTAAGCATTGAAATATATTTTCTTTCTGGGAAAAATTCTAAGTAAGTTTTCTTGTAAAAAGAATCTCAGTAATTGTGGGTGAGCATTTGTGTGGACATTTCCCTGGCCATTGGGGAGCAGATTGGAACTAATTTCAGCAGATTGGATCAAAATTATGTGGTGGTTGCCTTGAGAAGTAGTATAAAGATTAATCACATGACAAACAAAATTGCAAAACATTTTTCTTAGGGTTGACAAAATATGTACAGGATACATTTTTTTCTTTTCTGTTCTACACCTGTTCTGGTCTGGTCTGGTCTGGTCTGGTCTGGTCTGGTCTGGTCTGTTTCATTTCTTTCCTTTTCCATTCTATTTGGATTGTTTGAGCTATTTAAACCCACAGAAGACATATTCCATGTTAATTAGTCTTATTGGCTCATTCTTTTGTAGTTAATTCTTATATAAAAATCCTTATATGAAACAAATATACCAATGCAAGAGTGAAACATCTCACGTGAGCCTTCTTAAACCAACCCTAGTCTCATCTCTTCTCTGCTTCTCTCTCACCTTCCAATGGATCTTCATCATCAATGAAAACATCAGCTGGCACAGCCAGATGTTAAACACCCTCCTATTGTGTTAAATCTCCAACCCAAATAAACCCGGGCAATGAACACACAACTAAATTAATATGAATACACGCTGTGCACCTAGACTGGGCAGATCCACCACTACACTACCATGTTCCCCATATAAGAGATCCCTTTTACCTTGACGTTTCTCCAAGCCAGGTGTTTCTGCTTCACTTTCTTTCTTCCTCCTTCTCTGTTGTACTCTCTCTCTCTTTTTCTCCCAAAATTTCAGCTCCACCTTCCCCTCTTTCTCCAACCATTCACTGGCTCTAGCCTTCATTTATAAATTATGGTGGGAAGGTTTATAGGAAATCACCTGAGTGCTGACTCATTCCTTATTCCCCTCACAGGAGAACAGAATTAACATCAAATACAATTAGCCCCAGGGCTATCCACCACACTCTTCAAACTACTTCCTGTTTTCAATAGTTGCCCTTTTATACTCAAAACCATTTCACACAACCCAACTCCACTTCTACAACACTCAAATATTCCTATCATTTACTTGTTTGCTAGTTTGTTTCTCTGTTGTGGTTAAAAATCAATGACCAGAAGCAACTTTGGGTAGACAGGCTTTATTGTACCTAACAGCTGACAGGTAACACTCCATCATTGAGGGATTTCAGGTCAGGAGTGCACAGGAATCTAGAGTCAGGAAGGGATGCAGAGAACATGAAGGAATTCATTCTGGCCCCTTCCTGGCACTGAGGATGCTGCTGTTTTCTATTTACCTGTTCTTTGTCTCCTCACTCTGCCTTCAAAGAAGACCCAATACCAGTACTCTTCTGCTACATCCACTCCAGTATGACAAGCTCGCCAGGCCCCAAAAACCTGGGCACCGTCCTGAGGCAAAAAGTTCACAGAAACTTAGCGTCTTGGAATCGTGGCATCCTGTATAATGAATACTCCAATGTCTTTGCTTTAGTGGTAAATGGATCTGTGTACTTTCCCTTAATATTGCTTTTTTACAAGTGATTGTAAGGATTGATATTTTAACATATAGCTAAGTTAGATTCTAGGCAGTCCTTGATCTGACCCTGGGCATGGATAGCTAAGTCACTGCCCTACACAGAAATTTACCATGATCTAGGAAGAAGGAAGTTTGTGACCTAAAGAGGAACCAGAATAGATACTTAGAACTATAGATAGCTGAGTTACACCCATACCCAAGTATTTACAATGGCCTAGGGGGAAGGTGCACTATACAATAGACTGGGTTTAGTGCAGAGTTCTATCAGACCTTCAGAGAAGATCTAATTCCAGTTCTCCACAAACTATTCCACAAAATAGAGTTAGAAGGAACTCTACCCAACTCATTCTATGAAGCCACAATTACTCTGATACCTAAACCAAAGAAAGATCCAACAAAGATAGAGAACTTCAGACCAATTTCCCTTATGAATATTGATGCAAATATACTCAATAAAATTCTCACTAACCGAATCCAAGAACACATTAAAGCAATCATCCATCCGGACCAAGTAGGTCTTATTCCAGGGATGCAGAGATGGTTTAATATACGGAAATCCATCAACGTAATCCATTATATAAACAAACTCAAAGACAAAAACCACATGATCATCTCGTTAGATGTGGAAAAAGCATTCGACAAGATCCAACACCCATTCATGATAAAAGTCTTGGAAAGATCAGGAATTCAAGGCCCATACCTAACCATGATAAAAGCAATCTACAGCAAACCAGTAGCCAACATCAAAGTAAATGGTGAGAAGCTTGAAGCAATCCCACTAAAATCAGGGACTAGACAAGGCTGTCCACTCTCTCCCTACCTATTCAACCTTGTACTAGAAGTCCTAGCCAGAGCAATTTGACAACAAAAGGAGATCAAGGGGATACAAATTGGAAAAGATGAAGTCAAAATATCACTTTTTGCAGATATATGATAGTATATATAAGTGACCCTAAAAATTTCACCAGAATACTCCTAAACCTGATAAACACCTTATGTTAGGTAGCTGGATATAAAATTAAATCAAACAAGTCAATGGCCTTTCTCTACACAAAGAATAAACAGGCTGAGAAAGAAATTAGGGAAACAACACCCTTCTCAATAGTCACAAATAATATAAAATATTTTGGCGTGACTCTAACTAAGGAAGTGAAAGATCTGTATAATAAAAACTTCAAGTCTCTGAAGAAAGAAATTAAAGAAGATCTCAGAAGATGGAAAGATCTCCCATGCTCATGAATTGGCAGGATCAACATTGTAAAAATGGCTATCTTGCCAAAAGCAATCTACAGATTCAATGTAATCCCCATCAAAATTCCAACTCAATTCTTCAACGAATTTGAAAGAGCAATCTGCAAGTTCATCTGGAATAACAAAAAACCTAGGATAGCAAAAACTCTTCTCAAGGATAAAAGAACCTCTGGTGGAATCACCATTCCTGACCTAAAGCTTTACTACAGAGCAATTGCGATAAAAACTGCATGGTACTGGTATAGTGACAGACAAGTAGACCAATGGAATAGAATTGAAGACCCAGAAATGAACCCACACACCTATGGTCACTTGATCTTTGACAAGGGAGCTAAAACCATCCAGTGGAAGAAAGACAGCATTTTCAACAAATGGTGCTGGCACAACTGGTTGTTATCATGTAGAAGAATGCGAATCGATCCATTCCTATCTCCTTGTACTAAGGTCAAATCTAAGTGGATCAAGGAACTTCACATAAAACCAGAGACACTGAAACTTATAGAGGAGAAAGTGGGGAAAACCTTGAAGATAATGGGCACAGGGGGAAATTACTGAATAGAACGGCAATGGCTTGTGCTGTAAGATCAAGAATTGACAAATGGGACCTCATGAAACTGCAAAGCTTCTGCAAGGCAAAAGACACCGTCAATAAGGCAAAAAGACCACCAACAGATTGGGAAAGGATCTTTACCTATCCTAAATCAGATAGGGGACTAATATCCAATATATATACAATAGACTAGAATAGGAACTATGGCAAAGGCATGAAGCCCTTGACCCTGGCTTCTAAGATTAAGTGGACCTTAGGTGGTGCTGTTTTTGATCCCAGTTGTTAACATTGAATTTTATCCTAGTTTGTTTCTGCCAGTCCTTCCGTGTTTGCATTCCTCGGTTTTGTGTAAGAAACCAGTAACCTTTTTGTACCTTGCCGGTGTGTCACCCAACTTCCCCATTTTCCTCTGTATAAATAGTTTGATGCTCGATTTGATTTTGGTCCATGCAGACAGGGACCAAAGAGGGTCTATGGCACTCTTCAAACTATTCCACAAAACACAAACAGAAGGAACACTACCCAATTATTTCTATGAAGCCACAATTACACTTATACCTAAACTTCACAAAGACCCAACAAAGAAAGAGAACTCCAGACCAATTCCCTTTATGAATATTGATGCAAAAATACTCAATAAAATTCTCAGAAAATTAATACAAGAACACATCAAAGAATTTTCAACTGAGGAATCTCGAATAGCCAGGAAGCACCTAAATAAATGTTCAACATCCTTAGTCATCAGGGAAATGAAATCAAAGCAACTGTGTCTGAGATTCTGCCATATACCAATCAGAATGGCTAAGATCAAAAACTCAGATGACAGCAGATGCTAGAGAGGATATGGAGAAAGAGAAACACAACTCCATTGTTAGTGGGATTGCAAGGTGGTACAACCACTCTGTAAATCAGTTTGACAGTTCCTCAGAAAACTGGACATAGTATTACCTGAGAACCCAGCTTGTACCACTCCTGAACATATACCACAAAATACTACAACATATAAAAAGGACACATGATCCATTATGTTCACAGCAGCCTTATTTATAATATCCAGAAGCTGGAAAGAACCCAGATGTTCCCTCAGTGGACGAATGGATACAAAAAATGTAGTACATTTATACAATGGAGAACTACTCAGTTATTAAAAATGATTAATTAATTCATGTAATTCTTAAGCAAATGGATGGAACTAGAAATTATCATCCTGAATGAGGTAATCCAATTACAAAAGAACACACATGGAATATACTCACTGATAAGTGGATGTGAGCTCAGAATACCCAAGATATAACTAACAGGCCACAGGAAGCTCAAGAAGATGGAAGATCAAAGCGTGGTTGCTTCAGTCCTTCTGATAAAGTGGAACAAAATGCTCAAGAGGACAAATATGAAGACAGAACAGTGACTGAAGCAAAGGCCATCCAGAGTCTGTCCCACCTGAGTCTTCATCCCATATACAGTCACCAAACCCCGACTCTAACGTGGATGTCAAGAAATGCTTGCTGACTTATTTACAATAGCCAGAAGCTGGAAAGAACCCAGACGTCCCTCAACAGAGGAATGGATACAGAAATTGTGGTACATTTACACAATGGAGTGCTACTCAGCTATTAAAAACAATGAATTCATGAAATTCTTAGGCAAATGGATACATCTGGAGGATGTCATCCTGAGTGAGGTAATCCAATCAGAAAAGAACAAACTTGTCATGCACTCACTGATAAGCAGATATTAGCCCAGAAACTTAGAATATCCAAGATAAATTTTGCAAAACACATGAAACTCAAGAAGGAAGACAAAAGTGTGGATTTTTTGTTCCTTCTTAGAATGGGGAAGAAACTACCCATGGAAGGAGTTACAGAGACAAAGTTCAGAGCTAATACAGAAGGAAAGACCATCCAGAGACTGCCTCACCTGGGATGGGATCCATCTCATATACAACCACCAAACCCAGACACTATTGCATATTCCAGAAAGACTTTGCTGACAGGACCCTGCTATAGCTATCTCTTGTGAAGCTATGACAATGCCTGGCAAATACAGAAGTGGATGCTCATGGTCATCTATGGAATGGAACACAGGGGCCCCAATTGAGGAGCTAGATTAAGTACCCAAGGAGCTGAAAGAGTCTGCAACCCTATAGGTGGAACAGCAATATGAACTAACCAGTACCCCCAGAGCTCATGTCTATAGCTGCATATGTAGGAGAAGATGGCCTGGCCGGCTGTCCTGACCCATGGGACCCAGTTATTAGGGGGATCTGAGGGTGACCT
This sequence comes from Mus musculus, assembly GCF_000001635.26. Classification (NCBI taxonomy): domain Eukaryota; kingdom Metazoa; phylum Chordata; class Mammalia; order Rodentia; family Muridae; genus Mus; species Mus musculus. The sequence continues at coordinate 64,252,011 of NC_000069.6, read as the reverse complement.
TGCCTGAAAGAGAAATGTGTGGGAAAGAAGGAGGAGACCAAGTAGACGATCCTATCAAGGTTTGTTTATTGCGAGCAAGGTTACAGAATAAAAGCAGTAAGAAAGAGGAAGTAAAGAGGGAGAAACTTGCCCATGCCTCAACCTGGAGGCAGGGGTGGTTCTGCATAACTGTCCGGGAGCACACTACATATTCTTAGCTAAGGGAAAATCCTGTGGGTTTTCCCGGAAAATTTGCAGTTACTATTATCTGATCTTGATGTTCTGTCAGCTGTCATTTCAAAAGGTCGGGAGTTTCTCAAGAAGGGAGGGGAACTTTAGCTTATGACTCAGTGTCAGTCTCCAACATCTTTCAAAAGATCAGACATTTCTCAAGGGAAGGGATCTTTGGCTTATGACTCAGTGTCAGTCTCCAACATCTTTCAAAAGGTCAGAAGTTTCTCAAGGGAAGGGAACTTTGGCTTATGTCTCAATGTCAGTCTCCCACATCTCCCCCTCTTTTATATTATAGATGGAGCATCTGTCTTAGGCTACATGATGTGCATTCACAACCAGCACCCAAAGTGGTTGATTTTTGAGGATAGAGTCTCTGTCTTAGGCTATGTGAGTTGCCCCCACATCCAGCACTCTTATCTCAGAGTGGGCCCCTGGATTATGAACTCAAAATAATCCTGTCATTGAGGTGCTCTACAGCCTATCATGGGTGTGCCTCTGGTATGTGGCATCATGCTATTCCCGTCATTGATGTCTCCATAGCTTACCAAAGCATACCTGGTTAGGACCTGGGTCCAAGATGGTAAAATCTAGGCCCACCGAAGGGGCGTCAGGGGGATCAGTGTAAGTATCTTGGTCAATGTCTCAGACCTCACGGCGATGATAGTATACCAACACTGGCTTCTTAAAGGCTGCATCTACTTGTGATTTGACAAACTCTGTTAACTTTCTAAATGCCCAGGGTCCAAAGGATATGAGCAAAAGTAATCCTACCACAGTACCCAAAATACTGGGAAACAAGGTAGAGACATGGAGAAGTAAAAAACGAATTCTGGTACCAGGATTCACTTTTTTCTCATTCTCTTTTTCTGTTTTCTAAACTCTCTTTTACCTTTTTCAAGCTATCGTCTACTAACCCTGTCTTATCTGTATAAAAACAACATTCCTCTTTTAAAGCAGCACACAGTCCTCCTTGTTGGAATGACCCGTCCAGCAGGTCCAGTTATTTGAGGGTCTCGAGGAGACCTTCTCCTAAGAACCAAATGGGGGGGGGGGGGGGAGATGGACACCAAGTGTGAGGAACGACAGGGAAACCAGTCTGATTAACATCAAGGTGTCACTGTATTAGCAAGGCTGAAGGCTTAAATGCACAAGCAAAAGGGGAAGTACTTCTCAGCAGGAGGATTGGGGCAGCAGAAATGCACAAGCAAAGGAGGAAGCACTTCTCAGCAGGAGGGATGGGGCAGCGGAAATTTTTCTTTTGGTGACTACACGGGGAAGCAGGAACTTGGTGGTATCAGGGTGTGGTCAGGACATCCGGTGCTGACTTAGGGCTGGAACAATCTGTGGTTGTTCTCGGAGAGGTGCGTCGGTGGCCCACTTTTGACCCCCCTTTTCTTCTCGGGGGGAGAGGCCCAATTCAGAGATCAGGACAATTGTGTTGTCTTAATAGCTCCCATCATTGGAGAAAAAGCAAATCTAACCCTCTTTTATTTTGTAACACTACCTCAGAAAGTGAAGTAACAGAATCTTTAAGGTTCTTTAACCCAGCCTGCATCTCCTGAAGATCTCTATCTATAGCCATACTAAGTTGGGTATACTGTTGATTGGAGGTCACTAAGGACGCAATCCCTGTTCCTGCCCCACAGCTCCCAATCCAAGGAGAACTGCGAGGGTGACAGCTGTGATAGGATCTCTCCTGTGACTCAATGGAAGTGTCAACCCTCTCTCCCAGAATCTTAGAAAGTCATCAGACGGGTGTACTGTCAAGCGGGGAAGCAATTTAGTCAAAACACAATAGTTGGGCTGGTGAGATGGCTCAGTGGGTAAGAGCACCCGACTGCTCTTCCAAAGGTCCGGAGTTCAAATCCCAGCAACCACATGGTGGCTCACAACCATCCATAACAAGATCTGATGCCCTCTTCTGGAGTGTCTGAAGACAGCTACAGTGTACTTACATATAATAAATAAATAAATAAATCAAAAAAAAAAAAAACACAATAGTCTCAGCCTTTTCAAAAGGTGGAAGTAACTATAAAGGTAGTTAAACCTGAAGAGTAGGCAAAATAAGTATCATATTGAAAGGTATTATTAACAACCAGGGTTTGATTACACACTTCAAACAGGGGAAAGGGGGGAAGCATCTGGGAGTCCCAAAAGACAGAGACCAATACCAGATATTTGGCCAAGAGTCAGCCCTTCCCTTCTTTAGACTCTGGATGCCATCTCAGAAAGGAAGTATCATTGGTGGCAATCACTTCTCCAAAAAGGGCTATTCCTTCATAAAAAGGAGTCTGGGACGAATAACAAATCCAACAAACCCTAGCAAGGGTATAATTGGCCTCATGAATAGCTTGTAGTGAGGCATTAATCATGGTAACAATAAATTCTGCCAAGGAGGGCGGGCCTGCAGGGAGTGTGGGTTGAAAGAAGGTAATAGGGACATCGGTATAAGATGAAATGGTCCCTTTAGGGGCCACAGGTTTAGGAACCTCATGGTGAAGCAGAGGATTGGGTCCTATGGCAACCGGCTTTTGGTTGGGGATAGTTTTGAGCAATTTTATTTTAAAGGTTAATCCAGGGTCTTTGTTACTAACATACATGCAGAGGCCCCATTCAAACTCTCGGGACCAATCTTCCAGGGAAATCTTTTTACCAGCTTCAGTAAATGATACCTCGAGGGTGTTACACCACCCTTTGGTAGATTGGGAATTTCGGCATTCAGCCATCAGGGTGTTGTTTCTGTGAGAATTCTTCCATCCCTTTTTGACCTGATTATAATCCCAGGCAGAGGTAGGACTCCAATATGCATCTCTGGTAGTCTCACACCCCCAGGATGCGCAATAAAAGGAATCCCTATAGCCACATTTATAATTCAAGGATCTATCTCTATGGGCTCCAGAACAGACATAGAAGTCTGTTTCTCTATTGTTGGTGTGTTGATGGACCGTATTGTACCCAACAATATGTTCATTAAAACCAGACCCCTGAGGTGCTTTATCTAAGGGTAAATATTTATCAGGGAGGCCCCAATATGGATTCCCTCCCACAGCCAAGTTACACGAATCAGGGACTAAAGTGGGCCAGAGGGGTCACGCCCCAATGTTAGAGGTGGCAAAGGCAGCATCTCCAGCCTCATTAATAACTATCCAGGTAAAGTTAAAAACCTGATGTTGGGAGGCAGCATCTGCAACCACAAGGCACATGAACACCCATGGAAGGAACATCTTTCCTGTAATTAAGCACAATTAAACACCTTCTCAGGAGGTTCCCTGGGTGTATTATATAATTTTATCAGGCGCTGTGGCAACCATCTGGCATTTCCTGCTTGAGTATCATAAAAACGCAGGCATGTCCTTTTCCCCAGATAAGGACTGGGTCAGGTCCCTGACATTTATTAGATAATGGATCTTTCCAAAGAGCCTGGGCATATTTTTGTGCGGTGGATGGGTGCCACAGGTGATCTGCGGCAGATTTGCCTTCACCATCTACCATGAGATAATTCAAAACAAAAAGTGAATGGTTAAGTAGGGTCTTATAATTGCCCAACAGTGGACATAAAATCCCCCCATTTGACTGTAGTTTGAAGATCATATTTTTAAGAGTTTGATGAGCTCTCTCAACAATGCCTTGACCTTGAGGATTATATGGAATGCCAGAAACATTTTTAATGCCCTACTGTGAGCAGAACTGTCTAAAGCTGCTGCTGGTGTAGTCGGGGCCACTATCTGTCTTAATAATTTTAGGCTGAGGCAAGACTGTAAGACAAGAAATAACATGACTAATAACATGTTTAGTGGCTTCTCCGGTCTGAAGTGTGGCATAAATAAAACCACTAAAGGTATCAATGGTAATATGCATATATTTAAGCTTTCCAAATGGGCCAAAATGAGTAACATCCATCTGCCATAATTCCCCATGAACTAAACCTCAGGGTTTGACTCCCAAATGGGCCTCAGGCAAAAAGGTGAGGCAGCCTCTGCAGTTGCATACTATCTATTGTGCCTGTTTTCTAGAAATGCCAAATTTATATCTTAAGGTGCAGGAATTAAGATGATGGAGATCATGAGCCTTCTGAGCTTGAAGCAGGGAATCAGCAGGGTTGGGGGTAATTCGCTGAGCTATTCCTATAATTTGAGTTGCCTGGTCTACAGACTCATTGCTCTGTGCTAAAGGACCAGGTAAGCTAGAATGAGCACATATATGGCCAATAAAAAAGGACAGGAAAGCTCATGAATCCAGTTTTGAAGGACCGAAAACAAGGGTGCTGCATTAGTGGATGGGTGGATCTATGGGGCGGTTTCCAAAAGTGGAACCAAACAAGCAACATAGGAGCTACCTGTAAACAAATTAAAGGGTAGATCCGGCAATGTTTCAAAAACCTTGATGATAGCTGCCAACTCGACCAGCTGAGCAGAAGAAAAAGTGGTGGGAAACCGAAAAACTTTTGAATCAGTGGAGTATGCGGCAATGCCACTGGAGGAGCTGTCAGTAAAAGTCAAGGTGGCCCCGGCAATGGACGCAGTCTTGGTTACTTTTGGGAACACTATGGGGATTTTATATAAAAATTGAATAAGCCTATCAGGTGGGTAATGATTATCAATAGTGCCCTGAAAAGAAACACAGCTAATGGCCCACTCATCATCATATTGGCTCAACCATTGAACCTGAGAGGGACTATACTGAAGAATCAGGGTATCAGAGTCTTTTTCAAAAAGCTTGAGAGACTGCTCTCTTCCCATCTTAATTAGCTGTGACACCAGCCAAGGATATGTAGAGAGAACCTTAGGAGGGGAGGCCGACAAATGAACCTAAAAGAGGGGCTTAGTTTGCCAAACATGTCCCATGGGAGAGAATGGAGTAGGGAGAACAAGAAAAACTAAGGGCATATCAGGAGAGAAATAGATAATGGTTTGACTATTAATAGCATTTTCAACTAAGGACAAAGCCTGAGCGGCTTCAGCAATAAGGCTGTGCGGAGACGACAGAGCTGAGTCTCCCATAAGGATATCAAACAAGGGCTTGAGTTCTCCTATAGTGAGTTTGAGGTAGGGGCAAAGCCAATTAATATCACCTAAAAGAAGCTGGAAATCATTAAGGGTAAAAAGTGAATCCTTTCTAGTTTTAATTTTTTGGGAAATAAACTTGTTAGGGAAGAGCTCAAATCCCAGAAACAAATGCGGAGATTGGAGTTGTACTTTCTTGGGAGAAATTTGTAAGCCTTGTTGCTGAAGAGCAGATATAAGCTGTTAGGCAGCCTGGTGAAGTTGGTACTCATCAGCTCCGTCCAGAAGAATATCATCCATGTAATGGACAATATAAAGATTAGGGAAGCGAAGCCTAAAAGGATCAACAGCCTGAGCAACAAATTTCTGACAAAGTGTGGGACTATTGGCCATTCCCTGGGGGAGAACCCTCCATTGAAAATGAGGCGAGGGCCCTGCAAAATTAATTATGGGAAGGATGAAAGCAAAGCGTTTACATTTGGATGTAGGGGAATGGAAAAGAAACAATCTTTAAGATCTATAACGCCTTCCGCTCGACTCGAGACTCGAGCCCCGGGCTACCTTGCCAGCAGAGTCTTGCCCAACACCCGCAAGGGTCCACACGGGACTCCCCACGGGACCCTAAGACCTCTGGTGAGTGGACCACAGTGCCTGCCCCAATCCAATCGCGCGGAACTTGAGACTGCGGTACATAGGGAAGCAGGCTACCCGGGCCTGATCTGGGGCACAAGTCCCTTCCGCTCAACTCGAGACTCGAGCCCCGGGCTACCTTGCCAGCAGAGTCTTGCCCAACACCCGCAAGGGTCCACACGGGACTCCCCACGGGACCCTAAGACCTCTGGTGAGTGGACCACAGTGCCTGCCCCAATCCAATCGCGCGGAACTTGAGACTGCGGTACATAGGGAAGCAGGCTACCCGGGCCTGATCTGGGGCACAAGTCCCTTCCGCTCGACTCGAGACTCGAGCCCCGGGCTACCTTGCCAGCAGAGTCTTGCCCAACACCCGCAAGGGCCCACACGGGACTCCCCACGGGACCCTAAGACCTCTGGTGAGTGGACCACAGTGCCTGACCCAATCCAATCGCGCGGAACTTGAGACTGCGGTACATAGGGAAGCAGGCTACCCGGGCCTGATCTGGGGCACAAGTCCCTTCCGCTCAACTCGAGACTCGAGCCCCGGGCTACCTTGCCAGCAGAGTCTTGCCCAACACCCGCAAGGGTCCACACGGGACTCCCCACGGGACCCTAAGACCTCTGGTGAGTGGACCACAGTGCCTGCCCCAATCCAATCGCGCGGAACTTGAGACTGCGGTACATAGGGAAGCAGGCTACCCGGGCCTGATCTGGGGCACAAGTCCCTTCCGCTCGACTCGAGACTCGAGCCCCGGGCTACCTTGCCAGCAGAGTCTTGCCCAACACCCGCAAGGGTCCACACGGGACTCCCCACGGGACCCTAAGACCTCTGGTGAGTGGACCACAGTGCCTGCCCCAATCCAATCGCGCGGAACTTGAGACTGCGGTACATAGGGAAGCAGGCTACCCGGGCTTGATCTGGGGCACAAACCCCTTCCACTCCACTCGAGCCCCGGCTACCTTGCCAGCTGAGTCGCCTGACACCCGCAAGGGCCCACACAGGATTCCACACGTGATCCTAAGACCTCTAGTGAGTGGAACACAACTTCTGCCAGGAGTCTGGTTCGAACACCAGATATCTGGGTACCTGCCTTGCAAGAAGAGAGCTTGCCTGCAGAGAATACTCTGCCCACTGAAACTAAGGAGAGTGCTACCCTCCAGGTCTGCTCATAGAGGCTAACAGAGTCACCTGAAGAACAAGCTCTTAACAGTGACAACTAAAACAGCTAGCTTCAGAGATTACCAGATGGCGAAAGGCAAACGTAAGAATCCTACTAACAGAAATCAAGACCACTCACCATCATCAGAACGCAGCACTCCCACCCCACCTAGTCCTGGGCACCCCAACACAACCGAAAATCTAGACCCAGAGTTAAAAACATTTCTCATGATGATGATAGAGGACATCAAGAAGGACTTTCATAAGTCACTTAAAGATTTACAGGAGAGCACTGCTAAAGAGTTACAGGCTCTTAAAGAAAAGCAGGAAAACACAGCCAAACAGGTGATGGAAATGAACAAAACCATACTAGAACTAAAAGGGGAAGTAGACACAATAAAGAAAACCCAAAGCGAGGCAACGCTGGAGATAGAAACCCTAGGAAAGAGATCTGGAACCATAGATGCGAGCATCAGCAACAGAATACAAGAAATGGAAGAGAGAATCTCAGGTGCAGAAGATTCCATAGAGAACATCGACACAACAGTCAAAGAAAATACAAAATGCAAAAGGATCCTAACTCAAAACATCCAGGTAATCCAGGACACAATGAGAAGACCAAACCTACGGATAATAGGAATTGATGAGAATGAAGATTTTCAACTTAAAGGGCCAGCTAATATCTTCAACAAAATAATAGAAGAAAACTTCCCAAACATAAAAAAAGAGATGCCCATGATCATACAAGAAGCATACAGAACTCCAAATAGACTGGACCAGAAAAGAAATTCCTCCCGACACATAATAATCAGAACAACAAATGCACTAAATAAAGATAGAATATTAAAAGCAGTAAGGGAGAAAGGTCAAGTAACATATAAAGGAAGGCCTATCAGAATTACACCAGACTTTTCACCAGAGACTATGAAAGCCAGAAGAGCCTGGACAGATGTTATACAGACACTAAGAGAACACAAATGCCAGCCCAGGCTACTATACCCGGCCAAACTCTCAATTACCATAGATGGAGAAACCAAAGTATTCCACGACAAAACCAAGTTCACACAATATCTTTCCACGAATCCAGCCCTTCAAAGGATAATAACAGAAAAGAAGCAATACAAGGACGGAAATCACGCCCTAGAACAACCAAGAAAGTAATCATTCAACAAACCAAAAAGAAGACAGCCACAAGAACAGAATGCCAACTCTAACAACAAAAATAAAAGGGAGCAACAATTACTTTTCCTTAATATCTCTTAATATCAATGGACTCAATTCCCCAATAAAAAGACATAGACTAACAGACTGGCTACACAAACAGGACCCAACATTCTGCTGCTTACAGGAAACCCATCTCAGGGAAAAAGACAGACACTACCTCAGAGTGAAAGGCTGGAAAACAATTTTCCAAGCAAATGGACTGAAGAAACAAGCTGGAGTAGCCATTTTAATATCGGATAAAATCGACTTCCAACCCAAAGTTATCAAAAAAGACAAGGAGGGACACTTCATACTCATCAAAGGTAAAATCCTCCAAGAGGAACTCTCAATTCTGAATATCTACGCACCAAATGCAAGGGCAGCCACATTCATTAGAGACACTTTAGTAAAGCTCAAAGCATACATTGCACCTCACACAATAATAGTGGGAGACTTCAACACACCACTTTCTTCAAAGGACAGATCGTGGAAACAGAAACTAAACAGGGACACAGTGAAACTAACAGAAGTTATGAAACAAATGGACCTGACAGATATCTACAGAACATTTTATCCTAAAACAAAAGGATATACCTTCTTCTCAGCACCTCACGGGACCTTCTCCAAAATTGACCATATAATTGGTCACAAAACAGGCCTCAATAGATACAAAAATATTGAAATTGTCCCATGTATCCTATCAGACCACCATGGCCTAAGACTGATCTTCAATAACAACATAAATAATGGAAAGCCAACATTCACGTGGAAACTGAATAACACTCTTCTCAATGATACCTTGGTCAAGGAAGGAATAAAGAAAGAAATTAAAGACTTTTTAGAGTTTAATGAAAATGAAGCCACAACGTACCCAAACCTATGGGACACAATGAAAGCATTTCTAAGAGGGAAACTCATAGCGCTGAGTGCCTCCAAGAAGAAACGGGAGACAGCACATACTAGCAGCTTGACAACACATCTAAAAGCCCTAGAAAAAAAGGAAGCAAATTCACCCAAGAGGAGTAGACGGCAGGAAATAATCAAACTCAGGGGTGAAATCAACCAAGTGGAAACAAGAAGAACTATTCAAAGAATTAACCAAACGAGGAGTTGGTTCTTTGAGAAAATCAACAAGATAGATAAACCCTTAGCTAGACTCACTAAAGGGCACAGGGACAAAATCCTAATTAACAAAATCAGAAATGAAAAGGGAGACATAACAACAGATCCTGAAGAAATCCAAAACACCATCAGATCCTTCTACAAAAGGCTATACTCAACAAAACTGGAAAACCTGGACGAAATGGACAAATTTCTGGACAGATACCAGGTACCAAAGTTGAATCAGGATCAAGTTGACCATCTAAACAGTCCCATATCACCTAAAGAAATAGAAGCAGTTATTAATAGTCTCCCAACCAAAAAAAGCCCAGGACCAGATGGGTTTAGTGCAGAGTTCTATCAGACCTTCAAAGAAGATCTAATTCCAATTCTGCACAAACTATTTCACAAAATAGAAGTAGAAGGTACTCTACCCAACTCATTTTATGAAGCCACTATTACTCTGATACCTAAACCACAGAAAGATCCAACAAAGATAGAGAACTTCAGACCAATTTCTCTTATGAATATCGATGCAAAAATCCTCAATAAAATTCTCGCTAACCGAATCCAAGAACACATTAAAGCAATCATCCATCCTGAACAAGTAGGTTTTATTCCAGGGATGCAGGGATGGTTTAATATACGAAAATCCATCAATGTAATCCATTATATAAACAAACTCAAAGACAAAAACCACATGATCATCTCGTTAGATGCAGAAAAAGCATTTGACAAGATCCAACACCCATTCATGATAAAAGTTTTGGAAAGATCAGGAATTCAAGGCCCATACCTAAACATGATAAAAGCAATCTACAGCAAACCAGTAGCCAACATCAAAGTAAATGGAGAGAAGCTGGAAGCAATCCCACTAAAATCAGGGACTAGACAAGGCTGCCCACTTTCTCCCTACCTTTTCAACATAGTACTTGAAGTATTAGCCAGAGCAATTCGACAACAAAAGGAGATCAAGGGAATACAAATTGGAAAAGAGGAAGTCAAAATATCACTTTTTGCAGATGATATGATAGTATATATAAGTGACCCTAAAAATTCTACCAGAGAACTCCTAAACCTGATAAACAGCTTCGGTGAAGTAGCTGGATATAAAATAAACTCAAACAAGTCAATGGCCTTTCTCTATACAAAGAATAAACAGGCTGAGAAAGAATTTAGGGAAACAACACCCTTCTCAATAGTCACAAATAATATAAAATATCTTGGCGTGACTCTAACTAAGGAGGTGAAAGATCTGTATGATAAAAACTTCAAATCTCTGAAGAAAGAAATTAAAGAAGATCTCAGAAGATGGAAAGATCTCCCATGCTCATGGATTGGCAGGATCAACATTGTAAAAATGGCTATCTTGCCAAAAGCAATCTACAGATTCAATGCAATCCCCATCAAAATTCCAACTCAATTCTTCAACGAATTGGAAGGAGCAATTTGCAAATTTGTCTGGAATAACAAAAAACCTAGGATAGCAAAAAGTCTTCTCAAGGATAAAAGAACTTCTGGCGGAATCACCATGCCAGACCTAAAGCTTTACTACAGAGCAATTGTAATAAAAACTGCATGGTACTGGTATAGAGACAGACAAGTAGACCAATGGAATAGAATTGAAGATCCAGAAATGAACCCACACACCTATGGTCACTTGATCTTCGACAAGGGAGCTAAAACCATCCAGTGGAAGAAAGACAGCATTTTCAACAATTGGTGCTGGCACAACTGGTTGTTATCGTGTAGAAGAATGCGAATCGATCCATACTTATCTCCTTGTACTAAGGTCAAATCTAAGTGGATCAAGGAACTTCACATAAAACCAGAGACACTGAAACTTATAGAGGAGAAAGTGGGGAAAAGCCTTGAAGATATGGGCACAGGGGAAAAATTCCTGAACAGAACAGCAATGGCTTGTGCTGTAAGATCGAGAATCGACAAATGGGACCTAATGAAACTCCAAAGTTTCTGCAAGGCTAAAGACACCGTCAATAAGACAAAAAGACCACCAACAGATTGGGAAAGGATCTTTACCTATCCTAAATCAGATAGGGGACTAATATCCAACATATATAAAGAACTCAAGAAGGTGGACTTCAGAAAATCAAATAACCCCATTAAAAAATGGGGCTCAGAACTGAACAAAGAATTCTCACCTGAGGAATACCGAATGGCAGAGAAGCACTTGAAAAAATGTTCAACATCCTTAATCATCAGGGAAATGCAAATCAAAACAACCCTGAGATTCCACCTCACACCAGTCAGAATGGCTAAGATCAAAAATTCAGGTGACAGCAGATGCTGGCGAGGATGTGGAGAAAGAGGAACACTCTTCCATTGTTGGTGGGAGTGCAGGCTTGTACAACCACTCTGGAAATCAGTCTGGCGGTTCCTCAGAAAACTGGACATAGTACTACCGGAGGATCCAGCAATACCTCTCCTGGGCATATATCCAGAAGAATCCCCAACAGGTAAGAAGGACACATGCTCCACTATGTTCATAGCAGCCTTATTTATAATAGCCAGAAGCTGGAAAGAACCTAGATGCCCCTCAACAGAGGAATGGATACAGAAAATGTGGTACATCTACACAATGGAGTACTACTCAGCTATTAAAAAGAATGAATTTATGAAATTCCTAGCCAAATGGATGGACCTGGAGGGCATCATCCTGAGTGAGGTAACACATTCACAAAGAAACTCACACAATATGTATTCACTGATAAGTGGATATTAGCCCCAAACCTAGGATACCCAAGATATAAGATATAATTTGCTAAACACATGAAACTCAAGGAGAATGAAGACTGAAGTGTGGACACTATGCCCCTCATTAGATTTGGGAACAAAACACCCATGGAAGGAGTTACAGAGACGGAGTTTGGAGCTGAGATGAAAGGATGGACCATGTAGAGACTGCCATAGCCAGGGATCCACCCCATAATCAGCATCCAAACGCTGACACCATTGCATACACTAGCAAGATTTTATTGAAAGGACGCAGATGTAGCTGTCTCTTGTGAGACTATGCCGGGGCCCAGCAAACACAGAAGTGGATGCTCACAGTCAGCTAATGGATGGATCATAGGGCTCCCAATGGAGGAGCTAGAGAAAGTAGCCAAGGAGCTAAAGGGATCTGCAACCCTATAGGTGGAACAACATTATGAGCTAACCAGTACCCCGGAGCTCTTGACTCTAGCTGCATATATATCAAAAGATGGCCTAGTCGGCCATCACTGGAAAGAGAGGCCCATTGGACTTGCAAACTTTATATGCCCCAGTACAGGGGAATTCCAGGGCCAAAAAGGGGGAGTGGGTGGGCAGGGGAGTGGGGGTGGGTGGATATGGGGGACTTTTGGTATAGCATTGGAAATGTAAATGAGTTAAATACCTAATAAAAAATGGAAAAAAAAAAAAAAGAAAAAAAAAAAAAAAAGAAAACCCTACATCCAACAGAGGACTGGCTAATATCCAAAATATATAAAGAACTCAAGAACTCAATCTCCAAAAACCCAAATAACTCAATTAGAAAAAAACTGGGGTGCAGAGCTAAACAGAATTCACAGCAAAAGAATTTCAATTGGCTGAGAATCACTTAGGGAAATTGTTCAAAGTCCTTACTCATCAGAGAAATGCAAATCAAAACAACCCTGAAATTCCACCTCACACCAATGAAAGTAGCTAAGATAAAAAAGTCAAGTGACAGCACATGCTGGCGAGGATGTGGAGAAAGAGGAACACTCCTCCATTGCTGGTGGGATTGCAAACTGGTGCAATCACTCTGGAAACCAATCTGGCAGTTCTTCAGAAATTTGGAAATGGTTCTACCTGAAGACCCAGCTATACCAATGTTGGGCATATACCCAAAAGATGCCCCACCATACCACAGGGACACATGCTCCACCATGTTCATAGCAGCCTTATTTGTAATAGCCAGAAGCTGGAAACAACCCAGATGCCCCTCAACAGAAGAATGGATACAGAAAATGTAGTTTATTTACCAATGGAATACTATTTAACTATTTAAAACAAGGACATCATACATTTTTCAGGCAAATGGGTGGAACTAGAAAAATATCATTCTGAGTGAGGTAACTCAGACCCAAAAGGACAAACATGGTATGTACTCATTGATAAGTGGATATTAGCACAAAAATACAGAATACCCAAGATACAACTCATAGACATAAGAAGTGTAACAAGCAGGAATGCCCAACTGAGGATGCTTCAGTCCCACTTAGAAGGGGGAAAAATAACCATGCAAGGCAGGGGAAAGACCTGGTTAGGAGATAGGAGGAGGAGAAAAGGGAAACAGGATCAAATATGGGGTTGGGGGGACAGGAGAGAAGCCCAGAGGGCCAAGAGAATAAATGAAAATTAGCAGCCTCGGGGAATGGGAGGTGAGGGACCCTCTAGAGAGTACCAGAGACCCAGGAGGTGACTCAAGACTCATTGGGGCTAACCTTAGCCAAAACACCCAACGCTGGGGAAAGGGAACTGGAAGAGTCCACCTCCAGTAGATAGACAGGGCCTCAAGTGGAGGGGCAGGGTTACTAACCCTGTATTCAAAATTCCTGACCCAGAACTGTTCCTGTCTAAAAGAACTGCAGGGACAAAAATGGAGAAGAGACTGAAGGAAAGGCTGTCCAGTCACCAGCCCAACTTGGGATCCATCTCATGGGGGACACCAAGGCCTGACATTACTATACTATGATATGCTTTCAGAGGGGAGCCTGGCATAGCTGTCCTCAGAGAGGCTCTACCAGCAGCTGACTGAGACAGACACAGATGCTTACACCCAACCATTGGGCTGAAGTCGGGGATCCCTATGCTTGAATTAGGGGAAGATCGAAGAAGCTGAACGGGAGAGCAGCCCCATAGGAAGACCAGCAGACTCAACTAAGTCAGACCCCAGGGAGCTCCCAGAGACTGAGCCACCAACCAGGAACATACATAGGCTGGTCCAAGCCCCTTGGCACATATGTAGCAGAAGTCTACCTGGTCTGGCCTCAGTGGGAGAAGATGAGCTTAATCCTCGAGAGACTTGAGGCTCCAGGGAAGGGGGAGGCCTTTGGTGGGGGAAGAGCACCCTCTCGGAGGCAAGGGAGAGGAGGAATGGGATGAGGAACTTTGCTTGGGGGGGTGGGAGGGATGGGGAGGCAACGACTAGAATGTAAATAAATAAAATAATTTAAATTAAAAAAAAAAAAAAAAAAAAGATCTATAACAATTTTAGAATCATTCTTAGGGATGACAATGGGGGATGGCAGGCCAGGTAGCAATGCCCCCATGGGAACCATAGTTTTGTTAATGGCGCGTAAATCTTGTAATAGGTGCCATTTTCCTGATCTTTTCTGTATGACAAATATGGGTGTATTCCAAGGGGATGTGGAGGGCTCAATATGCCCAGCGGCCAGCTGTTCCTGCACTAACTCTAGGACCGCTGATAACTTTTGGGAAGAAAGGGACCATTGGTCAATTCGGATAGGATTGTCACTCTTCCAAGTGATTTTATCAGCCTGGAGCACAGGGGAAGCAATGGCCCTCAAGAAAAACTTTGATACCCTAGCCCAGTTTGATCACTCTTATGTGAAACGCTTATGGGTGTAGGCATGCCTTGGCCCTCCTTTCCTAGACCTTGTCCTGGCAAAAAGCCTTGGGACAACATCTGTTGGGTTACAATCTCATTTGAACTACACATAATTACTCTCATCTGAGAGAGAATATCTCTTCCCCACAAATTAACCGGCAGGGATTCAACAACAAAAGGCTGCACTGTGCCAGAATTCCCTTCTGAATCTTCCCATGTCAAAATTTTAGAACTCTGTAAGGTAGTTTTGAACTAGCCAATGCCCTGTAAATGTGTAAGGGAAGGTTGAAGTGGCCAAGCAGAGGACCAGGAATTTTTTGCAAAGATGGTGGCATCAGCCCCACATCCATAATGCCCTCAAACCATCGCCCCTCTAACTTAAAGCATAGCGTAGGACGTTCTCTAGATACAATCTGGACCCAGAAAAGATCTGATGACCCTGACTGAGAGGTCCCCCAATGCCTCCCAATAACCAGGTTCTGGGTGTTCAATGGGAGGGGCAAAGCCAGTGCAACCCACTGTCCTTGAGGGAGTAAGATCGGCCTTGAGCTGGAACTAGCTAAAATCTTAATTTCTCCTATAAAGTCATTATCAACCAGGGAAGGGTGAACAATTAGGCCCTTGATGGTGGATGAGGCGCATCCCAGAATGAGAAAAAAACATATTAAGAGGGAGGAGGACCAAAGACACCAGTAGGTAAGGCCTGAACAGCACTTTCAGGTTTTAAAATTGTACTGGTGGAGGTACACAGAACCAGTTCTGCTCTCCCAGGGGTTGCTCTGAAGAACTGAGTGGAGCAGTCACAGGCTAAGACATTATTGTCTGCTGGCTGGTCCCCAAGGCCAGTCGGAAATGGATGGGTCTCAGGGCCTGGGGCTGGCCCCTTAAGCCGTTTCCCTGAAGGGGTGGCAAAGGATTACCCATGGCACCCGTCTTGGAGCAGCACTGATTAGCCCAATGTTTGCCTCTCTTACATCAGGGGCACACCTTGGCAGGTACAGAAAGTGTTGGCCCCAGAGGCTAAGGCAGAGGGCTCGGCATGCCCTGTGTCGGGGGGCACTGCTTGGCAAAATATTCATGCTGTCCATGTTTATAACAACTTTTAGAAGGGACAACAGCTTACAAGGCAGCCCCCACAACCAAATTCACACTCTGAAAAAGGCTCTGTGAGATCCTGACCCATCCGGCATGTCCAGTTATTCGAGGGTCTCAAGGGGACCTTCTCCTAAGAACCAAATTGGGGGGTAGAGAGAGATGTGAATTTTGTGTGAAGAACAACACGGAAACATTCTGAGTAACATCAAGGTTCCAATGTATTAGCCAGGCCCAAGGTTTAAATGTACAAGCAAAAGGGGAAGTGCCTTTCAGCAGGAGGGGTGGGGCAGTAGAATTGCACAAGCAAAAGGGGAAGTACAGGTAATTATCAGCGGGAGGTGTGGGCAATAGAATTGCACATTCTTTAGGCAGTTACATGGGGAAGCAGGAACTTGGTGGTATCAGGGTGTGATCAGGACATCTGGCGCTGACTTAGGGTTGGAACATTCTGTGGTTGTTCTTGGAACGGTGTGTCGGTGGCCCACTCTTGACCTCCTTTTCTTCTCGGGGGGGGGAGAGGACCAATTCAGAGATCAGGACAATTGTGCTGTCTTAATGGCTCCCAACAAGATCCTATGAGTGAAGGTATCTATGTCACTGCAAAGTCTCATGAAATCATCAAGAGTCTTATTTTTGGTCTGGCCTGGAAGAACAGCCTTACAGGCAGAATTGGCATTCTCATAGGCCAACTGTTTTATAAACTTGCTATTATTTTCCTCAGGGCCCAGGACCTTTTCAGCAGTTTCTAAGATTCTCCCCACAAACTCATTGTAAGGCTCCTGAGCTCCCTGAATAATTTTGGTCAATGGGGTAGTCATAGAGCTCTTTGAAGGGACGGCCGCCATGCCCCAAGGGCAGCCACATTAACATGCGACAGGAGTCAGGTGGGGAATTTAAGTTGGCGCTTCTCAGACACATATTTCCCCTGTCCAATGAATTTATCAAGAGTCCACTCAGCCGCAGGCGCTTTGGGATCTCTCTGGTTCTGCCTTGCGAGAGATTGGCACCTATCTAGAAAATCAGCTTTCCAAAACAAAAACTGTCCAGGAGTCAAAACTACCTGGGAAACTAGTTACTAAACCACTCTGAGAGTAAGGGATCCCCCTCCGGAGAGGGCTTCAAGCATGGAAACAGTAAAGGGTGCATTAGGAGCATAATTTTTGACTGCAGTATTAAGATCCTTAAGAGGCTTAAACTTTAATCTTTTATACTCAGTCATTTCTCCAGACGGGGCTTCGGGAGCTGCGGCCGAGGTCGCATTTTCAGTTTCACTCTCGCTTGCTTTTTCATCCTCGTTGCCATTTTCTGTATCAGCAGCGGGGTCCTCCTCTGAGAAGGAAGCCTCTTTGGTGCTCTGGCGGGTTAACACGGGGAACAGCTGGGTCCTCTGAGGAAGACATAAATTGATAATAACGGAGGGGCATGGTGAGGGAGGTTGTGGCAACTGTGGGTCTGCAATCTTTACAGAGAACATAGAGGCCAAGCGAGAAATTTGTTTAAGGAAATCATCAGCCAATGAAACAATCTTGCCTGACTCAGCCGAGGATGGCTTAATGATATCTCTAATAAGACCCCAATAACTAAAGGTCTGAGTAGGCACTGCATCTGGTCCTTCTTTATTTAAAAGATCATTAAGATCACATCCTATCTTTTCTCATTTAAAGGGATGAATCTCTGGTCCATCTATTATGAACCATGGACAGACTTGGGAGACAAAGATAAAAAAATTTTGTCAAATCTTTCTTTTTAACTCTAACTCCTCTTTCCCTGAGACAGGCTTTTGAGATCCTTAATGAAGCATGGCTCTTTAGAAAGGTTTTGGCCCATTTCTATAGGACAGAGAAATGTTAACTTACTAAGGAGGATGACTTTCTCTTATGAGGGGTGAGAGCGCTCCTCAAAACGACTTCCTCGAGGCAACCTTCTCAGGAAAATGGGCTCCGTACCTCGGGCCCCATGTTGGGCTCCACTTGTCCACCCGTGGGACCCAGTTATCTGAGGGAGACCTTGCCTGAAAGAAAAATGGGCGGGAAAGAAGGAGGAGACCAAGTAAATGATCCTATCAAGGTCTGTTTATTGCGAGCAAGGTTACAGAATAAAAGCAGTAAGAAGGAGGAAGTAAAGAGGGAGAAACTTGCCCTTGCCTCAGCCTGAGGGTGGACGTGGTTCTGCATAACTGCCTGGGAGCACGATATCGATTCTTAGCTCAGGGAACATCCTGTGGTTTTTTTCCCCCGGTGTAGTCTCCCCTCCCCTAGCCTGAAACCTGCTTGCTCGGGGTGGAGCTTCCTGCTCATTCGTTCTGCCACGCCCACTGCTGGAACCTGCGGAGCCACACACGTGCACCTTTCTACTGGACCAGAGATTATTCGGCGGGAATCGGGTCCCCTCCCCCTTCCTTCATAACTAGTGTCGCAACAATAAAATTTGAGCCTTGATCAGAGTGACTGTCTTGGCTACATTCTTTTCTCTCGCCACCTAGCCCCTCTTCTCTTCCAGGTTTCCAAAATGCCTTTCCAGGCTAGAACCCAGGTTGTGGTCTGCTGGCCGGACACAACACCCCGGAAAGTTTGCAGTTACTATTATCTGATCTTGATGTTCTGTCAGCTGTCGTTCCAAAAGGTCGTAAGTTTCTCAAGAAGGGAGGGGAACTTTGGCTTATGACTCAGTGTCAGTCTCCAACAGTCAACCATCATTGGGAAGAGAGGCCCCTTGGTCTTGCAAACTTTATGTGCCCCAGTACAGGGGAACACCAGGGCCAGAAAGTGGGAGTGGGTGGGTAGGGGAGCAGGGCAGGAGAGGGTATAGGGGACTATCAGGACAGCATTTGAAATGTAAATGATGAAAATGTCTAATAAAAAAAATAGGAAAAATAAAAGAAAAAGAAATGCTTGCTGAAAGGAGCCTGATATATCTGTTCTCTGAAAGGACGTGCCCAAATCTTACAAATACAGAGGTAGATGCTCACAGCCAACCACTGGCCTGAGCACAGGGACCCCAATGGAGGAGTTAGAGCAAGGATTGAAGGAGATGGAGGGGTTTGCAACCTTATAGGAAGAACAAAAATATCAACCGACCAACCCCCAACCCCCAGAGATCCCAGGGATTAACCACCAACCAAGGAGTACACATGGCTCTAGGCTCATATGTAGCATAGGATGACCTTGTCAGGCATCAGTGGGAAGAGTGGTCCTTGGTCCTATAGGTCTGAGAGATTCCCCAGTGTAGAGGAATGGAGGGCAGGGAGGCAGGAGTGGGTGGGTAGACGAGTAGAGGAATAGACCTATAGAAGCCTGGGGAGGAGGGATGGGATAGGAGGTTTCTAGAAGGGGAGAAACCAGGAAAGGGGATAACATTTGAAATGTAAACAAAGAACACATCCAAAGAAAGACAGAAAATATCTAATAAAAGAAAAGAAAAATAAATAAAAGATTAAAAAGAGAGGATGAAAGTATGTTATCTCTGCATTAATTGAGAAAGGAAATTCTGTCCACCTTGCAAGATAGCTTTCCCTGCTGGAATGTGATGGGAAGAACAGGTACGATAATTAAATTAAAAAAATAAAATAAAACAGCAGCATCACTTTATAGATTCTGATATTACTATCTGATATTACATACATTCCTGGTTCCTCTCTGCAAATGCATTAGACCCCATTGTTAAGCAAGTACCAAGCATACACGTCCCCCCCAAAAAAAAATCCATTCCATTCCAGAACCCTGGTGATAATGTTTTAATATTTGTTGAGAGTATAATATAATTAAATCATTTCTATCAATCCTTTTTTCTCACTCAAAAACTCCTATGTACCACTGCACTTTGTCCTTGTTTCAAATTCATGCCTTTTTTAAAAATTGTATTTACATACATATATCTGCATGTGTGTATAGCACATAGATATAACCTGATAATTCTGTAAGATGTTGTCTGTATGTATATTTTAAGAATTTCTCATTGGGTATTTAATAACTAACAAGTGTTCTCTTTTCTGGGAAATTCACTTGCTCCTGCTTTGAGCATTCCATAGTTGCTGGGGATAGTTTTTGACACTACAATTCAAAGAAGGTCTAGAACTTTATTTGTACCATTATACTTCCTCACTGCTTCTGCTACTTATTTTGTCATATTGCACTTCAAATATGGTTATTTCCTCCTTTCTCTATTTCAGCGTTCTCTATCTGCACAGCAAATGCAACAAGGCAGGCTGCCTGCAGCTAGAAGCTCTGTGACTCACACAGCTTACTTCCCAATATAACCAAAGACATTCCACACTCTTGAGCATAGCCTAAGACCCTTCTACAGAACCTTGTGTGACCCTGAAAGATGACGTGGTTTTTAGAAACATACAGATTCCCCTGAGGTGAAGCTTTGCCAATTCCACGGCTCTGAGGCATTGGGTCCTTGGACACAGGTGTTTTGATGTCAATATACATTTACTCTGAACTTCATCCACTCACCACCCCTGCTCAGGTAGATCAAAGACAGCAGACGTTCTTCCTATACTGACAGTCAAATCTAAATTGTCTCTGAACTTGGATTCCCTACAGGGAATGATGGGAAACAAATAATCAGAGAAAGTTAATATTCAAAAATTACATGGAGATATTTTCATTCTGCTAGCTATGGAATTACAGGCTTTATGAACTGAAGGGTACACTGTTTCTATATTTTGTTAATTGTAAAATATTAAATTATTTTAACCTTTATCATAAGGTTATCTTTTTATTCACTCAAGTGGCTACTTAAATCTTTCTGACCCATAGGTAACTACACACACACACACACACACACACACACACACACACACTTATGTGCATATATTGCAACAAGCAGAATCCAGAGGAAGGTTTGAAATTCTTCTCACAATACAGACAGTGAATTTCATTAATAGAAATAGATTTATGTATCTTTTTTTTTTTAAGATTTATTTATTTATTTTATTTATTATATCTCAGTACACTGTAGCTGTCTTCAGACACACCAGAAGAGGGCGTCAGATCTCATTACAGATGGTTGTGAGCCACCATGTGGTTGCTGGGATTTGAACTCTGGACCTTCGGAAGAACAATCGGGTGCTCTTACCCCCTGAGCCATCTCACCAGCCCCAGATTTATGTATCTTATTATAATACATTATTGTAATCATCTTTATATTGGTTGTATTTGTTATCTCTTACTAAACTTGGTTCATATGTTAAAATGTGTTACCAATGCTTGTCTATCCAGAGAACATATTAACTATTTGATACTATCAAACCTTTGTGAAACATTGAGTTCTTGAAAATTGTTCTTTTGACTTTTTTTTTTAAAGGTGTATACTGTTTTAGTCCCTAGAAACTCTGGGGCTTATCATTGGTTGATATTATTCTTCTTCCTAAGGGGTTGCAAATCCCTTAAGCCCCTTCAGTCCTCACCCTAACTCCTCCGTTGGAGTACCTGTTCTCTGTCAATAGTTGGCTGCAAGCATCCTATCTGTATTGGTCAGGCTCTGGCAGAGACTCTTAGGGCACAAATATGTGAGGCTCCTTTCGGCAAGTGCTTCTTGGCATCAGCAATGGTGTCTGGGTTTGGTATCTGCAGATGGGATGTAGCCCTAGGTGTGGCAGTCTCTAAATGGCCTTTCCTTCAGTCTCTGTTCTATTCTCTACATTTCCTGTAAACAAGAGCAATTCTAGGTTAATATTTTTGAGATGGGTGGGTGACCCCATTCCTCATCCAGGGACTGTGCCATACCTCTGGATATCTTCTCTACAGGTTTTATCTCCCCTTTGTCACATATTTCAGCTAAAGTTCTCCCTGTTAAGTCCTGGCAGCCTCATGCTTTCCTGGCATCTGGGACTTTCTACTAACTACCCCCAGTTCCCTGTTCCCCACTGCAAAATACCGCTGATCTATTTCCTGATTCTCTATACTTCTCCCCTGTCTCCTCCCACTACTAATCCTACCCACTATTACCTCCCCCTCCTCTCTACTTCCCAGGTTCAAAGACCTGGAGCCTCCCATCACTGCAACTGCCTATATAGCAGATCATTGCCTTATCTGGCATCAATGGGAGGGAAGGCCCTTGGTTCTGTGGATACTTATTGTCCCAGTATGGGGGAATGCTAAGGCTGTAAGCCAGGACAAGGAGGGTGGTTGTGGTGCAACCTCATAGAAGTAGGGACAATAGGGAGTTTGCAGAGGGAAAACCAGGAATGGGGATAACATTTGAAATGTATGGAAATAAAGTAATCAATAAAAGTTAAAAATTAAAATTAAATTAAGTAAAGCAGCAAACTTACTGTGAGCACTACTAATACCTTGGGTTTATCCTTAGCTGCCCAGTGCTAGGGTAATTTGTGATTTCCTGTTGATTTTCTTGCTGTGAATTAATGTAGGTCATTTGTATCATATTTTAAATATGTAACTCCGGGGAGTAAATGCTACTATTGCATTTCTGCAGATTAATGCATTAGACACTTCTCTGATAAAAATATATATACATATATATGTAGAAGAAAATGAAGGTCATCTCTAGCAGGTTTTAAATTATTTGTTTATGAAGGAGAGAGAAAAATGCCTATAAAAATATTTAAGTGTCTGACAAAAGAAAAAAAAGCCATTAAGCCATTAAGCCATCAGGAATACTCATGCACAATCCTATACCCTTCTTACCCTCTTCACTTTAAAGAGACACCATGAAAAAAAAATAGTATTCTATATGGGCTATCAAAAGCCTACTATACAAATAAAAACAGAGACTTAGAAACTACCCATCAATATATACCTAAGGGTACAATAGTGCCAGTCACATGTTGGTGGTAACCAAGAGCTATCTATTTGGAGTTAGGTCTCACTCAACAGGATGAAAGGATACCTGGCACTAGAAATCTAGTCAACTTTTCAGGGTTAGTGAGATAACGGACATTAGAAAAGAATATACTATTGCCTCTTTGCTAGACTTGCATAATACATTTCCAAATTTCAGATACTATCTTTATGCCAACAGATAAGTGTCCCCTTCATCAAATGGAGAGCACTGCAAAAAAACAAAAATTTGATACAATGCAGAGATCAAGCAATGGCAAGGAGTCCAACACCAATGGATACTTCTCTGTGTGTGTTTGTGTATGTGTGTGTGTGTGTGTAATTAATTACACAATTTTATGTGCCAGGAGCCATCATAGGACAAGCTAATAACAAGCAGATGATCTTCCTGAAATGACTTCACTTTAGGTAATATCTACAACAAAGCTCCACAGACATGGCTTAGGAATAAATCATTTAGGAAGGATTTATAGGAAGGGTTCCTGCTATTAATACGATTTTCCTATTATTATTGTACATATATAACAATCACTATGTATTAGCCTACCCCTTTTGACTAGATCTCTGCAGATCTATGAAGATGTACTGTCTTGTAGTGATGCTATATAAAGTAATGGATGACTTCTTAATTATGATCTTATAAGAATTCCTAAAACTGTATCTGTGACTATTAAGCTCCTTTATGGTGTGACTACTATTAGGTCCTTTTCTGATAGTCAAAACTGTAATGAGAACTCTGACAGTCACCAGTTATTTGCACACACACACATAAACACACACACAACACAAACACACAGAAAAGAAATCAAAGGAGAAAGTAGGGAATAGGGACAAGAGAAGATAACCAGGTGTATGTGATTCGACAGGTATAAAAATGTCAAAATAAAACATATTAATGTACATAACATAATTGTAACTATATCTGTTTGACTTAATTTAAATGAAATAAAATGTGGTCATACAGTAATTTAAATTAACAGAAAAAAAAAAAAGAAATTTGCTGGACACTGGTAACACACCCCTTTATCCCGGTCACTTAGGCAGAGACAAGTGAATCTCTGAGTTCAAGTCCAGATTCACTCAGAGAGGTGAGGGATTCACAAAGAAAACTTTTCAAAAATAAAGAAACAAACAAAAACAAATGAAAGGCAGACAGACAGAAAGGAAGAAAAAAGAAAGAGAAAGAGAAAGAAGGAAAGAAAGAGAGAGAAGAAGGATGGAAAGAAGGAAGGAAGGAAGGAAGGAAGGAAGGAAGGAAGGAAGGAAGGAAGGAAGGAAGGAAGGAAGGAAGACAGAGTATATCTCATTGCACATGTGTGTAAATAGCTACAGTATTAAACACTACACAAGCATCCATCCTTAAATAGGACAGTGAACTGAATATGCACAAAGGAAGCAACAGTAGGCCAGAGAGACAGCTGAGTGATAATGGCACTTGTTATTCAAACCCTGCAACCTGAGTTCAACCCTCAGAACCCACACAAAGGAGAAGAGGAAAACTGATTATACAGAGTGTCCTCCTATTTCCACATGCACTGCACATGGATAATCAGGAAATTCTGAATGTATTTGACCGGTTGTCCACATGCTCAGAACAATCAATCCATTGCTATGATCAGAAGAAATGATTATTCTTTACCACTCAGTGGAATATTACAGCCAGTATTCCAGAATGGCCCACTGTTTGTTCTTTCAAAAATTCTCATGGGAATATGAACATACCAACTAATTTACACATCTATGGTACTTTCTTGCCACATGGTGGCGTTAGAGCTTTAACACAGACCACATGTCTTAGAAACCTGAAAATAAATATCAAACAAGACTATTGATCCCTGTCCTCTTCCCTCTATAGATATAATCTACTTGGGACAAAGTATATGACTCTTTACAAATGCAGTTTTAGGACTAATTATAATTATAAATGAAATGGAGAACTTGCCTGTTTTCTTAGATATAAGTGAAAGTGTGTTTGGAATCACCTTCCCCTTATAGACATAAGTAAACAAGGATTTAGTTCCCTAAGCATGAAAACACAGCCCTAACTGGGATCAGAAGTGTAGTTTGAGGTGTGGAAGCAGCATGTCCCTGGCCAGTTCAGGTCTGAGACCTAGACACTTAGTGAAATTTGTAGGTGCCTAGGACTAGATAGACCAGCATCCTAAGATGTCAATTGGAATATAGCATGGTATTTTCTAGCAGTTTGTGCATTCAGTAATGAAATAGAAAGGAGATTGACAGATTAACATAACTCAAGATGCTAAGATTCTTCCAGCTTGCCATGTTACCAATAAGAGCGTTTTTAATTTATGTATATATGGGGTGTATATAAACATGAATGCTGGTGTCCAAGAGACCAGAGGCATTGAGTTCACATGAAGGTGGAGCTACAGGTGATTATGAGCTGAACAAATGTGTGCTGAAAATTAAAATTGGGTTCTCTCTAAGAGCAGTACACACTTTTAACCACTGAAACATCTCTCCAGCCCCTAAACTTAATTTTTTTATGTCAATCCTATATTTTATTAGTTCAAATCTTAAAGGGAGAGAGTATGCAAACTGCAACACATATATTGGGAGTTCTGTTTCAGGCTACCATATTCACCATGAAAATTCCTTATGCACAAACATGTCATTGTTCTCTGTAGTTACTCTCTTATACCATTCACCTGTTTTCATTTGAAATTATAGCCATTATTTGAAATTACCACGAAATGACACAGGCATATTCTAAGAAATGTATTCTTAGGTGATCCGAACATTTTTCAAACATCACAGAATCTGCTTCACAAACTACATCAGGTACATCCTATGTTTATTTGCTCATGTTTTTGGCATGTCTATTGCTGCATTCTTAAGAAGTGAGGAGTGCCACAGAATTGTATGATAGGCAGAGAACTTAGAAGAGGAAATGAGTCAAGCCTCTTCACAATATTTTTAAGGTCCTGCTTAGTATGTGTGTCCCACTGTAATATGACTTCAAATCAAGCTAATTCAATAGTATCTTACTTCAGGAAGATTTCCAGAGTCACAGAGTTATTATTTGTTTGCTCATTTCTAAGTAATAAACAATAAACTTTTTTGTAAAGATTCTGGAGTACCAACACTGAAAGTGAATGACTCTTGTGTTTATAGTAGCAAAACTCAAACTTTTAACAAGTCAAGTACAAAGACATTTACTGTAGGATTTTTGAGATATTATCAAAATTAAGGAAATATCTCTTTCAAACTCATTAACATTTTTAGCATGTATGCCTGTCTACATTAGCAAATTATTTTCTATACCTGCGAACATGATTCTAGAATATTTTCTTATATTAAGAGTTAAACCATCTCGAGAATAATTAAATTTGACTTGGACATAAAATACTATACTTTCCATATTTTGTTGAGTATAATTTGACATCCACATGACATTTGCCAGCCACATCCTCTTACATTTTCCTTGTCCTTTCTACTCTCAAGATCATTGGACCTTATAGTATTATCCAAGAATATTCTCTATTTTCTTTGTCAGCATTGCCTCCAGTACTTGGTAGAAGTCACTGCTGAGTTTCTTAGCCCTAGAGTTTCCCTGTCCTTTACCCTGTGCTGAGGAAATCATCAGATCTTACTTGATCTAAATACACAATTCTAGCGGCTTTTTCAAGGAACAGCATACATCCAATTTGGCCTTGCTTCTATTACTTAGCACTTCAGACTACCAAACCGTAGTGGGGAGTTTATACAGACCACAAAAGCACCCACACACACACACACACACACACACACACACACACACACACACACATACACACTCACGGGCACATCCTTGAATACAGGTATCATATATTATATCCTTAGCCAAGGAAGTATGTAACCATGCCATCAAAATGATGATCTTCTTATGAATCCATAGAACCACACTCCTCCCCACCATAAAACGAAGCAAACCCTAATCCCAAGATCAATACTCTGAGCTCCAGCTCCTTTCAGACACTGGTTCAATGAGTCTACACTATAACAGTTCTGAGGTCTTCAAGCATCATCACATTGATCTTCCCCAGTTTCTACACTGTTGGGACACTGTCTGAAGTTAAAGCACTGTTACCATACAGTGATTTTATTATTAATTTCTTTATTTTCAAATTAAAAAGTAAAAACTGATTCCCTTAACCAAGGCATAACCTTTCAAAATACATTTGAGTGTCCACATTCTACCTTGACCCATACTACTTGTGATGAAAACTGTCTCACTTCTCATTGGTACAAAATTTGATCAAGCAGCAATTTGGACTTCTTATTTAAATAAACTGAAAGGGTTTTATTGATTGTCTATTGCCCAAAACTTTGTACATGGTATAAAGAATAATCACAGAATTATTCACAATCTACTTCTGAGAGAAATCTAGGCAGAAAATCTACAAAATAAAACAGGTCCCATGAAAGGTGAACCTAGATTATAAACACAGAAACTGACAGCAGTGATCCTATCTATAAGTATGGTTAATAGATTGTCTTTTAGTCTTGGCTTTTATGGAAGAGACCATCAAAGACAAAGAAGAGGAATAAGTGATGTCAATCCAGCAAAAGAAAAGTATAAATGGTGCAACTTGGCATGCTAGTGAGGAAGGCAGCCACCTAAAGGAAGCCAGCTTCCTGACTCTTTTTCTCAAGCTGCTCAGCTTTCCAGACTTCAGGAGCCTCCTTTGTGACATGGAGGTCATAATACTTGCTAGCTTTTGACATAGCTGAAATGAGACGTTGCCTGTAAATTGCATCACATAATATTGATTACAAGAAGACCCTCAATAATTATGTTAAAAATATATTAAAAATTACTTTTAAAAACAAAAAAACATAAATTTATTTAAATTATTCAAAATTGAAGGATATGAAAGGGGGATTAAGAGATCTAAAAATGGAGGCTCCAATTCGGGATCTATCGGGCTGAATTATATAGGTTTTGTATCCATACCCTCAGGGAGACTTCCTGGAATATGTGAATACTCAGCTGGTGCACGCAGAGATATACGTGCATAAACACACCCACATAACACAGAGCTGAAAACTCAATCATAAGTGTAACACAAGAGGTAAGCTAGAAAAACTATTGTAGAGGGGCAAGAAAGGACAAACATTTATATTCAGCTGATCATGGGGAAAAGGCAAGTGTCTTCACATGAACTTTTATTCCCTGGCCTCATTTCGTAATTTTCACATCACTGTAAGGTAGGCTTACAGGTGCTACAATGTTTCTTCTGATTTTGAAATTTTATAGAGCATTATTTTTAAAATTATGAAATTTGAAGAGAAACAAAAGGTAGAACTGACATTTACTTTTTACAGAGGTTTTTAATATGAGAGGCTGAAATAAGTACTAAGATGAATGTATTTTAACATGACCAAGGCCATGTAGAGGATGCAAGATCTTTCACCCATGGTGTAATAACCAAGAAAATCACTCAGGCTTAAAAGAAATGAGAACAATTTCTCAAGAGGCCAAATATGTATGATTATGAAAAATTGATCTGTGTTTACACAGACTAGCACCTGCAGCTTCCACTTTGCACATGTTTATAGCCTGACACTATTCACTAAAAGAGATTTCTTACAAGACTAGATTCCCCTACCCCATGTTATAGCTAGTAATCACAATGACAGCCTAGGTTGCAGATGTAGTGGTGCATGATTCAAACTGACTTCAACTTCTCTGTATACGTCTGTGTGTCTGCCTTTTCTACCTTCTCTCACCAACATTAGTCAGTATTCTAAGATCCATGTCATGAAGGATAACACACACCAGCCACTCTTTTCATACGCAAAACCCAACTGAACAAGTATGTACTAATTCCCTCATTCAAGAGGGAACCACAAAATTTCTCCTGATTTCAGGGAATTGTGGAAAATGTGCCATGGGCCGGGCAGTGGTGGTGCACCCTTTTAATCCCAGCACTTGGGAGGCAGAGGCTGGCAGATTTCTGAGTTCGAGGCCAGCCTGGTCTACAGAGTGAGTTCCAGGACAGCCAGTGCTACACAGAGAAACCCAGTCTCAGAGGAAAAAAAAAAGAAAAAAAGAAAAGAAAAAGAAAGAAAAGAGAAGAAAAAGAAAAAGAAAATGTACGATGATACAGAAAGGTAAGGATGAAGTAGTCAGTTACTTAAATGTACAAGGACAAAGCTTATCATTTATGTACCCGTAGTTGCCTAGATTACCTAAAATGTGGAGACAGACAGACAGAAAGAGGTTTTTTTTCAAAATTCCTCCTTTATTTTAAAAAATATTCTCCCAAAATTTCAGGGACCTTTTTTTTCTTTATTTGATGGTATCTTTCCTATATTTATTACCTGTAGACTCAAAAAGGCAAAGGGCCAAGCAATGATAACTTAAGAGACAGTGGCCATGCATGGGCCAGTTGTGTCTCCAGTGGCCAACACCATAAAGTCTCACTAAATCAACAACATTCTTCTTACACAAATAGTAGTCTCCGATTTTGTATTTCAAATTCTCTCTATAAGTGTTGACAATTAACACTGGAAGGAAGATGATCAAGCTGTAGGAAGTACTAATTTACTACTAGAAGGAAGATGATCAAGCTGTAGGAAGTGCTAATTTACTACTAGAAGGAAGATGATCAAGTTGTAGGAAGCACTATCTTATGTAAATAAAAGCAAGCTTCTCATCTTCTTAAACCTCATTCTTTAAAGTGAAGACGTCTTGAAGAATAAAGAAATTGTGCTTCTGTTGGACATCGCCATGTATCAAACTGTCTTTTCATGATGATCTTTCTCTCACACAGTTTAAATCAGTGAAACACTGAAAGAAAATAAGAACAGAGTGCAAGTTGAATTATGATGGCTATCTTGTCAACTCTATTTCTATATCAAAACTCCCCTACATTGGATTTCTTTCCAAAGAGGAGTATTTGGTTTAAGGTATACATGCCATAACATTGTTTCATTCAACACACCCATTGACGGAACATAAGCATGACTGTGAAATAGACTTCAAAGCATAGGAATACCTTCTTGAGGAGAATGAAGCTGTGCTCTTCAACATAAATTCAATGCTGACACACTGGCCAGCCACAGACTTGGAGCCTGCCAAGCTGAAGCAATGGTGCATCTGTGGGAATGGGCATTTGAACATTTGGGAATCAAGAATATTGTTGAATGCTTTGTGGCTGTGCATGACAAACATGTTAGAAGTCACATCAGGGACACAGACTAGACACCGGTTTCTCCTAAATCGTGCTCTGAACAGCAAATATACACAACCCTAAAGACAAATTGGACAGGAAATATTGACCAGAATGTCCACCCTCACATTAGAAATATCTTCTGAGCCTTAGATTTGTATCAGCCAGCAATTTCTGGTCATCTTTTCTCCTGTACTGAAGATAAAGAATGAAATTACTAGATGCACCTATCGATTCATATACTTTAAACTCACAGGTGAACACTGATGTGTAACTCCATACAAATTCTCTGTGTGTTGTTGGGATTTACTACCTGTTATTGTTTTTAAATTCATGCTATTCAACGGAACATTTGATTGCATATCAACTCCTTGCCAGTAATTTTATTTACTTTATTTATTTTTTTTATTCTTAATATCTAAGTGATCAGTTTCAGGCATAAATTGCAACTAAGAAAACGCAAAACAATTGCTATACCAGAGATTCTAATATGATATGTTCCGTAGCTCAAGCCCTGCAAAAAATGTGAGCAAGGATTGCATCCATACCGTCTTCAGACATGGAAACAGAAGAAAGTCCTTGAAAAGCTGTTGAAGGAACCATCCATTGTGTGCTATGTTGAGATAATTTAGAAAGAAGTCATTCCCCTTTAATTCTTACAACATCCAAGCTTTTCTGTGTGCAGATGTTTCATTAAGAAGCTTCCTTCATTGCCATTTCTCACTTATTGTTATTAAAATAATATATCTTTAGAATCAATAAACAGTTGTAAAGTAGTTCTGTATCAACTTTACTGACTTCGAAATAGCCTACAGATCATTTTCATACACACTTTCAAAGAAAAAGGTCAGTCACCTTTATTTCCCACACTCAGAAGGCTGAAATGGGAGGATCTCTGTGAGTTTGTACACTGAAACTCTGTTTTTAAATTAGAGAGACAAAGAGACAGAGAAAAGACAAACACACACACAAAGAGAGAGAGAGGAAGATAGAAAGGGGGGAGGGAGAGAGGGGAGGGGGGAGGGGAGGGGGAGGGGAGAAGGAGGGGAGGGGGAGGGGGAGAGGGAGAATGAGAAAGAATTAGAGAGAGTTCAATGCCAGCCTGAGCTACAAAGTGAGTTACTGAACAGCAGGTGCTACACAAAGGAACCCTGTCTTAGAAGATGAAACCAAAACAAACCGGGGTTTGGGGGGTTGGTGGGGGGGGAGGAAAGGAAAAGTTAGAAGAGGGTTTGATCAGCAATTGTTTCCTTGAGACATTTATAATTATCCTCTACTTTGGAATTTCTAGGTTTTTTCTTTTTTCAGGCCTTTACTGGAATTTTAGGTCATTTGTCACTCATCAATGCCTAACTGTTTACTGATAAAAAAATCCTTTCTATTTACTTTCTACTTACGTCCTCTGTTATGGGTCTGAAAACCATAAGTGTAACTCGGCTCCACAGAATTACAGCCAGAGGGCTAGCTGAGCTGCTTACTAGAAGCTTGAGGAGTCACTTCTTTGGCTTAACGTAGTGGCTGGAGTGACCACCTCAACCCAGTCCTGCTCATTTAGGTTATATCCTGTGAAGCAGCCCTCGCTGTTACTCTCTGTAAAGACATCTGTGAAATTATCAATGTGCACTCCAAAATGATCAAAGCACTGTTTCCCTGGTGTCTTCCATCCCCTCTGGCTCTTACAATATAAGTGCCTCATTGTACACATACTTTCCATATCCTTAATGGAAAGACTTTCATGGAAACATCCCACTTAGGACTGAGTTACCAAAGTCTCTCCCTTTCTGCACATTGTCCAGTTGTAGGTCACTGTGTGACTTCACATGTTTTCAGGCGAAAGCTTCTGAGTCAGACATTGATCTATGGATACAACAGAGTCTCATTAGAAATCATTTTACCACACAGTTTGGAGCTGAGATGAAAGGATGGACCATCTAGAGACTGCCATACCCGGGGATCCATCCCATAATCAGCTTCCAAACACTGACACCATTGCATACACTAGCAAGATTTTGCTGACAGGACCCAGATATAGCTGTCTCTTGTGAGACTATGCCGGGGCCTAGCAAACACAGAAGTGGATGCTCACAGTCATCTATTGGATGGATCACAGGGCCCCTAATGGAGGAGCTAGAGAAAGTACCCAAGGAGCTAAAGGGATCTGCAACCTTATATGTGGAACAACAATATGAACTACCCAGTACTCCCCAGAGCTTGTGTCTCTAGCTGCATATGTATCAGAATATGGCCTAGTCAGCCATCAGTGGAAAGAGAGGCCCGTTGGTCGTGCAAACTTTATATGCCTCAGTACAGGGGAACGCCAGGGCCAAGAAGTGGGAGTGGGTGGGTAGGGGAGTGGGTGGGTAGGGGAGTGGGTGGGTAGGGGAGTGGGTGGGGGAGCATGTGGGGGGACTTTTGGGATAGCATTGGAAATGTAAATGAAATAAATACCTAATTAAAAAAATCATTTTACACCTACATTCCTTTAGCATAATGATTAATCTTCACCTATTTACTCTTACGTTCTAGACCACCCAAGAAGTGTCAGGCATTGGTTCCATCTCATGGAATAGACCCTAAATACCACCATAGAGTGTCCGATTATTCCCAAAATGTTTGGTACACTGTTGCATTAGAATATCATGCAGGCAGGCCACCAAAGTAGATAGAAGTGTTTGTAACTGGATTGGTATTATCCCTTTCCCCAGTTTAGTATGCAGTAGTAGTATTTAGTAGCCTTTGCCCCTACTTGTATAAGTACATTCTAATACAAGTAGGGATAAAGGCTCTTCTTGACTTTTGTAACTCAATAAGATATGCATCAGTTGTCTGATTTAGAGCCTTGACTGTGTACTGAATTTCAAGGATAAGAATGACTTAGGTAATGGCATTTGAAACAAAGAAACAGAAATGGGCTATGAGATGAAGCTGATGGTTTCTTCAGGAAGGAGAAAAACTAGATTCACTGAAAGATTAGCCAAAGGCACATCAGTCCACCATACCCTGTTGTCCTGTTCTAGTTTGTTATTGTAGTAGGAAACTCTATGACAAAGGACAAATGAAAGAAAAGGATTTATTTGGCTTACATGTTACAGGTCGTCATTGAGATAAGCCAATGTAGCAATATAAATATACAGACTAAATCAGAAACCACAGGGAATGCCCCTTACTGGCTTTCTCTCCCTGAATTGCTCAACTACCTATCTTACTCATCCCACACTATCTTATATATGCTACCACCTTCTATGGTGGGCTGTGCTCTCCTATATCAATTAACCATGAAGATATGGCCAAACACAATTTGATGTAGGCAATACCTTGATTATTATTTCCTCCTCCCAGGTGCCAATAGTTTGTGTCAAGTTAGCATAAATTACCCAGGTTACACCCTATCTATGGGGGCCATCATTTTTTTACTGTAAGTATTCCTCATAATGAAGCTCCTCCCTTGGTTTTAAAATGAAGGCTTTAAAAGGCTTTCTATGTACGGTTTCATTATTATGCCTCAAGAATGACATTCTCCCTGTGTACTGTTCTTACCCGGATGCAAGACACTCTGTCCCAAGGAAGTTTATTTCAAAGGGGTAAATTCATGTTACCTATATTTCTAAACAAACTAATGGCATACCTCTTTTCTCATAATGTCCACCTGGGCACACAGACATTTTCCACTATCAAATAAAATGAAATTCTGCTTGTAATTGGAAGTCTCATGGGGCAAAGCAAACTCTGAAGGAACATTGTTGTACACAACGTGGAGTGACATAGAGCAGGAGATAACCTCATCTCAACATCCTCCTTAATAAAAAGAATATCCAGGAAACGTAATACTAAGTGCACTGTTGATTTCCCTACTGATTCAGAGAGTTCTGCTTAGGAAACAATGTGATAATGACTGTGCCCATGAGTACACTATCATAGCACGAGAATTACTAGATATTCCATCATTACTGAGATTTAAACTGGTCAAAAACCTGAACAATTATGTTGGGAAATGTAATGGGCATGGAATGTCTGATAAGCTGTGGCTGGCCAAAGGCTGTGATCCACTATGAGTTCACCATGGTAGATATGAAGCTCTGACCTACCAGAATACCCGACACCATTCATCAGCAGTATGCATGGTTCATGTCATTTCCCTAAATTGAAACAACTTTTGAATATTCTTAATCTGTGTTGAGGAGAGTATGGTAGGTTCCAGTGTTCTCCTTGCTTACTGGCAAAACAAGTCTGAACAGAATCTCTCCCTGTTATTAAAGGACAGACTGATTACTGCCAATGCCCTTAGAGATCTGCAAGAATAAAACACAGCCAAGAACCATGGAGGAGCATACAGTCACATCTCAAACCCAGGAAGCTATGAGTGTTCACATGCAATTAAATACCATGGCGACTTGTATCAACATCCATATGGCATCGTTTTCCTGAGTCAGGGATTCTTAAACCTAAGTTCAAAATACTTAGAGAGAATCAATCTCACCTTGATGGGCAATATCCTGAAGGGTCCCAAACTGAATACCAAATGCTGCTTCACAAATCAGAAGCCTCCTCAACCTGAATCTAATTCGTAATACAGGAAAGATTAAGTAATGAGGATACCATTTTAAAATATAAAGTACTGATTTTAAAATACGCTATAACTTAAAATAAATATGTCTTAGTAATTTTATGGGCTCTAAAAGCCTTTGCCAAGATGTATCCTTGGCAACCAAATAGTAAGTATTCCAAAACAGCTACCCTCTGGAAAGAAAGGGAGGCCAGGCATCATTCTGAGACATTCTGGAAAAGTTCTGGACTGAGCCCAGTAGCTCAATAGGGATTTTCATACTATAGGCACTGAGGAGTGGTCACTTACCAGTGAGATACTTTATGAGATGAAGCCAAACTCTGTAAAGCTCATTGGGAGATAGCCCTGAGAATCAGGCTATTCACTAAGACAGGCCAACAATACCTTGAAAATATAAGAAAGATTATATGAGGTAAACACACGTTGAAAAATGAAGACTCTGTATGGCATATTTATAGAACTTGGTCAAGGGAGGAGTGTCACTGAGGGTGATTTTTGAAGGTTCAGCCAGCTGTGTGCAAATGAGTTTGGTCTCCTGATTCACCAGTAAGTTAGAAATAAGATCCCCTCTTTGGGAAAATCTGGAGTTGGTGGGAAATATACCATGCTTAATCAACAACTAAGAAATCATCCAATGAGGATCAGGTGGAGGTAATCAATGTACTTCATTGTGCAGTGTAGCCACGGTGACTGGTGATTCTAACGATGTCATGTGAAAAACAAATGCATGTCAGGGTTACAGTAAGAAGAGTACTTGTGGCAAAACAATTGTTTTTAAAATGAGAATGGATTTCTTTCACTAGAATATTTTTATTTATTATGGAAATAGAAGCCATATTCTCATATGAAAAATGAGAAATATGAGAAAGATAAAACTTGCCAAAATATGCCAGGCAGTGGTGGAGCACGCCTTTAATCCCAGCACTTGGGAGGCAGAGGCAGATAGATTCCTGAGTTCGAGGCAAGCCTGGTCTACAGAGTGAGTTCTAGGATAGAGAAACCCTGTCTCGAAAAACAAAAAACAAAAAAACTTACCAAAATATAGCTGTTTAGTGTGTTGTGTAAACATTAATTGTAAATGGAAGTGAATATGAAAATGCAAAGATGACAGGCTGTGAAGCTACAAAGAGAGGACAGCCCCCCAGTCTTTTGATTTCTTGCTTATAATTACTAATTTTTGCCTATTAAAGATACTAGAGAGGTGAACAAGTGGAAAATACAGGTAAATTTTAGAAATTGGGAACATAATTTTTTGTTGTTGTTGTTTTCGAGACTAGGTTTCTCTGTATAGTCCTGGCTATCCTGGAACTCACTTTGTAGACTAGGCTTGCCTGGAACTCAGAAATCCACCTGCCTCTGCCTCCCAAGTGCTGGGATTAAAGGAGTGCACCACCACCACCTGGCGGGAACATAATTTTAAGTGTAGCTTTGTTGATATTTTTTTCTTGAATTTTTTGGGGTTTTCCTGGGAGTCAGTGAATGTATTCAGGAATATGATCTACAGGAACATTGTAGCCCAGCATGTAACTATACTATACCTAATTCTAAGTTCTATATGTTGTACCTTTAAATTATTATAAATTTTAATATTATAAGTAAAACTTTTACACAAAGGATTTTTAATTTTTTTTTTATTACTTTACTTTACATCCAAACATCATGCCTGGTTCTCTGCCCAGTGCCCCTCACACTGATCTTCTCCCCATTCCCTGCTCCCTTCTTAGAGGAGAAGGGGAAGAACCCCTGAGGTCATCATCTTAACAGGTCCCTCCCAGTCCCTTTTTCCCTACTCATTCCTACAACCACACATCAAGTCACTGCAAGATTGGGCATATCTTTTCCCACTGAAGCCAGACAATGTTGCTCATTTAAGGAAACAGGGTGCAGAGGCTGGTGACAGATTCAGGGTTAGCCCCCACTTCAGATGTTGGCAGACCCACTTGAAGAACAAGCTGTACTGCTGCTACATATGTGCAGGCAACCTAGGTTTAGGCCATGCTCTCTCTTATGTTAGTGGTTTAGTCTCTAAGCAAACCCACTACTGCTCACAAAAATTCTACAAGACTCCATGAGCTCCATCTGGTAAAGTTTTAGTTTATTATAAATTTTAATTTTTTTTTTTTGTTCTTCGAAACAGGATATGTCTGTATAACCCTGACTGTATTGGAACTCACTCTGTAGACCAGGTTGGCCTCGAACTCAGAAATCCGCCTGCCTCTGCCTCCCGAGTGCTGGGAATGG
Organism: Mus musculus; assembly: GCF_000001635.26. Classification (NCBI taxonomy): domain Eukaryota; kingdom Metazoa; phylum Chordata; class Mammalia; order Rodentia; family Muridae; genus Mus; species Mus musculus. The sequence continues at coordinate 64,215,219 of NC_000069.6, read as the reverse complement.
AATACTACTCAGCTATTAAAAAAAATGAATTTATGAAATTCCTAGGCAAATGGATGGACCTGGAGGGTATCATCTTTAGTGAAGTAACCCAATCACAAAGGAACTCGCACAATATGTACTCACTGATAAGTGGATAATAGCCCAGAAACTTAGGATACCCAAGATATAAGATACAACTTGCCAAACGCATGAAATTCAAGAAGAACGAAGACCAAAGTGTGGACACTTTACCCTTTCTTAGAAATGGGAACAAAACACCCATAGGAGTTACAGAGACAAAATTTGGAGCTGTGACGAAAGAATGGACCATCTAGTGACTGCCATATGCAGGGATCCATCCCATAATCAGCTTCCAAATGCTGACACCATTGCATACACTAGCAAGATTTCGCTGAAAGGACCCAGTTATAGCTCTCTCTTGTGAGACTATGCCGGGGCCTAGCAAACACAGAAGTGGATGATCACAGTCAGCTATTGGATGGGTCACATGGCCCCTAATAGAGGAGCTAGAGAAATTACCCAAGGAGCTATAGGGAACTGCAACCCTATAGGTGGAACAACAATATGAACTAACCAGTACCTGGGAGCTCTTGTCTTTAGCTGCATATGTATCAAAAGATGGCCTAGTCGGCCATCACTGCAAAGAGAGGCCCATTGGACTTGCAAACTTTATATGCCCCAGTACAGGGGAAAGCCAGGGCCAAAAAGGGGGAGTGGGCGGGTAGGGGATTGGGAGGGTAGGTATGGGGGACCTTTGGGATAGCATTGAAAATGTAAATTAGGAAAATACCTAATAGAAAAAATAAAATAAATTTCAATATTATAAGCAAAATTTATACATCGCAGGCTTTTTTATTTTTATTTATTTTTTTTTTTTTTTAGATTTCTGCTGGTTCCTTAAAATTTTGTTGGGAGAAAAACTATGTTATCAAATATTCCACACATTTCCATGATCCAAACTTGTACTGAATTTTATTCTGACAATGTTCTATGAACTTTATCTAAGGAAGGGAAGGGGCATGTTTGAAAATGAGCAGGGATGAGGGAAGACTGGGAGACTAGGAATCATGATATGTTGACCAGGAAACAAGAAATTTGTCTCTGAGTGAGGGCTAGCAAGCAAGAGAACAGAAATGGCTGGAGATGTGTCTCCACAGTGGAGTGCGTAAAGTCCAGGATGTGCACAAAGTCCAAAGAGTTGGCTGCATGGAGATGTGATGAACCTGCCAATGCCAAACAAGAGGGGAGAGTTTTTACAACTTAAAATAACTTTCAAACTGAATACCATGATTCTGTGGTTATCTTTGCAAATCTTACAGGATAACCAGGTTCCACATCTCAGAGGACTGTTCAACTCCTATTCCAGATCCATAAATTGCAACTGATTGTGACATCTGTGTCTACAACATGAACTTATTTAGTCAGGAGTAGCAATCAGCTCACTGGGTTAGACTCATACACACTCCAATACTCCTTCAAGGTGCTTCCTTAAAACCTGTGTCACCTCAAAACTTTCATTACCCTCAAGCTCACCACATAAGCATGACTAACAGAAACAAGTGCTTGATTCTGGGATTAACTGTATTTTTGTGTGTTGAATTATATGCTCAATATGATGACCAGAATGTGACATGCAGGTTGCTGTGCAAATTTAATTTAACTGGATGTGTAGAAGTTGAAAACCATTCTAATGTTGTTGGAGGGCTATTTCCTGTTCACTATAGGACTGTGCCAACAACTGACTCCGATGAGGAAATAGAATCACCCATGTGTGAAGGGTAAGCCATTGATAAATCTTTTTATTTCACATTAATTTGGGTGGCCAGAAAAGAGTATATAGCTTGGAGCCTAGATTTCAGTTGAAGTTGTCACTCTGGCACTATCTGCCTTTTATCTCAGTTTAAAGGAGGAGTGGATTTCTGTAGAAGATTCTCAGAAATTCATCCCTCAGTGGACTCTATTAGACCAGAAGCAGCAGTATCTAAAAACTCGTTAGGCATATAGAACCAGGGGTTGCATACCACATCTGCAGAAGAGAATGTACATGTTCTGAATACCTCTGATGGGGTGTGGGAACACTGAAGTTTGAGGAGCACAGGTGTTGCACAGTGTGATGCAGCTTCACTGTTAATTGTTCTAAGCTCAAATTCAAATGTGTGGTATGAGAATTCTGCTTTATGTCTGAGAAAATGTTCATGATCAGATTCTAGCCTGCAGGAAAACTTCTATCCCTGCTGCTATCTCCTGCAAGATATCATATCAAAATTGGAATTCCCAGTTATCAAATATAGCAATTATTGTCAGAGAATGAATGTTGGAACAGGACTAATGCCTGTTAATATATGTATCTTACACACATTCAACACACACACAGGTTAGACATAAAAATAGTATCAAAAATAAAAGAAAACAAGAAAAATAACCTCCAATTCCATTGCCATCACAAAACTGCAGTTTTATTTTTTCATATCCATTTTTGAGTCTTTTACAAAATAAACTTATGATTGTCCGCAATATGAGGATAGCACAGGTACTCATTGTATTCAAAATTTTACCTTATACAGCAGACTTTTCCATGATGCTCTGTGGTCATTATAGCTGTTTTGGAAGTTTCTTATATCATTATATCTATCACAACTCCTTTCCTTTTTTTTTTAATTTTTTTATTAGGTATTTTCCTCATTTACATTTCCAATACTATCCAAAAAGTCCCCAATACACTCCCACCCACTCCCACTTTTTGGCCCTGGCGTTCCCCTGTACTGGGGCATATATAGTTTGCAAGTCCAATGGGCCTCTCTTTCCAGTGATGGCCGAATAGGCCATCTTTTGATACATATGCAGCTAGAGTCAAGAGCTCTGGGGTACTGGTTAGTTCATAATGTTGTTCCACCTATAGGGTTGCAGATCCCGTTAGCTCCTTGGGTACTTTCTCTAGCTCCTCCATTGGGGGTCCTGTGATCCATCCAATAGCTGACTGTGAGCATCCACTTCTGTGTTTGCTAGGCCCCGGCATTGTCTCACAAGAGACAGCTATATCTGGGTCCTTTCAGCAAAATCTTGCTAGTGTAGCAATGGTGTCAGCATTTGGAATCCGATTATGTGATGGATCCCTGGATAAGGCAGTCTTTAGATTGTCCATCCTTTCTTCACAGCTCCAAACTTTATCTCTGGAACTCTTTCCATGGGTGTTTTGTTCCCATTTCTAAGAAAGGGTAAAGTATCCACACTTTGGTCTTCATTCTTCTTGAGTTTCATGCTTTTAGCAAATTGTATCTTATATCTTGGGTATTCTAAGTTTCTGGGCTAATATCCACGTATCAGTGAGTACATATTGTGTGAGTTCCTTTGTGATTATGTTACCTCACTCAGGATGATGCCCTCCAGGTCCATCCATTTGCCTAGGAATTTCATAAATTCATTCCTTTTAATAGCTGAGTAGTATTCCATTGTGTAAATGTACCACATTTTCTTTATCCATTCCTCTGTTGGGGGGCATCTGGGTTCTTTCCAGCTTCTGGCTATTATAAATAAGGCTGCTATGAACATAGTGAAGCATGTGTCCTTCTGACCGGTTGGAACATCTTCTGGATATATGCCCAGGAGAGGTATTGCTGGATCCTCTGGTAGTATTATGTCCAATTTTCTGAGGAACCGCCAAACTGATTTCCAGAGTGGTTGTACAAGCTTGCAATTCCACCAACAATGAAGGATTGTTCCTCTTTCTCCACATCCACGCCAGCATCTGCTGTCACCTGAATTTTTGATCTTAGCCATTCTGACTGGTGTGAGGTGGAATCTTAGGGTTGTTTTGAGTTGCATTTCCCTGATGATTAAGGATGTTGAACATTTTTTCAGGTGCTTCTCTGCCATTCGGTATTCCTCAGGTGAGAATTCTTTGTCCAGTTTTGAGCCCCATTTTTAATGGGGTTATTTGATTTTCTGGGGTCCACCTTCTTGAGTTCTTTATATATATTGGATATTAGTCCCCTATCTGATTTAGGAAAGGTAAAGATCTTTTCCCAATCTGTTGGTGGTCTTTTTGTCTTATTGATGGTGTCTTTTGCCTTGCAGAAGCTTTGCAACTTTATGAGGTCCCATTTATTGATTCTTGATCTTACAGCACAAGCCATTGCTGTTCTATTCAGGAATTTTTCCCCTGTACCCATATCTTCGAGGCTTTTCCCTACTTTCTCCTCTATAAGTTTCAGTGTCTCTGGTTTTATGTGGAGTTCCTTGGTCTATATAGATTTGACCTTAGTACAAGGAGATAGGAATGGATCAATTCGCATTCTTCTACATGATAACCACCATCCTTTCCTTTTATACATGCTCCTAATCCAAGTTATTACTGAAAGGACCGATCTTCAGTACAGTTGCTGACAAAGAGAGATTTGTGATGAGTCACTAATTAATACTTTCTTCATCTCTCTAAAAGATTTCCATTTTTACAGTGAAGGAAACAAGAGGAAGCGAGCAATGCCTATGATAACTCAGCAGCAGATCATCACTTAGTCACAGCTGCCACCTCTCTATCATAATGCCTCACACTAAATTTCCATGATTTGAATTATTTGATTTAGGCTACAATTTTTACTGGAACATTGGAAGTTTATTCTCAACATAAGATCAGATGGGAAATACACAAATACCTTTATACTGATGTTGGTTTTGGTTTGGGCTTACAGAGATAAGCCATACCATTAACCCTAGGGTGCCAGTAAATTACATGTAGACTAGACTAACCATGAAATTGGAAAATTTATCCTCATTCTGCCCTATTCTGTGATTCCAAGTATGTATATCGTATCCTAGATTTTCAAATATTTCAGTATAAATTCTTTACCTATTACAAACAGTTTTGTGGATCTGGAAAGAAGAATCAGTAGTTAAGACTACTGGTTGCTCTTCCAGAAGAGCAATTCCCACTACCCACATTGCAGCTCACAACTGTCTGTAACATCCTTATACAGACATACCAGAAGGCAAAACACCAATGCACATAAAATAAATCAATTATAGAAAAGAATTAATTTTGTGTATCCTATGATAGAAAAGGGTGAGAAATAAAAATAGCCTCTGGAATAACTAATTTCATCACTGTGGTTTTTATGGATTTGCTTAATATTTAATTATGATTTGAGGGAATACTCTTTAGTTTTTTAATCATATATCTTTAAAATTCATTCTATATAATCCATTTTCACCATTTACATTCCAGAGTCCCCTTATTCCCACCCAGTTCCAATGTTCTCCAAGTTGTTTACATTTTCTTCATGTAAAACAAATTCTCCTAGTGTGAGTACCCCATACAGACTCACTTTACATAGTATTCAGAAGCTAGGGTGGATGTAATCTAATGTTAAGTTCATTATGTCATCATTTACTTAACTGTAACTGCTTTATGAATTCAAAATGAAGTTTGGAGAAATTTCATTCGTAAATCAACAACTTTTGCGGCATACTAGTTTCAGGTGAACATGGGTTAAATTATATAAAAGAGGAAGATTTTTATTATTCAGAAAATATTACAATGATACAAAGAAGAGAGCATTTTATATCTTGCTTTGATTAAGGCCCACACAAGTTAAATTTATAAAATGTTTGAAGAAAAATGATACATCACATAATAGTACTATGGGAATCATAATAGAAAGCAATGAATGACAAAAACTCTCCACAAACCTCAACTATTTACTTTGAAATATTTTCCTTGTTAATATTTAAGGGAGCCAAGCCAGGCAGTGGTGGCACATGCCTTTAATCCCAGCACTTGGGAGGCAGAGGCAGGTGGATTTCTGAGTTCAAGGCTAGCCTGGTCTACAGAGTGAGTTCCAGGACAGCCAGGGCTATACAGAGAAACTCTGTCTTTAAAAAAAAGCCCCCAAAAATATTTAAGGGGACCACTTTCTATGCAGTTTTAATCATAGTAAGAGACCTAATACCCATTTCAATGCCTGTTGTATTCACACTCTATCATCTCAATATTAAATGATTTTTAAAAATAGAAAATACTCCCACACAGTTAAGAAGCCACAACTGAATTATTCCAGTTTTTGAAATATTGTAAATAACCCAGTTTGGAGCAAACAACTTTTTTCCCTTTGGGAAGAACTAATTAATTCTTTGACTAATTTAAAGGTATAGATACAGGCTCAAAGCAGGTGGATATGTTGTAGATCTTGAAATGAGATCTATCTTACTTTTGTGTGTGTATTATCTATCTATCTATCCATCTATCTATCTGTCTCTCTATCTATCTATATATATATATATATATATATATATATATATATATATCATCTATTTATCTATTTATTGACCTTAAATGCAAACCCCAATGCCTCCTCTTCTGCCAGAATTCACTTTATAAGGCTTCTCCCCGACTACTTATCTTTTTCACCTCTGAGTATGTGGAGTTCCCCACACAGGTATTAACCCATCCTGGCACATCAAGTCACTGCAGGACTAGAAACGTCCTCTGCCCATGAGGTCAGACAAGGCAGCACATTTAAGGGAACTGGATCCACAGGCAAGCAACAGAGTTAGGGTCAGCCCCTGGTCCAGGTCTAGGGGACCGTCATGAATTCCAAACTGTATGTCTGTTACATTGTGCAGAAGCCCACATCCAGACTTTGTATGTGCTTTGGTTGGTGGTTCAGTCTATAGGACCACTCAGTTGTCAAGGTTAGTTAATTGTGTTGGTCTTCTTGTGGAACCCATATTCCCTCCAGGTTCATCAATCATTCCCTTACCTTGTCCACAAGATTTCAAGTTCTCAGACTAATGTTGACTGTGGGACTCTATTGGCTGTAAGATTGGTAAAGATATTTTCTCAGTCTATTGGTTGCCATTTTGTCCTGTTGACAGTGTCCTTTACCTTACAGAAGCTTTGCAATTTTATGAGGTCACATTTGTTGATTCTTGATCTTAGAGCATAAGCCATTGGTGTTCTTTTCAGGAAACTTTCCTCTGTGCCCATATGTTTGAGATTTTTCTCACTTTTTCTTCTATTAGATTAAGTGCAAATAGTTTTATGTGCAGGTCCTTGATCCACTTGGACTTTAGTTTTTTACAAGGAGATAAGAGTAGGTCAATTTACATTCTTCTACGTGCTGACCTTCAGTTGAATCACCATCATTTGTTGAAAATGCTGTCTTTTATCCACTGGATGGTTTTAGCTCCTTTGTCAAAGAATAAGTGACCATAGGTGCATGGGTTCATTTCTAGGGCTTCGATTCTATTCCATTGATCTACCTGCATGTCACTGTACCAATACCATGCAGTTTTTAACACAATTGCTCTGTAGTACAACTTGAGCTCAGACATGCTATTTCCCACAAAAGTTCTTTTATTGTTGAGAATAGTTTTTTCTATCCCGGTTTTTTGTAATTCCAAGTGAATTTGGGAAATGCTCTCTCTTACCCTATAAAGAATTGAGATGGATGGATGTACTGGCTAGTTTTGTGTCAACTTGACACAGCTGAAGTTATCATAGAAAAAGGAGCTTCAGTTGAGGAAATGCCTCCATGAGATCCAACTGTAAACCATTTTCTCAATTAGTGATCAAGGGGGAAAGGCCCCTTGTGGGTGGGACCATCTCTGGGCTCATAGTCTTGGTTCTATAAGAGAGCAGGCTGAGCAAGCCAGGAAAAGCAAGCCAGTAAAGAACATTCCTCCATGACCTGTGCATCAGCTCCTGCTTCCTGACCTGCTTGAGTTCCAGTCTTGACTTCCTTTGGTGATGAACAGCAACATGGAAGTGTAAGCCAAATAAACCCTTTCCTCCCCTACTTGCTTCTTGGTCATGATGTTTGTGCAGGAATAGAAACCCTGACTAAGACAATGGACCACCAAGCAAAGAATACACATGGATTGACCCATGGCACTGGCTACATATGTGGTAGAGAATGGCTGTGTTGGACATCAGTGGGACAAGAGGCCCTTGGGCCTGAGGCGGTTCAATGCCCCCATGTAGGGGAATGCCATGGTGGGATGACAGGAGTGGGTATGTGGGTGGGGTAACACCCTCATAAAAGCAGGGAAGGGAAGATGAGATACGGGGGTTCTGAAGGAGAGACCTTGAAAGTGGAAATATTTATATTGTAAAAAAATAAAATGCCCACTCCAAAGAAAAAGAGACATCTGGTATTGTTTTAATTTTGAAATGAATCTAGGAGCCTCAAGTCACTGCAGGATAATGTACTTCCTCTTACACTTAGGCCAGTAGGCCACATGTCTTATAGGGTATAAGAGATCACAGATGCCAGCACAGACTACTATACCCAGCAAAACTTTCCATCACAATAGATAAGAAAACAAGTTATTCCATGAAAAATTCAAATTTGAACAATATCTATCTTAAAATTCAGCCCTTAAGAAGCACTAGAAAAAAACTACACTACATCTCAGAAGTAATTTCACACAAGTAAAGCAAAAGAAGAGAAACACACACATGCCATGTCAATACCAACATCAATGTAGCAGGAATTTACCATCATTGATCATTAATAACTCTCCATACCTCAACAACAAGAGTATATTTTACCTCAGAATAAAGGGCTGAAAAAAATCCCTTTATTTTTCCCAAGCAATAAGAAACAAGAAACAAGCTAGAGTAGCCATCCTATCTTACTTTTAAAAGATACTGGATTACTTGTTTAGAAGATGTAGAATGTTGTCAGGGCCGGCCTGGGGCTCTCATGTCTGGGTTGGAGCCTGGGATGCATCTTGGAACTAAAAGAAAGGAGGGAATCTAGGCGGGTAGAGAGAGAAATGGAGCCAAGACAGTATTCTGATAAAGACTCAAATGTTTAATGATAATCTGTACTTTATAAAGAGGGAAGCCCATCCCCAGTCACAAGCCAAGTTCCTTGTGAAGTTGTCAGAATTGGCTTTTGGCAGGAACTTGTGAAAGTCACAGTTCAGTGTTAACTTCAGAAAATCTTGGAGAAATCAGTTTGGCCTCAGGCAGGTAGCAGGCAGTGTAACATCAAAGGAGAGTGATGAGAAGCAGCACAGCAGGTGGCTCCGCCTCAGTGGCAGATGGTCTGAACCAGCCTGGCTAGGCTGGAAGGAGGTTACATAATGTCATCAGTATGAACCTGGAAATTAAGTAACAAGATAGTAAACAATGTACTGGTCTAGTCTCTCCTGTTTTTTGCTTTTCCTTAATTATGTTACCTCCCTGACTCTGTCTTTAAATTTTTTATCTTTTCTATTCCTGAATGTTTTTCTACTTCTACTGTCTTTCTCTAGTTGTAGTAACTTCCCACACCACTTGTCTGCCTGCTGTGCTATCCCCATCTCTCTATCATTTTTCAAGCATTTATGTAGCTGTTATAGTCTAGGATGCATGGTCTTTGAATTTTCTTGTTCGTATACCTATTTTCATCCTAGTTTTGTTTTGATTATATACATACATACATACATACATACATACATACATACATACATATAAGTTGTGTGATTCTCCTGTTTCCTAGCAGAGATCACATTTTTCCAGATAAAGAAATTGAAAATAGGTTCTCCATTACTGTATTTATATGCTACAACTCCAGGGGAATTTAATAGCTAAATACTAAATGAAAATCAAATCTAAACCTAAACACAAATTAGATGGACTGGTCTGGAGAGGTGGTTCATTTCATAAAGATCTTGCCTTGCAAGAAAGAGGACTTGAGTTAAAGGCCCTAGACAAACCCAAAACAGCTTGATGTGGTAGCAATTGAAAGAGTAGTAAACTCAGTGCTCCAAGGTATGCTAATCATAAAACAGATAGTGACATTCCTCCACCCACCCACTTCCTGAGTTCAAGGAGTATTCATTCAAAGAAAGTCACCCTGACCATTACCGGAAGCTGCAATGCAAATGTGCTATTTTTAGGGGCTCTTAAAAACTGTCTTGAGAGTTAACAATTACCAGTATTCCTTGTGACACCTGTGACTTTGTACTTCCTTGTGACTCTTATCTGGTATTTTTGGTATTTCCCACCTCCTTGAGTTGTGGTTTTTTCCTTTAAATACCCCCTTACTCAGCTACTCGGGGCGCCACGGTCCTCTACCCCTGCGTGGTGTATGACCGTGGGCCTGAGAGCGCTCTCGAATAAAAATCCTCTTGCAATTTGCAGCAAGACCGTTTCTCGTTGGTGATTTTTCGGGTGTTGCCTCTCCTGAGTCAGAACGTGGGGGAGTCCTCACGTTGTGGGTCTTTCACAATCTGCTACCAAAAGGCTCAGTGAGCAGAAACAGGAAGACAAACATTGGTTCCTGAAAGCAGGATATAGTCAAGTCAAGATCCAGGGTCAAAGAGGAACCCTGTCTCTTACAATAAGTTGGAGAGTGAATGGAGAAGACACTTGTCATTGACATCACTTCTCCACATACAACAGAATGTGCATTCACAAAAACAGAAAAGAAAATTCAAATTGTTAACAGATGATACCTAAGTTACTTTTAGATACTTAAGTTACAGTATTTTTTAAACTAAAGATATCAAATTAAATAGTATAGCTGTCTACAGAGTGTAGCAAGGAAACAGTTACTCACATAATTGCTTTACATTTTTGCTAAACTGTGTTAGAATTCAGATTTTAAAAAAAGGAAAAGAAGAGGAGGGCTTTTTGTTGTTTCATGTAGAATGCCTTGAAAACAATGTGGTGTTATGCTACAGGGGCAATAGGTCCCTTTGTAATAAATGACAAACAAAAAGTAAGAAGTTAATATTTATGTTTTTACATGAGAACAGCAAGAAGACAACTTCCGTTAAACAACTCAAAAATAAGTTGTATTGTGTAATTGAAGCATAAAATGCAGAAATTTAAATGCTGACTTTAATAACTTCTACTACAAGGATTTAATGTATTAATATTATTTTTATTGTTATAATTAATATTCAAAGCAAAAAAGGCCCAGAATGATAGAATATTTATGTTTCCAGGCACATTCAATTAAGTAAGAAGGCCTGTTCTAAGGGATTGTTAGGTGTGACTAGTTAAGAAAATTGTCAGTAGATGAACAATTTTGAAAAGAAATAACAAGAAATTTCCAAATGTAGTAGCATAAAAGACATATATAGGGCAACAAAGTATAAAATAGTCACATAAAGACTTAAAAGTTTGACACATACAGAAAGACGAGACACCTGCTGTTCCTTCAGAAAATGCTGTAATCACTCATTTAACTGAAACTTCTTCCCTGAAAAGCTTCCTCTTTCCTAACCCACTTAGGGGCCACTGGTTCATGAACGCTTTTCTTTTCCAGGTTTAATTTCTGGGGTTTCCACTGGATGAAAATCATGATCCACACCATCAAGGAGATTAATGAGATTCATTCCAAAACTTAAGAGGTAGAGGCAGATGAATCTCTATGCACGCATAGCTAGCCTATTTAACAAAGTGAGTGCCAAGAGAGTCAGAGCTGTTGTAAATGGTAATTCTTTCTCAAAAAAGATAAGAAAGAAAACACAGAGAGAGAGAGAGAGAAATACAAAGAATGTATAGAAATTATTGCAAATATCTATGAGGTCCAGAGATGCTTTACTAAGCTACAGAGAGAAGATAGAATGGGACCAGGTTCTCCCAATTACTCTGTTCAACTAAGCCCTGGAAATGTGACCCACTGTCTATTTAGAAAGCACTTAAAAATGCTCAAATTACTGGAGCATCATGCTTTCATTGATTAACATGGTCACTGGACTCAGAGCACCATCTGGAGCAGGGTAGAGATTGTCCATAAATATTTGATAGTAAAATCTTTGGTAGTAAAATATTTGTAAAATATTAAAATAAAATAAAGTAAAATATAGTAAAAAATATTTGGTAGTAAAAAATTTTGGTAGTAAAAGTCTAGCGACAGGTTCATTGTAGACAAATGCTGCATTAATTACCCACAATGCCAATCTAATACAGCATTTAATATAGAGAGCTTGAAATGGTAGTGGGAAAATTGAAAAGGAAATTGTTGTGGAAAAGAATACAAGGAAAGGTGGGTGACTTAGCATATACCTTAGGGGTGGGCTTCATGCAGCTCATCCAATTATATGAGTTCTGTAGCCTCCCCCAGCCTTGAAGCAGGCTGATTCAGACTTTGCTGCCACTGAATATGAGATCACCTGTTGTGTACCCTTCCAACCTAGATGGCTATATTGTTATGTCAACTACCGCCGCTCTACCTGCTGAGAGACCCTTGAGACATTCCAGAGACACATCCTATCCTGCAAGTCGCCTACAGGCTGGCTCCAGGCACCAAGAATGGACTGGGGGGTGGGATGGGCCTTGCCCTTATAAGTACAGTCTCTTAGTAAACTTGTGGGCCTTGATCAGAGAAAAAATTTGTCTTGGCTTCATTATTTTTCTCGCTGGCTAGCCTCTCTCTCTTTCAGCCCCAGCATGCCTTCCAGAAATACCCGGTTCATGTAGGCTACAGGACGTCCTCCTACTACAGAGTTCTATCTTTCTTAACCTCTAATAAACTCAAAAAAATCCTGGAAACCTTTAGATATCTTCTTTATAAGTTCTTTTAGAAATTCTCAGAAAAAAAAGAATGAAATAAAATTTCTATTTCTCATACTGATATTAAACTAAAAATTATAGGTTATCATGTTATTAATTTTCTTGTGGAAGAAAAAAAGATGGAGATGGTACAAGTAAGGATTTACATGACAAATAATTCACTCAAAATTCTGATATCACTCCTTTTGAAGAGTTTTATTCCAACAAAAGAGCTTCAATGAATCATCTGTTTGTGTGGTAGAAAGTAAAATACAAATATTAGAAGATGGAATAAGAGGCTAAAAATGACAGAGATAAACAGAACCCAGGAATAATACAGTGTAAATGAAGGAAACAATTGGATCTTGGGAGTTATAAAACATCACACTGGAAGTGATGCCTTAAGAACATAAGACTGAATTGGAGAGAAAGTAAATATTTAGGGTATTTGTCAGCAGTTACAGGGTATGTTACAGCAAAGATACATGAAGGAGTGTCAGGAATATGTGCTCAGCTGATCTCCATGCTTAGGTCCCCATAAATGCTAAGAGTAATGGGGAACTACTGAGGAAGTATGGAAGACATGTTTTTCATTTATCTGGCAATGTATATTAAAAACAGAGTTTCAGGTAATTTGTGCGACGAGAGTGTTTACTCTTCTGATTAGAGTTGTCCATTCTTTCATGTCACTCATGAGAAGTTTTAGAACCTACATACCCAGGAGTCCTGACAGCAAGACATGAATAGACAGGAGAAAAAACAGAATGGAACTAAGAGATCAAAGGTAAGACAAGGAGAGCACACAGGAGACAAAGTCATGAGACTGTGCAAATTGAGACTTGGACTCAGTCTATCATATCTACACACGAGACACTAAATGTGATGAAGAATCTGCATATCCTGACTCAGGGGAGTCAACAATGTCCAGCAAGACTGAAGAAAGTGAAAGAGACATTTCTGACACTGCTTTGATGCCACCAATGAAAAACAGTGATACTAAGAGTCTTCATCTTAACAATTGGCTGCCACGAAACACTTTTGCTGATATAGCAACCAAAATGTTCTCAGAATTGTCCCCACCCCCACCGAGTAAGTAGAAAATCAAGTAGAAAGTCATTGTCTACAAAAGGATGTGAGGACAAAGAGATCCCTGTTGAGCTCCCTCTCAAATATTTTGAAGCTGTCATTGAAGGAAGATAAAATATTGTAACTTGTGAGTTTAAGAGCCCACGGCCCTGGTCTGAGACTGAGAACAAAGCAGAACAGCCCCCAGGCATGCCAGGGCAGGGCTGTTGTTAAGGCATTCCTAAGAACATCTTGACTGTAAAGATAAAAAGGTATGCAAGGATCAGCAGGGCTATATGATCTAAGTCAACACTATCTGGCCAGAACCTCCCCTCTGTCTATTGCCCCTTGACGCCGGGTAAAGTCATACATCAACTGGTTGCTATGTGAACAAAGATAAGCCCCCAGCCCACAGGAACAAAGTCCTGATGCCCTATGTTCTTTCTGTTAATGTTTGAATAGCCAATAGCATGTCGCTGTGCTGAATTCCATACTCCTAAGCCAAGCCCCTTACCCCATAAAAACCCCTAGCTTTCAAGCCTCGTAGCTGACATCTGTTAACTCCTGTGTGGGATACATGTCGGTATGGAGCTCTGTAATTAAACACCCTCATGTAATTACATCAAGTGATGGTCCTTCGTGAATTTTTTGGGTGCACGCCCAATCGGGAATTGGGTGGGGGTTTCTCCACTAGATCTAACATCATTTTATTTTTGACTTCTGCTACCTAGTAACTATAAATATTTTCAATTTTAGGTGGGATTTGCTTCTTCCTACTCAATTCTCAGTGACATTTCTCAATTCTCAAACACTTTTCGCACAATACCCAGTGATATGTACGAGACTGAGGCCATTGTGAGTTTGATAAGACATTTTAGGTGTGTCTGGGTAGGTGCTTTTGCATCTGATGATGATCATGGAAAGCATGGAGTAAAATCATTTAGAGAAAAAATGGAAAGTGCCAACCTCTGTGTTGCTTTCTCTGAAACCATTCCAAAAGTCTACTCTAATGAGAAAACTTAAATAGCTGTTGATGCAGTAAAGAGTTCAACTGCCAAAGTCATTGTGCTTTATGCAACTAATATTGACCTCAGCCCATTTGTGCTGGAAGTGATTCATCATAACATAACTCACAGGACATGGATAGCCAGCGAAGCCTGAATTACCTCTGCTCTCATTGCAAAGCCTGTGTACTTTCCCTATTTTGGTGGAACTATTGGATTTGCAATACCAAGAAGTGTTATACCAGGACTAAAAGAATTCCTTTATGATGTACACCCTAACAAAGATCCAAATGATGTTTTGACCATTGAATTCTGGCAAACCGCTTTTAACTGTACCTGGCCCAACAGCAGTGTGCCTTACAATGTGGACCACAGAGTGAATATGACTGGTAAAGAAGATAGATTGTATGACATGTCTGATCAGCTCTGCACTGGAGATGAGAAGCTAGAAGATCTGAAAAAAACCTATATGGATACATTTCAGCTAAGAATCACAAACAATGTCAGACAAGCTGTTTATCTTTTAGCTTATGCCATGGATCATTTAAGCAGAGTTGACATAACAGAAGAATATAGGGAAAATATAGTATGTCCAATTATACCTGACTTTGAGTCCGATAAGTTACGTTATTTAACCCTGTGATGTAGCATGATGTAAATCAAGTACTTATTCCCATGTTCATACCACTGAAACTGCTAATTTTCTTCCATATGGTTTTACAGCATCAAAACTTGTCTGGGTGACTTGATTCTTCATTATCAATCCTCATTTCTTACCCATTTACTAGGTTTGTTGTCAATGATAACAAACCTGTCTCATCAAAAATTAATAATACCTTTTACAAAATATGCTGTTATTCTTCACAGCAATGAAATGTAAATGTGTCTAGGAATAAAGCATGAGGTAGTGCCTTCTTTGGTCTGTTACCCATGTAAACAATATGTAACTTGTAATCTAAGACCACTACTTGGATTCTAAAAAATGAGCTTCATGTTAGGAAAAGACATTTATGTCCCTCCAGGTTAGGATGAGTCCTGCATATTATTTATAAGTTTGCTTACACTCCAGGCCTTTTGTTTTAACAATTTGTTTTATCTATTTAAGGGAAAGACTAGACAGTGAGGTCTTTATACAAAATAGCAAGAGCAGGACAAAACATGGATGTCAGGGGATAGAGATTATAGCTGGTATCTGTGACATTCAGTCTACTGTGCCTCTCCGTCATCTGTCAAACGATTCAATGTGGTAAAAAAAAAAAAAAAAAAAAAAAAGAGCAGTTTTGCCAAGACTGGTCTTATCCATTCAATTCCTGTATGTTGCTGTCCATCCCTGCCATTTACAAAAGATAAGGAACTTGAGCATCAATGCTTTGGTCTTTCCCCACAGGAGGTCCACTAAACATTACTCATGTGTTACTTCTTCCTTGTCTGACCATTATTTCTTTACTCTTATATAATAACCTGTCAATTTACCAGAGGCCTCATTGGCTGGGACCCTTGCATTTCCACTTAACTTTCATTTTCACTTGGTCCACAGTGTATTCAGTGCTGGCTGTTCGTAGTCCCTGAGATAACACTCTTCATCTTGTGAATCTAAAAAGCTGGTAAATATGTCAATACAGTACTCTATTTTTAAAGAAACCAAAACAATACCCATTATTTGCTTGTGTTTCAAGATTATCCAACCAATAGACAAGACTAAAAAAACTTTTAAAATTCCATTCTTTACTTGAACATTTTTACATTACACTGCCTTTTTGTCTTCTCCTTATTTTACTTCTCCTGTTCCTTCTCCGCATTCATCTCCTGAAACAAGACTATGTACATTACATCAGTTTGTGTGGTTACCATTATCCCCAATACCCACCTGGCATTTCTAAATTCTTAGGAATTATATGATGTTTAAGAAATGTGTCCAACCATCCAAAAATATCAAGCAAGTGAAAATGTAGGAAGGCTGATCAAAGGAAGGGTCTGAGTCTTTCACCATTTATTTACTTGAGTATTGATAAGGAGTGGGGAAAACATTTAATGGACTTAGCGTAACTGTTAAATTTTCATGATTTTTGACATCTATCTCATGGGTATTGAGAATAGACAGGAAAAGAGTCAGAAGAAAACAAGAGGCCTGGTGACACAAAGTAGTAAATGGTAATTAAAATACTTTCTCAGTATAACCAGTGACTAAATTCTTTCAGGTACATAGCCTTAACCCCTATTATAAAAATTTGGAAGAATAATAATCTTCTTGTTAAAAACAAGGCAAATAATGCTTGTTAAATATATGCCTAGCTTGTGGTTATACTTAACAGAACCGAAAGCTCTAGATTACAGTCTTACTGGTCTGTGGAGAGCTTGTGAACACACTAGACCCTTGGGTGAGAAATCGAACTGCAGCAAGTAGGGCAGATGAAGATCAAGGATATGCCCTGTGTAAAGGATTTCCTTTATGCTACAGAAAGTATGTTCTTATCTACCTAAAGTTAATGAAGTAAGGTGTGAGTTAGGCCCAGGTTGTTTTCTTATTGAGAAGAGGGAATTATTCTCAATGTCTCTTTGATCCTATAGATTTAATGTCAGTCCCATGAATTATTGTACCACAGGTGTTGGGAGCTATTAAGACAACACAATTGTCCTGATCTCTAAATTGGGCCTCTCCCCCCAAGAAGAAAAGGGGGGTCAAAAGCGAGCCACCAATGCACCGCTCTGAGAACAACCACAAATTGTTCCAGCCCTAAGTCAACTCCGGATGTCCTGACCACAAGATGTACCCTGATACCACCAAGTTCCTGCTTCCCCGTGTAGTTGCCAAAAGTGTAGTTGCCAAAAGAAAATTTCCCGCTGCCCCATTCCTCCTGCTGAGAAGTACTTCCCCTTTTGCTTGTGCACTTAAGCCTTGAGCCTTGCTAATACAGTGACACCTTGATGCTAATCAGACTGGTTCCGTGTTGTTCCTCAAACTTGGTATCTGTCTTTCTCTCCCCCCATTTCGTTCTTAGGAAAAGGTCCCCTCAAGACCCTCGAATAACTGGACCTGCTGGACTGGTCACACAGGCCGTGGCAATTTCTGCATAAAGATAGCTTACAATTGAGAAGTACACTCTCAAGACAATTTCCTCCTAATCTTTTATAGTCCAGCTAAAGTGGACTTTATCTGAGAAATAAAGAATTTCCAGTTTCCTAAGTCAGTCAGCCATTACCTCCTCCATGACCTTTTCAACGTTCTTTCTACACTAGCAACTTTGATGTGAAAAATCATTTCCTGTAGAAAGGTAACACACACATCTACTCACCCAGATAGGGACCCCTAAACACAACACATTCACACACCAGCAAAGACCAACTCAGTCAACCAGTGGATTTTACTGGGGTAACTTAAAGGAATATGAGAGAGGAGTTAAGTACAGAAGCAGAAATTATTCTAAGACAGGTACAACACCCAGGTCAACCCCAGCATGAGTAACAGCTCACAAAAATCTTTGAACCTTGAGAATAGCTTTCATGCAGGTCAAAGGTCTGTCCTTCCCTAGGTGGTCAAAACAAATTTCAGGCAGCTCAGCTGATGTCTGTTCATCCCCAGCAGGACTGTTCTCAAAAGTTTTCTTTGAACCTCATCTTGTCTGATTCTTCTTTGCACTTTAACTCACTCTAAGAAGGAGTCTCAGTTTTCCTTGCTTAAGCCATCGGTGCTATCTAGTTAATATGCTCTGTTTCATGGACTTCTTAAAGCTATTTTAAGATATTTGCCTTACGACATAAAAAACTTCCCTGAAACAATGAAATGTTTGAATTTTGGTGGAAACTGTGACACAACACAACAGCAACATAATCTTATTGAATTTTACTTTAAGAGCCTGATTGTCCAGTCTTTCTACTAGACTGAGATTTTCAAAAGAAGGAAATACTTGTGAACATTTGAATCTTTAAAAAGGGAAAGTGGGCAAGGGGAAATTAAATCATTCTAAACATTTTCCTGTTTCATAGAGAAATATAATACTGCTAAACCATAGTATAAACTTATTTTACACTAGCAAATACATAAAATTGTAGTATACATCAATGGCATATTAAATTTGTACAGATGCCAAAAGTAAGAAAAAATGGGTAAAATTAAATTTCATAAATTATTTAACCTAGTATGTCTAAAATACTATTTAATAGGTTTTAATAAGTTAATATGTTTTCATGATATTAAAATAATAAAGTGAAATTATTTATGAGATAGATTCAATTCTTTTTAAAACTTTATAATGTAGTATGCATATTATATGCAGGGAATATGTCAATTTCCCCCAAACATTCTTTCTGTTTTAACTGCTACCTGTGGCTAGAGGATATCAGAGTTGGTAACAAAAAAAAAAAAAAAGCATTAGAAAAAAGAGAATACGATGAATTACATATGAAATTAATCTACTTTCTTTACGAATCTTCATTTTCTAAGTATCTAAATGTTTCCAAACTACTTTTTCTTCTTTTGTAACTCTTCTTTTACTCCTCACTATTATTATTATGGGATTACATTAGAAAAATAAAATTTACTACCCATGATGGAAACAAAATAGAGCTTGATTTCAATAAAGACATAGAAAATGAATACTATGATATCCTCATTTGGCACATGGATAACTGTAATGGTTTGTATATCCTTGGGCCAGGGAGTGGCACCATCTGGAGGTGGGGCCTTGTTAGAATAGGTGTGACCTGGTTGGAATGGGTGTGTCACTGAGGGTGTGGGCTAAGATCCTCACCTTAGTTGCCTGGAAGTCAGTCTTCCACTAGCAGCCTTTGGATGAAGACATAGAACTCTCAGCTCTGCCTGTGCCATGCCTGCCTGGATACTGCCATGCTCTCACCTTGATGATAATGGACTGAACCTCTGAACCTGTAAGCCACCCCAAGTAAATGTTGTTTTTTATAAGACTTGCCTTGGTCATGGTATCTGTTCACAGCAGTAAAACCCTAACTAAAACAATAACACTGGAGAAATCAACTTTGTAAAGGTTAGAGAATACAAATTCACAAGTTCAAAATATGAACTTGTTCTTCCAAAGAACTCAACCTTATTTTGGAATACTGAGTCTTCAAGGGTTAGTTACTTTGACATATTTGTATTTATTTAGAGAGAAAGTGTCTTTTTTTCAGGCACTAAATAAATGCAAAACAACTAAATCTCTTGGCCATATTTAAATCATTTTACTTAATATAGCATATGGTTTTATTTGTATTGTTGTTTGTCAACTTAGAATGTAAAGAGTCCATGTTATATTAAAATGCATGAAAACTTTAATATAATTTAGTAGTATTCTGATATATTGAGAATGTTTCAATGGAACATAATTTTATTGTCTTCTGAAATAAGAAAGTTATATTTTTTCTAATTTTTACTTTTAATATTTAAATATGTATTTATTTAAACTATTGGTTTGCTTTTGGGGGATTTTTTTTTTACATCCTAATGGCATGTCCCTCAGCCCTTTCCCCCATCCTAACCCCACCTGTTTTCTGCTCCACCACATCCACTCCTCCTTTCTTTCTCTTCAGAAAAGGGCAGGCCTCCAATGGATATCAACTAAACATGACATATCAAATTTCAGCAAATCTAGGTACCTCTACTTGTATTAAGGCTGGAAAGGCAGCTCATTATGGGACAAAGAATCCCGAAGGAGAAGGGATGAATCAGACTGACCCTGTTCCCACTGTTAGGACTCCTACAAGAAGAGCAAGCTATACAACTGTAACACATATGCAGAGGGCATAGGGCAATCCCAAGAATGAGCTCTAATTGTTGTTTTAGTCTCTATGAGCTCCTATGACTCCAGGTTACTGGATTCTGTAGGCTTCATGTGTTTTCCTTGACCCATTTGGCGCCTAGAATCTTTCCGTTCCCCCTCTTCTGCAGGATTCCCTGAGCTCCATCTAATATTTGGCTTTGGCTTTGGCTTTGGCTTTGGGTCTTTGCACCTGTTTCCATCAGTTGCTGGCTGAAGTCTCTCTAATGAAAACTTATCTAGGCACCAATCATAGTATAGCAGAATACTGATATTCATCATTTCATTGACTTTTCTTCTTTTTATTGGTAATTTTATTTACATTTCAAATGTTATCCCCTTTCCCGGTCTTCCCCCCAACCCCCGACCCATTTAAAAAAAAAAAAACTAGCCCATTCCTCAAGGCCCTGC
Source organism: Mus musculus (assembly GCF_000001635.26). NCBI lineage: Eukaryota > Metazoa > Chordata > Mammalia > Rodentia > Muridae > Mus > Mus musculus. The sequence goes on along the minus strand of NC_000069.6, from coordinate 64,194,481 downwards.
TTCTCTGAGTGTGTTTGCCTACCCACACACCCTTCTACTACCACCTTACTGTCCTAGCATTCCCCCAAGAGGGGGCATTGAGCATCTACAGGGCCAAGGGGTCTCCCCTCCAATTGATGCCAGATAAGGACATCCTCTGCTACATATGTGACTACATACATGGGTCACTACGTGTGTACTCTTTGATTGGTGGTTTAGTCCCTGGGAGTTCTGGGTACTCTGGTTGGTTGATATTATTCTTCCTATGTGGTTGTGAACCCCTTCAACTCCTTCAGTACTTACCCAACTCCTCTTTTGGGATCCCTGTGCTCAATCTGATGGTTGACTACAAACATACACATCTGTATTGGTCAGGCTCTGGGAGAGCCTGTCATGGGACAGCTATGTCAAGATCCTGTTAGCAAATCGTTCTTAGCATCAGCAATAGTGTTTGGGTTTGGTCTCTACAGATAGGATGGATCCCTAGGTAGTACAGTCTCTGGATGGCCTTTTCCTTCAGTCTCTACTTCACTCTTTGTCCCTGCATTTCCTATAGACAGCAGCAGTTCTGGGTTAATACATTTGAGATGGGTGGGTGGCCCTATCCCCTACCAGGAGCAGTACCTAACCTCTGAATATGGACTCTACAGGTTCTCCCTCCCGTTTGTTGGGTATTTCAGCTAATGTCATCACTATTGGGTCCTGATAGCCTCTTGCTTTCCTGGAATCAGTTCCCCATCCCCACTGCTACGCACCTCCTTTCAATTTCCTGACCCTCTCTCCTTTCACACCTCTCTCCTTTCAATTTTTCTCCCCTCTCTCCTGTCACACCTGTTCCTGTACCCCTTTTCCCTCCTCCCCATTCTCCATCCCAGATCCCTCTTCCACTCTACCTCTTGTGACAATTTTGTTCCCACTTCTAAGTAGGACAGAAGCATCCACACTTTGCTCTTCCTTCTTCTTGAGCTTGATATGATCTATGAGTTGCATCGTGTGTTTTCTGAGCTTTTTGTCTAATATCCACTTATAATTGAGCACATAGCGTGTGTGCTTTTGTGAATAGGTTACCTCTTTCAGGATGTTTTCTAGTTCCATCCATTTACCTGAGAATTTCATGAAATCATTGTTACTAATAGCTGAGAAGTACACCATGGTGAAAATGTACCACATTTTCTATCTCCATTCCTCTTTTGAGGGACATCTGAGTTGTTTCCAGTTTCTCGCTATTATAAAAAAATAAAAAAACATAAAAAAAATTAAAAAGGGCTCCTAAGAACATAGTGGAGCATGTGTCCTTGATATATTCTGGAGCATCTTTTTGGGATATGCCCAGGAGTGGTTTAGCTGGATCCTCAGGTAGTACTATGTCCAATTATTTGAGGAATTGCCATCTGATTTCCAGAATGGTTGAATCAGCTTTTAATCCAACCAGCAATGGATGAGTGTCCCTCTTTCTCCCTATCGTCACCAGCATCAACTGTCACCTGAATTTTTGATGTAAGGCATTCTGAGTAGTATGAGGTGGACATTCATGGTTGTATTGAATTGCCTTTCCCTGCTGACTAAGGATGTTGAACATTTCCTTAAGTACTTCTCAGCCATTTGAGTTTCTTCTGTTGAGAAATCTCTATTTAGCTCTTTACTCCAATTATAATAGGGTATTTGGTGCTCTGGAGTCTAACTTCTTGAGTTCTTTGTATTTATTGGATATTTAGACCTCTATCCGATGTGGGGTTGATAAAGACTTTTACCAATCTGTAAGTTGCTCTTTTGTCCTATTAACTGTCCTTCGCCTTATTGAATCTTTGTAATATTTTGAGAGCCTATTTGTCTATACTTGATCTCAGAGCCTGAGCTATTGGTTGTGGAGCAATGAGCTATGCACAGACAGCCTGGTCTCCAGTCGAGCTTAGGTCTTGAACCCCGGTGGTACCCAGTGGGTGGTAATTTCCACCTACATGGGACAGAAGGCATGATCATGTCTCCTGAACCCTGGCTTCTGTCGAAATTAACACCCCCAAGCCCCCCACAGGAGACATGTGTGGCTATCTGTCACGACACTCTGGTGGAGTCAGCTTAACAAAGCGAAAGCTGGGAAGCTGGTTCATGAAGCAAAGAGTTTCAAGGAAACTCCCTTCCCGGGGGGCTGGCATTTTCTCCCTAATCTATATAAACCATAAAATTAATTTTTCCATTCTCGCATTAGTCTAGTGTATGGATCCACGTGCTCTCTATTTAGTATTACCTTATTGTAAATGCCTTTTAAGATTGTATTCTAACATAGCTAAAGCCTTTTCCCAGTGTTCTTAGAATCCAGATAGCAACAAGGAGTTTAACCTATTCAGTAACTAATTAAGCGCTACCATAAAACAATAAAGCACTAGCCATTTACTCAGCTGTCTGCAGAAAGAGACTAAAAGTCTCACTGAGATAGAAATCTTTTACTACAGGCTACATTCCATGTCAAGAGTAAGTTGATATACTGCCCTAATAAGGGGGAACTCTCCAGACAAGATAAGTTTTACTAGACCTAAAAATTTAGAGTTCAGTGATAACACATTACTCTTAAGGCCTGTCAAGAGTTAACAACCCCCTGATACTATTAACCCCAAAGTGTGAAATTCTTGCCTGGCATTAGGCTGATCCTAGGCAGGGCTTGTTATCCCTAATGTAAACATTTAATTAGTCCCTGCAAATTCCTTTCTGCTGTAACTGGTGAATCTCAGTGTATCTTGTCTTTCTGTGATTTGTATCTCCTGATAATTCGTTGTAATATAAGTCTGAAGCTCAACCAGAACATTACATTCAGATTCAACACCTCTCTCGCGTGTTTGTCTGTCTGTCACATCCAACTCTTTTTGCCCATCTGCCTAAGAAATCCCGTTCCACACAGACCAGGGACCCAGAGGGTCTGTGGCAGCTATCAGTCACATAAGAACAGCACCAAGCCTTCACACATGCAAATAAGGTTTTCCCCAAACTCTCAGTCCAAGCCAATGAGAGGTACCTGCTGTCTAACACAGAATTACTCCCAGAACTGTATATAAATTCATCCAGGGAATTAAAGGTATGTGAGAACTACTCCTTTGTCTGAGTCTTTTGTTCCAAGAGCTATATGTAATACTTGGGAAGAGATCTTCTCTCCGGAAGAGCCACCTGAGGTCCCGTTGCACTCCTCACTGGATATTCAGCCTCTTGTCGGCCCAGCTCGACCTGACTCAGTGCAGAGTGGCTCAGACTTACTGAGCAACCTGGAAGGCATGGCAGAGACTTCATCTCCCTGGTTGCACTTGCTTCCCTTCGCTGAAACCCTCGCATCAGGCCTGGACAGAGATCTCCGTGGAAAACCTCTGGTACCCAGGCCCACAATTGGTGTTCCGTTCAAGAAATTTTCACTTCTGCCAATGTATTTGAGGCTCTTCTGCACTTTGTCTTCTATTAGATTCATAGTATCTGGTTTTATGTGAAGTTCTTTGATCCACTTAGACTTGAAATTTGTACAATGAGATAAAAATGGATGGATTTCAGAACAGTTTTTGATATTCTGGGTTTTTTGTTATTCCAGATGAATTTGCAAATTGTTCTTTCTAACTCTATGAAGAATTCAGTTGTAATTTTGATGAGGATTTCATTGAATCTATAGATTGCATTTGGCAAGATGGCTATTTTTACTATATTAATCCTGTCAATCCATGAGCATGTGAGATCTTTCTATGTTCTGTGATCTTCTTCAATTTCTTTCTTCAGAGACTTGAAGCTCTTGTCATGAAGATTTTCACTTGCATAGTTAGTCACACCAAGGTATTTTATATTGTTTGTGAATATTGGGAAGGGTGTTGTTCCCCTAATTTTTTATCAGCCTGTTTGTCCTTTGAGTAGAGACAGGCCACTGATGTGTTTGAGTCAATTTTATATCCAGCCACTTTGCTGAAGTTGTTTATCAGGTTTAGGAGCTCTCTGGTAGAATTTTTGGAGTCACTTATGTATACTATCTTATCATCTGCAAAGAGTGATATTTTGACTTCTTCCTTTCCAATTCGTATTCCTTTGTCCTCATTTTGTTGTCTAATTACTCTGGCTAGGACTTCAAAAACTATTGAATAGGTAGGGAGATAGTGGGTAGCCTTGTCTATTGTCTTATTTTAGTGGGATTGCTTCAAGTTTCTCTCCATTTAGTTTGATGTTGACTACTGGCTTGCTATATATTGCTTTTATTATGTTTGCTTATGTGTCTTAGTTCCTGATCTTTCCACGTCTTTTATCATGAAGAGGTATTGGATTTTGAAAAATACTTTCTCAGCAACTAATGAAATGATCATGGGTTTTTTTTTTTGTTTTTTTTTTTCTCAACAATAAAAGAACTTCTGGGGAAATTACAATCTCTGACCTCAAGCTGTACAATCATAATAAAAATTACAGTGCAATCATGATTTTTAAAAAAGTACATGGTATTGGTAAAGTGAAAGGCTGGTAGATCAATGGAATAAAATTGAAGAGCAAGAAATGAACCAAAACACCTATGGCCACTTGATTGTTGGAAAAGGAGCAGAAACTATCCAGTGGAAAAAAAGACAGCATTTTCCACAAATGGTGCTGGTTCAACTGTTGGTCAACATATAGAAGAATGCAAATCGATCCATTTTTTTTTCTTTTTTCTTTTTTTTTTATTTGATATTTTCTTTATTTACATTTCAAATGTTATCCCTTTTCTGGTTTCCCTTCTGAAAACCCCCTATCACCTATCTCTCCCCGTGCTTACCAATACACCATTCACGATTCCTGGCCCTGGCATTCCCCTATACTGGGACATAGAACTTTCACAGGATCAAGGGCCTGTCCTCCCATTGGTGAACAACTAGGGCATCCTCTGCTACATAAGGGGCTAGAGCCATGAGCCCCAACATGTGCTTTCTTTTGTTGGTGGTTTAGTCCCAAGGAGCTCTGGACTTAATGGTTAGTTCATATTGTTGTTTTTCCTATGAGGCTACAAACCCCTTCAGTTTCTTGAGTTCTTTTTCTAGCTTCTTCATTGGGAACCCTGTGCTTAGTCCAATGGATGGCTGTGAGCATCCACTTCTATAATTGTCAAGCACTGGCAAAGCCTCTCAGGAGACAGCCATTTCATTGTTCTTTTACCAAGTACTTGGCGTCCACAATAGTGTCTGGGTTTGGTAATTGTATATGTAATGGATCTCCAGTTTGGGCCATCTCTGGATGGTTATTCCTTCAGTCTCTGCTCAAAACTTTGTCTCTGTAAATCCTTCCATGGGTATTTTGTTCCCCTTCTAAGAACGATCAAAGTATCCACATTTTGGTCTTCCTTCTTCTTGAGTTTCATGTGGTTTGTAAATTGTATCTTGGGTATCCCGAATTTCTGGGCTAATATCCACTTATCAGTGAGTGCGTACCATGTGCGTTCTTTTGTGATTGGGTTACCTCACTCAGGATGATAATTTTAAGTTCCAACCATTTGCCTAAGATTTTCATAAATTCATTGTTTTTAATAGCTGTGTAAATGTATCACATTTTCTGTATCCATTCCTCTGTTGAGGGACTTTTGGGTTTTTTCTAGCTTCTGGCTATTATAAATAAGGCTGTTATGAACATAGTGGAGCATGTGTCCTTATTACATGTTGGAGCATTGTCTTAGTTAGGGATTCACTGCTGTGAACAGACACCATAACCAAGGCAAGTCTTATAAAACATAACATTTAATTGGGGTTAGCTTACAGGTTCAGAGGTTCAGTCCATTATCATCAAGGTGGGAACATGGCAGCATCCATGCTGTCATGGCACAGGCAGAGCTGAGAGTTCTATGTCTTGATCAAAAGTCAGCTAGTGGAAGACTGACTTCCAGGCAACTGGGGTGAGAGTCTTAAACCCATACCCACAGTGACCCACCTACTCCAACCAGGTCCCACCTATTCCAACAAGGCCACACCTCCAAATGGTGCCATTCCCTGGTCCAAGAACATACAAACCATCACAGGTATCTTCTGGGTATATGTCCAGGAGTGGTATTGCTGAGTCCTCAGATACTATTATGTCCACTTTTCTGAGGAACCACCAAACTGATTTCCAGAGTGTTTGCCTCAGCTTGCAATCCCACCAGCAATGGAGGAGTGTTCCTCTTTCTTCACATCCTCACCAGCATCTGCTGTCACCTGATTTTTTGATCTTAGCTATTCTGACTAGTATGAGATTAGCATGTAGAAGAATGCAAATTGATCCAGTCTCATTTCCTTGTACAAAGCTCAAGTCTAAGTTTATCAAGTACCTCAACATAAAACCAGATATACTGAATCTAATAGAAGAGAAACTGATGAAAAGCCTTGAATACATGGACAGGGGAAAAATCTTCTGGACAGAACACCAATAGCCTATGCTCTAACATCAAGTATTGAAAAATGTGACCTCACAAAATTTCAACGTTTCTATAAGGTAAAGGACACTGTCCATAGGGCAAGATTGCAACCAAAAGATTGGGGAAAGATCTTTGACAAGCCTACATCCAATAGAGGGCTAATATGCAATATATACAAAGGACTCAAGAAGTTACACTCCAGAGTAACAAATAACCCTAGTAAAGAACGGGGAACAGAGCTAAACAAAATATTCTCAACTGATAAATCTTGAATGTCCCAGAAGCACCTAATGAAATGTTCAACATCTTTAGTCTTCAGGGAAAAGCAATTCAAAACAACCATGAGTGTCCACCTTATACCGGTTTGAATGGCTTACATCAAAAACTGAGGTGACAGTAAATGCTGGCAAGGATGTGAAGAAAGAGAAACACTCCGCCATTCCTGGTGGGGTTAAAAGTTTGTTCAAACATTCTGGAAATCAGTCTGGTGATTCTCTAGAAAATTGAACATATTATGGCTATACAGCTCCTAGGTATATACCCAGAATATGCTCCAAGATTTAACAAGGACCTATGCTCCACTGTAGCCACCAGTGGCCACGGGTTACTGGGTTCCTGAAAGGAAAGATGGGGTTGAATGGGAAAGGTGGCGAGAGATATAATGCTCCAAGACAAAGTTCGCTGATCAAGGCCCAATGTTCACTTATGAGTCTGAGCTTATAAAGGGGAGGAACCCATCCCCACCATGCCAGGATCTCCTGGTCACTTTGTCAGGATCTGGAAATAAAGTTCAGCTGCTCAGCAGGTAGCTTCTCAAAGGAAACTGAAGATGTGGCAGACAAAAGGCTTTACCTAGGTCAGAAGACTCCACCCCAGGTGGGCTAGCAACTGCGGCAAAACAGGTCTGAGTTAGCCTGCTCAAAGCTGGGGGGAGGGTACAGTTCTACCCTTTTTATTTATTTATTAAAAATTAGCTGGACTGGGGCATAAAATTTACTTATGCTCCATGGTCCTGCCTGGCAATTATGGTGGCTGGAGGCTGCACCTGTCTTCGAACTACATCTATTGGACTCTTTTCTGATGCATCCTGGAGAACACATACAGCTTGTTTGTATTTATTTGAACAAATATGCCCTTTTAGCATTTATTATTAACAAATGCAGTCTCTTGGCACATGCCTCTGTCTTAGACTGAAAAAAGAGCTATAGACCAGTGGTCTGTCTTTGTCTATTGCCCCTCATTGCACACCTTTACCCCATTCAGACCAAAGCTACAATATGCACTCAATGAATCTCTTCATAGTGATGATTAACTGTCATCTGAGCTTTACTGAAGGTGAGCCTGCATGGAGGTAACTGATCTGCTTGAAATACAAAGTCAGGAGTTGAAAGCAACAAGATTAAAGTTGTCTGTGGGAATATTCCAGGCACTCAATTCAGTTGCAAATTAGCAATGGTCAGAACCATGTCTGGCCTCCCAACATTTGGTAGGTGGCTTTGAAAAATCAACAGAAAAACTGTTACTTCCCATCTAAATATTGGAGGCTGTTCCAAGTTAACTCTGCTGGCTAATAAAGATTTTAAGTCATCATCATATTTGGAATCTCCAATATTGGATTTATTTCTAGGCCAGTCCATGATTGTGTCAGAATAACTGATCATATTTAAGGAAAGAGAAGAGTCATTAAAAATCCTCCTCTTGATTAATTTTTCTAAATCAGTTTCCACAGTCTATGTTCTCTCTCCCACAAGGTATAAAAGCTTGAAGCAAGGCACCTTAGTTTGTCTAATCTGAGACATAGGCAAACAAAGGTGAGTCAACACAGCTTTCCTGACACATTGTCAGGGCACTCAGCAAGCTCACAGGTCAGCATTATCCTTTTGTGTCAGTATATTACACCAATCACTCTGGCAGTTAGCAAGCTCCTGCAGCATTCTGTGGGAAAAATCACAAACATGCCATCTTCCCCATATTAAATACCTGATCAGGATCATGCCATATGCCAATAAGTGAATCCTTTCATCTCACCTAGGCATGAGTATGCCTATTTGTATAACGCTATAGGCACTCAGCAAGGAGTTCCTTAGCATCCAAATTTGAAAATTTGAAAAATACAATTCATGATTTAAATAATGCAATACAATTCCCACCCCCCCCCTTTTTTTAAAGAAAATATTGTTTTAAAGTTCCACAATACCTTAGCGTTGAGAATTATTTAAAAAAACCAGTAACATAGGTAACATTAAATTGTTCACAAAATATCTCAAATGCCTCACTATAATAGCCAGTTCCATTACCTGTTTTAATCTTATTTGGAACTCCAAGCCTAAAAATAAATTAACATAGACAATGACTAATTACACTTTTAGTTGCTTCTCTTGTTAGAGCAGTTACAACTAGAAAGCCTGAAAAGGTATCAATAATCACATGTGCATATTTTTTTTCTAAAATCATAAATATTAGTATCCATTTGTAATAACTGATTAAGTCCTTGAGAATTAATGCCGTTATGTGGAACAGGTAGAAACTGAGGATATTGAGAACAAGTCTTTACAATTTGACATGCATATTCTCTAAAAATACCAAATTTTTATCTCAAACCATTACATTTTTTTATGTAAAGAATGAGATTATATGGCCAGTTGTTCTTGTGTAAGGCCTATAATCTGCCTGGGATATAAATCTGGCGTGGCATTGTCTTAAGGAGTCTTGTCCAGGCAACCTAGGATGAGTTCTTAAATGTCTGAAGACAGTCCTTTAAAGGAACAGCATTTTCCCTTAACTTGAGTTGTATATGCATAAACAATTGCAAATTTGAGAATTAGCAGTATCTAAAAAAGGAACAATTTCAAGCAATTATAAGCCCTGAGCTAGAGGGGGGTTAGCGATATGTGGAGATATATGGAGATTTATAGAGATGTAGATATATCTATATATTGGCTATCAGTATACAAATTAAAGCTTGATTTTTCAACATTTCAACACTGGCTACAGCACACCATTTAATTATCTGTGCTGAAGCAAGAGGAAACTCAAAAGAATAAAATAAATATGTGATCCAATCACATATACTTTTCTCCCATAGAAGTGCTGTTTTCAAATACAGTAGATGTATTCTTTATGGGATGCATGCCTGCAAAAGAATATATGAAAGCAATTTTTAGCAACTTATCTTTTGGATAATGATCACCAATTTTACCTAAAATGTTTACTATGCAATAGACCAAATATCAATATTGTGCAATAACCAATTTAATTGCTGTCTCATCATGTTTTTAAGACACTTTTTTCTAAAATACAGTCATGATTTTATCTTACATTTCTTTATTAACACCACACCAGTTTCATAACAGGATGTTAAAACTTTACTTGGAGATGAAGAAAGATGATTCCACATTAATGTTCTCTTTTGCCAGAAAATTACTGTGGGCACATTGAGTAACAATAACTAAAATAAGTAGCGAATGTTTGATTACCATTGATTACAATTGATAAAATTGATTACAGAAGCTTCCTCTACTTCCTGCAAAGCTTTTGTTTCTCACCAGTTAATTTGAATCTCCCTTGATAACATCCAACAAAGGCTTAAGTCCTCCTGTGGTGAGTTTAAGGTGAGGTCTTAGCCAATTAAGATCTCCTGGAAGCTTTTGAAAATAATTTGAAGTAGGCAAATCATCTTTTCTTTCTTGAATTTTCTGTGCCACAATTTTTCTAGGATATAACTGAGGCCCTAAATATTAAAAAAGATATTGCCTCTGAATCTTTTCTGTAGCAACAGCTACTCCCCAAAACTTTAAAGCTCATTACATAAGAGCCAATGTTTGTAGTAAATTTCTCTTCAGAGGCATTAGCTAATAAAATACTTTCCATATAAGAAACAATATACACTGAAAGATTCAAAGTCCTAGCTTCTTGTATTGAAGCAGAGACTTTTTTTTTACATAATGTAAAGCTATTAGCCATTCCTAGAGGCAAAACTTTCCAATGATTACAAGCACAGTAGAAGACAAACCTTTACAATTATCAGGATGCAAAGGAAAAAACAACCTTCCAAATTCATAATAATTCTATATGGAGTATGCAGGCCAAATTGTAATGTCTTAAGAAGTTCAACAGCTTTATTGACCTTTCATAGATCTTAAGTTTAAACTTCATTTTTGAACAACACCTGGATTAATCTGTAATAATGTTTTGGCTTAAAAAATAATTCCTGGAGGCAAGGAGAGGCAAGGTCCCAAAAACTTTCCTAGGCAGGGTTTGCAAAACAAAAGAAATGCCACACAAGCCTCACTGAGGCTGCTCTGTGCTTTGTATTAACTCAAATGTATTTTTTTTTTAAAAATCTGAGCCTACTTCCTGAGGTCTGGCCCAATAACTACCCCCAATGACTGCAGTGAAGACAGATTCCAGGGGATCAATTCTACTGTCTTTCTTTTGTTTTGTAAGGCTGGATGGCCACAGTGAGCTGCATTAGCATTCTCGTGAACATTCTTGTAATCATCCTAATTACAAAATATGGGTGAGTTACGAATCCCGAGCTTGCGATCAAACTGCAAACTGCACTCAAAGGAACACTGGCAATTTTAACCGTAATTTTTAAATTTCTTTTGCAATATTAAGGCATAACCATAACTTCTGGAATGCAAAACCTAATTTTAAGCAATCTACTCTCTTTAAAATCAATACTAGAAGCATCACTTTCATGTTACGAAGTTTGGCTGCCAATTCTTATATATGAAAGCATGACAGTGCAACTTTTAATGCTTCATTAAAGAGACATTGTTTTAAATCTTATCCCTTATAAATCTAGTTTCTAGGATAAGAATTACAAAAAATATTATCCCAATTTAGAAGTATCTTTAGAGGCCTGCTTTCCTGGGCTGGTTCATGCCACTGGCTGTTGTTTAAAATGACTCCAATCCTATGTTACCAATTTTAAGCTTACCTTCTTGTTACCAGTGTTATACCTTCTTAATCATACCAATAACTTATAAGCCAATACATGCAGAGCATATTTATACCTTTAAGACCACTCAGAAACCAAATGAAGCAGCTGCATGAATCTTACAAATTTAAACCCAAAAAAAAAAAAAAAAAAAAAAAAAAAAAAAAAGAATTTTTACTTTTTTAGGTATAATTTCAAGAGTAAAAGCACTTTGTCATTTCCTGGACACAATAATAACAATTGCAGAGATTTTTCTAGGACAAAAACAAAAACAAAACAAAACAAACAAAAAAACCCGAATACAAACAAACAAACAAAAACAATTATCAGCTTATTTGCCTTAAAACTAAGAAGTTGCAGATCCCTTTTAAAAGCAGCTTTTCAGCAGTGCCTCTCCTGCTATGCTTGACTCCTGGATAAGGGTGCAGGGCAACTTAAATCAGCCTCACTGTGCAAACCGAGACTGAATCAAGAGATCGATAGCCAGCAGATAGTTTTAATAATTTTTTCTTTTTAACATGAAACATAGAAAAATAGTCATTCAGACAATGAAACAAAAAACAAACACAAATTGACACATGGACAGACTGGTGCACCAAACACAGACAATACAGAGAGGGTAGAGAATTGATGTAACCAGAACTAAGAATGCCTCCCTTAGTGGCCAGAGAGGAAGCAGGATGTCTCCCTATTTCCTTCTGTCACTGGGAGAGCTTCGAAATCCATTATTCATTCTCTCTCCCCTCCTCATCATTTGTATATCTAGCATCTCCATTTTTGTTTTGTTTGTTTGTTTTTTACTCTTTTTATTTTATTTTATTTTATATTATCATTTTAAGTCCCACTCTTCCCACCTGATGCAGTTCTTGACTGCAGACAAATGCCTGTTTAGAATTTTCCAGTCCCATTTTCCACTGTCAACCCCTAGCTGATATCAGTGTTGGGCCGATGCTGACTCAGTCTAGCCTGTATCCTTTTTGTAACCTTGTGATCAACAGCCTTCTAAAGATGAAATTTGTAGCACTAACATTAATACTGTATGTTGCTTACCATGCAGGATACATCTTCTCCTGTTTTCTGCAGAGCTCCAAGACAATGTAGCCTCAGTACTTCTTTCCATTTTCAGACCACTTATTGAGCACCACTTGTAGCCGCCAGTGGCCATGGGTTACTGGGTTCCTGAAGGGAAAGGTGGGGTTGGATGGGAAAGGCAGCAAGAGAGATAATGAGCCAAGACAAAGTTCTCTGATCAAGGCCCAATGTTTACTTATGAGTCTGAGCTTATAAAGTGGGAGAACCCATCCATGCCATGCCAGGATCTTGTGGTCATGGTTGCTTTGTCAGCATCTGTCAGGAAAACAAGCTCAGCTGCTCAGCAGGTAGCTCCTTGCAGGAAGCTGCAGATATGGCAGACAAAAGACTTTACCTAGTTCAAAAGACTCCACCCTTGGTGAGGTAGCAACTGTGGCAAACCAGGTCTCAGCCAGACTGTACAAGGTTGGGGGGAGGGCACACTCTACAACATTCTTGGCAGCCTTATTTAGAATAATGTGAAGCTGGAAACAACCCAGATGTTCCTCAACATAGGAATGGATACAGAAAATGTGGTACATTTACACATTGGAGTACTACTCAGCTATTAAAAATAATGAATTCATGAAATTCTTAGGCAAATGAATGGAACTAGAAAATATCATCCTGAGTGAGGTAACCCAATAACAAGAGAACACACTTGGTATGTACTCACTGATAAGTGGATTTTAGCCTGGAATTTTGGAATACCCAAGTACAATTCACAGACCACATGAAGCTCAAGAAGAAGGAAGATGAAAGTGTGGGTGCTTTTGTCCTTCTTTGAAGGGGGAATAAAATACCCATGGGAGGAGATAGAGAGACAAAGTATCCATCAGAGACTGAAAAACAGGCCATCCTGAGACTGCCCTACCTGGGGATCTATCCCATATACAGTTACCAAACTCAGACACTATTGTAGATGCCAATAAGTGCTTGCTGAAAGGATGCTCATGTAGTTGTCTCCTGAGAGGCTCTGCCAGTGCCTGACAAATACAGAGGTGGATGCTCTCAGCCAACAATTGGACCGAGCATAGTGTCCTCAACAGAGGGTCTAGAGAAAGAACCAAAGGATCTGAAGGGGTTTGCAGCCCCATGGGAGGAACAACAATATCAACCAGCCAGTCCTCCCAGTGCTCCCAGGGACTAAACCACCAACCAAAGAATACAGTTAGAGAGACCCATGGCACCAGTTGCATATGTCCTTGTTGGACATCAATGGGAGGAGAGGCCTTTGGTCCTGTGAAGGCTCAATGTCCCAATGTAGGGGAATGCCTGGACAGGGAAGCAGGAGTGGGTGGATTCATAAGCAGAGGGAGCGGGAATGGGATGGGGGGGGGGGTCTGAGGAGAAGCCAATAAAGGGGTTAACATTTGAAATGTAAATAAAGAAAATATCTAATTTTAAAAAAAAAGAATGGCTAGATTTGCATTCTTCTTCATGCCAATCTCCACTTGAGTCAGCACTATTTGTTGAATATGCTGTCTTTTTTCTGCTAGATGCTTTTGGCTTGCTTATAAAAGATCAAGTGACCATAGGTGTATGGGTTTAATTCTGGGTATTCCTTTCTATTCCATTGATCTACCTGTCTTTGAACCAATACCATGCAGATTTTGTCACTATTGTTCTGTAGTACAGCTTGAGGTCAGGGGTGGTGATCCCTCCCAGAAGTTCTCTTATTGTTGAGAATAGTTTTTGTTATCCTAGGTTTATTGTTATTCCAGATGAATTTGAGAATTGCTCTTTCAGTCTCTATGAATAACTGAGTTGGAATTTAGATGGGGTTTACATTGACTCCATTGATTGCTTTTGGTAAAATGGCCATTTTCACTATGTTAATCCTGCCAATCCTGGGAGATCCTCCATCTTCTGAGGACTTCTATTTCTTTGTTCAGAGACTTGAATTTCTTGTCATACAAATCTTTCACTGGCCTTAGTTAGAGTCATACCAAGATATTTTATATTATTTGTAACAAGTGTGAAGGATATCATTTCCCTAATTTTTTCTCAGCCCATTTATTCTTTGAGTACAGGGAGGCTATTGATTCCTTTGTGTTAATTTTATATGCAGCCACATTGCTGAAGTACTTCTTTATCAGCTATAAGAGTTCTCTAGGGACCTGAGACTGCATTAATTAGGGAAGCAGAAAACCCGGCCTGATCAGGGACACAAGTCCCTTCCAGTCCACACCAGCACCGGGGTACCTTGGGTGAGGGGTCTGCAGCCACCGGCACGGTACCCACAGGACCATCCATGGGATCTTAAGACATCTGGTGAGTGGAACACAGCTTCTGCTCCAATCTAATCGAGCAGGACCTGAGACTGCATTAATTAGGGAAGCAGAAAACCCGGCCTGATCAGGGGCACAAGTCCCTTCTGGTCCACGCAAGCACTGGGGTACCTTGGGCGGGGAGCCTGCGGACACCTGCAAGGTACCCACCGGACCCTCCAACGGATCTTAAGACCTCTGGTAAGTGGATCACAACTTCTGCCAGGAGGCAGGTTCAAAAAAAAGATACCTGGGCACCTTCCCTGCAAGAGGAGAGCTTGCCTGCGGAGAGTACTCTGAAACCTGAAACTCAGGAGAGAGCTAGTCTCCCAGGTCTGCTAATAGAGGCTAACATAATCACCTGAGGAACAAGCTCTAACCAGAGACAACTACAACAACTAACTCCAGAGATTACCAGATGGTGAAAGGAAACATAAGAATCTTACTAACAGAAACCAAGACCACTCACCATCATCAGAACGTAGCACTCCCACCCCGCCTAGTCCTGGGCACCCCAACACACCTGAAAAAAATAGTCCCTGATTTAAAAGCATATCTCCTGATGATGGTAGAGGACGTCAAGAAGGACTTTAATAATTCACTTAAAGAAATACAGGAAAATACTGCTAAACAGGTAGAAGATCTTAAAGAGGAAGCACAAAAATCCCTTAAAGAATTGGAGGGAAACACGACCAAACGGGTGATAGAATTGAATAAAACAATCCAAGACCTAAAAAAGGAAGTAGACACAATAAAGAAAACCCAAAGTGAGGAAACACTGGAGATAGAAAACCTAGGAAAGAAATCTGGAACCATAGATGTGAGTATCAGCAACAGAATACAAGAGATGGAAGAGAGAATCTCAGGTCCAAAAGATGCCATAGAGAAAATCGGCACAACAATCAAAGAAAATACAAAATGCAAAAAGATACTAACTCAAAACATCCAGGAAATCCAGGACACAATGAGAAGACCCAACCTACAGATAATAAAAGTAGATGCTAATGAAGATTTTCAGCTTAAAGGGCCAGCAAATATCTTCAACAAAATTATAGAAGAAAACTTGCCAAACCTAAAGAAAGAGATGCCCATGAACATACAAGAAGCCTACAGAACACCAAATAGACTAGACCAGAAAAGAATTTCCTCCCAACACATAATAATCAGAACAACAAATGCACTAAATAAAGAGAGAATATTAAAAGCAGTAAGGGAGAAAGGTCAAGTAACATATAAAGGAAGGCCTATCAGAATTACACCAGACTTTTCACCAGAGACTATGAAAGCCAGAAGAGCCTGGACAGATGTTATACAGACACTAAGAGAACACAAATGCCAGCCCAGGCTACTATACCCGGCCAAACTCTCAATTACCATAGATGGAGAAAAACCAAAGTATTTCACAACAAAACAAAATTCACACATTATCTTTCCACGAATCCAGCCCTTCAAAGAATAATGACAGAAAAAAAACAATACAAGGACGGAAACCATACCCTAGAAAAAGCAAGAAAATAATCCCTCAACAAACCAAAAAGAAGACAGCCACAAGAACAGAATGCCAACTCTAACAACAAAAATAATAGGAAGCAACAATTACTTTTCCTTAATATCTCTTAATATCAATGGACTCAATTCCCCAATAAAAAGACATAGACAAACAGACTGGCTACACAAACAGGACCCAACATTTGGCTGCTTACAGGAAACACATCTCAGGTGAAAAGACAGACACTACCTCAGAATAAAAGACTGGAAAACAATT
Source organism: Mus musculus (assembly GCF_000001635.26). Lineage (NCBI taxonomy): Eukaryota > Metazoa > Chordata > Mammalia > Rodentia > Muridae > Mus > Mus musculus. The sequence continues at coordinate 64,178,087 of NC_000069.6, read as the reverse complement.
TTCAAAGCAAATGGTCTAAAGAAACAAGCTGGAGTAGCCATTCTAATATCGAATAAAATTGACTTCCAACCCAAAGTTATCAAAAAAGACAATGAGGGACACTTCATACTCATCAAAGGTAAAATCCTCCAAGAGGAACTCTCAATTCTGAATATCTATGCTCCAAATGCAAGGGCAGCCACATTCATTAAAGAAACTTTAATAAGCTCAAAGCACACATTGCACCTCACACAATAATAGTGGGACAACAAATGGACTTAACAGGTATCTACAGAATATTTTATCCTAAAACAAAAGGATATACCTTCTTCTCAGCACCTCATGGTACCTTCTCCAAAATTGACCATATAATTGGTCACAAAACAGGCCTCAACAGATACAAAAATATTGAAATTGTCCCATGCATCCACTCAGACCATCATGGAATAAGGCTGATCTTCAATAACAACATAAATAATGGAAAGCCAACATTCACGTGGAAACTGAACAACACTCTTCTCAATGATACCTTGGTCAAGGAAGGAATAAAGAAAGAAATTAAAGACTTTTTAGCGTTTAATGAAAATGAAGCCACAACATATCCAAACTTATGGGACACAATTAAAGCATTTCTAAGAGGGAAACTCATAGCTCTGAGTGCCTCCAAAAGAATCGAGAGAAAGCATACACTAGCAGCTTGACAACACACCTAAAAGCTCTAGAACAAAAGGAAGTAAATTCACCCAAGAGGAGTAGACAGCAGGAAATAATCAAACTCAGGGGCGAAATCAACCAAGTGGAAACAAGAACTATTCAAAGAATCAACCAAACCAGGAGCTGTTTTTTTGAGAAAATCAACAGGATAGATAAACCTTTAGCCAGACTCACTAGAGGGCACAGGGACAGAATCCTAATTGACACAATCAGAAATGAAAAAGTAGACATAACAACAGATCCTGAAGAAATCCAAAACACCATCAGCTCCTAATACAAAAGGCTATACTCAACAAAACTGTATAACCTGGACAAAATGGACAAATTTCTAGACAGATACCAGGTACCAAAGTTAAATCAGGATCAAGTTAACGATTTAAACGGTCCTATATCCCCTAAAGAAATAGAAGCAATTATTAATAGTCTCCCAACCAAAACAAAACAAAACAAAACAAAACAAAACAAAATAAAGGACCCAATGGGTTTAGTGCTGAGTTCTACCAGACTTTCAAAAAAGATCTAATTCCAGTTCTGCACAAACTATTCCACAAAAAATAAATAGAAGGTACTCTACCCAAGTCATTCTATGAAGCCACAATTACTCTGATACATAAACCACAGAAAGACCCAACAAAGATAGAGAACTTCAGACCATTTTCCTGTATGAATATCGATGCAAAAATAATAAAATTCTCACTAACCAAATCCAAGAACACATTAAAACTATCATCCATCCTGACCAAGTAGGTTTTATTCTAGGGATGCAGGGATGGTTTAATATACAGAAATCCATCAACGTAATTCATTATATAAACAAACTCAAAGGGAAAAAAAAAACACATGATCATCTCCTTAGACTCAAACAAAGCAATCGACAAGATCCAACACCCACTCATGATAAAAGTCTTGGAAACGTCAGGTATTCAAGGCCCATACCTAAACATGATAAAAGCAATCTACAGCAAATCAGTAGCCAAAATCAAAGTAAATGGTGAGAAGCTAGAAGGCATTGCACTAAAATCAGGGACTAGACAAAGATGCCCACTTTCTCCCTACCTATTCAACATTATACTTGAAGTCCTAGTCAGAGCAATTCAACAACAAAAGGAGATCAAGGGGATACAAATTGGAAAAGAAGTCAAAATATCACTTTTTACAGATGATATGATAGTATATATAAGTGACCCTAAAAATTCAACCAGAGAACACCTAAACCTGATAAACAGCTTCGGTGTAATAGCTAGATATAAAATTAACTCAAACAAGCCAATGGCCTTTCTCTACACAAAGAATAATCAGTCTGAAAAAGAAATTAGTCACAAATAATATAAAATACCTTGGCGTGACTCTAACTAAGGAAGTGAAAGATCTGTATGATAAGAACTTCAAGTCTCTGAAGAAAGAAATTAAAGAAGATCTCAGAAGATGGAAAGATCTCCCATGCTCATGGATTGGCAGGATCAACATTGTAAAAATGGCTATCTTGCCAAAAGCAATCTACAGATTCAATGCAATCCCCATCAAAATTCCAACTCAATTCTTCAACGATTTAGAAAGGGCAATCTGCAAATTCATCTGGAATAACAAAAAAACCTAGGGTAGTAAAAACTCTTCTCAAGGATAAAAGAACCTCTGGTGGAATCACCATGAGGTAAATTTACAATGTGGTAAAGCTTTACTACAGAGCAATTGTGATAAAAACTGCATGGTACTGGTATAGTGACAGACAAGTAGACCAATGGAATAGAATTGAAGACCCAGAAATGAACCCACACACCTATGGTCACTTGATCTTCGACAAGGGAGCTAAAACCATCCAGTGGAAAAAAGACAGCATTTTCAACAAATGGTGCTGGCACAACTGGTTGTTATCATGTAGAAGAATGCGAATCGATCCATACTTATCTCCTTGTACTAAGGTCAAATCTAAGTGGATCAAGGAACTCCACATAAAACCAGAGACACTGAAACTTATAGAGGAGAAAGTGGGGAAAAGTCTCGAAGATATGGGCACAGGGAAAAAATTCCTGATAGAACAGCAATGGCTTGTGCTTTAAGATCGAGGATTGACAAATGGGACCTCATGAAACTGCAAAGCTTCTGCAAGGCAAAAGACACTGTCAATAAGACAAAAAGACCACCAACAGATTGGGAAAGGATCTTTACCTATCTTAAATCATATAGGGGACTAATATCCAATATATATAAAGAACTCAAGAATGTGGACTCCAGAAAATCAAATAGCCCCCTTAAAAGATGGGGCTCAGAGCTGAACAAAGAATTCTCACCCAAGGAATACCGAAAGGCTGAGAAACACCTGAAAAAAATGTTCAACATCCTTAATCATCAGAGAAATGCAAATCAAAACAACCCTGAGATTTCATCTCACACCAGTCAGAATTGCTAAGATCAAAAATTCAGGTGACAGCAGATGCTGGCGAAGATGTGGAGAAAGAGGAACACTCCTCCATTGTTGGTGGGATTGCAAGCTTGTACAAGCACTCTGAAAATCAGTCTGGCAGTTCCTCTGAAAATTGGACATAGTACTACCGGAGGATCCCGCAATACCTCTCCTGGGCATATACCCAGAACATGTCCCAACTGGTAAGAAGGACACATGCTCCACTATGTTCATACGAGCCTTATTTATAATAGCCATAGGCTGGAAAGAACCCAGATGTCCCTCAACAGAGGAATGGACACAAAAAATGTGGTACATTTGCACAATGGAGTACTACTCAGCTATTTAAAAAAATGAATTTATGAAATTCCTAGGCAAATGGTTGGACCTGGAGGGTATCATCCTCAGTGAGGTAACCCAACCACAAAAGAACTCAAATGAAATGTACTCACTGATAAGTGGATATTAACCCAGAAACTTAGTATAGCGAGATATAAGGTACAATATGTAAAACATATGAAACTGAAGAAGAACGAAGACCAAAGTGTGGACACTTTGCTCATTCTTAGAATTGGAAACAATCACCCATGGAAGGAGTTACAGAGACAAAGTTTGGAGCTGAAACAAAAGGATGGTCCATCTAGAGACTGCCATATACAGGGATCCATCCCATAATTAGCCTCCAAGCGATGACACCATTGCATACACTAGCAAGCCTTTGTTGCAAGGACGGTGATATAGCTGTCTCTTGTGAGACTAGGCTGGGGCCTAGCAAACACAGAAGTGGATGCTCACAGTCAACTATTGGATGGATCATAGGGCCCCCAATGGAGGAGCTAGAGAAAGTACCCAAGGAGCTAAAGAGATCTGCAACCCTATCGGAGGAACAACATTATGAAATAACCAGTACCCCAGAGCTCTTGACTCTAGCTGCATATGTATCAAAAGATGACCTAGTTGGCCATCACTGGAAAGAGAGGCCCATTGGTCAGGCAAACGTTATATGCCCCAGTACAGGGGAACGCCGGGGCCAAAAAATGGGAATGGGTGGGTAGGGGAGTGGGGGGGGGGGGACTTTTGGGATAGCATTGGAAATGTAATTGAAGAAAATACGTAATAAAAAAAGAAAAATAAAAGCTTGCAGTTAGTTATACAGAACATGTAAGAAGGTGCTAATTTGGAGGAAAATTTTCAGGGATATATGGCATGATATTTTGCAGAGTAAAGTAGAATTTAATTGCACTGAGGAATGTTATAAAACATTTTCAAGGCTGGTGAGATGGCTCAGTGGGTAAGAGCACCCGACTGCTCTTCCGAAGGTCCAGAGTTCAAATCCCAGCAACCACATGGTGGCTCATAACCATCCGTAACAAGATCTGGCGCCCTCTTCTGGAGTGTCTGAAGACAGCTACAGTGTACTTACATATAATAATAAATAAATCTTTAAAAAAAAACATTTTCAATATTCTATTCTTTCAGATAAATGGCATTTAGATGTATATAATTTATAGATGAAAGGTAGATAGCCTGATAGGTAATAGATAGAAGAAATTAAAAATGAAATTTCTGTGAATACTGACCAGCTAAAACTACAGGGGAATATTTGATTGTGAATTCCAAGAGAAATGGAATATCAATTACAATCTCTTGGTCTATTACACCCCCACATGTACTAGAACAGTTTTCATGTGTAACTTTAGATTCTTAGAGTCAAATTTTTATCTAAAATAGAGTCAGTCTAAACCTTTGTTTATGAAACACATATGTATTGTTACAATTAAAACAAAAATAACTTCCTGTAAAAATGATTATAGCCCAATTTATGTTATATTATTCTTAGTAATCCATGGCTTACAAAATATTCCAATATGTCTTACAGCATTTAAATACATTTTCTTTTTGTGAAAAATTCTAGGTAAGTTTTCTTTCACACAGAATCTAAGTAATTGTGGGTGGAATTCCTTGCAGTGGGTGAGCATTTAAGTGGACATTCAAGGGGTATTGGAGAACAGATTAGAATTAATTTCAGCAGATTGAATCAAAATAGTGTGGTTGTTATCTTGAGAAATAATGTGAAGATTAACCACATGAAAAACAAAATAGTAAAACATCTTTATTAGGGCTGACCAAATATATGCAGTATGTATTTTTTTGTTTTCTGTCCTGTCCTGTCATTTCCTGTCCTGTATGTCCTGTTCTGTCTGTTCTGTTCTGTTCTGTTCTGTTCTGTTCTGTTCTGTTCTGTTCTGCTCTGCTCTGCTCTGCTGTGCTGTGCTGTGCTGTGCTGTACTCTGCTCTGCTCTGCTGTGCTGTGCTGTGCTCTGCTCTGCTCTGCTCTGCTCTGCTGTGCTCTGCTCTGCTCTGCTCTGCTCTGCTGTGCTCTGCTCTGCTCTGCTCTGCTCTGCTCTGCTGTGCTCTGCTGTGCTCTGCTCTGCTCTGCTCTGCTCTGCTCTGCTCTGCTCTGCTGTGCTCTGCTCTGCTCTGCTCTGCTCTGCTCTGCTCTGCTGTGCTCTGCTGTGCTCTGCTGTGCTGTGCTGTGCTCTGCTGTGCTGTGCTGTGCTCTGCTCTGCTGTGCTCTGCTCTGCTGTGCTCTGCTCTGCTCTGCTGTGCTCTTTTCTGCTCTGCTCTGCTCTGCTGTGCTCTGCTCTGCTGTGCTCTGCTCTGCTCTGCTGTGCTCTGCTGTGCTCTGCTGTGCTCTGCTCTGCTCTGCTCTGCTGTGCTCTGCTCTGCTCTGCTGTGCTCTGCTGTGCTCTGCTGTGCTCTGCTCTGCTCTGCTGTGCTCTGCTCTGCTCTGCTCTGCTCTGCTGTGCTGTGCTCTGCTCTGCTCTGCTCTGCTCTGCTGTGCTGTGCTGTGCTCTGCTCTGCTCTGCTGTGCTGTGCTCTGCTCTGCTCTGCTCTGCTCTGCTCTGCTGTGCTGTGCTCTGCTCTGCTGTGCTCTGCTGTGCTCTGCTCTGCTCTGCTCTGCTCTGCTCTGCTCTGCTGTGCTCTGCTGTGCTCTGCTGTGCTGTGCTGTGCTCTGCTCTGCTATGCTGTGCTGTGCTCTGCTCTGCTGTGCTCTGCTCTGCTGTGCTCTGCTCTGCTGTGCTCTGCTCTGCTCTGCTGTGCTCTTTTCTGCTCTGCTCTGCTCTGCTGTGCTCTGCTCTGCTCTGCTGTGCTCTGCTCTGCTCTGCTGTGCTCTGCTCTGCTCTGCTCTGCTGTGCTCTGCTCTGCTCTGCTGTGCTCTGCTGTGCTCTGCTCTGCTCTGCTCTGCTCTGCTGTGCTCTGCTCTGCTCTGCTCTGCTCTGCTCTGCTCTGCTGTGCTCTGCTCTGCTCTGCTGTGCTCTGCTCTGCTCTGCTCTGCTCTGCTGTGCTCTGCTCTGCTCTGCTGTGCTCTGCTGTGCTCTGCTGTGCTCTGCTCTGCTGTGCTGTGCTCTGCTGTGCTCTGCTCTGCTCTGCTCTGCTCTGTTCTGCTGTGCTCTGCTCTGCTCTGCTGTGCTCTGCTCTGCTCTGCTCTGCTCTGCTGTGCTCTGCTCTGCTGTGCTCTGCTGTGCTCTGCTGTGCTCTGCTGTGCTCTGCTCTGCTCTGCTGTGCTCTGCTCTGCTCTGCTCTGCTCTGCTCTGCTGTGCTCTTTTCTGCTCTGCTCTGCTCTGCTCTGCTCTGCTCTGCTGTGCTCTGCTCTGCTCTGCTCTGCTCTGCTCTGCTGTGCTCTTTTCTGCTCTGCTGTGCTCTGCTCTGCTCTGCTGTGCTGTGCTCTGCTCTGCTCTGCTCTGCTCTGCTCTGCTGTGCTTTGCTGTGCTCTGCTCTGCTCCTCTCCTTTCTGTTCTGTTCCATTCCTTTCTATTCTTTAGCCTCCCTCAGCCTTGAAGCAGGCTGATCTAGACTTTGACCTTGCTGCCCCTAAGAAGGAGATTACCTAGAGTGGAGCCTTCCAACCTAGATGGCTCTATTGTTCTGTCACCAGCCTCTGCTCTCCTCCAAGACACTGCTACCTGCTGAGAGGCCCCTGAGATATTCTGGAGGCACATCCTATCCTGCATGTCACCTGCAGGCTGGCTCCAGACACCAAGAATGGACTGGCAGGGGGGATGGGCCTTCCCCCTTTATAAGCAGTTTCTGAGTAAAATTGCGGGCCTTGATCAGGAAATTGTCTTGGCTTCATTCATTTCTCACCATCTAGTCTCTTTCAGCCCCAGCCTGCCTCCCAGTTGTATCTGGTTCATGTAGGTCGTGGGCCGGCTTACAACAGATTGATGCCATGAATGGGAACAGCAGAGAAACACTGAGGGAATCGCTGTCTTGTGTGGAGCTTCACGAGAAGGAAAGAATCACAGGATCGGATCGGGCACAGTTAGCAACAGGTATTTATGCTAGCACTGGTTTTAAACTTCATTTTTTAAAGTTTTGCTGGAGGTGCCATAAGATATGGGCTAAGTTTGGAACAGTGCTGACCTGGCACTGCTTCCACTTAGGATTTGACAGCGAAATATGTGTGGGACTAGAAACTTTGAATCAGGTAGTTATCCGCAGCTTTCAAAACCTGCTTTAGGAAAGAGGAATGGGGTTTAAAATAATAAAACAGGAGGTTTTCCACAGTCAAGAACTGCATCAGGCTAAAGGAATAGGGTTTAAGATAGTAAAATAAAATAGGGGAAAATGGATTTTGAAACTCTCCCAGAGACAGAGAGAAAATCAGGGGATGCCCTGCTTTATTCTCTCTGGCCCCTGCAGCAGAAGTTCTCTGCCCTCTTTGTCTTGTCTAATTTCTAGTGCACTGGTCTATTTATGTGTTGATTTGTGAGTGTTTTGTTTCATTGTCTGAATGACTGAATGTTCTGTGTTTCATGTTGGAAAAAAAATGGCTAAGACTTTATCTGCTGGTTCAGCAACACCTGAGAGTGGCCACACTTTAGCCAAAAATCAGGCACAGCAGGGGAACCGCTGCTGGAAAAACTGCTTTTAAAGAATAGGAGTCTGTAACCTCTTGTTTATAAGGCAAATAAGCTGATGGCTTTTTTCCTAGAAAATTCTCTGCAATCGTGATTATTGTGTTTAGCAAATGACAAAGTGCTTTTTTATCTTGTAATTATAGCTATAAAAAGTAAAATTCTTTGATTGGTCTAAATTTACAATACTCGTGTAGCTGCTGCATTTGGTTTTTTACTGGTCTTAAAGGTGTAAATTGGCAGCCAAACTTCATAACATGATAGTGATGCTTCTAATATTGATTTTAAAGATGATAAATTGTTTTAAAATTGGGTTTTGCTTTCCAAAGGTTGTAGATATTATCCTAACGTTGCAAAAGAAACTTGAAAATTATGGTTAAAACCGCCAGTGTTCCATTGTCTGCATCTTTCAGTTTGATCGCAAATTTAAGATTTTCTACTCACCCATATATTGTTAATTAAGATAATTACAAGAGTAATCATCTTATGAGAGCACTAATACTGCTCTCTGTGGCCATACAGACATACAAAGCTCAGAGCAGCCTCAGAAAGGCTTGAGTGACTTTCTTTTGTTTTGCAAACCGTGTGCCTAAGGAAGTTCTTGAAACTTGCCTCTCCTTGCCTCTAAGGTAATTTTCTTTTAGCTAAAAGAACACTGTTACAGATCTATCCAGATGTTGTTCTAAGTAAAGTTCAAATTCAAAGTTTATAAAGGGTCAATCAGAGTGTAGAACTTATAAAGGCATTACAATCTGGCTTGTCTACTTCATGTAAAGTTATTATAGGTTTAAAGGTTCATTTTTTCCTTTGCATTCTGATAACGGTAAAGGGTTTGCTTCTGGTGAACTGGTAATCACTGGAAAATTTTGCCTCTAGGTATGGATAATATAGCTTTACATTATGTAAGAAAAATTTTTATTGTCTCTGCTTCTATACAAGAAGCTAAGAGTTTGAATCTTTCAGTGTACATTGTTTCCTAAGTGGAAAGTATTTTATTAGCTAATGCCTATCAAGGGAAGTTTACTTAAAATCTTTGCTCTTACACAATGAGCTTTAAAGTTCTGGGGAGTAGTTGTTGCTCCAGAAAAGATTCAGAAGCAATATCTGTTTAATATTTAGGGTTTTTGTTAAAATTGCAGTACAGAATATCTAAGAAAGAAAAATTGATTTGCTTCAAAATTTTATTTTCAAAAGCTTCCAGGAGATGTTAATTGGCTAAGGTCTCACCTTAAGGTCTTAAAGTGACATAAACCTTTGTCAGATGTTATCTTGAGAGACACAAATTAACTGGCAAAGAACAAAAGGCTTTGCAGAAAATAAAGGAAGCTTTTATAATTGTTATCAATTATAATCAATGGTAATTAAATATTAGCTGCTTATTTTAGTTATGGTTATTAAATGTACCCACAGCAATTCTTTGGCAAGAGAAAACATTAATGTAAAATCATCTTTCTTTGCCTCAAAGCAAAGTTTTAACATCATATTAAGGCTGCTGTGGTGCTAATAAAGAATTGTAAGATAAATTCATATATTTTAGAAAACTTATAACAAAAATTGTCTTAAAAACATGACAAAGTGTCTGTTCCTTGTTCCAAATGGCAATTAATTTGGTTATTGCAGAATATTAATATTTGGCCTATTGCATACCATCATTTTAAATAAAATTGATAATTACTATCCTAAAGATAAGTTGAAAATTGTTTTAAAGCGTGCTTTTGTACCTTCTATAAATTCATTCATGCATGCATCCCATTTACTGTGTTTAAAAACAGCCCTTCTATGGGAGAAAAGTATATGTGAATTGGATCACATGTTTATTCTTTTGAGTTTCCTCATGCTTCAGCACAGATAATTAAATTGTGTGCTGTAGATGGTGTTTTAAAATGTTGAATAATAAAACTTTAATTTGTATATTAATTGTCAATATTATATCTCAGAGCTTACAATTGCTTAAAATTGTTCATCCTTCAGATACTATAAATTCTCAAATTTGCAATTGTTTATGCATATACAACTCATAAGAAAAAAAATGCTGTTCTTTGAAGAAGACTTTTTGGACATTTAAAAAATTGTTCTAGATTGCCTGGACAAGACCCCTTAAGGCAATGCCATGTTAGATTTATATCTCAGGCAGATTACAGGCCTTACATAAGAATAATCTCGTCCTTTATTTAATCAAAACAGTAATGGCTTAAGATAATATTTTGGTAGTTTTAAAGAAGGTGCATATCAAATTGTGAGAGAGTTGTTCTTGGTGTCCTCAGTTCCTACCTGTTTCCACATAATGGTGTTAATTCTTCAGGACTTATACTTAATCAATTGCTGGCCTTACAACAAGTGGAAAGAGCCATTGAAGAACAATTTGTCACTTATATAGATTACTTTTTGCCTTTACATCTGTTCATTTTTAATACGATTTATATGCAAAAAGGATTGTTGTGGCAAAAGGCTCTTCTAATGTGGATACATTTGAGGATTTCTCCTAAACGTAATATCCTGCCATATTATGAAGCAGTAGCTCAGATGATCATACTTGGAAGGAAACAAGTACTAACTTATTTTGGCAAAGAGCCAGATATCATTGTTCAGCCTTACAGCACAGACCAAGATACTTGGCTGAAGCAGAACAGTATGGATTGGTTGCTTGCTCAAATAGGATTTATAGGAACTATAGATAATCATTATCCTCAAGATAGGTTGATAAAAATTTTAAATGTACATGAGGTGATATTTCCTAAAATGACTTCCTTACAGCCTTTATATAACGCTCTATTGATTTTTACTGACAGCTCTTCTAAAGGGTGAGCTGGATATCTTATGAATAATCAACAAATATTCATAGAGACTCCTGGCCTCTCAGCTCAGTTAGCAGAACTAACAGCAGTACTGAATGTCTTTGAGTCTGTAAATGATGCTTTTAATATTCTTACTGATAGTTTATATGTTGCACAATCAATTCCCTTATTGGAGACTTGTGGTACGTTTAACTATAATAAGCCAGCAGGATCTCTGTTTTCACAATTGCAAAACATCATTCTTGCCCGAAAACATCTGTTTTATATTGGTCATATATGAGCTCATTCTGGCCTTCCTGGACCTTAGCTGCAGGCAATGATTACATCGACAGGGCTCTGATAGGAGAGGCCTTAATTTCAGATCCTGTTGCTTTGATTAGATGTGATCATGATAAATTTCATCTTTCTAGCCATACCTTAAGGCTCAGACACAAGATCACTAAAGAACAGGCAAGAATGGTTGTAAAACAATGTTCTAAATGTATTACATTATCTCCAGTGCCGCATTTAGGAACTAATCCACGAGGTCTTATGCCTAATCATATTTGGCAAATGGATGTAACTCATTATGCAGAATTTGGAAAATTAAAATATATACATGTGTGTATTGACGCTTGTTCAGGATTTCTTTTTGCTTCTCTACATACAGGAGAGGCCTCTAGAAATGTAATTGATCATTGTTTACAAGCCTTTGATGCTATGGGATTGACTAAAATCATTAAGACAGGTAATGGGCCAACCTATAGTAGCAACAATTTTACGTCACTTTGTAAGGAATTTGGTATCAAACATAGAACTGGAATTCCTTATAACCCAATGAGACAAGAAATTGTTGAACATGCTCATCGCACTCTGAAAAACTGGCTTTTTAAAACGAAACAGGGTCAGCTTTACCCTCCACCCCAAAGTCACCAAAAGCACATCTTGCTTTTGTCTTGTTCGTTTTAAATTTCTTGCAAACTGATGTTAAAGGTCAGTCTGCAGGAAATTGCCACTGGCATCCAGTTACTTCCAGAGCCATGGTTAAATGGCGGGACCCATTAACTAATGCGTGGAATGGTCTAGTCCCCGTTTTAATCTGGGGAAGAAGTTCTGTTTGTGGTTTTGTTTTGTTTTGTTTTGTTTTGTTTTGTTTTGTTTTGTTTTTTCACAAAAAGAAGACAAAGCACAATGGCTGCCTGAAAGACTGGTTCATCAAGTGGATACAGATCCTGAATCTTCTAGTAAGTATGATTTTAACCTCCTTGATGGCTAAAAATCCTTTTAGCCTAAAAAGTTAATTTGGAGCACAGCCTACACTTTCAGAGGATCTCCTGCTTTTCTGCTAATTCTCAAAGCCAGCTCCCCCACACAGGGAGGTCAGAGTCTGAGCTTGACAGTTGCTAATTTGCAACTGAATAAAGTACCTGGGCTTTCACAAAGAACATAGGCAACAGAAATCAAGGATACTTGGCATAATCAGAATGCAGTTCTCCCACCACAGTGAGCCCTGGATACCCCAACACACCAGAAAAGCAAGACTCTGATTTAAAACCACATCTCATGATGATGATACAGTACTTTAAGAAGGACAAAAATGACATCCTTACAGAAATACAGGAGAACACAGACAAACAGCTTGAAATCCTTAAAGAGGAAACACAAAAATCCCTTAAAGAATCCTAGAAAAACACAAACAAATGGGTTTAGGAAATGAACAAAACTATCCAGGATCTAAAAAATGGAAATAGAAACAATAAAGGAATCACAAAGGGGGACAAGCCTGGAGACAAAAGAAACTAGAAAAGATATCAGGACTCAGGGATGCAAGCATTACCAACAGAACACACACACACAAAAAAAAAAAAAAAAAAAATAGAAGAGAAAATGACAGGTACAGAAGATACCTTAGAAAACATTGTCACAACAGTCAAAGAAAATGCAAAATGCAAAAAGCTTCTAACCAAAAACATCCAGAAAATCCAGGACAAAATGAGAAGATAAAACCTAAGGATAATAGATATAGAAGATAGTGAAGTTTCCTTACTCAAAGGGATAGTAAATATCTTCAACAAAGTTATAGAAGAAAACTTCACTAACCTAGAGAAAAAGATGTCCATAAACATATAAGACTTCTACAGAACTCCAAATAGATTGGCACTGAAAGGAAATTCCTCCCATCACATAACAGTCAAAACACCAAATCCACAAAACAAAGAGAGAATATTAAAAGCAGTAGAGAAAAAGGTCAAGTAACATATGAAGGCAAACCTATCAGATTTATGTCAGACTCCTTACCAGAGACTATGATAGCTAGAAGATCCTGGACAGATGTCATACAGACCCTAGGAGAACACAACTGCCAGTCCAGGCTACTGTATCCAGCAAAACTCTCAATTACCATAGATGGAGAAACCAAGATATTCCATGACAAAACCAAATTTACACAGTACCTTTACACAAATCCAACCCTACAAAGGATAATACATGGAAAACACCAATATAAGGAGGAAAACTACACCCTAGAAAAAGTAAGAAAGTAATCTTTTTTCAACAAACCCAAAAGAAGATAGCCACACAAACATGAAAATAACATTAAAAATAACAGAAAGCAACAGTCACTATTCCTTGGTATCTCTTAACATCAATGAACTCAAATCCGAAATAAAAAGACACAGAATAAAAGACTGGATACATAAACAGGACCCAGAATTTTGCTGCATACAGGAAACACACTTCAGTATCAAAGACAGAGAGCACCTCAAAATACAGGCCTGGAAAACAATTTGCTAAGCAAATGGTCCCAAGAAGCAAGTTGGAGTAGCCATTCTAATATTGAATAAAATTGGCATTTAGCCAAAAGTTATCAAAAAAGATAAGGAAGGACATTTCATACACATTAAAGGAAAAATCCACCAAGAACTCTCAATTCTGGACATCTATGCTCCAAATGCAAGGGCACCCACATTCATAAAGCTCAAAGCACACATTGAATGAACACCACAAAATAATAGTGGGAGACTTCAACACTCCATTCTCATCAAAGGACAGGACATGGAAACAGAAACTAAACAGAGACACCATGAAGCTGACAAAAGTTATGGACAATATGGATTTAACAGATATCTACAGAATTTTCTGTGCTAAAACAAAGGAATATACCTTCTTGGCACTGCATGGTACATTTTACAAAACGGACTATATAATTGGTCACAAAACAGGCCTCAGTACATACAAGGAGATTGAAATAATCCCATGCATCTTAATGAGATCACTATAGACTAAGTCTGGTCTTCAAGAACGAGAGAGAGAGAGAGAGAGAGAGAGAGAGAGAGAGAGAGAGAGAGAGAGAGAGAGAGCTTCCATACACATGGAAGAAACAACACTCTACTGAATGATAAATGGTCAAGGAAGAAGTAAAGAAAGATATTAACTACTTTTATTTATTTATTTTTTGTGGGTGCAGCAAACTTTACTGATGGTATTCAAGAGAGTAGGGAGGGCTCCCTAGGCCCCTCCTGTTATTATGGGCGTCTGGGCTGGAAATTGTGAGGGAGATGCTCAGTGTTGGGGGCCGAGTTGGGATAGGGACTCCTCAGCAACCGAGGGCCTCTCTCTTGCTCTCAGTGTCCTTGCTGGGGTGGGTGGTCCAGGGTTTCTTACTCCTTGGAGGCCATGTAGGCCATGAGGTCCACCACCCTGTTGCTATAGCCGAATTCATTGTTATACCACGAAATGAGCTTGACAAAGTTGTCATTGAGAGCAATGCCAGCACCGGCATCGAAGGTGGAAGAGTGAGAGTTGCTGTTGAAGTCACAGGAGACAACCTGGTCCTCAGTGTAGCAGAAGGCAGCCCTGGTGACCAGGTGCCCAATATGGGCAAATCTGTTCACACCGACCTTCACCATTTTGTCTACAGGACGATGCGGCTGTCTCTGGAACAGGGAGGAGCAGAGAGCCTATGTATATATTTTTTTATTAGGTATTTTCTTCATTTACATTTCCAATGCTATCCCAAAAGTCCCCCCATAACCCCACACTCCCACTTCTTGGCCCTGGTGTTCCCCTGTACTGAGGCATATAAAGCTTGCAAGACCAATGGGCCTTTCTTTCCAATGATGGCCGACGAGAAACATGAGCTCTGGGGGGGTGGAGGGGGTACTGGTTAGTTCATATTGTTGTTCCACCTATAGGGTTGCAGATCCCTTTAGCTCCTTGGGTACTTTCTCTAGCTCCTCCATTGGGGGCCCTGTGACCCATCCAATAGCTGATTGTGAGCATCCACTTCTGTGTTTGCTAGGACCCGGCATAGCCTCACAAGAGAAAGCTATAACTGGGTCCTTTCAGCAAAATCTTGCTAGTGTATGCAATGGTGTCAGCGTTTGGAGGCTGATTATGGGACAGATCCCCGGGTATGGCATTCTCTAGATGGTCCATCCTTTCATCTCAGCTCCAAACTTTGTCTCTGCAACTCCTTCCATGGGTGTTTTCTTCCCAATTCTAAGAAGGGAAAGTGGCCACATTTTGGTCTTCGTTCTTCTTGAGTTTCATGTGTTTTGCAGATTGTATCTTGTATCTTGGGTAAACTTAGAATACCCAAGTGGATATTAACGACTTTTTAGAGTTTAATGAAAATGAAGGCACAACATATTGAAACTTATGGGACACAATGAAAGCAGTGCTAAGAGGAATAATCATAGCTCTGAGTGCCTCGAAAAAGAAACTGGACAGTGCGTACTTAGCAGCTTGACAGCACACCTGAAAGCACTAGAACAAAAAGAAGCAATACACCCAAAAGGAATAGATGGCAAGAAATAATCAATCTCAAGGCTGAAATAAGCCAAGTAGGAAAAAAAATCTATACAAAGAATCAACAAAACCTGGAGCTGATTCTTTGAGAAAATCAACAAGATAGATAAACCCTTAGCCAGACTAGCCAGAAGGCAGAGAGACAGTATGCAAATTAACAAAATCAGAAATGAAAAGGCAGATATTACAACAGAAACAGGAAATTCAAAAAATCGCCAGCTTTTACTCCTGAAGTTTATATTTAACAAAAACAGGAAAATCTGGATGAAATAGACAGTTTTCTAGACAGATATCAAATGCCAAAGTTAAAACAGGATCAAATAAATGATCTAAGCAGTCTAATAAAGCCTAAAGAAATAGAATCAGTCCTTAAAAGTCTCCCAATTAAAGAAAAAGCTCAGGACCAGATGGATTTAGTGCAGAATTTTATCATACCTTCAAAGAAAAACTAATACCAATACTCTTCAAACTATTACACAAAATAGAAACAGAAGGAATACTACCTAATTCATTTTATGAAGCCACAGTTACACTGATATCAAAACCACACAAAGATCCAAAAAAGAAAGAGAACTTCAGACTGATTTCCCGTATGAATATCGATGCAAAAATATTCAATTCTCAAAAACTGAATACAAGAACATTTCAAACGATCATTCACCACAATCAAGTAGGCTTCAACCCAGGGATTCAGGGATGGTTCAATATATGAAAATCCATCAATGTCCCTTCATGTTAAAAGTCTTGGAAAGATCAGGAACTCAGGTCCATAGTTAAACACAGTAAAAACAATATCCAGCAAACCAGTAGTCAACATTAAACTACATGGAGAGAACTTGAAGCACTCCTACTACAATCAGGGACTAGAAAAGCCTGCCCACTCTCTATCTATTCAACATAGTACTTGAAGTTCTAGCCAGAGCAATTAGAAAGTAAAAGGAGGTCAAAGGAATATAAATTGGAAAACAAGAAGTCAAAATATCACTCTTTGCAGATGATATAATAGTATAATTAAGTGACCCCAAAAATTACACCAGAGAACTCCTACAGCTGAAAGAAAAAACTTCAGCAAAACGGCCAGAAGTACAATTAACTCAAAAAAAAAAAATCATTAGCTTTCCTATACTCAAAGGATAAATAGACTGAGAAAGAAATTAAGGAAACTTTGCCCCTCACAACAGTCACAAAAAAAACATAAAATATCTTGGTGTGAAACAACTGAAAGATCTGTGCAACAAGAACTTCAAGTCTGTGAAGAAAGAAATCGAAGAAGGCCTTAGAAGATGGAAAAAATGTCCCATGCTCATTGGATTGGAAGGATTAATATAATAAGATTGGCCGTCTTGTAGAAGGCAATCTCCAGATTCAATGCAATCCCCATCAAAATTCAAACTCAATACTTCATATTGTTAGAGAGAACAATTTGCAAATTCATTTGCAATAACAAAAAACCCAGGGTAGCAAAAATTATTATCAACAAAAAAGTATATCTGGTAGAATCGCCAACCCTGACCTCAACCTGTGCTTCAGAGCTATAGTGGTAAAAACTAAAGGGTATTGGAACAGTGACAGGCAGGTAGATCAGTGGAATAGAATTGAAGACCAAGAAATGAACCCACACACCTATGGTCACTTGATTTTTGACAAAGGAGCTAAAACCATCCAGTGGAAAAAAGACAGCATTTTCAATAAATGATGCTGGTTCAACTGGCAGTCAGCACATAAAAGAATGCAAATTGACCCATTCTTCTTCTTTTTTTTTGATAAATACTGTATTTTTTATTACATATTTTCCTCAATTACATTTCCAATGCTAGCCCAAAAGTCACCCATGCCCCCCCCCCCACTCCCCTACCCACCCATTCCCATTTTTTGGCCCTGGCATTCCCCTGTACTGGGGCATATAAAGTTTGCCTGTCCAATGGGCCTCTCTTTGCAGTGATGGCCAACTAGGCCATCTTTTGATACATATGCAGCTAGAGTCAAGAGCTCCGGGGTACTGATTAGATCATAATGTTGTTGCACCTGCAGGGTTGCAGATCTCTTTAGCTCCTTGGATACGTTCTCTAGCTCCTCCATTGGGGGCCCTGTGATCCATCCAATAGCTGACTGTGAGCATCCACTTCTGTGTTTGCTAGGCCCTGGCATAGTCTCACAAGAGACAGCTATATCTGGGTCCTTTCAGCAAAATCTTGCTAGTATATGCAATGGTGTCAGCGTTTGGAAGCTAATTATGGGATGGATCCCTGGATATGGCAGGCTCTAGATGGTCCTATTTAAAAATGGAGATAAGAGGTAAACAGAATTCTCAACTGACGAAACTCAAATGGACGATAAGCACCTAAAGAAATGTTCAACATCCTTACTCATCAGTGAAATGCAAATCAAAACAAACCTGAGATTCCACCTCACACCAGTCAGAATGTCTTACATAAAAAAACTCAAGTGACATATGCAATAGTGTCTGGGTTTGGTGGTTGTATATGGGATTGATCCCCATTTGGGGCAGTCTCTGGATGGTCCTTCCTTCTACCTCAGCTCTGAACTTTGTCTCTATAACTCCTTCCATGTGGATTTTGTTCCCCATTCTAAGGAGGAATGAAGTAACCACACTTTGGTCTTCCTTCTTGAGTTTTATGTGTTTTGCAAATTGTATCTTGGGTATTCTAAGCTTCTAGGCTAATATCCACTTATCAGTGAGTGCATATCATGTGTGTTCTTTTGTGATTAGGTTACCTCACTCAGGATCATATCCTCCAGAACTATCTATGTGCCTAAGAATTTCATGAATTCATTGTTTTTAATTGCTAAGTAGTACTCCATTGTGTAAATGGACCACAACTTCTGAGGGACATCTGGGTTCTTCCCAGCTTCTGGCTATTATGAATAAGTCTGCTATGAACACAGTGGAGCATGTGTCCTTATTACCAGTTGGAACATCTTCTGGGTATATACCCAGGAGAGGTATTGCTGGATCTTCCAGCATATGCCAGAAAGATTTTGCTGACAGGACCCTGATATAGCTCTCTCTTGTGAGGCTATGCCTGTGCCTGACAAATATAGAAGTGGATGCCCACAGTTATCTATTGGATGGAACACAGGGCGCCTAATGAAGGAGCTAGAGAAAGTACCCAAGGAGAGAAAGGGGTCTGCAACCCTATAGGAGGAACAATAATATGAACTAACCAGTACCCCCCCCCCCAGAGCTGTGTCTCTAGGAGAGGCCCTTGTGAAGATCTTATACCCCAGTATAGGGAAATGGAATGCCAGGGCCAGGAAGCAGGAGTGGGTGGGTTGGGGAGCAGGGTGGGGGTGGGGGAAGGTATAGGGGACATTAGGGATAGCATTTGAAATGTAAGTGAAGAAAATATCTAATAAAAAAGGGGGGAGACATAACAACAGACACTGAGGAAATCCTGAGAATCATAAGGACTTATATTAAAACCTATACTCCATCAAACTGGGAACCTGAAATAAATGGATATTTTTTCTTAAAAAAAAAAAACAACAGGTGACAGTAGATTCTGGCAAGGATGTACAGAAAGAAAGACACTCCTCCATTTTTTGGTATGATTGAAAACTGGTATAACCTCTCTGGAAATAAGTCTGGCAGTTTCTCAGAAAATTGGACATAGTACTACCAGAGGATACAGCTATATAACTCCTGGACATATACCCAGAAGATGGTCCAACGTATAGTAAGGACACATGTTCCACTATGATCATTGCAGCCTTATTTATAATAGCCAGAAGCTGGAAAGAACCCAAATGTCCCTCAACAGAGAAATAGATACAGAAAAGGTGGTACATTTACACAATGGAATACTGCTCAGCTATTAAAAACAATGACTCCATGAAATTCTCAGGCAAATGGATGGATCTAGAAAATATCATTCTTAGTGAGATAATTCAGTCTCTAAAGACTACACAGGCTGTGTACTCACTGGTAAGTGGATATTAGGCAAAGAGCATGGAATACCCGTGACACAACTCACATACCACATGAAGCTCAAGAAGAAGGAAAGAGTGGATGTTTCCGTCCTAAAAGGGGGAACAATATAATCAAGGGAAGGAAGTAGAGGATTGGAGAGACTTGGGACGAAGAGAAGTGGGAGAGGGGTAAGGGGAAAGGGGTAAGACTCAGGTATGGGATTAGATGGTGGAGATGTACAGAGGGTCAGGAAATTGAAGACAGGTATGTAGCGATGGGAAATGGGGAACTGGGGGTAGCAATCAGAAAGTCCCAGATGCCAGGAAATCAAGAGCCTCCCAGGACCCCATGGGGATGACATTAGCTGAATTAACCCACAAAGTGGATGGAGAACCTGTTAAGACCATATCCAGAGGTTAGGCATGCCCCACTCTGGTTGAGGGAAGGGGCTACCCACCTATCTTCAAAATTTTAACCCAGAGTTGTTTCTGTCTTAAGGAAACACGGGGACAAGGAATGTAGCAGAGACTGAGGGAAAGGCTATCCAGAGACTGTTCCACCTAGAGATCCATACCACATACAGACATTAAACCCAGATCATATGGCAGATGCCAAGAAGTGCTTGCTGACAGCAGCCTGATAGGGCTGTCTCCCGAGAGGCTCTGCCAGATCCTAACCAATACAGATGTGGATGCACCCAGCCAACAATCGGACTGACCACAGGGACCCCAAAGGAGGAGTTAGGGGAAGGAATGAAGGAGCTGAAAGGGCCTTATTTCATATCAGTGGGAGGGGAGGCCATTGGTGCTGTGAAGGCTTGATGCCCCAGTGTAGAGGAATGCTAAAGTGGTGAGGCAGGAGTGGGTAGGTAGGTGGAGGAGCACCCTCATAGAAGCAGGGTAGGGGGGAATGGGATAGGGGATTTGTAGAGGGGAAACTGGGAAAGGGGGTAACATCTGAAATGTAAATAAATAAAATATCCAATTTTTTAAAAAAGAGAAAGAAAAAGTAAATGTAGCAGAGGGTTCAAGTCACATCCTCAGTATGCTGATGTTAGTAGCAGAATTAGAACCACTTAAATAAAGCAAAGAAGTTTCATTATTAGAAGTCACTGATAATCACTTGGAGTTTTGCATAGTTGCCATTGTGATGCTATATTTATGAACATATATTTCAATATTTTGCTCTTTTCTTCATCTTACTGCTAACACTTTCCCATTTTCATGCCAATTCTATTCTCATGAAATTACTCCAAACAAAATGAAAGAAGCTTTAAAAATCAATAAAATTGCTTCATTTCCCTTTGTGAAAAAAAGCCAAATTCATAAAGAGCCAATTAAAAACTTAGGGGAAAAGAAAAAAGCTCATTCCTCCAGCTAATTGGTCACTGGTAGAGAGGAAGTGCACTCTGTCACTCTATGTGTCTCAGAGGCTAGCATGGAGTTCAACTACAGAGATGACCTATTGATCAAAACAGAGCAACTATGGGTTGCTGTATGTAGTTTTTGCTGCCTGCTTCATGTTTCCAGGCAGGTTACATGCATGCACCTGCCCAGAAGCTATCTCATATTCTCACGTAGAAATCACACACACACACACACACACACACACACACACACCTTTGATAACTCAATGACTGGGTACTCCTAATCCTTCCCATACTACCACAGGTACAGTCAGGCTAGTGGCCAGTTTACTTATCCAGAAACTCATGAGACTGGTCGGATTTATTTCCTATGCTAACAAAGTTCCCTTCTTCTCTCTTAGTCCTCTGATTCTCTCTCTGCATCCTACTTATGCAACTCACAGTATCCCAACCCATGCTCAACCATTGGATACTGGCATCTTTGTTGATGGATCAAAATCTACTTGGGGGTGAGGACCTTCAGCATCAGTAAACACAGATTCCTGATCAAAGCATCAGAACCACCCACTACATCTCACATTTTCTGTCCAATTAAAAACAAAAAACAAAAGACTTTTCTTTCAGACATAAATTGAGCAGAACCATAATCATGTAAATTACAAAGTATGATATACAATTAAAACCTAGTCCTTCATATTTGTCAATTAGATGAATTACTCTCCCATCATTCCTAACTTAAAGAATTACAGTTCTATCCCTGAATTATGTTTATCCTGTAACACCAACTGAAAACCATGCTTTCTACTCTATATCATGTCTTTAATGATGAACAACTTAAGTTTGTTTAAAGGACTATAGTAAATCTTCAATCCCGTCAGAAATCTGAGAATGAATTGAATATTACCTGAGTGTAGGAAGTACCCAACATAGTTTCTCACACTTAAACAAATTGTAGAGACAGTAGATTACCTTGACAGCCCTCTCATTTCTCATAACATTGAAGCTACTGTCTTTTACCTTCTGGCCTTGGATCATGTGACAAACCTTTGTAAAGCAGCATTGTGGAGGACTGTTTACCCTGTCCTGTCAGATTTATTAGTGGACTGTTCCACATAGTGTGTGCTTTTCATGGAAGTATTTTGTCTGTAGATAAAAAAGGCAATATCTGCCCCATGGCTACCTTGCCACCATGAGCAACCTCACCTGAAGGTAAAGATGTTGAATTCATTGAAGGAGAATGAGGAATCTGTAATGAGCAAACATGTCTCATTGTCAAATGATCATTAATAGTGAAATAACATTAAATGTCACATTCTGTGGAATTCTGAAGTTTTTGAAGAATATCTATGTAAATTATATTTAAAAGAATTGCATAACCAGAGTGCCTTTCTAAGAATAATAATATTAATTTTAAATTTTGTATCAATTCATACCAATAAAAACCTCTAATCTATATCAATATATAAATTCTGTACCAATATATGAAATTATTACTTCAAGTTTACATCAATTACAAAGGTTTATACCAATGTAAGATTGTGCCATCCCATCTATTTCCTCCATGTTCAAGATTATGATCATTCCCAAATTATCCCTTAAAATGACAACCTATCTAGTATATAAAATATCTGTAACCAGACGCCCAAATATAAGGAGTTAGGCTAAGGTCTCTCCATGGTTTCTTGCTGATTGAGGTGACTTCAAACTCTTTAAATGGGTGGAGAATGATAGGAAAATTAGAAAACCTGCTAGACTTAAGAAAGCTATCTTTAGCATCTGCTATCCATTTTCTGTATGCTTAGAAGGCTCAGGGCTTAACTCAAGTTCTGACTGGATCTGTCTGAAAGGCAAGATGATGTGGAATCAGCAGCAATCCCTGATTATGGGCATCAGGAAGCAGGGTGCCAAGCAGTTCAGTTCAGCATCTCTGCCAAATCTGTACATTCTGTAACATTTAAATCTCACAATCAAAGTATTAGTACCATTAAGATTTTCATATGGATTGTGCAGGGTGCACAGATCAGATAAGGATGAAATATTCTTCTTTGTAGGAGCAGGTGAAAGACAACTGTCTTTTTATGAGTTAAGCTTATGGATAACCAAATGTAATAAATCTTCATTCATGCCAAATGAAGGAGGGCAATTACTGAACTGTTCCTATGTCAAGGAATCAACAGATCAATTTACCTGTCTAGTTGGATTTTTCTAATGTTTTGAGATCTTCAGGTGGTACTCCCCTATCATATCTGATCCATATCACTCTAGAAGGAAGCCAGAGTTTATTCTCCTTCCCTATCAATACAAAAACAGAGTTTTTCTTCCAAAATAGCATGTCCTTGGTCCAGTAATCGGAATTCATTAAGGGTATAGCTAGATCTCTCTCCCAGAAGAACTTTAACATAACCAGCAAAATCATTACCCCAATCATTTTGATAATCAAAACAAATTAAAGCAATTTCAACAACTATTACCTGTTGAGACAGTGCATCTATTATTTCCTGCCCCAACCTTCATGAGATAAAGGCAAAAATTGATTATACATCTTTGTAAACTGGAATAATTCCTAATATGCAGGTTAATATCTCTGTGGGTAAGTAGTGTGTCCCTTCTCTCTATATAATTCTCAAGGCTTAAAGTTCTACTGTCTGAGGTATCCTAGGCTCCTTAAGTCCTTCTTTCAAACTTATGCTTTTAAGTTCAAAAGCCTCAATAATTATGTGTTTGTGTGTGTGTGTGTGTGTGTGTGTGTGTGTGTGTGTGTGTGTAATATATATGTATATTTAACTTTAATTTAATTCCCTTTTACTTACTGTATAAGCCTATTTAACATACTAGGCTGACAATCCCAGAAATACTGTGTCAACCTCATTCAGAAATCTCAAGAGACTGTCCTGGCAATACTCTTACATATCTTTAGATCATTTGTCCATTTATTTCCCTAACTTCTCTCTTTTGTGAAGCTTAATATCTGTTGGGTCTACCATCTGGCTCTCTAGTTCTCATCTTAAGTTCTTTGTATCACTTTTGAACCTTGGGAAGAAATCCCCATGTGGGTCAGGCAAAATCTGTATATTCCCTTCTATCCTTAAAAGCAATTAAATTTATAAATCCCTATCCTTTATTCATCTGATGCCTAGTGACAGGCAGCTTTATTGTCTATTTCTATTTACCTCACTCCTCACACTTGGGGAACAAGTCAGCCTGTTTGCACAGCAGGAGTTCCCATCATCTCTAAGCAGAGACTTTCCTTGCCAGACCACTGTGTTCCTTTGTTCTATTTCTCCAAGCTTGAAGCATTGGGCTTCAGCTTGGCTTGCTGGAGAACCTGTTCTTCCAACTCCTAGACTTATACGACTTGTATGTGTGCATTACATCTGAGAATTCCTTAAATTAATTAATGGATTCTCTCCCCACATTGTGTAGCATGTATTGCATGTAAATTTTGCGGCCTGCTTTGTGTTCCAGGCCTGCTGCATGTGCCCACCTGCCCAGGAGAAGTCTCAGATCAAAGCATAGACAACCCACGCAAGCACAAACACAAACTACTTTTAAAATGCCTTTGCTAATTCAATGACTGGGCACTCCCTACTCTTCCCCTGCTATCCCAGGAGAGTTAAGTGGGGCCTTACCCAGAAACTCACATGGCTCACATAACTGGTTGGCCTTATGCCCTCCACTCTTGCATCCCTAACTCCTCTCTCAATCTCAGACTCTTTCTGTGTGTCCTACCTACTCCATTCTCGGTGTCCCTCGCTGTGCTAAGCCATGACACCATCTCTAATAATAGATCAAAATCCATTTGGGAACAAGGATCTTTAGTGTCAGTAAACACCCATTCCTCATAAATGAATTAGAACCACCCTCCTTATTGGGTCCCTAAAATAGCGAACAACCACATATTAGAAAGTCTCACCTTGACACATCACAGATCCTGAGTGAGAGAAAGGAAGAAGTAGTCAGTTGTGAAGAGCAAGGTAGCTGATGCTGACAAGATTAGGGAGCAGAAACAACGGCATTGCTAGATAGGAGTACATAGAGAATGGTAGCCCCTACCTAGGTCAAGAGCAGATTTTACCAGCTGAGACTAGCCCAGGGTGTTGATAACTCTTGGGCCGAGGCCAGTGGGTTTATTACACTCTACAGTAATCTATTTTTTCTCTGTGTCTATAGGACTGAAGTTACATTGGTATGTATAATATCCACAGCTGCATCCTTCCAGGAGCGTTATTGAGGAGTTCTTGATGATATAAAATCAAATCCTTCACCTGTATCAACCTCAGTACTCTAAATGCCTGTTGAACTCACTATGAAAATAGGGCACATTTCGGTTAAAGCATTATCCCCACCCCAGAGAATATTATCTAGTTATCTAGGAACTCTCATGGTGAGAGGGGCAGAAAAGCAATAAAATTAAGTGTAGACAGCAGAGGCACCTGTAAACATACAAGGAATGATAGTGAGGTAAAAAACACTGCTTAAATTATATGACATCAACTGTCCAGTATTGACCACAACAACGTAAGCTGTAGGAAAAGAAAAAAAAAGTCTATATATTCAAGGTACACTTTTGCCTTATGCATAAGGCTGGAATTCTATAGAAGAAACTACATAAAACTTTCTCTCTCTCTCTCTCTCTCTCTATATATATATATATATATATAGAGAGAGAGATATCCCTATCTCCCTCTGTCTCTCTCTCTCTCCCACTCTCTCTTGATTTTCTTCTTTCCTTTTTACTATACTTTACTGTACTTTACGATGTCGTCACTGTTGTTACTTTATTTTATTATTTAAATTAGTTCTGTTTCTATTTGTTATTCTCCTTCAAAGTGTATTGAATTCACAGCACAATGGAGGGATGGATGGACAGCCTATAAATAGCTTGTTACCCCCAACATCCACCCAATGGAAGAGTTTGCAACATTAGTTGAGATTTTTATACTGGCTCCAGTAGTCTTATGCTCCAGTAGTGAAGCTTTTGCAACCTGTTGTCAAGGCAATCCTAAAGGACCCTTCAGACCACTTTCTTTTTACAGCCTGTAACAGAGTGGAATATGCCAGAAGATTATATGGTACACTTCATTCACATACTGCCGTGCAAGTGACTCAAATAGCTTTAGTTCTTTTAAACGTCTCCAGTTAGTGGATAGATAAATTCCTGACAAAACTCAAACACTCTAATCAGAATATTGGTATTGATGCAGGACTCAACTTGACCACAGCGTCACTGTATTTACATGTGTCTGTGTGTCTATCTCTTCTTCCTTCTGTCACCAACACTAGCAAGTGTTCCAACATCCAAGTCATGAAGGACAACACACACCAGCCACTCTTTCCATACACAAAACCCAACTGAACAACTATATTACTAATATTCAATCAATAGAGGAACCACAAAATTTCTCCTGATTTCAGAGAAATATAGAAAGTGTACCATGATACAGAAAGGACATATATGATGCAGCCAGTTACTTAACTGTAAAGGGACAAAGCCCATCTATTTATGTACCAGTAGTTACCTAAAATACTATGATATGGGGAAAGAGATATTTTTTCAAAAGTCCTCCTTTACTTTAAAAAATATTTTCCCAAAATTTCAGAGAACTTTTTTTATTTGCTTGTATCTTCCCTATATTCATCACATATAGACTTGAAAAAAACCGAGGACCACACAATGTCAACTTAAAAGACAGTGGCCATGCATGGGCCAACTGTGTCTCCTGCACCAAATACCATACAGTCTCATTAAATCATTAACTTTCTTCTCACATAAAGAGTAGTCTCAGATTATGTATTTCAAATTCCTTCTATAAATGTTGAAAATTAACACTAGAAGGAAGATTATCAACCTCTAAGGAAGTCGTATTTTATGTATATAAAAGCAACCATATTCCAAACTTCTTAACATTTATTATTTAAACTGAAAACTTCTTGAGGGATAAAGAAACTGTGCTTCATACCACTCCTGAGCATATACACAGAAGGACACAAACTTGTAATAGGGACACATGCTCCACTATATTCATAGCAGCCTTATTTATAACAGCCAGTAGCTAGAAAGAACCCAGATGTCTCTCAACAGAGAAATGGCTACAGAAAATGGGATACATTTACACAGTAAAGTACACTTCATTCACATACTGCCGTGCAAGTGACTCAAATAGCTTTAGTTCTTTTAAACGTCTCCAGTTAGTGGATAGATAAATTCCTCAGCTATTAAAAACAATGAATTTATGAAATTCTTACGCAAATGGATGGATCTGGAGGATATCATCCTGTCTTAGTTAGGGTTTTATTGCTGTGAACAGACACCATGGCAAGTCTTATAAAAACAACACTTAATTAGGGCTGGCTTACAGGTTCAGAGGTTCAGTCCATTATCATCCAGGTGGGATCATGGCAGTACCCAGGCAGGTATGGTGCAGGCAGAGCTGAGAGTTCTACATCTTCAACCAAAGGCTGCTAGTGGAACACTGACTTCCAGGCAACTAGGGTGAGGGTCTTAAGCCCACACCCACAGTGACACACCTATTCCAACAGGCCATATCTCTAAATGGTGCCACTCCCTGGCCCAAGAATATACAAACCATCACACATGCTGAGTGAAGGAACCCAATCATAAAAGAAAACACATGATATGCGCTCACTGATAAGTGCATATTAGCCCAGAAACTTAGAATACCCAAGATACAATTTGTAAAACTGGTGAAACTCAAGAAGAATGAAGAGCAAAGTGTGGATACTTCGTTCCTTCTTAGAATGGGGAACAAAATACCCATGGAAGGAGTTACAGAGACAAAGTTCGGAGCTGAGATGGAAGGAAGGACCATCCAGAGACTGCCCCACCTGGGGATCCATCCCATAAACAACCACCAAACCCAGACACTATTGCATATACCAACAAGATTTTGCTGACAGGACCCTGATATAGCTGTCTTCTGTGAGGCCATGCCAGTGGCTGGCAAATACAGAAGTGGATGCTCACAGCATCTATTGGATAGTAGAACACAAGGTCCCCAATGAAGGAGCTAGAGAAAGTACCCAAGGAGCTGAGGGGTCTGCAGCCCTATAGGAGAAACAACAATATGAACTAAACAGTACCCCCAGAACTCACGTCTCTATCTGCATACGTAGCAGAGGATGGCCTAGTCGGCCATTAGTGGGAGGAAATGTCCTTGGTCTTGTGAAGACTCTAGGCCCCAGTATAGGGGAATGCCAGGGCCAGTAAGTGGAGAGGGTGGGTTGGGGAACAGGGGGAGGGTGGAGGATATAGGGGATTATCAGAGAGGAAACTAGGAAAGGGGATAGCATTTGAAATGTAATGAAGAAAACATCCAATAAAAAAAGAAACTGTGCTTCTGTTGTACAACACCATGTTTCACACTGTCCTTTCATGATGATCTTTCTCACACACAGTTTAAATGACTGGAAAAGTTGAATAAAATAATTACAGAGTGCAGGTTGAATTACTATGGCTATCTCCTCAGCTCCATTCCTATGTCAAAACTAAATTGGATTTCTTTCCAAAGAGGGGTATTTGGTTGAAGGTAGGCATGCCATAACATTGTTTCATTCAACACACCAATTGAGGAAACATAAGCATTACTTTGAAAAAGACTTCAAAGTATAGGAATAGCTGTTTTTTAAGATGAATGAAGCTGTGCTCGTCAACATAAATTCAATGCTGACACACTGGCCAGCCACAGATCTGAAACCTGAAAAGCTGAAGCAATGGAGTATCTGTGGGAATGGGTATTTGAGCTTTCTGGAATCAGGAATATTATTGAATGGTTTGTGTCTGTGAATGACACACATATTAGAAGTCATATCTGGAACAGAGACTAGACACCTGTTTCTCCTACATCATGTTCTGAACAGCAAATATACACAACCTATAAAGACAAACTGGACAGGAAATATTGGCAGAATGTCCACCTTCACGTTATAAATTCTCTCTGAGTCTTAGATTCATATCTGCCAGCAATTTCTACTCATGTTTTCTCATGTAATGAAGATAAAAAATGACATTACTAGATCCAACTATCAGGTTGTATTCATTAAACTCACAGGTGAACACTGATGTTCAACTCAGTATGAATTTTGTGTGTGTTGTTGGGACTTACTACCTATCATTCTTTTTAGTTCATGCTATTCAACAGAACATTTTCTTGCATATTACCTCCTTCCCAGTAATTTTTATTAGTTAGTTAATTAGTTAGTTAGTTTTATTCTTAACATCTAAGTGTTCAGACTGGCACAGAAACTGCATCTAAAGAGACACAAAATGATTACTATTCCAGAGATTCTAGTATAATATGTGCTCAAGCACTGCAACAATTTGAGCAAGGAGTATATACATAAACATCTTCAGACATGGAAAAACACAAGAAAGCCCTTGAAAAGCTGTTGAAGGGACAATCCAATTTGCACTGTGTTCAGAGAATTTAGAAAGAAGTCGTTCCACTTGAATTCTTGCATCACCCAAGCCTTTCTGTGTGATGTTTCATTACTTAGCTTCTTTCATTGCCATTTCTTACTTATTTCTATAAAAATAATATATCCTTGGTAATTGCTAAACATTTAAAAATAGTTTTAAAGTATTTCCATATGTACTTTACTAATGTGGCAATAGCCTACAGGTCATTTTCATACATACTTTTTAAGAAAAAGATCAGTCACCTTTGTTTCCAACACTTAGAAGGCATAAGTGGGAGGATCTCTGTGGTTTTGTACACTGTAACCCTGTACAGAGAGAGAGAGAGAGAGGGGGGGGGTGGGGGAATGAGAGTTCAATGCCAGCCTGAGCCATAGAGTAAATTCCTGGACATCCAGGGCTACAGGAGTTTCTCTATCTCAAAGATAAAACGAAATCAAACCAAAGGGGGAAAAACAGAAAGGAAAGAAAAAGCTAAAAGAGAGTTTGATCACTAACTGTTTCCTTGAGACATTTATAATTATCCCCTACTTTAGAATTTCCGGGATTTTTTTTCAGACCTATATTGGCATTTTAGTTTGTGTGCCATTCATCATTGCCTTACTGTTTGCCACTAAAAAAAAAAAAAAACCTTACTATTGTTGAGCCTTTTGAATTCTGTGAACTGTAGCTTGTGTATCCTGTATGTTTTTTTCAGGGGGGGTTAATATACACTTATTAGTGAGTACATACCATACATGTCCTTTTTCAGGATGATATTTTCTAGTTTCATCCATTTGCCTAAAAAAATCAGGATGTCCTTTTTCTTAATAGCTGAATAGTAAGTAATCTATTGTGTAAATGAACCACATTTTCTGTATCCATTCTTCTGTAGTGGGGCATCTAGGTTGTTTCCAGCTTCTGGCTATCACAAATAAGGCCAGTATGAACATAGTGGAAAACGTGCCCCTGTGGCATGGTGGGCCATCTTTTTGGGTATATACCCAAGAGTGGTATAGCTGGGTTTTCAGGCAGATCTATTTCCAATTTTCTCAGGAACCTCCAGATTGATTTCTAGAGTGGTTGTACCAGTTTGCAAACCCGACGGCAATGGAAGAGTGTTCCTTGTTCTCCACATCCTCAGCAAGCAATCATGAGTAAGGAGGGAGGGATGGACTTGGGTGGGAAAGTGGATGAGGGTGGGAGGAACCTAATCTGGTATTGGGTGAGGGAAAAGGACTAAAGCCCTGAGGTCCTGCAGAAAGAAGGCAAACAGGCAACTTCAGGAAATAGGAGGTTGGGGGGACCCCTCAGAGTGCACCAGAGACCTGGGAGGTGAGAGACTCCCAGGACTCACAGGAGGCGGGGGGAATCTTTGATGAAATTCCCAACGGTGGGGAGAAGGAACTTATAGAGCTCACCTTCAGCAGGAAGACAGTACACCAAGTGAAGAATGGGGTTGCCATCCCACAGTCACACTTCTTTTTTTTTGTTTGTTTGTTTTTTTTTTTTTTTTTTTTTGTTGTTTTGGGTTTTTTTTTGTTTTTTTTTTAAACTTTTTTTTATTATTAGGTGTTTTCCTCGTTTACATTTTCAATGCTATCCCAAAGGTCCCCCATACCCACCCCCCAATCCCCTACCCACCCACTCCCCCTTTTTGGCCCTGGCGTTCCCCTGTACTGGGGCATATAAAGTTTGCAAGTCCAATGGGCCTCTCTTTGCAGTGATGACCGACTAGGCCATCTTTTGATACATATGCAGCTAAAGACAAGAGCTCCCGGGTACTGGTTAGTTCATATTGTTGTTCCACCTATAGGGTTGCAGTTTCCTTTAGCTCCTTGGGTAATTTCTCTAGCTCCTCCATTGGGGGCCATGTGACCCATCCAATAGCTGACTGTGATCATCCACTTCTGTGTTTGCTAGGCCCCGGCATAGTCTCACAAGAGAGAGCTATATCTGCGTCCTTTCAGCAAAATCTTGCTAGTGTATGCAATGGTGTCAGCATTTGGAAGCTGATTATGGGATGGATCCTTGCATATGGTAATCACTAGATGGTCCATCCTTTCGTCACAGCTCCAAATTTTGTCTCTGTAACTCCTTCCATGGGTGTTTTGTTCCCATTTCTAAGAAAGGGTAAAGTGTCCACACTTTGGTCTTCGTTCTTCTTGAATTTCATGCGTTTGGCAAGTTGTATCTTATATCTTGGGTATCCTAAGTTTCTGGGCTAATATCCACTTATCAGTGAGTACATATTGTGTGAGTTCCTTTGTGATTGGGTTACTTCACTCAGGATGATACCCTCCAGGTCCATCCATTTGCCTAGGAATTTCATAAATTCATTTTTTTAATAGCTGAGTAGTACTCCATTGTGTAAATGTACCACATTTTCTGTATCCATTCCTCTGTTGAGGGGCATCTGGGTTCTTTCCAGCTTCTGGCTATTATAAACAAGGCTGCTATGAACATAGTGGAGCATGCACAGTCACACTTCTGACCCATAATTGTTTCTGTCTGAAAGAATTATAGGGATGGAAATGGACAGTAGCCTAAGCAAAAGAAGTTCCAGTGACAGGCCCAAAGTGGGATCCGTATCAAAGGGAGGTCCCAAGGCCTGACACTATTACTGAGGCTCTCAAAAAAAAAAAAAAAAAAAAGAATCTATTATGACTGCTCTCTGAAAGACACAACAAGCATCTGAAAAAGTCAGATGCAGATATTTCCACCCAATCAATAGATAGAAGCAGCTGACCCCTGTTGAAGCTGAGGAGAAGGGTGATCCTATAGGAGGAACAGCAGTCATAATTAATCTGGACCCCTGAGATCTTTCAAACACTGGACCACCAAACAGACAGCATACACCAGCTGATATGAGGCCCCCAACACACATACATTAGAGGACTTTCAGATCTATGTTCATTCAGAGATGATGCACCTAATCCTCAAGAGACTGGAGGCCCAGGGAGTTTAGAAGTCAGATGGGGTGCATCCATGAGGAGACAGGGTGTAGTGGAGAGGAAGTGTGGGATATGGAGGAGTTGGAGGGTGGGAGGGGAGGAGCAGAGAATGGAATATGGAGTGTAAAGAGTGAATTACAAATAAAAGTAAATTTAAAGAAAACCTTTCTATTTACTTTCTATCTACTTCCTCTGTTATGGGTCTGAAAACCATAAGTGTAACTCAGCTCCACAGAATTACAGCCAGAGGGCTAGCTGAGCTGCTTACTAGAAGCTTGAGGAGTCACTTCTTTGGCTTAACTTAGTGGCTGGAGTGACCACCCCAACCCAGTCCTGCTCATTTTGGTTATATCCTGTGAAGCAGCCCTCACTGTTACTCTCTGTAAAGACACCTGTGAAGTTATCAATGTGCACTCCAAAATGATCAACACTTTGTTTCTCTGGTATCTTCCATCCCCACTGACTCTTACAAATTGGGGGCCTCATTTTCCACATACTTTCCATATCACTAAAGGGGAGGAATTTCATGGAAACTTCGCATTAAGTGTTCCAAAGCCTTTCACCTTCTGGACATTTTCCAGTTGTGGGTCACTGTCTGATTTCCCATGAACTTTCAGAAGGGAGGTTCTCTGAGTCAGACATTGATCTATGGGTAGAGCAGAGTCTCATTAGAAATCATTTTACACCTACTTTCCTTTAGCAGACCAGTTGATCTTCCTCACTCTACTGTCAGGTTCTTGAACCCCCAAGGAGTGTCAAGATTAGTTCCACTTCGTGGAATAAAGATACAGAATAAATATCACCATAGAATACTTGGTTACTCCCAAAAGGTTTGTGCGACTGTTGCACTAGAATATCATGCAGGCAAGTCACCATTGTAGACAGAAGTATTTGTAACTGGATTGCTGTTTACACCTTTTTGCTGGTTAGTGTGCAGAGTACCTTCTAATACCAGTAAGAGTAAAGGCTCTCTCTAGTTAGGCACCAGCTTGACTTTTTGTACTCAAGAGATATGTATGGTTTACTGGACTTCCAGACATGGAGTGGATACTAAATTTCCAGGAAAAGAATGTCTTGGTATTGGCATTTGAAACAAAGAAACAGAAATGGGCTATAAGAGTAGACTGAGGGTGTCTGCAGAAAGCAGGAAAGGTGGATCCACTGCAAGATTAGCCAAAGACTCATTCAGTCTACCATACCCTGTTGTTCTGTTCTAGTTTGGTTTGTTATTATAGTAGCAAACACTATGACAAAGGGCAAATAAAAAAAAAAGTTTATTTCTCTTACAAGTTACCGGTTGTCATTGAGATAAGCCAATGTAGCAATATAAAGATACAGAATAAATCAGAGACCACAGGGCATGCCCCTTACTGGAATGCTCTCCCTGAATTACTCAGCTACCAGCATTAGTCATCCCACACACACTTATATAAGGATAGCTTCCTCCATGGTAAGCAGGGCTCTCCTATATGAATTAACCATCAAGATACAGCCAAAAACAATCTGATGGAGGCAATTCCTCAATCGTTATTCCCTCCTCCGAAGTGCCAAAAATTTGTGTCAAGTTCGCAAAAATTACCTAAAATATACCCTGTCTCTGGTGGTCATCATTCTTTTACCATAAGTATTCTTCTTAATGAAGCTCCTTCCTTGCCTTTAAAAGGAAGAGTCTCTTTCTCTGTAAGTCCTCAACATGATGTCTCAAGTATGACATTCACCCTGTGTACTGTTCTTCCCCCTCAAGGTCTTGCCTCCCAAGGATGCAAGACTCACTACCCTAAGGAAATGCATTGCAAACGGGTAAATTTACGTTACCTATATTTTCAAACAAACCAATGGCATACCCTCTTTTCTTGCAATGTCAACCCATGCACACAGTCATTTTCCACTGCTAAATAAAATGAAAGCCTACCTCTAATAAGAAGTACCATGGGGCAAAACAAAGTCTGAAAGAACACTGATATATAAAACATGGAGTGACTTAGAGCAGGAAGAAACCTGATCTCAACATCTTCCTAAATAAAAAGAACATCCAGGAAAAATGAAACTAAGGGCAGTGTTGATCTCCCTACTGATTCAAAGAGTTCTGCATCGGAAGCAAGGTGATGATTATTGTGTCCATGTATATATTGCCATGGTACTAGCATTACCTGTCATTCAAACATTAACTGGGATTCAAACTGGTCAAAAACTTGAACAATTATTGCTGGGAAACGTCATGGTCATGTAATGTCTGATAAGCCGTGCCTGGCAAAATGCTGGGATCCACTGTGAGTTCACCATTGTGGATATGAAGCAAGCTCTGTCTTCTCAGACTGCCCAACAGAGAATGCGAGCAGTATACCTGGGTTATGCCGTTTCCCTAAACTGTAACAACCTTTGAATATTCTTTGACTGTGTTGAGGAGAGTATGGTGGGTTCAGGTGTTGTCCTTTCTTACAGGCAAAGACAAGTCTGGACAGAACCATCCCTATTCCTAGAGGACAGCCTGACTATTGCCAGTGTCCTTAGAGATATACAAGGATGAAACACAGCAAGGGACAATGGAGGAGCATACAGTCGCATCTCAGACCCAGGAGGCTGTGTGTTTTCACATGCAATTAAACACCATGGTTACTTGTATCAACATTCATATAGCAACATTTGCCTGAGTCAGGGATTCTTAAACCTAAGTACAAAATACTTTGAGAGAAACAATCTCACCTTGATAGGCAACAAAACAAGTTTCCTACTGCTAACTTCAGCAGCATTCATGTTGGTATGGCCTTGAGTTTGTTGGAAAATATGCACCCTCAGCCAGATAACTTACAGCACTCAGAGTAAAATAAAGGGCGGGCTAGGACCCTAAGAAAGGAAGAGAGAGCCAACCAGTAAAGAAACTAGGGCTAGAATCTAAGCTCCAAGACTTCATTCATGTCCTTTCTTTGTATGGAACTAAAGAGGACATAGGCTTTGGTGTCCCTATCCTAGGTGCATTTGCCATGGGAGTGCATGTCTGCTCATTTATGAAAGGTAAACCAGAACAGTCGCCTGAGGTGGTGTGCTTGGAAATGAGGCATTGAGCTCCCACGGATGTGTATTTCACAAGACCCCTCCCAGTGAGAGTACAGAGGAGAACTTGTGTCACGTTTTCCTGACAATGGCATTTAGAGGAT
The DNA here is from genome assembly GCF_000001635.26 of Mus musculus. NCBI lineage: Eukaryota > Metazoa > Chordata > Mammalia > Rodentia > Muridae > Mus > Mus musculus. The sequence goes on along the minus strand of NC_000069.6, from coordinate 64,142,669 downwards.
GAAACCACTGTTCCCCTGATAGAAATAGACCAGTTTTCTGAACGGTCCCAAACTGGACACCAAATGATGTTGCGCAAATCAAAAGCCTCCTTGACTTGAATCTAATTCATGATGCAAGAAATTTAAGTCATGAAGATACCATTTTAAAGTATAAAGTACTGATTTTAAAATAACAATATAACTCAAAATAATATGTCTTAATATTTTTATGGTCTCTAGAACAACATTTCCTGTGAGGATTAGGACAAGTCACTGTGTGTGATAAACATAATTTGCCAAGAGGTATCCTTGGCAACCAAATAGTAATTATCCTAAAACAGCTGCCATCTGGGAAGAAAGGGAGGCCAAGCTTGAGTGAAGCATGATTACAAGGCACTCTGGATAGGTTGTGGACTAAGCTCAGAAGCTCAGTAGGGATTCTCCTATTATTAGCACTGAGGAGTGGTCCCAAACCAGGGAGACATTTTATTAGATGAAGCCAATCTCTGAAGTGCATGTGTGGAGAGAGCCCCCGAGAATTAGATTGTTCACTGAGACTGGTCAGCAACACCTTGAAAATATAACAGACATTATACGAGGCACACACACTTTGGAAAATGAAGACTCTGTAGAGACATGGTACACCAATAGCACTTGTTCAAGGCAGGAGTGTCACTGCAGGGTGACTTAGAAATGTGGATCCAGGTATGGGGAAGTGAGCTTGGGCTCCTAGTTCACCAGTGAGTTAGAAAAAAGATCTTTCTTTGAGGTCAGTGGGAGATGGACAGTGCTTAACCAACAGCTTAGGAATCTTACAATGAGGTTGAGGTAAAGGTTGTCAATGTGCATCATAGTGATGTGTAGCTGGGGTGACTGGTGATTCTAATGATACCGTGTGAAAAACATATGCACATTGGGAATTACAGTTAGAAGAGTGCATGTGAAAGAATTTTTTTAATTGAGAGGGGATTTCTTTCAGTAGTGTATATTTATTTATTAGAGAGATAGAAACCATGTTCTCATATTCAATTGGATAATATAGAGAATGTGAAAAAATTAAATCTTACACAAGATAGAGCACTCTAGTGTGTTGTGGGAGCACTAATTATAACTGGAAATGATACGGAAATACAAACAGGTGACTGGATTATAGCTGATTCCAAATTCCCTTTTTAGTGCTTTTAGTTTATTATAAATTTTAATGATATAAGTAAAACATATACATCAGTGTTGTTTTAGATCTACTAGTTCCTTAAAATGTTCATGGAAGCAAAACCATGTTATCAACTGCTGCACACATTTTGCATGATCCAGAAACTTGTGCTGAATTTTATTCTGACTACATTCTATGAACTTTATTCTAAGGATGGGAAGGGGAATGTTTGAGAATGAGCAATGGGGGACGTCTGAGAGACTTGGAATCATGATAAATTAATTTGGAAACAAGAAATTTGTCTCTGAGGCCTAGCAAGCAAGGGAGCAGAAATGGCTGGAGATATTGCTCCATAGTGGAGTGCCTGCCTGGCATGCACAAAGTCCTGGGAATATACAAGAATTTTCTATGGTAGTTAGCCATTGTGAGGTTAATGTGGCACAGAAACTGTATGACCATCTTACCAATATACTAATAAAAGCGGCAGAACCCAGATTTTAGGCGTTGTCTTCTGTTCCAGTTCTTACAGTTTCTCATTCAGTTGTTTCTGTGCCTGGAAGACAAAGCCTGGCCTGCCCTTGCTTCTTTTGATATAGTGGAGAAGCGTGATACCTTTACTCTTCCTTGAGTAAAGAAGACTGCAGAGTTGGCTGAAGTAACACTTGATAAGCTTGACAATGACAAACAGGAGGGGACAGTTTCTACAACTTAAAATAACTTTCAAACTGAATACCATGCTTCTGTCGTTATTCATCACTGCAAAGTACACAGAATATCCAGGTGTCTCTTCTCAGATGACTGTTCAGCTCCTATTCCAGATCCATAAATTGCAGCTGATTGTGACATCTGTGTCTACAACATGAAATTATTTAGTCAGGAGTAGCAATCGGCTCACTGGGTTAGACTCATACACACTTCAACACTCCATCAAGGTGCTTCCTTAAAACCTGTGTCACTTCAACACTTTCATTTTTCTCAAACTCACCATATTAAAATGGCCAGCAGAAAGATGTGCTTGATTCTGGGGTTAACTGTATTTCTATGGGTTGAATTACATGCTCAAGAGAATGTGACATGCAAATTGCTGCGCAAGTTCAATTTGTCTGGATATGTAGAAGCTGAAAACCATTCTATGGTTATTGGAGGACTATTTCCTATTCACTCTAGAACCATCCCAACAAATAACTCTGACGAAGTACCCGTATCAGCCATGTGCGAGGGGTAAGTGATTGAGAAATCTTTTTTTCTTTTTTCACATTAATCTGGGTGGCCTGAAAAGACTGGTTAGCATGGAGCCTGGTTTCCAGTTCACGTTCTTAATATCTGGCTTTTTCTGACTTTGTTAAAGTTTATAGAGGGAGAGGTTTTCTGTGGTTGGTTCTCAGAAAGTTATTCCTAAGAGGGTTCTTGGTTGACCACCAGCAGCAGTATCTAAAAGCTTCTTAGACATATGGAACCAGGGGTTGCATACTACATCTGCAGAAGAGAATCTACATGTTCAGAAGACCTTTGTTGGTGAGTGTGAACACTGAGTTTTTAGTAGCACAGGTGCTGCACAGTGTGCTGCAGCTTCACTGTTAATTGTTTACAAGCTCAAGTTCAAGTGAGCAGTCTGGGAACTGCTTTGTGTTTGAGGAAATGTTCATGATAGGATTCCGACCTGCAGGAAAACTTCTGTCCCTACTGCTGTCTCCTACAAGATACCATATCAAAAAATGGAATTCCTCATACTCAAATACAGCAGTCTTTTGAGAGAAAAACAAAATTGGGATAGAATAGATGTCTGTGAGCATATTATCTTACATACACAGAGAGAGAGATGTGTGGGGAGTTTATATATGAAAAGAATGCCATAAATTAAAAGAAAACAAAACAATAGCCCACAATTCCACTGCCATCACAAAGCACTTTCTTTTTATTTTCTACATCCAATTTTGGGTTCTTTTGGAAATAAATTTATGACCGTGTACATAGTATATAATAGTACTGTGGGAAACTTAATAAAAACCAATGAATTATTGTCTCTACAATAATCACTTATGTACATTGAGATGTTTTTCTTGTTCATCTTCAAGGGGCCCTCATCCCTTCTGTGCATTTTTTCATCATAGCAAGATGTCTACTGCCCATTTCACTGCCTGTTCTATCCACACTACTGTATCATTTACCTGGTCAACATTTTATTAATAATAGAAAATATTCACACACAGCTTATAAGCCTCCACTGGATATCAAAGATGATTCCACTTTTTCCAATATTGTAAATAACTCAGTTTGGGGCAGATAGTTTTTTCCTTTGGGAAGAACTAATTAATCATTTGGCTATTTGAAATGTGGAGTTACAGGCTCAAAGCAGATGGTATTTTTCTACCTCTTGAAATGAAAGTCTATCTTACTTTAAAAGATATTTATAAGTGTATGATGTCATCAGTGTCAACTCAGAAACTAAAAGAAAGGTAAAGCCTTTTTGTGTTCTAGTCTCTTCTGTTTTCTGCTTTTCATTAATTGTGTTACCATCCACAATATGCGATTATAAATACTTATCTCTTCAGTCCTAAAATGTTTTCCTAGTTGGAGGAACTTTCTCCAGTTGTAATAACTTCTCACCAGCTGTCTATCAGCAGCCCCATCCTCATCTTTCTGTCATCCAGCAAATCTTGGTGTAGCTGTTATAGTCTAGGCTGCATGTTCTTTGAATTTCATTGTTCATACATCTATTTCCATCACTTTGTTTTAATTATATTGCTTGGTTACTTTTCTTTTTCCTTACATAGATCAACATTTTTTGTAAAAAAAAAAATGAAAACAGGACCTTAATTACTATATTTATACTATATAACACCAGAGGAACCTAAAAGCTTAAATAGACTGATCTGGGGAGATGGTTCATTTGGTAAAGATCTTGACTTGCAAGAAAAAGTACATGAGTTAGAGGTCCTAGACCCACACAAAAAAAAGTGTGGTGTTGTGGCAATCTGCTATCCAAATGCTCAGTAAGCAGAGACCAGTAGGGCTTCCCGGCAGGCTGGAGTAGCCAAGTCAAGATCCAGAATCAATGAGGAACCCTATCTCAGACAATAAGGTGGAGAGTGACTGAGGACTTGTCATTGGTATCTCTTCTCCACACATAACAGAATGTGCACCCACACAGACAGGAAGGGAAATTCCAAATTGTGAATAAAGATAGTTACATTTAGGTCTTGAACTTAAAGTACCTATTAAGCTGATGGTATACAATTAAGTAGTCCAGCTAGATACAGAGTATAGCAAGAGAACAGTCACTTAAAAAACTGTTTTTGCACAATTTTTGTTAAAGTATAGCTAGAATTCAGGAGGAAAACGAAGAGGAGGTTTTGGTGTTGTTTCACTTAGAAAGCCTTGAAAACAATATGGTGATGGACTGCAGAGTAAACATGTCCCTTTTTAATGGATGCAGAAAAAAATAAGAGGCTCATATTTATGTTTTTACATGAGAACAGCAAGAAGAGAACTTCAGTTAAAGGTCTCTCAACAGTAAGATGCATGGGGTAATTGAAACATAGAATACAGAAATTTACATGCTGACTTTAATAATGTCTGCCATAAGTACTTAATGTATTAAAGTTATTTTTATTGTCACAATAAATATTCAGTGGATAACAAGCCAAAACAATGAGAGAAGAATCATGACCTATAGACCTCCATTGAAGTGAGAAAGCCTGTTCTAGGGATGCTTAGGTGCATTTAGTGAAGAGAATTGTGACTAGAAGAACAATTTTGAAAAGAAATAACCAGAAATTTCAAAATAATGTAGCATATAAGAGACATATAGGTTAAAATGTAAAGCAGTCACTTATAAAGACTGAATATGACTACTATTTGAATCTTTTACTATTGCACTATCATTTGTGAAAATTTGACACATGCAGAAAACTGAGGTACCTGCTGCTGCTTCAGCAAATGCTGTAATCGCTCACTTAACTGAAGCATCTTCCCTAAAAAGCTTCCCATTTTCCTAACCCACTTAGTGGCCACTGGCTCACAAATGCTTTTCCTTTCCAGGTTTAATTTCCGGGGTTTCCGCTGGATGAAAACCATGATCCACACCATCAAGGAGATTAATGAGAGGAAGGATATTTTGCCCAACCACACTCTGGGCTACCAGATCTTCGACACCTGTTTCTCTGTCTCCAAAGCAATGGAGACTGCTTTAGCATTTCTTACAGGACAGGAAGAAAACAAGCCCAATTTTAGAAACAGCACTGGGAAATATCTCGTAGGAATTATTGGAGCAGGAGGCTCCTCCTTGTCCGTTGCTGCTGCAAGAATTCTGGGGTTGTATTACATTCCTCAGGTAACTTGGAATAGTGTGCTATGTACTTAGAAAAATTTACAAACACTGTGCCAGGAGGGGTGGCACAGGCCTTTAGTTACAGAACTTTGGAAGTAGAGGCAGGTGAATCTCTGTGGCTTCTAGGTCAGCCTGGTCTACAAAGTGAGTTCAAAGACAGTCAGGACTGTTACATACAGAAACCATGTAAGAAAGAAAGAAAGAAAGAAAGAAAGAAAGAAAGAAAGAAAGAAAGAAAGAAAGAAAGAAAGAAAGAAAGAGAGAAAGAAAGAAAGGCAGACAGACAGAAAGAAAGAAAGAAAGAAAGAAAGAAAGAAAGAAAGAAAGAAAGAAAGAAAGAAAGAAAGAATAGGAAGAACAGGGAGAAAGGAAAGAACAGAAGAAAGGAGAGAGAAAAATACAAACAGCATGTAGAAATTATTGCAAATAACAGTGTGGTCCAGAGAGGATGAATTGACCTACAGAGATAACATGAAACGGGGCCAGGTTCTTCCAGTTACTCTGCTCCACCAAACTCAGTGGACACTATGGCCTATTTAGAGTGACTTGTGACCTCCTGGAGCATTATGCTTTCATTGATAAACTGGTGGTGTAGTGATGAGGATATTAACATCTCACTAGTTATTCACAGTGCTCATGCACTGTGTACAACACAGTAAAGATCATCCATAAATACTTGGTGGTTGACTGGTGGTTGGACTAAGGCACAGGTTTTTCTCTGGGTCTCTGTTGATGCTTGTGAGTCATGAGCAAAATCATCGCTCTGACATGCTTAAATGAGATTGGGATTTCACATTAGCTAACTTAATGGGTTATTTTAAACCTAAAGAGAGCAGCATATTCCAATACAAGAATAAGTAATTGCAAAGCAAGAATTATTAGGAAAATAAAGGAACCTAGAATTACTTCAAAGGCAGTGTCATTAAAGGGTCAGAATGCATTGATATGAATAATGAAAAGATTATTTGGTGATACTGACTTAATGGCAGTATTTCACGCATCTCTCCTTCCTCTCATCTTCTCTCCCTTCTTTTCTCTTTCATTCTTTCTTTATCACTCTCCGTTTTTTTCTTTCCTTTTCTCTTGTGATACTGAAGATTAAACCTAGGAACTTGCTTTTTGTAAACAAATTCTGCACTAATGACCCACAACCCTAGCCAAACATAGTATTTAATTTAAAGGCTGGTTAGTTGGAATGTATGTACCTCATCCAAAGTGCACCTGCTATGAGCTCTGTCTTCCAGTAAACTCGAATGAACTGAAGCACAGCCTAGAACTTCTAGATACATTCTCCCAATTTTTAGTAAATCTGGAAACATTCTTAAATCTTCTGTTTAATGTCTTTATATTAAAAAACCAAAACATATAACTTATCATTAATTTTCTTGTGGGGTAAACAAAGACTCAAAAGGTACAAGTAACAATATTTTATATGATAAATAATTCTCCAAACCTCAGAAATCTGATATCATTTCTTCTTAAAGGGATTCCTTCCTACACAATAGTTTCCATGATTCTGCTATTTGTGTGATTAGAAAGGAAAATACAAACATTAGCCAGTGGAATAAGAACAGGAAAAGGGACAGAAGAAAAGACAACAGAGAAGTAATGTAGTTTTCATGAAGGAATAAGTTGGAGCTAAAGAGTTATGGACCATCAGACTGGAAGTCAAGTCTTAGTACATGAGATTGGATGGGAGAGAGAGTAACATGTTTTATGGGGAGGCAAGTTAGCAAATAGAGGATACACTACAGCAAAGAGACAGAAAGAATGTCAGTAATACATGCTCACCTTATCTCCATGCCTAGGCCTCCCTAAAAGCTAAGTACAAAACATGTCTACTGAGCAGGAAAGGAAGTCTTGCTTCTCATCTATCTGCCTAAGTACTTTTCTAGTAACCTTGTAGGAGAATAATTTTTAGGCTTCTGGTTGCAGTAATCCAATCTATCTTCTCTCTCAAGTCAAGTTTTAGGACATACATACTCAGGAGTCCTGACAGGAGGAAACTAAGAGAAGAAAGAGCAGAGTAGGAATAAGGGAGTAGAGGTGAGACCGGTAGAGCACACAAGAGGCAAATTCATGCTACTGAGCAGATTGAGACTTGGACTAAGTCCATCATCTCTGCACATGAGATGCTAAAGCTGATGAAGAGACTGGATATCCTGACTCAGGGAGTCAACAATGTCTGGGAGAGTGATCAGTTACCTTCCTGACACTGCTGTTGTCTCAGTTATGAAAAGCAGTGATATTAAGTGTCAACTTAATGGTTGGCATCCCTGATCTAACAAGTAGAAACACCAGTAGAAAATCATTATCTACAGAAAGGGCAAAGAAAGTATTGGTCAGCTTCCTCCCTTTCAATATTCTGAAGATATAATTTAAAAGTTGGTTCCTGTTTCCTAGTAACTATAAATATATATATTTTTAATTTTAGGTGGGCTATACTTCTTCCTGTGCAGTTCTTAGTGACACATTCCAGTTTCCATCTTTTTATCGCTCAACACCCAGTGATAAATTTCAGTCTGAGGGCATGGTGAGTCTTATCCAACACTTTGGTTGGGTCTGGGTAGGTACTATTGCATCTGATGATGATTATGGAAAATATGGAGTAAAATCCCTTAGGGAAAGAATGGAGTTTGTCAACCTCTGTGTTGCTTTCTCTGAAACCATTCCAAAAGTCTACTCCAATGAGAAAATGCAAAAAGCTATTAAGGCAATAAAAAGTTCCACTGCCAAAGTCATTGTGCTTTTTTCAACTGACATTGACCTCGGCCCATTTGTGCTGGAAGTGATTCATCATAACATAACTGACAGGACATGGATAGCCAGTGAAGCCTGGATTACCTCTGCTCTCATTGCAAAGCCTGAGTATTTCCCCTATTTTGGTGGAACTATTGGATTTGCAATACCAAGAAGTGTTATACCAGGACTAAAGGAATTCCTTTATGATGTACACCCTAGCAAGAATCCAAATGATGTCTTGACCATTGAATTCTGGCAAACTGCTTTTAACTGTACCTGGCCCAACAGCAGTGTGCCTTACAATGTGGACCACAGAGTGAATATGACTGGTAAAGAAGACAGACTGTATGACATGTCTGATCAGCTCTGCACTGGAGAGGAGAAGCTGGAAGATCTTAAAAACACCTATCTGGATACGTCTCAGCTAAGAATCACAAACAATGTCAAACAAGCTGTGTATCTTATGGCTTATGCCCTGGATCGTTTAAGCACTTGTGACTTATTGGAAGAACAGAGGAATGATACAGCATGTTCACATATACCTGACTTTGAGCCCAAAGAGGTACGTTATTTGACCCTATTATAGAACATGAGGTAAAACAGAGGTTTGCTGACAATTGCACATCATTGAAACTGCTGATTTGCTTCCATATGATTTTATAACATCAAAATTTGTCTGGATGAATTGATTGTTCATTTTACATCCTCATTTGTTACCAAATTACTAGGTTTGTTGTCAAGAATAACAATCCTGTCTCACAAAAAAAATAATGCTTTTTACAAAATATGCTGTCTTTCATCATAGAATGAAACATAAAAGTATCTAAGAGTAAAGCATGTAGTGACTCTAGTTACTTCCTTTGGTCTGTTCCCTATATGCAATATGCAACTTGTTATTTCAGGTAACTATTTGGGTTTCAAATACATCATGTTCATGTTAGGAATATATTTGTATGTCCCTCTATGTTATTATACGTCATGGATGTTATATATAATTTTCCTTACACTCCAGAACTTATATCTTAATGAGTGGTCATATCTATCTTAAAGAAAGACTAGAGGATGATTTCTTCGTACAGTGTAGTGAGAGCCACACAAAAGGATGGATATCAAGGCGTAGTTAAAGATTATAGCGGTTATTTGGGACATTCACATCCATTGTGCCTGTCCTTGATCTGCTGTTAATAAATTCATGATGGTACCCAGTAGCCTGAGTGGTCTTGCCAAGAGTGGTCTCATCCACAATTTCCTGCTTGTTTCTGTACATACCCTCCTCTTATAAGAAATACAGAACTTAAGAATCCCTGCTTTATCCTGTCAGCCACACAGGACGTTCACTTAACATCACTAATGTGTTACTTCTTCCTTGCCTATCATTATCCATTTACTCTTACATAATAACCTGTCATACCAGAGGCCACATTAGCTGGGTCCCTGGCATTTCCACTTATATTTCATATTCAGTTTGGCCCACACAACATTCAGTGCTGGCTGTTGTTGGTAGCCCAGGTAACACTCTTCATTCTGTTATCCCTACCCCTCACCACACATGCTGAAAATCCCACCTCCTTTTTTTAGTGTCTTCTTATCCATGATACTTTGTTTTAAATTTTTTTTATTTTATCTTACTTAATATGTGTGAGAGTTTCCATGTGTGCATTTTTTGTGCAGCATAAGCATGACAATACCCACAGTAATCTAAAGAGGGAACTCAGATCCCCTGGAACTAGAGTTATAGATGGTTGGGAAGCACCACCTTGAGCATTTGGAATCAAACCTGAATTTTCTGCAAGAGCAACAAATGTTCTTAATCAAAGAACCATTCCTCCAGTATTTTTAGACTGATTTTCAATTTAGGTTTCTCTAATTTTTTATTATGATTAAGTTATACGTATACATTATTTGGTGATGATGTGTCTCTTTCTAGATGTATTTTATTTTATACATATAAATGTTTTGTCTACAAGTATTTATTTGGGCCACATGCATGCCTGACGCCAATGGAGATTAGAATAGGGCATTAAATCAGCTTCCATATCAGACCTTCATATCAAGTCTTGTTATCTACAAAATCAACAAGTGCTATAAATATCTGAGCAATTTCTCCAGCCTTAATTGTGACCTTTTTAAATATTCCATATCAGGGGTCAAATGATATAATTACCTTTCATTATTACTGTTAAGTTTTATCACCATTTTTCTCATCAGAAAGTACTATATTTCCCTACAGAACTAATAATTACCTTGTAGTCACTCATGCCTCTATTCACTCTCTGCCACCACTCATGTGACTCATGACTTCTTCCTAGCTGAGACATTATTGCCACAGATTCAAAGCTAACTTCAGCTACATTGTGAGTTCCAGACCCAGCCCCCCAGATATATAGGATAAAGCCTTCTCTAAAAACTCAAAACAAAATGTAAACAGCAATTATCCTTCTAGTCAGTATTGTGCAGCTGTAAAACTATCTTGCTTTTATTATTCTTTGCCCCTCCAATTTTAGCAACCATTGAAAATTAATCTCATGCTAAATAACATGATAACTTTGCTGCTTGAAAAAATAATTCTTTTGCCATTTTCTCATTCTATTCACATGTTATCTGGACTCCTACTTTTCCTCTACCAATTCTGGATATCAAGATAGAATCCAGGAGTTTTTTTTTTTTCTTCTATGGGTGCTAATCCATAATTAATTTATTTTGTTTTCAAAAGCTCCCAGAGGGTTATGAGCCACTTTGAGTAGGCACTAGTTCCTTTTACTGTCCTTCACTCTTATTTCTAAGGACTATTTTTGAAATCTCTGAACATTACAGCTTCATTCTATACTCTCTCTTGTCCAGATTTAAAGTCAGCTATTAATGTAAAACATGCAGGTTCTAGTAACTAGCATAGAACTTAGAAATCATGCAAGGTCTGAATGCTAAGGATGCTGATTAGAGTTTTATTAGCAACTTTATCCAACCTATAATCACCTGGAAAGAGGAAATCTCAACTGAAGTATTTCCTAGATCAGATTGCCTTATGTTTGCAAGAGCTTGTCTCTATTCATGATTGATGTGAGAAGGCTCAGTCCCCTTTGTGTAACACCTTCTCTAGGCAGATGTGACAGGAATTTTTAAAGAAATATAACTTATTATACATGCCAAAGATTAAGCCAATAAGCAGAATTCCTCTGTGGTTATGCCTGTACATTCTAAACCTGATTTCCATCAACAATGGACAGTGACCTGGAACTGTAAACCAAATAACTCTTTCTTCTCCCAAGTCGGTATTTGTCACAGAAACAGAACAGAACTAGAAAAGATATGTTCACTGGTACTAAGAAAGTTCTAATACATATACAATGATAAGTTAAATACTTATATTTTAGATGTCAAAAATATCATTTTGCTAGAAGTCCTTTGGATGTTTCTGCCATGATAAAGAACACTCTTGAATACTGAACAATGGTGCTATAACTTATTGGAATACTAAAATGCTAAACTTAAATTTGCTCAAAGAAGCAATCATTGCAGATGGAAAGGCTTTAAAGATGGGGTAGGCACTACATAGTATCAAGATGAAATCCAGTCATTGTCCACACCAAGAGTTGTTCTTCTTCATAAAGCACCTTATGTCAACAAGTTTAAAAAAATTAACTCCTTACATTGAAGAATAACATATAAACAGATAAGCCTGGTAAGTGTATCAGTGTAAAGCATTTTTTTAAAACAGAAACCAAAATAAATACACAGTCTTTATTTGTGTTTCAAGCTTATTGTACCTATAGACAAGGCTAGAAAAGCTTTGAAATTCTGTTATTTACTTGAACATTTCTAAATTACACTGCCTTTTGTCTTCTTATATTACTTCTCTTATTCTTTCACCTCCTCTTCCTCCTGAGAAAGATTTACACTATGTACCTTTCATCAGTCTGTGGAATTAGGGTCATGCCCAGTACCCACCTGACATTTCTAAATTCTTGAGAAAGACATGGTGTTAGAGAAATGTGTCCTATCATCTACAAGTTTCAAGCAAGTGAAACTTTAGGAAAGCTGATCTAGGGAAGGGTCAGATTGTGAAAATTTTGACCATTTATTTGCTTGACTATTGATAAGTAGTAGATATAACATTTCATGGACTTAGCATAACAGTTAAGTTTTCACTATTTTTTGACATATATTCATTATAATAGAGATGAATAGACAGGAAAAGAGTCAGAAGAAAAGCAAGAGGCCAGGTGACACAGGAATAAATGGTGACTAAAACACTGTCTTAATATATTCACTTAGTAAATCTTTCACATACATAGCCTTAATTCCTATGACACATATTAGGAAGAATAATTATCTTCTCTTTATGTACCAGGCAAATAATGCTTGCTAAATGTGAGCCTTCCTTGTGGTCAAAATATTTAACAAACCCAAAAGACTTCAGATCGTCAGACTCAATCATGTAGGCTCTTTCTATAAGATTCTACAGTCTTGCTGGTCTGTGGAGTGATTGTAACCACACTAGGTCCTTTGGTTGAGAAATCCAAGTGCAGCATGTAGTGCAGATGAAGATCAAGGATGTGCCCTGTGTAATAGATTTCTTTTATGCTAAAGAACGCATCCTTTTACCTACATAAAGTTAATTAAGTAAGGAGTGAGTTAGACAAAAGTTGTTTTCTCATTGAGAAGAACAGATCCTTCTCAGTGTCTCTGACAATGCCTCAATGTCCCAAGATTTAACATCAATCTCATGAACTATTGTACCACTGGCCATGGCCATTTCTGCATGGTGGAAGCTTAGAATGCAGAGGCATACTCTCAAGGAAATCCCCTGCTAATGCTTAAAGTCAAGCTAAAGTGGATTTCTCTAAATGTGGTGGTTTGTATTTGGTTGGTACATGGAGTGGCACTATTAGGAGGTGTGGCCTTATTAGAGTACATGTGGCATCATTGGAGAAATTGTCTTTATGTAGGGGTGGGCTTTGAGACCCACCTTCTACTCAAGTGGAAGAAAATCTGTTCCTGGCTTCCCTTGAATGAAGATGTAGAACTCTCAGCTCCTGTAGCACTATGCCTGCATGGACACTGCCATGCTTCCTGCCTTGATGTTAATGGACTGAACCTCAAAACCTGTAAACAGCCCCAACTAAATGTTGTTCTTTATAAGACTGCTTGGTAATGGTGTCTCTTCACAGTAGTAAAATCCTACTAAGATACTAAGAAATGAAGAATTTCCAGTTTCCTAAGTCAGTCAGCCATTACCTCCTCTAAGCCCTTTTTCAACACTCTTTCTACAATAGCGACTATGATGTGACAAAACCTTTCCTGTGGAGATGCAACACACATAGCTACTTCACCCCAGATAGGGAACCCTATACACACCACAGACACCAACTCAGTGAACCAATAATTTTATTCGAGTATAAAGGAATATGGGTGAGGGGTTAGTTACAGGAGCAAAAATGACACTAAGATGCAATACCAAAGCCCATTTCAATTGGGTGACAGCTCACAAAAACTAGGAACTTGGAGAACAGCCTTTTGACAGCTCTAAGGAGAATCCTTCCTAAGTTGGTGTAAATAATTTCCAGGCAGCTCAACTGATTTCTGTTTCCCCCCAGCAGACAGACTGGTCTCAAGAGTCGTCTTTGCACCTTGTCTTGTCTGATGCTTCTTTGCACTTTACTTTAAACACAGTCTGAGGACTCTCAACTTTCCTTGCTTACACTGCCAGGATGCTATCTAGTGAATCTGCTCAGTTTCATGGACTTCCTAAAGCTATTTGAGATATTATGCTTACTACTTAAAGAGTTTCCCTTAAGGGGTCTGCAAACATATAGAAGAAACAACAATATGAACTAACCAGTAGCCCCAGAGCTTGTGTCACTAGCTGCATATGTAGCAGAAGATGGCCTACTTGGCCATCATTGGGAGCAGAGGCCCTTGGTCTTGCCAAAATTATATGCCCTGGGACAGGGGAATGCCAGGATCAGGAAGCAGGAGTGCGTGAGTTGGGGAGCAGAGCAGTGGGAGGATATACGGGACTTTCGGGATAGCATTTGAAATGTAAATGAAGAAAATATCTAATAGATGATAGATAGATAGATAGATAGATAGATAGATAGATAGATAGATAGATAGATAAGTAAATAAATAGAATTTCCCTGAAACTACAAACTGTTTGAATATGGGAGGAAACTGTTACACAAGATAAACTTGTTAAATTTAACTTTTAGCATCTGATTGCCCAGTCTCTCTACTAGACTGAGGACTTCAAAGAAGGAAATAGTTGAAGACATTTGTATCTTTACACAGGAAAAGTGGGTAAGGGAAAAGAAAATATTATAAACATTACCTGTCTCTTGATAAGGAGCTAAGCTTCAGTATAAACTTATACTATGCTAAAAAAAATACAATTTGTATATATGTCAAAGGTAAATTAATGTCCCAAATTTCCTGGATATTTTGTGTTAGAAACTTTTAAGCTTTAGCATTTTTTTTGACAAATTTATCAATTTCTTTCTATACCTGAGATTCTCCCTTCCATCTCTTGTATTCTTTTGGCAATTCTCATGTCTACTTCCTGTTGTCATTCCTAAATTTTCCATCTCCAGGATTATCTCAGATTATGTTTTCTTAATTGCTTCTGTTTCCATTTTCAGGTCTTGAACAGTTTTATTTATTTCTTTTCCTTGTTTTGATTGTAGTCTCTGTATTCTTTTATTTTTAAAGAAGGAGGCCCCAAGAAGTCCATGGAGTTGACTTTAGATTCCTAGCAGTAGGCAATATGGAACCTGAAGTGGCTACCTCCTGTAGCCAAGCAGGACTAATAGTACAGGGATAAGAACAACAACCTACCCACAAAA
The DNA here is from genome assembly GCF_000001635.26 of Mus musculus. Classification (NCBI taxonomy): domain Eukaryota; kingdom Metazoa; phylum Chordata; class Mammalia; order Rodentia; family Muridae; genus Mus; species Mus musculus. Next base: position 64,127,626 of record NC_000069.6, on the reverse strand, counting down.
CTTGTCACCTAAAATGTGTCCTGCCTACAAGAAGTGCAGGAAAAAGATGGAGTAGAGACTGAGGGAATGATCAACCAATGACTGGCTAAAATTGAAAGCCATTCCATGGGCAAGAACCAATACCTGACATTATTAATACTCTGTTACTGTTTCAAACAGGATCCTACTATAACTTTCCTCTGAAAGACTCTACTGAGCAACTAATAGAAACAGACCCAGAGACCCACAGCCAAACAAAAGATGGAGTTCAGGGATCTTGTGGAAAATTTGGGAGATGAATTGAGGGACCAAAAAGCGATAGAAGCACTATAGGAAGTCCATGAGTCAACTAACCTAGAACCTTGTGAGCTCCCAGGAACTTAAGCACCAACCAAAGAGCAAGCATGGGCTAGATCTATGCCCTCCCATCACCTGCACATATGTATCAGATGTACAGCTTAGTCTTCATGCTGGTACCTCAACAACTGGAATCGATGCTGTTCCTGAATCTGTTGCCTGCCTGTGGACCCCATTCCCTTAACTGGGCTTTCTTGTTTGGCCTCAGTGAGAGAGGTTGCACAGTAAATTGATGTGCCAGGGTGGCATAAGGGGGTTGGGGACTCACCGTTCTCAGAGGAGAAGGGGAGGGTGAGTGGGGGAGGAGCTGTGTTAAGGGGGAACTGAAAGTAAACAAGGACTGATATTGGGGTGTAAATAAAAACATAAATATATAAGGAGGAAAAGGTAAATTGAAATTGTCCATTGCCCAAAGTTAAGGAAAATAGGTAAACTTAGATTATACAAATTATTTAACTCAGCATGCCTATAATACTATTCACTGCATTGTCATAATTTAATATGTTGTCATGATATTAAAATAATCACGATACTATTAATGAGATCGTTTCTTTTACTTTTTCTCCCTCTTCATTATTAGCTAATGACTTACTTTAAGAAGTTGAAAATTATTACACATGATGGAGCAGAAATAGAACTTGATTTGAATGGAGATGTAGGCAAGGGATATTATGATATCCTCAATTGGCACATGGGTAATACTGGAGAAATCACCTTTGTCAAGGTTGGAGAATACAAATACACATCCACAAAATCTGAACTTGTTCTTCCAAAGAACTCATCATTGTTTTGGAACACTGAATCTTCAATGGTTAGTTGTTCTGACATATATTGTTTATTATAGAGAGAAAACTCTATTATTTCAACCACTAAATAAATGCAAAACACCTAACATTTTTGCCATATTCCAAATGAATTTCCTTAGTGTAGCATATGTTTTTTCATGTTGTTCTTTGTTCTAGTTAGAATTTAAAGAATCCATGTATACTAAAATATATGAAAATGTTAATATACTTTAGTAGTGTATTGATATTTTGAGAATGTTTCTGTGGAAATTAGAAATCTTTTTTTTCTTCTGTATTAAAATTGGGGTTATATATTTTTCATGATTTTTACTTTTTAGTATTTTAATATATATTTACTTAACCTATTGGGTTTTTTATGATTTATGTTAAAATACAACTGCAGTTTCCCCTCCATCCTATCCCCATACCCCACCTGTTTCTCTTCCTTTATTTTTATTCAGAAAAGGGCAGGCCTCCCATGGATAGCAACTAAACATAGCACATCAAGTTTCAGTACAAGTAGACACATCCCCCTTGTTTTAAGGCTGGACAAGGCAACCCAGTATGAATAAAAGCATCCCAAAAGGCAATAAAAGTGTCAGAGATAGCCCCTGCATCCACTTTTAAGAGTCCCACAAGAAGACCAAGCTACACAACTGTTACAAATATGCAGAGAGCCTATGTCAGTCCCAGGTGAACTCACTGGTTGTCAGTTTAGTCTGAGATTCCAAGAGCCCAGGTTAGTTAATTCTGTAGATTTTCTTGTGTTGACCTCACCCACTCTGGTTCCTACAATTCCTCCTCTCCCCTTCTTTAGAAGGACTCTCTGAGCTCCTTCTAATATTTGGGTGTGGGTATCTGCATCTGTTTCCATCACTTCCTGGATGAAGTCTCTCTAATGACAATTGGGCTAGCTACCAATCTGAGTATAGCAGAATACCCTTAGGCATCATTTTATTGACTTTTTTTTTTTTTTTTTTTTTTTTTTTTTTTTTTTTTTTTTTGCCAGTCTTTATCAAGTGCGAGCTTCCTCTTGTAGCACTGGTCTGAGGTTGGACCAGTCATTGGTTAGCCACTCCCATAATTTCTGTGAAACTTTTAACCCAGCACATTTTGTAGGTCAAAGATTATGTGGCTAGTTTGGTATCTAATTGCCTCCAATTGCCTGGTTAAAGGAAATAGCCATTTAAGGCTTCACATCCTCCATTGCTAGTAGCCTTAGCTAGAGTCATTCTCTTAGATTCCTGGGAGTTTCCGTTATACTGGGTTACTAGTTTGTGCCCTAGATGGCCTCTAATTCCAGTTAGCTGTCTCAGCATTCTCTCTCTCCATCCTCCTTCATCTAATCCCTCCTGTTCCCACCACCACCCTCCACCCACAATATCTATTCTATTTCTCCTTCCCAGATATATCCATGCATCCCACCTTGTGCTTTCCTTGTTACTTAGCCTCTCTAGGTCTGTGGATAGTAGTAGGGTTATCATTTACTTTGAATATAATGTCCACTCATACGTGAATATATACAACATTTGACTTCTGGGTCAGAGTTACTATACTCAGGATAATTTTTTTCTAGTTCCATCTATTTATCTGAAAATTTCATGATGTTGTTGTTTTTAACAGTTGAGTAATACTCATATTATGTAAATGTGCCACATTTTCTTTATCCATTCTTTAGTAGAGGGACATGTAGGCTCTTCCCAGTTCCATACTACTATGAATATGCTATGAACATAATTGAGCAAGTGTCCTTGTGGTATAGTGGAGTGTCCTTTGGGTATATGGCCAGGAATGGTACAGCTGGATCATCAGGTAGGTTGCTTTCTAACTTTCTGGGAAACTGACATATTAATTTCCAAAGTGGGTGTACAAATATTCACTCCCACCAGCATGAGCTGTCACTTATGGTTTTGACCTTATCCATTGTGAAAGTGAAGATAGAATCTCAAAGTCATTTCGATTTGCAGTTCACTGATGGCTAAAGATGTTTAACATTTAAGTGTTTATTGCCATTTGAGATTCCTCTGTTGAGAATTCTCTGTTGAAAACTGTACCCCAGTTTTAATTGGATTATTTGGTCTCTTAATGTCTAGATCCTTGAGCTCTTTATATAATTAAAAATTAGTCCTTTTCAGATGTGAGATTGGTGAAGATCTTTTGCCATTCTGTAGGTTGCTGTGTGTTGTCTGAATGGCAGTGTCCATTGCCTTCCAGGAGGTTTTCAGTTTTGTGAGCTCCCATTTATTCATTGTCATTCTTTGTGTCTGCACTATCGGTGTTCTATTCAGAAGTTGTCTCTTGTGCCAATGCATTCAAGACTATGCCCCACATTCACTTCTACAAGATTCAGTGAATCTAAATCTGTGTTGAAGGTTTTAATATACTCGTATTTGAGTTTTGTACATGATGATAAATATGGATCTCTTTGCATTCTTCTAAATGCCTACATACAAGTAGAAAAGTCTTTCTGAGTCTATAGTATCAGGGTGACTATGGCCTCATAAAATTAATTTGGAAATGTTCCTTCGGTTTCTATTTTGTAGAATAATTTGAGAAATATTGATTAGCTCTTCTTTGAAAGACTGGTAGAATTCTATGCTAAAATTTTCTTGCCCTTGGTTTTGTTTGTTTGTTTGTTTGTTTTAAAGACATAATTATTGTGACTATTTCTACAGGAATTATGGGTCTATTTAAATTGTTTATCTGATCTTGATTTAACTTTGGTAACTGGTATCTATCAAGAAATGTATCCATTTCTTTTAGATTTTCCAATTTTGTGGAGTACATGTTTTTGAAGTATGACCTAATGATCCTTTGAATTTCCTTGGTGTCTTTTGTTATGTCTCCCTTTTCATTTTTTTTGTTTGTTTGTTTTTTATTGGATATTTTCTTTATTTACATTTTAAATGTTATTCAGTTTCCTGGTTCCCCACCCTCCAGGAAACCCCCTACCCCATTCTTCCTCCCCATGGTTCTATGAGGGTGTTCCAACACCCACCAGTCCCACCTCTCCACCCTTGATTCCCTGGCACTGGGGCATCTATAGAGCCTTCATGCGACCAAGGACCTCTCCCCCCATTGATGCCTGACAAGGCCATCCTCTGCTATATATGCAGCTGGAGCCATATGTACTCCTTGGTTGATGGCTTAGACCCTGGGAGTTCTTGGGGGGGGGTCTCATTGGGGGGGTGGGTCTCATTGGTTGATATTGTTGTTCTTCCTATGGGGTTGCAAACCCCTTCAACTCCTTCAGACCTTTCTCTAACTCCTCTGTTAGGGATCCTGTGCTCAGTCCAATGGTTAGCTGCCAGCATCCACCTCTATATTTGTAAGGCTCTGGCAGGGTCTTTCAGGAGACAGCTATATCAGACTCCTGTCAGCATGCATTTCTTGGCATCCACAATACTGTCGGGGTTTGGTAACTGTATGTAGGATGAATGCCCAGGTGGGACAGTCTCTGGAAGGTCTTTCCCTCAATTTCTGCTCAATCCATTTTCATTTCTAATTTTGTTAATTTAGATATTTTTCTCTGCCTTTTAGTTAGTTTAGAAATAGGTTTGTCTCTTTTGTTGATTTTCCCAAAGAAGTAACTCTTTGTCTTATTGATTCTTTGTATTGTTCTTCTTGTTTCCTTTTTATTGATTACAGCCCTCAGTTTGAATATTTCCTGCCATCTACTCCTCTTGGGTGTGTTTGCTTCTTTTTGTTCTAGAGTTTTCAAGTATGCTGTTAAGTTACCAATATGAGATCTTTCTAATTTCTTTATGAAGACACTTAATGTTATGAACTTTCCTCTTTCCATTGCTTGCACAGTGTCCCATAAGTATGGGTATGTAAAGCATATATTTTCTTTTTTCCTTTTACTGGATATTTTCTTTATTTATATTTCAAATGTTATCCACTTTGCAGGTCTCCCCTCCAGAAACCTCCCTCTTCCATCCCCACTGCCTCTATAACAATGCTCCCCCAGCCATCCACCCACTCCTGTCTTCCAGCCCTGGTGTTCCTGTACACTGGGGCATTGAACCCCCTCAGACACAAGGTCCACTCCTCCCATTGATATCCAACAAGGCCAACCGCTGCCACATATGTGGCCAGAGCCATGGGTCCCTCCATATATACTATTTGGTTGGTGGTCCTGTCCCTGGGAGCTCCAGGGATCTGACCACTTGACACTGTTGCAGTCCTGTTACATACACTCCAATAGTGACTCACATTACAGGTTTGGAAACCTTGAAGCAGTCCTGAGGCAGAGTTTCCAGGAAACAGCCTTCTGGAACCTTGGCATTCCCATAGCTAGAATGCACCAGATTTGTCCCTGCAATATTGTGGAGGGTCTTACATGCTTTCTTACAGTATTTTACTGGATAAGAGTTAGAAATCTCAGGGCAAGGTTAGTAAAGTATACTTAGAATCTTCATTACAGCCAGGTATAGCAGACTACATTGCATATTAGAAGCAAGGTGGTGAATTCTTCTGACAAATGGAGATTCCCTACAGATACTTAAAAGAACAGCCAAGTTACACTCATATGCAAGAATTTATCAAGGCCTAGGAAATAGAGGGTTGTGGTATTGCATTATTCATTCTAGAGCAGAACCCCCTGGTGCTAGCTTTCAAAAAGCTCAAAGGAGTAGCACAAATTGTTACTAGGGTGTGAAATTCTTACCTGTCATTAGCAGACTCTAGGGAGGGCTGTTTTATCTTTACTGTAAACATTACCTGGCTCCTGTAAGTCCTTTGAAGTCATTCTTCTGTTTTGTGTCAGATACTTCTATGTACTTCGCCTACTGTGACATCCTACCCCTTTGTTTTCTGTATTATATACGACTGGTGTTCCCTTTGTGACAATACATTCAGATTCAGGGCTCTCTCCTATCTGCATCTGTCTGTCAATTCTCACTGACTCCATGTCCACCTGCCGGAACCCCTGATTCCCACGGATTAAGCGGGGCAGATTGAGCCTGGTCCGTGGCACAATCCCATGAGACTGCAAATACCCTCATCTCCTTCAGTCCCTTCCCCAACTCCTCCACTGCAGACCACTGGGCTGAGTCCAATGGTTGGTTGCCAGCACCCACCTCTGTATTTGTCAGACACTTGCAGAGACTTTCAGGAGACAGCCATATCAGGCTCCAGTCAGCAAGCACTTCCAGGCAAAATCAATAGTGTATGGTTTTGGCAACTGTATATGTGATAGAGCCCCATGTAGGGCAGTCTCTGGATAGCCTTTCCTTCAGTTTCTGTTCCACACTTTTTCCCCACCTTTCCTCTTGTAAGTATTTTGTTCCCCCTTCTAAAAATCACTGAAGCATCCACACTTTGGTCTTCCTTCTTCTTGAGCTTCATATGGTCTGTGAATTATATCTTGAGTATTCAGAACTTTTGGGGTGATATTCACTTATCAGTGAGTGTATACGGTATGTGATCTTTTGAGACTGGATTACATCACTCAGGATGATATTTTTAAGTTTCACTCATTTACCTGTGAAATTCATGAAGTCATTGTTTTTAATAGCTAAGAAGTATTCCATTGTGTAAATGTACCACATTTTCTGTATTGATTCCTCTATTGAGGGACATCTGGGTTGTTTCCAGCTTCCGGCTATTATAAATATGGCTGCTATAAACATAGTGGAGCATGTGTCCTTATTACATGTTGGAGCATCTTCTGGGTATACCTCTCAGGAGAGGTATTGCTGGATCTTCTGGTAGAACTATGTCCAGTTTTCTGAGGAACTGCCAGACTGATTTCCAGAGTGATTGTACCAGATTGCAATCCCATCAACAATGGAGGAATGTTCCCCTTTCTCCACAACCTCTCCAGCATCTGCTGTCACCTGAGTTTTTTATCTTAGCAATTCTAACTGGTATGAGGTGGAATCTCAGGGTTGTTTTGATGTGCATTTCCCTGATGACTAAGGATGTTGAACATTTCTTTAGGTGCTTCTCAGTCATTCTGTATTCCTCAGTTGAGAATTCTTTGTTTAATTCTGTACTCCATTTTTAATAGAGTTATTTGGTTCTTTACAATCTAACTTCTTGAGTTCTTTGTATAAGCCCTTTATCAGATGTAGGATTGGTAAAGATCTTTTCCTAATCCGTTGGTTGCCATTTTGTCCTATTGACAGTGTCCTTCGTCTTACAGAAGCTTTGCCATTTTATGAGGTCCCATTTGTCAATTCTTATCTTAGAGCATAAACTATTGGTGTTCTCTTCAGGAAATTTTCCCCTGTGCCCATGTGTTTGAGGTTTTTCCCCATTTTCTCTTCAATTAAATTCAGTGTATCTGGTTTTATGTGGAGGTCTTTAATCCACTTGAACTTGAGCTTTGTACAGGGAAACAAGAATGGGTCAATTTACATTCTTCTACATGTTGACAACCAGTTGAACCAGCACCATTTCTTGAAAATGCTGTCTTTTTTTTTCCACTTGATGGTTTTAGCTCCTTTGTCAAATATCAAGTGACCATTGGTGTGTTGGTTCATTTCTGGGTCTTCAATTCTAATCCATTGATCTACCTGCCTGGCACTGTACCAATACCATGTAATTTTTGTCACTATTTCTCTGTAGTATAGCAATAGTGATATTTTGCTACCCTGGGATTATTTTTATTCCAAATTAATTTGAAAATTGCTCTTTCTAACACTATGAAGAATTGAGTTGGAATTTCGATGAGGATTGAGTTTTATCTGTAGATTGCTTTCAGCAATATGACCATGGATTATAGAAAATCTTTATTTTATTTATTTCTACTTTTATACAGTGATAATTCAGTAAAGGGCTATTCATTTTCCATGCATTTTTCGACTTTTAATTATTTCTAGTTCTGTTGAAATCCAGCTTTAACTTATTGTGGTCGGATAAGATACATAGGGTTATTTTTTTCTACCTTTTCAGCCTTGCTTTGCGACCAAGTGTGGGATAACTTTTGGAAAATCTTCCATGATGTTCTGAGACAATATTTGTTTTGTGGAATATTCTGAAGATATCTATTAAGTTCATTTGAGTCATAATATCTGGTACTTTCATTATTTCTCTGTTTGGTTTTTGTCTGGATGACCTGTCCGTTGGTGAGAGTGAGATGTTGAAGCCTACCAATATTATTGTGTGGGGTTCAATGTATAATTTAAGCTTTAATAATGTTTCTTTTACAAATGTGTCTGCCGTTGCATTTGGAACATCTTCCTGGTAGATTTTTCCCATTGATGAATGCCTTCTCTACATTATCTTTTGATCTTCATAATTTACATGGAAAAGAGTATTCATTTTTCTTCCTTTCTACAAGCCGCTTATGATTATGATCGATGTCTAACTGTCATAAAAATAATTTTGAATGCCTTTGCTGAAAATAGATATTTTGCAGGAGCTTAAGACAATTACTAGGGTCACAGGTCTCTTCAAATTATGAGGAGACAAAGCAAACTGATCCATCCACAGAATCTAAGGTGAATTGGTTTGGTCTTGATCACCAAGATGGCAAAGAAATGCCATTAGAGTTTGTTCAGCAATTCCAGAGTCAATCACAAGGTTGTTCTTTAGCAAAATTTCATAATAAGCTCCTCATATTGCCACACTTTATCAGCTATCTTTGCTCAGTATTTATACAGTCTTTATCTTTGCTAGCTTCCAGAGTCAGTCTGCACAAAACTGTGTGCTCCAGGGACCCGAAGGGGGATTCGACAGGGACAACCTGTATGCTGCTTTAATTGTATCCCATGTGCTGATGGATATGTGTCAGAGAAATCAGGTAATGATAGGGACTTTTGCATTGGTAGTAATATGGCTAAATTAACCAAAAGATGTCTGAGAGTTTCTTATAAGTCTTTATAAAAACATATAAGCAGCCCTTGACAAGTGTCAAGAAACCAATACAATTTATCACTATGATATTTGACCGAAGGAAAATAATAGTTTTCACTTTCAATATAAGACAAGATCTACCACAATAAAGTTTATAAACAACAAACAATATAAATAAAATGTGAAATATAAATAAATTCATAAAATCTTCAAATTATTTGCTTTTGGTTCATATTCAGCACTTATTGTAGTTGGAAAAAAGTCACCCATTTGTCTAAAAGCTCTAAGCACTGAAAGTACGTGCTTTGCAGAGTTGCTGCAGAATGAAATGCTATGACAGCCTGCTCTGAAGGTGAGGTAGGCAGGCTTGGTTTTGTGTACAGCTTCGGACCATGTTTATTTATATTTCCATTTGATTTTTGGTTGAAGAACCAAAGATTAGCTTTTCATTTGACAGATGGTTTCCAGAGTAATTGTGTAAAATATAAGAAAATGGTCTGGGATGGAAAACAATCACAGTGTAAACTACACAACTCCCTGGCACCAGCTCCCCAAGACTCCACACAGAATTGTACTCAGAGATGTCAAGACCAGGAGTCAGAGTGATTGAAAGCAAATACCACTCTTTACCTGAATTTAAATTAACAATGAATGGACCCATTCCATCATCTACCATAACCTCACCTCAACTAGCTTTTCCTTGTTCACCAATGATTCTTCTTAGAGCCTACCATGAGAATTAGCCTTCTTAGCCTAGGGACCATGATTATAGTTTTGTTTTCCCTCATTGGAATGAGCATGTAGAGTTGGGGACATTAGAATGGGCATATACATGATTCTCCTCCATGAGGGGCTATTGGATGAGAGAATGAAAACACAAGGGTTTTGACCAGCTGTGTCCCAGTCATTTTGATTGTTTCATATCAGAAGCTATAATTTTCTCATTCTTGGGTTGTGCTGGACTTAATAAAGAAACATACCTCTTTGTTCAATAGAGAGATAAGGAGAAAAATACAGCTGATCACTGGAAAATAACAATTCAAGAAAGGCTCGAATTGAAAAGAAATGTTCAAATTCTGAACTTGAATACAGCCCTCGATCTATTACTGCACCTATAGACACCAAGAATATTTCCCACTATTAAATATAAGACATTATATCTATTTTATAACAGATTTCCAGTGAACATTGTCCAGGTCTTTAACTTTCCTAGACTGTTCACAGTTAAAAGTGACAACTGGGTTCCATTGAAGTCAATTCTCTCTCTTTATTTTTTTTTTGTCAATAGGACAAAGAGAATGTGATCCATGCGGTGAAGATGACTGGTCCAATGCAGAGAAGAGCAAGTGTGTGCCAAAGCTTGTGGAATTCCTTGCTTATGGAGAGGCACTGGGGTTCACTCTTGTCATCTTGTCCATCTTTGGGGCACTTGTGGTCTTGGCAGTAACTGTTGTGTATGTAATCCACAGACACACTCCATTGGTGAAAGCCAATGACCGGGAGCTGAGCTTCCTCATTCAGATGTCACTGGTCATCACTGTGCTGTCTTCCTTGCTGTTCATAGGCAAGCCATGCAACTGGTCCTGCATGGCCCGCCAGATCACTCTGGCACTCGGCTTTTGCCTTTGTCTGTCTTCCATTCTTGGAAAGACTATTTCACTCTTTTTTGCCTATAGGATTTCTGTATCTAAAACCCGTCTTATATCCATGCACCCCATTTTTCGAAAACTAATTGTACTGGTCTGCGTTGTAGGAGAGATTGGTGTATGTGCAGCATACTTGGTGTTGGAGCCTCCAAGAATGTTCAAGAACATTGAAATTCAAAATGTAAAGATCATCTTTGAATGCAATGAAGGTTCTGTAGAGTTTCTGTGCTCCATATTTGGGTTTGATGTTCTCCTGGCTCTGCTGTGTTTTCTTACAACTTTTGTGGCTCGCCAGCTGCCAGATAACTATTATGAAGGGAAATGTATCACTTTTGGAATGCTGGTCTTTTTCATTGTCTGGATCTCTTTTGTCCCTGCTTACTTGAGCACCAAAGGCAAATTCAAAGTGGCTGTGGAAATATTTGCCATTTTGGCATCTAGCTATGGCTTGTTAGGCTGTCTATTTCTTCCCAAGTGCTTCATTATCTTGCTGAGGCCAAAGAGGAACACTGATGAAACTGTTGGTGGAAGAGTCCCCACTGTTGACAGGAGCATCCAGCTGACCTCAGCTTCTGTGAGCAGTGAGCTTAACAGCACCACAGTGTCCACTGTTCTGGATGAGTAGAGCTGTGAGCTCCATGTGACATGCAGGGATGTCACCTATCATGACACCCTTGCTGAACCTTCATTTTTATGTTTCATCTGAAGCAGCTGCTGATGTTGTAGGTTAATATTAGTTGTGGCTGTGTTGGTGTAAGGTTAGCCTGGTGAATGATATCTTGTTCTGTAACAAGCCATTCAGCATAGATTAGAATGTCACTTATAATTTAACTTAGAAACCATATGATTGAGACTTTAGAGTAGAGGGTATAAATAAACATGATTCATCATAATGTTAATAAACGTGATTCATCATAATGTTTCAGTGTTCACCTATTTTCTGAGAGGTTGATCATTGTTCTTATGGTCTATAAACAAGCATTCCATAAGTCTATCAGTTTAATATCAGAGACTCCATACAATAATGCAGTAAAACTGTCTTGTCTGACATATGTTCTTCGTACTTCTGTTTTGAATAGCAATGGACTATTCAACAAAATGTCAATTATACTCCAACATGTAATGGAATTTTTTTCTTGTTCAGCTTTTTTAAAATATAATTTTATCTAAATTTTTAGCTACTCTTTGTTGATTAAGCTCATATGCATTGTTATAAAAGAGGTTTATTACAGCTAAAAATATCTTCTTGTAAGAATGATATCCTAATTTATAGTGTTATTTTATTCTTTACAATTAATGGTTTATTAAATATTAAATATGTCTTGAATCATTGTAAGATAATTTTCTTGTAAAAGAATCTCAGAATTTGGGGGTAAAATGTCTTGCTATGGGTGAGCACTTGAACATTGAATTGGGGAATATGTAAGTTTAATTTCAGCATGTTGCATCAAAATTATGGGGTTCTTGTCTGAGAAGTAATGAGAAGATTAATCATATGACAAAGTGCAAAGCATCTTTATTAGAGCTGACCAAATATATGCATGATAGAGTTTTTGCTTTATGTTTTCTTTTGTTTTGTGTTTGAGCTACTAAAACCCAGACAAGACTAATTTCATGTTAATTAATCTTCTGAGCTAATTCTTTGGTAGTTACTTCTTGCATGAAAATTCCCAATAGGAAACAAATATACTAAGAGAAGGAGTGATTCATCTCAGATGAACCTCCTTGAAACTACCCTAGTCTCATCTCTTCTCTGTTTCTCATTTCCTGGTGGCTCTCCAACATAAATGAAGACATCAGAATGCAGCTGACATAGCTGGACTGTAAACACCCTCCAAACTGCTTCCATGGTTTAGCAGTTAACTCCTTCAAACCCACAACCATCTAACACAACTCAGCTCCACTTCTGCAACTCCAGACTCTCCTAACATTTACTTATTTCCTAGTTTCTTCTCTGTTGCAGTTACAGAACAGTGACCAAAAACAACTTTGGGTGAACAGAGTAGTTTTGTTTTGTTTTTTTCCCATGGAACAACTCCCAGGTCACACTCCATCACAAAAGGAAATCAGGACAGGAACTCACAGCAGGAATCTAGAGTCAAGAAGTGATACAGAGGCCATGAAAAAAAAAAAAAAAACCCTGCTTACTGGCTTGCTTTCAAAAGCTTCCTCAGCTTGCTCTTATATACAACCTAAGACCACATGTCCAGGGTACTACCATCCACAGTAGGCTGGGCTCTCCCACATTAGTCAAGAAAATGCCCCACAGATATGCCCAATTTGATTGAAGCAATTCCTTTGTCGAAGTGCCCTCTGACAAGTGACTCAATTTTGTGTTCAATTGGTAAGAAGCTCAGGACTTGAAATCACAATAATCTGCAGTCTGGACAAATCTGCCCACTAAGAAATGCTATGTAAGTGCTGTCCTGTGGGGCTATGGGCTATACACAGACAGCTTGGTCTCCAGTAGAGCTGAGGTCTGAACCCTGGTAGAACCTGGTGGTGATAATTCACCTACATAGGACAGTAGGCGTTCCCTCATGTCTCCTGGACTCTTGGCTCCTGTCAAAGTTACCCCTACAGTCCCCACAAGAGAAGCATGTGGCTAACAGTCACATAGACTATGTCCCAAGCTTCTGACCTTCAGGCTTGACTCCTCCCAGTTACCTAGCAACAACAAGATAACAATCCCACCATAAGAGGAGCTGCTTGGCCCCCCTTCCTCACTCTCTAACCTCTCTCTCTCTCTCTCTCTCTCTCTCTCTCTCTCTCTCCTGCTCTCTCTCTCTCTCTAACCTCTTACTCTCTAACCTTTCCTCTTTCTCTCTCTCCCTTTCCTCCTCTTGGCCATGGCCAGTCCCCCTCTCTCTCTTTTACCTTATCTCTTTCCCCCTGCCTTTCTCCAATAAAGCTCTAAAACCATAGACCACCTCTGTTCATCAAGGCCCACTCTGCTTGGATAATGATATAGGCTTTCTCCTGATGAGCTGTGTCTAGTCTCCCATCAGAAGGCCTTTATATGCTTAAGGACTCTCGCCTGCATAGGAATCTCTCTCCCTCTGCCCACTCTCCCGTATCTCTGGGGCTGAGGGTGTTGCCCTGGAGCCCCTGGTATGGAGGGGGGCTGCCCCTTGTCCATCCCCTGCCATGTGGGGTCAGTGGCTTAGATGCCCACCCGAGGCAGTCCTCCCGAGTCCACCTACCCAGAGCACACGAACTCATTGGACATGGGCTCTCTCCTTCCCCCCTCCTTCCCCTACACGCCCAGACGTGGAAAGTGAACAAACACGACTGCACTGAATGAATACTGCGGGAAGGTGAGCCCCCATCTCTGGAAACAATCTGTCTTTTCCTGCTGTGCTTTCGGTCAATGCCATCATGTGGATTTAGACAAGCTAAAGGGACAACTGAAGCCTTCTGGCCAGAGCTACTCTCTGATGTTGGCTGAAGGTCCCACTACTCTATGTCTAAATCCTGACAGCCTGCAATGGCATTGGCAAAGACTCTCTATCTAACTTCTCCTTAAAACAAAAGAAAACCTGGTAACACAGCAGCCAATTAAGAGCCACAAGGCTCGCTGCCAGTTCTTAAACCTGTGGGAAGCCAAATAGGCCAAGGGAATGTTTCCATTGGACAAGAGCTTCTCCTCTTTTCTATCATGGGCAACTCACCATCATATAAAAATATCACCCCAGGCCAGGGAAATACATGCCCTACTTTTAAAAACACCGAGGAATAAAGATAGCCAAAAAAACAAGCCTACTTATTTTGGGAGGAAGTCCTTCAGATAGAGCCATGCATGGCCAATGATAATATTTATAGCCAACACTCATGGACCAGAGTAATTTCTCTCATCAAAAACAAAGATACCCGAGAAGGTAAAACGCCCTCCTGTGATTTTTTGCCAATCTTAGCCACAATTAGGCAGTGTATAGGGCCATCTAAAATAGGACAAACTGATAGCAACATAGCTGCTGAGTGCCCTCAGTCAGATGAAGCCAAAGGTCAAGGTCCTAAAAACCACTCCATTTCAGATCTCACAGCCCTTACCCAAGAGAGATAAAATCCATCTACCCACCCCTGCCTCTCTATGCCTCAAAGAAACTAATTAAAAAACTAATTAGAAAACTAATTAAACCACCTGCTCCTCTGGCCCCTCCCTCTCCCACTCAAAGGCAAGGCTTCATTAAAAAAAACAAAGGAGCTACCACCTCCCCTAGAGAGAGGCATCTCTCCCCTCTCTTCTCCAAGCCATAAAAGCGAAATACCTTCAAAATTCATAGATGAAGCCCCACCTAACTCCATAGTCCCTTACCCTCAACCATCTTCCACCCAACAACTTTATAATATTCAAGACTCTCTTGCAAAAACTAACCCGCCTCCCATGCTACTCAGGAGTCCGATACAAAATTAAAAACCCAAACTGCTCAGGCATTCCCAGTTAATATCGACCCCAGCCAAAATAAACCCCTTAATTGGAACCCACTCCAAGTCTCATACTTTTTTGTTGTTGTTGTTCATTTTAAGTATATATGGATTATACAACGTGAGTGATTTCATTATGCACTCCTAGTTAAAAAAAAAAAAAAAAAAAAAAACCCAAGCCTCAAACTTAAAAGAACTCAGGCAGGCAGTAAAGAAAGATAGCATCCACATACCCTGGACAAAATCTTTCCTATACAGCCAGGAGTCCAGAAGACATGAAGGAACACCTACCGTCCCATGTAGGTGAATTATCACCACCAGGTTCTACCAGGATTCAGAACTCAGCTCAACTGGAAACCAAGCTGCCTGTGTATAGCCCATTGCCCCACACTGTCTTTTGTCCATTTCCCTGCTGTCCATTCCAGGAAGTAGAGGAGATCCATCCCTGGATGTGTATCTCCAAACCCTGGCCCCTCCAATAAATCTCTTTCATGAGATTTTCTGCCTGGTGTGACTCTCTCATCTGAAGAAGAAAAGAAGTCATAAAGAGAAGGAGCAGAGCAGGAGCATGGCTGGGGCTCCTGAGCTCCTGAGCTCGGCTGGGGATATACTACCTTGGGAGCTACAATGCCTCTGCTGAGGAGTTTTCCTCTCAGCAGTGTGGTTCCTGAACTCCTTCTCATGATGCTCTTCCACTGGGACACTGTCCCACCCCAGAGCTGTGTGGTTCCCGGGCACCTGTGTCTCAGGATGCCCTTCTCAAGGACACTGACCTAATTCAGAGCTATGTGGTTCCTGGGCTCCTGTGTCTTAGGATGCCCTTCCACTGGGATATCTTTTCCTTCAGAGATGTTTGGTTCCTGGGATTCTGAGTCCCAGGACACCACCCACTTAAGCAAAAAGTACATTAATGGTTTTAATTAGGATATTGGAACTTCTTACTTACTTATAGTCAGAAATTTTATTAACATAAATTAATTAGTTACACATTAATTAACAATATTAATGAGCAAAGAATTAATCTTTTGGTGAGGGAGTTAAGCTGCCTATGCTCTAAATGTTTATTTTTACTAAAAGAGCCCAGACATGTCACATAATGCTGTCTTGAAGGTTTTGTTACTTCTCATAACTTTGACACAATATCTTGAGATTATTCAGGCCTCTCCCTAAGGTTCATCATAAGCAACAAGCTAATGTTCAGATACAGTGAGTAACATCAGTACCAAATTCTTGTTAAAATTTTCTCACAAAGCAACATTCATGGATGAACAACTATTTCAGTCTCACTAGAAATAAATTTTAAAATAAAATATTTTATTAATTCTTTGAGAATATTATACACGCATACAATATACTTCAATCACATCCTCCATTCCTTTCTCTAATCCTCCCAGACCTACAACCCAGTCTTTTACCCCCTCCCAACTTCATGTGTAATTTTTTTATAACCTGAGTCCACTTTGCCCTGTCCATGTATTAATGGGTGTGGGACCATCCTCTGGAGTATAACCAACCTATTAGGGTCTTCCCAAAGAAATTAAAGAAAATTAAAGAAATTAAAGAAAATTAAAGAAATTTTCTTCCTCTTCCAGAATCCATCAACTGTTCATAGCTCTTCAGCTAGGAATGGAGAATGGTGATCTGCTAGGGACCAGCCCTAGAAGTCAGGCAGTTTCCAGCAGAAAAGATAGGGATTAGACAGAGGTGGGTAAGGATGAATGAAGCAGAGACGACAGCTGACCTTTAATATTTAATCTTTAACTAAAAAGAAATCATAAGTTTGTGTTTTCTGTGGAATCTGCATACATAAAAACACCATGATTGATGATGTTTCTTCAATCTCTGATGATAATATTTAATAAGACTAACTAGTGTAGTTTTATATCTTTCTTTTTTTTTCTTTTTTAGCTACTTTGTAGGTTCTTTGCAGGTGCTTCTTCTATCTGTCACTAACAATATCTTCTCTGACTCAGTTCAGCTCCTCCTGTCTCAACTGTAACCAACTGTCTTTTCAATTTCAACTGTTTCTTGTTTTCATTCTGCTCATTCTCTTCTTCTTTTCTCTCCTCTGCTCTCTTTTCTCTTCTCTCCTCTTCTCTAATCTCTTTTTGCATCAACTGTCTTCTCTGATCCTACTCTTCTGTTTCCTGGACGCTAAATCTGCCTACTCCTCAATCTGCTATTCTCTTTCCTACCACTACTTCCTCCCAGCTCTCAGTCTCTGATTACTTTTTTTTTTAATTTATTTTTTTTATTAGGTATTTTCCTCGTTTACATTTCCAATGCTATCCCAAAAGTCCCCCACACTCACCCCCCCCCCCAATTCCCCTACCCTCCCACTCCCCCTTTTTGGCCCTGGCGTTCCCCTGTACTGGGGCATATAAAGTTTGTAAGCCCAAAGGGCCTCTCTTTCCAGTGATGGCTGATTAGGCCATCTTTTGATACATATGCAGCTAGAGACAAGAGCTCCGGGGTACTGGTTAGTTCATATTGTTGTTCCACCTATAGGGTTGCAGTTCCCCTTAGCTCCTTGGGTACTTTCTCTAGCTCCTCCATTGGGAGCCCCGTGATCCATCCAATAACTGACTGTGAGCATCCACTTCTGTGTTTGCTAGGCCCCGGCATAGTCTCACAAGACACAACTATATCTGGGTCCTTTCAGCAAAATCTTGCTAGTGTATGCAATGGTGTCAGCGTTTGGAAGCTGATTATGGGATGGATCCCTGGATATGGCAATCACTAGATGGTCCATCCTTTCGTCACAGCTTTTTAGACTTCCTCTTCCCAGAAGTCCAAGAGCCAACTGACATTGTAGAGCATAATACCATTAAAAGGGCCAGGCACATAAAGTATTTCATAATACAGACTAACAATCATGATGGTTTTTTTTTTAAATACATATGGAACTCTTCACAAATTTGTGTGTCATTCTTGCACAGAAGCCATGCTAATCTTCTCTGTAATCCTGATGTTTCTCTATGCATGCAGATTCCACAGAAGAGGCAAACTTATGATTTCAAAAGAAGTACAAAATAAAAAGAAATACAGATAGCATTTTTTAATATTTTTAATTAGGTATTTTTCTCATTTACATTTCCAATGCTATCCCAAAAGTCCCCCATACCCTCCCCCCCACTCCCCTACCCACCCACTCCCACTTTTTGGCCCTGGTGTTCCCCTGTACTGAGGCATATAAAGTTTGCAAGGCCAATGGGCCTCTTTCCAGTGATGGCCGACATATGCAGCTAGAGTCAAGAGCTCCGGGGTACTGGTTAGTTCATAATGTTGTTCCACCTATAAAGTTGCAGATCCCTTTAGGTCCTTAGGTACTTTCTCTAGCTCCTCCAATGGGGGCCCTGTGATCCATCCAATAGCTGACTGTGAGCATCCACTTCTGTGTTTGCTAGGCCCCGGCATAGTCTTACAAGAGACAGCTATATCTGGGTCCTTTCAGCAAAATCTTGCTAGTGTATGCAATGGTGTCAGGGTTTGGAAGCTGATTATGGGATGGATCCCCGGATATGGCAGTCTCTAGATGGTCCATCCTTTCGTCACAGCTCCAAACTTTGTCTCTGTAACTCCTTCCATGGGTGTTTTGTTCCCAATTCTAAGAAGGGGCAAAGTGTCCACACTTTGGTCTTCAATCTTCTTGAGTTTCATGTGAAAATGTGGTACATTTACACAATGGAGTACTACTCAGCTATTAAAAAGAATGAATTTATGAAATTCCTAGGCAAATGGATGGAACTGGAGGGCATCATCCTGAGTGAGGTAACCCAATCACAAAGGAACTCACACAATATGTACTCATTGATAAGTGGATAGTAGCCCAGAAACTTAGGATACCCAAGATATAAGATACAATTTGCTAAACGCATGAAACTCAAGAAGAATGAAGACCAAAGTGTGGACAGATAGCATATTTGTTCCTGGACAAGGGTTAGAAGTACAGAGAGAATAGGTATTGTGATTCTCAAATCATTTTAGACTATGTGAGCATTTATGACATATGACATTCTATTCTTCAGGAAAGTAAAACATTAAACACTTAAAAAACATTCCTGAGTCAGTCTAGATAAGTTCCCAGGGCTTGACTACCACAGTGTGCTGGAAGTATAGCTTGTAAGGTCACCTAGCTGAAAAGTCTGAAAGGTTCCCACACTACCGGATGAGCAGTTCTATTAATTTGCTTTTTCTTGGTTTTTTAGTGAAAAGACTTCACTGTAATTTAATATGAGCCACTCTCCTCGTGATTGGAAAATTCTTATATTTCTTTTATATTAATTTCAGGTCACCTATATGTATTATTAAGGGTTACTTTAGGCAAACTAACTTTGTTACTAAAATTTTATTTTCATGGGACAATGTCCTATAAACTACATGAAGGAGGAAGCCTGTGATCTGATCTGTTGGCAAATCTATTGTTTCTGAGTTTGCTTAGGGGCAGGTATGCCAAGAGAACTCTGGGGCTACTTAACTTTTTCTGCTTTTCACAAGTAAGACTCCTGAGTGGCACCAGATAAGGTGACTTCTTTTAGAGCAGAAAAAAATTTCTTGGAAAAGACATGAATGAATCATAATGTAAAAAGTCTCCCACAAATGTGACACACATAAATCTGAAACCCAAAGTGAAACACAGCACAATGACAAAGTAAGCATCTGACTCATCTCTTCTAGACTCGGTCAAACAGTTGTGCTGTCTTCATGCCTCTCCTGTTTTTCACTAGTCATGGCTGTACCAGTGACCCTCTTTCCCCTCCATGCTGGAAGAGTGACTGGGTCTTAATGCTAGATATAATTTTTAGATGATATATTTATCTAAAAAATATTCTAATATTGTAGAAAATAATTTAATGTTTGATGTGTAATTAATTACAAAATTAAAACACTACAAATAAAACTAAAATCTTTTGATGATTAAATATTTTTATTTTAACTGCCATCAGCCATTACTATAACAATAATCTGTGCCTAAATCAATTCAATAACTAAAAATTGTTTCGCATTAAAACTGTAAAAAGACATATACATTGTCATTAAGTGTGAAAGTCAAAACAATATTTTGTGTTTTATATCTGTGATTTACTGAACTTACTGATTATTAAGAAAGTACATTCAATATGCAACATCTCAGAAAAGGAATTGAGGGCATTGAGATTAAAATAGTTTGAGTAGAAAAGCAAGCTACATCATTTCAAATATATGGTCATCTAGCTTTGTTTGAAAATTGAAAGATATTGTTAAGGTCTTCCAAATTGTGTGAACAATTGAAAAAGAAGTTGATTTGTGGATTTTTATTTTCTATATTGCTCTATAATTTGAAAATCATTTTCTCTTTTCCAGAGTATAGCCGTGAGGATGACAAGCCAAGTAAATAGACAAACAGAATAAAGCAATGATGTCCAAAGAAAGCAAGTGTCCTCCTCTTCATAGTTGTGATATAAACTTATTTAATGATTATAAGGAGTATGATGAAGAACAGTGGAAACATATTATGCAATAAATAGGTGAGTAGATGCTCATATAGAAAACACTGGTATGCAGTGTCCCTCAAGCAAATGTGACAACTTTGAATTTTACCAATACTTTAAATAAACTTCTTATTTAAATTATGGGAAGGTCATTCCCTATATCTAGTCCAGAATAATCTTTTTTGTTAAATCAGTAAATAAGTTTCTGACTTTCCCTGCCTAGCTAGTCATCATGGTATCACTTTCTGCTCTGACACACCTACAGAAGAAATCTCCACCAAGTTTGAGGAACTAAAAATCACAAATATTAAGCTCTTCTGTAAACATACCATGTTCTGGTCTTCTTTACTTCTGTAGTCAAATGAACACATGTAATTGATGCTGCCCACAGTTCTATAAGTTCTGTTTGCCACATATTTAACTCATGTGCTTATAAAAATATATAGGTCATTTTTATGTTTCATGTTAAGGAGACTGAAAATATATCTATAACATTTACATATGGAAGGTAAAATTACAGTAACCATATAGTCAGAGGGCAATTATCTACCATTGTATGACATTAAAAAATATTTTTAAGAAGTCTTGCATACTGGGGCTGGAAAGACGGCTCAGTGGTTAAGAGCACTGACAGCTCTTCCAGGGATCCTGAGTTCAAACCTAAGCAACCACATGGGGGCTCACGACCACCTGAAATGAGATCCAGTGCCCTCTTATGTTGTGTCTGAAGACAGGGACAGTGTACTCAAATGTATAAAATAAATAAATCTTTAAGAAAAAATAATCTGGCATACTAAGCCTTGGTCTAGGTAAATGTTTGCCATAGATCTTTACCATATAATCTAATTAAGACTAGGCTGGCATAACAACTCCCTTTGTATTTATTTCTCAGAACAATGATTTGAAACTCAGACACTTTAGCACATATTCTTTCCTAGAAAAGCCTGGAGCAGGATCATACCTTGTTAAAGAGATGCATACCTATCATCATTAATACCTTTAGAGGAAACTGAATTCTATTAGTGCTTCAAACCCCTCAGTCCCATGTCTTTGAAAGCACAGGTTATGTTCCAAGAACTCTTAAAGCTTCTGCTCCCAGGGAAGGCTTCAGAATAGCAATTTTTCATTTCCTGTATTTTACATGTACTACTGTTCTGACTGTAATGCATTATTGTGAAACATGTAGAGGCCTGGCACCCAGAAGAGGGAATTGGTGCCCCTGGAACTGAGTTGCAAACAATTGTGAGCCAGCATGTCAGACAGAAGAAACTAACCTGGGTCTGCTGTAAAAACTGCCAGGGCTCTTAACAACTCAGCCATTTCCCCAGACTTCAGAGCCAGAATGAGAAAAGGACTCTGTGAAACTTGTATTCTATTTAATGTAAACTTATTAAAAAGAAACTAAACAAACACATATGAGCCAATTTAATATAATATCTGATTAATCATGTTTATTTATATCCTCTGTTTTAAATCCTAATAAAATGTTTTCCAATTTAAATCTTAAGTGACGTTCTAATGTATGTTGAATGACATGTCACAGAACAAGATACCATTTACCAGGTTAACCTTACATCAACACACCCACAACTAATATTACCCTACAACATCAGCAGATGCTTCAGATGAAACACAAAAATGCAGGTTGAGCAAGGGTGTCATGATAGGTGACATCCCTGCATGCCACATGAAATTCACAGCTCTACTCATCTAGAACAGTGGACACTGTGGTGCTGTTAAGCTCACTGCTCACAGAAGCTGAGGTCAGCTGGATGCTCCTGTCAACAGTGGGGACTCTTCCACCAACAGTTTCATCAGTGTTCCTCTTTGGCCTCAGCAAGATAATGAAGCACTTGGGAAGAAATAGACAGCCTAACAAGCCATAGCTAGATGCCAAAATGGCAAATATTTCCACAGCCACTTTGAATTTGCCTTTGGTGCTCAAGTAAGCAGGGACAAAAGAGATCCAGACAATGAAAAAGACCAGCATCCCAAAAGTGATACATTTCCCTTCATAATAGTTATCTGGCAGCTGGCGAGCCACAAAGGTTGTAAGAAAACACAGCAGAGCCAGGAGAACATCAAACCCAAATATGGAGCACAGAAACTCTATAGAACCTTCATTGCATTCAAAGATGATCTTTACATTTTGAATTTCAATGTTCTTGAACATCCTTGGAGGCTCCAACACCAAGTATGCTGCACATATACCAATCTCCCCTACAACGCAGATCAGTACAATTAATTTTCGAAAAATGGGGTGCATGGATATAAGACGGGTTTTAGATACAGAAATCCTATAGGCAAAAAAGAGTGAAATAGTCTTTCCAAGAATGGAAGACAGACAAAGGCAAAAGCCGAGTGCCAGAGTGATCTGGCGGGCCATGCAGGACCAGTTGCATGGCTTGCCTATGAACAGCAAGGAAGACAGCACAGTGATGACCAGAGACATCTGAATGAGGAAGCTCAGCTCCCGGTCATTGGCTTTCACCAATGGAGTGTGTCTGTGGATCACATACACAACAGTTACTGCCAAGAGGACAAGTGCCCCAAAGATGGACAGGATGACAAGAGTGAACCCCAGTGCCTCTTCATAAGCGAGGAATTCCACAAGCTTTGGCACACACTTGCTCTTCTCTGCATTGGACCAGTCATCTTCACCGCATGGATCACATTCCCTCTGTCCTATTTGTAAAAAAACAAACAAACAAACAAACAAAAAACATAGAATTGACTTCAATGGAACCCAGTTGTCACTTTTAACTGTGAACAGTCTAGGAAAGTTAAAGACCTGGACAATGTTCACTGGAAATCTGTTATAAAATAGATATAATATCTCATATTTAATAGTGGGAAATTATTCTTAGTGTCTATAGATGCAGTGATAGATTGAGGGTTGTTTTCACCTTCAGTACTTGACCATTTCCTCTCAACCCACACTTTTTTGAACTGGTTGTTTCTACTGAAGAGCTCCTTTCTTTCTCCTACAACTGTCTATTGAAGGACAATATCTGTGTCTTTAATCAATTCCAGAACAGCCCAGGAATGAGGAAGTCACAGCTTCTGATGTGAAACAATGAAAATGAATGGTACACAGTTTGTCAAACCCTTTGTGTTTTCAGTCTTTCATTCAATATTCCTTCCTGGAGGAGAATCACGCAAGTGCCCACTCAAATAGCCCCAACTCTGGATGCTCATTTCAAGGAGTGATTAGGATAATGATGGGAAGGAAAACAAAACCTCCAGGCATGTGCCCAGAGGCTAAGATGCTAGGACTGGAGGAAGGCTCTAAAAGCAAGCGTTGGTGAATAAGGAAAAGTTAGTTGAGCCAAGGTTATGGCAGGTGATGGAATGGGTCTATTCAGTGTTAATTTTAAAAATCAAGTAAAGAGTGGTGTTTACTTTCAACCACTCTGACTCCTGATCTGGACATCTCTGAGTAGAATTCTGTGTGGGACCCCAGGGAACTGTTGCTAGGGAGTTGTATAGTTTATGGGCTACTTATACTATCACAGACCATCTTATCATTTTTACTTGACTACTCTGAGGGGCTATGTGAAAACGGACAAGCACATTTTCTGTCCTTCAACAAAAATCCAAGTGGAAATATAAATAAACCTGGTCAACACCTTACATAAAACCAAGTCTGCCTAAGTCACCTCCAGAGATTTGCAACTGAGCAGGCTGTCATAACTGTTCATTCCACAGCAACTGTGCAATGCATGTACGTTCAGTGTTTAGAACCTTAAGACAACTGGGTGATCTTTTCCCAACTAGTGCTGAATCAACTTAAAAAGCAAGTAATTTGAAGATTTTATGAATTGATTTATATTTCACATTTTGTTTATTTTGTTTGGTGCTTCTTTATGAACTTCATGGTGGTAGGTCTGGTCTTATATCAGAAGTGAAAACTCATATTTTTTGGTCATACTGCACACAGGAAAATTTTATGTTTCATGAACTTTTGTTATACTCTTCTTATAAAGATTTATAGGAACTTCTCTTGGCATCCCTTGGTTAATTTAACTGTACTACTACCAATGCAAAAATGGACATCTCTACCTGGTTTC
This sequence comes from Mus musculus, assembly GCF_000001635.26. NCBI lineage: Eukaryota > Metazoa > Chordata > Mammalia > Rodentia > Muridae > Mus > Mus musculus. Next base: position 64,103,090 of record NC_000069.6, on the reverse strand, counting down.
TCTGACACATATCCATCAGCACATGGGATGCAATCAAAGCAGCATATGGGTTGCCCCTGACGAATCCCCTTCCGGGTCCCTGGAGGACACACTTGTGTGCAAAATGAATCTGGACGCTAGCAAAGATAAAATTAGTAGATATTTTAAAAGCCTCAAAACATTCCCACTTGTGAAATGTTGAAAGTGCTGGTTTGTATTTCCATGCAGACATATGTCCTATTAATGAAAGATATCAGCCCAGGAGTCTAAGCAAAGATAGCAAACAAAGCATGACAATATGGACAGCCTAGAAAGTACTTTGGCTAAAGGACAATCTTTTGACTGACTCTGGAATTGCTGAACTAAGTGTAGTGACAGTTCTTTGTCATCTTGATGATCAAGAGTAAACTAATACCATATGAGATACTGCAGATGCTTAGTCTGTTCCTGTTTAAAATAATTTAATGCTCTAAACATCTTCCTGAAAATCTGAAATATATTTCCTCTCACGTAATCAACCCAACATAATATGAAATATAAAGATGTTTCATGAATGGTTAAAAAAAACAAAGAATTAGGTCAGTTCCAGGGAGAAAATTTAAAAAAAAACATAACAGAACTGCACAAGAGTAATATTCCAGAAATATTTTCTTGCTAAGTCATTTTATACATTTTCATGTCAAACACAACCCTCCTTTCATAGCATATAGATGTATACAAAGATGTATACTTTGAAATACTGAATAAAGGTGATATTCACAAATTGATTTATATCCTATTCTAGAAATCAGAAAGTACTTCTTTTTATTTAAATGTTTCATATAGTATATTTCAATGGTCTTTTTCTCCCTCTCTCATCTCTTCCTAAATCTTTCCCTTCTCCCTACCCATGTATCCTCATCTTCTTTCTTCTCTCCCTTTCATAAGAAAGGAAAAAAACAAAACATGAAAAAAGCTAAAAGTAAAACAAGCAAACAAAATGTAATAAAAAGACAAAATAAATTATTTTATTTTATTTAAAAAAGACAAAATAAATCCCAAACCAAAATAACTGCCTGAACACACACACACACACACACACACACACACACACACTGGAATTCACTTCATATTAGTCAACTATTTCTGGGCATGGGAGTTTCCCCGAAGTGTGGTTGATATGTCCAGTAATATTCAATTGAAGAAAATCTTTTTGCCAGCAATTACAAATAGTATTTTCATAAGTGGTGGACCTGGTAGCCACTTCCCTCTCCCAAAGATGGGATCTCACATGAGTTGAATCGGTTAAGCTCATATCATACATCCCCGTGCACACTCCTCACCACTACATAAATAGAAAAATGAAATAAAATAAAGGAGGTCAAAAATGACTATGGTCAGAGTACTTGAGAAGGTAACATACTGAAAGTAATGGTTAATAACAAAATCCAAGAAAATATTCCAAAAGTTAAAAATATGAATCATGTTAAATTTTAAATAAGTTTGAGACAGGAAAACTGAATTCACATTTAATTGGTATCTTTAAAAATATATAAACTTCTATAAATATAAAGAAAATAACATATCAAATCAACTCACCCTTGATGACTCAGTGTTCCAAAATATTGTAGAATTCGTTGGAATAACAAGCTCAAAGTTTGTAGATCTAAAGTTAAATCTCCCAACTGTCACAAAGGAAATTTCTCCCTCATCATCTAAGTGCCAGTTTAGGACATCATAGTGTCCATTTTTCAAATCTCCATTATCATCCAGAATTACCCATTTATCCTCATGTGATTTAAATTTAATTTCTTTCATATAGTACATTAGCTAGAAAGCAACACAAAGTAAAAAACAATAGAAGAAAACATTTTGAAAAAATTCAATGGTCTTAAAAATAATTTTATATAGAAAAGCATTTCAAACACATATTTAATTCATGAAATTACAAGACTTGTTCTTAGTCTCTCTCTTTTTTTTTTAATGTACTATGACAATCTCTATCCACATGTGTAAATGAAACTTCAAGCATGGTTGGCAATATGGTGATGCACTTTAAATGTAAATGCATTCTAAAGATTTCACTCAGAAGTTTCTTGCAAGGCCGTAGAAGCTGTTGTCATGTAGGCTAGGCAAAGTCAAAATAGGGGAAATGTAGGGTGCAATGCTGATGCTTTGACCTGGAATCTGCATGTGAAACCCAATTGGTTCTTGATAGAGCGATCAATAAAGATTCTAGCTGTCGATGGCTGGGCAGAAGAGGTGGGACTTCTAGGTTCTGGCAGGCAGACTAGGAGATGCAAGGAAAGAAAAAATTGCCATGCTTTGGAGAGAAAGAGAGCTAACAACCATGTGAGATCTCTGGTGGAGTGACCATTGGCCGCTTGCCCCACTGGGTCTGAGGTAGCACACGGGAGATTAAAAAGAAAACTGAACTAAGGGCAAATTTAGTGTGCTGAGCAAAGAGAAAGAAAAACCGGGCAAATAAGTTGAAGGCAGATTTAGAGATACTGAGCTAGGACTGAAGGTAACTGAGCAACTAAACTGAGGGCATAGAGGTGTTGAGCTGAGAATGAAGGTAAGGGCAGGTTAGCCACAGGAGGCTTAGAAGTGCCTGGCCATTGAGTTAAAAGGCGTATTGAAAATAAGTTCTCTCTCTCTCTCTCTCTCTCTCTCTCTCTCTCTGTGTGTGTGTGTGTGTGTGTGTGTATGTGTTTCATCCCCTGCTCCTGGGCGGTGGCTGGTAGCATGGGTCTGCCCAGAGCTTAAGGCAGGGTAGTAGAAATTGCATGCTACAGGGAAAAAGTAGACTTCAGACCAAAAACAAAAGAAAAGCAAGAGCTCAGAAATCCAGAGAGGAAAGGAAACCATATGTAGAAGGTGTTAAACAAACTAAACAACAAGTTCACGTGCTCCATCAAGCTACTCTCTGCCTGCAGGGCCGGACCTCCTGCATTCCCTTTGCTGCCACACGGGCCCCACACAAGACAGTCCACCCTGCGGCCAGCCATCACAACACCCAGGAAACTTTTAGAAGCAAAACTCTAGAAGCTTATAATTAACAAGTCAGATTTATATATCAATAAATTCTGAATTCACAAGACACCCACACAATAATTGCAGAGCCAACTGATAATGATACAAGCTGCCCATCTAGGTCAGACAAGTTATCCCAATTATTCTACCCCTACATGATATTCATAACTACCTGTGGCTATTTAAAACCACATGGGATCAGGATCTTCTTACTGTCTGTCCACCTCCATCTTGGCTTCTACCTCTCTCCTGTCCTCTCTGCTTCTCCAACTTTTTGTACTGCCTCCCATTTCCCTGTCCAACCACAGGCATCCTGCTGCACTAATATTTAAATAGATTGGACAGGGAAAAATCCTCCCAAAGAGATAAGCAAGGCAAAAAAAAAAAAGGGGGGGGGGTAAATCAAATGCAGCTTCGACTACAAAGTCACCTTGCATGAGAAGAAGCCACCTCCAAAGGGAGATGGGTAAAGAGGCCTGGAGCCCTACCCTGAGAAACAAGCTATAGCCTTCAAAAGCTCATTCCTCATGGAGGAAGCTGTGGTGTGTTATAATGTGTCATTCAGTACATATACTCTTTGGTCCAAACAGCTATACTTGGAAATGTTCATTGTAATGAGTCATTGGTCTGGTGCAAGCCCTTTGGTTTCTACAACACCACTGGAGAACAAGATGTAAAATTCGTAAAGAATCAATTTTAAAAAATGTGGGCAAAGTAAAAAAGCTCATTCCTCTAGCAAACAGGTCAGTGGTGGAGTGGAAGCCCACTCTGTCACTCTGTCTCAGAGGCTAGTACTGAGTACCATCTCCAGAGGGAACCTATTGTTCAAAACAGAACTACCATGGGGGCCTAAGTTTAGGGAACAACTGCATATCAGGAAGCTTTAACTTGGCCTATCACAGGTCCCGAGTGAGGGGAACGACAGAGTCAGTTGTGGAGAGCAAGGTAGCTGATGCTGACAAGATTAGAAAGCAGGAGACACAGCATTGCTAACAAGTGCTATCAGAGTTAGCCCCAACCTAGGTGAAGAGCAGATTTTTGCCAGCTGGGACTAACCATGGAGCTTGATAACTCTCAGGCTGAGGCCAGTGGGTTTATCAAACTTCTGCAGTAACCACCTTGCACCCTGCAGCTGTAGGACTGAAGTTTCACAGGTATGTATGATATCCATAACTGCATCCTTCCAGAAAGGTTATTCAGGAGTGCTTGAAGGTAGGAACTCCAACCCTTCACCTGTATCAACCTCAGGACTGTGGGTGCTTCTCAAATTTGATATGCACAGAGGCAACATCTCAGTTAAAGCATTAGCCACCCCAGAGAACACAATCTAGGATGTCTCCTGGGGGACTGGGGAGAGAGACAGAAGAGCACCTTCCCAGTCCATGGAGTGTATAGCTAAGTGCAGACAGCAGAGACACTGGTACATACACACAGAAGAAATGCTAGTGAGGTACACACAGTTTTTATGTACACTTGTACAATATTGACCACAAAAACATAAAACATAGGAAAGAAAAACAGTCTACAGATACAAGAGAAACTTTTGCCTATGCACAAGGCTGGAAGTCTCTAAAAGTAACACATGTTAACTCTCCTCCTCCCTCCTCCCCCCTTCCCCCTCTCCTCTCCTCTCCTCCTCTCTCTCTCTCTCTCTCTCTCTCTCTCTCTCTCTCTGTCCCTCTTTCCCTCCCCTCACATCACTCCTTCTGTCTCTCCCTGTCTCTATTCTATCTCTTGATTTTATTCTTTCCTATTTACTACACATGCATCACTTTTTGTTACTTTATTGTATTATTTATGTTTTCTGGGTTCCTATTTGTTATTCCACTTAATAGTGTGTTAAATTTATCTGTATGCTTTTTCATTACTGGGCTTGTTTTCTGTCTGTTTCACTGGTGTCCTTTTGTGTGCACTTGTTTTTTGCTCAGTTGGTTGGCTGCTTGTTGACTTTTCTCATTTTTTCTGCTTTTGCCACACCCTCTCTACATTTAATATTTTCACTTTAATTTACTGCTTTTTAAATGCTCTAATTTTAATATTTTATGCCCATTCTTACATTTAATTCCTGTTGGGTTTTTTATTATTATTATTACTGGGATGTCTTATTATTTCCTTTTTGCATTTGTTTGATTTTTTTCTCAACACTCTTCCTGTTTCACTTTCCCTCTTACATCTTTCTTCACTCCTTTCCTTTCTTTCATCTAACTTTATTCCTCCTCTATTTTCCTCTTTCTCTGCCCACTTCCTTTATCTTACCAATTTACATTTGTCACACCTGCCTGAAATATTACTTTGACCTTATACCATTTCTTTAGTAGCTTTTCTGTTTTTAGTTTTATAGACAATGATGATAGACCACTGGGCTAAAATCAGTGCCATCACATTTCTAGAACTTTCCTAAGTTTATTTTACTGCTATTACAACATTTTTATTCTCCTCATTGAGTTGTACTGAGAAGTGAATCTTTATCGATAGTCCAGTCAATGAAAGAATTATGAAATAAAACCAGAAGAGACATACAACTCACAATATACACACGCCAAAAAAGACCTTAGAGGGGTTTGTGGGGAGGGGTGTGGAATGTTGACTTTCAGGCTCAAAATAGCTATTTCCTTCCTCAACTCACAGCATCTGTGATTATGTGCACAAAGCTAAACCAACCCCTCCCTGTCATTGAAGGGAGAGAGGATCATGTAACCCCAATTCCTCCTGGGAATTTATATACAGTTGATGGTTGCTAGGGGAAAGAGACTTACTACTCAGTAGTTCAGACACTGGTAATGTATACATGCTTCTGTGAACAAATTCTCACTTATCCTATAAACAACCCTAATGAATTTCACTTGAACACACACACACAGAAAGGGGGGGGAGGGAGAGAGGGAGGGAGGGAGGGAGGGAGGGAGGGAAGGGAGGGGGAGAGAGAGAGAGAGGAAGGGAGGGAGGGAGAGGGACAGAGAGAAGACATCAAAGTAGAAAGTTAGGAAAAAGGACAAGAGAAGATAATCAGGTGAATATGATTGGACATGCATAAGAAGGTCAAGTGAACCATATTATATATAATTAAACAGTAACTATATCTATTTGACTTAAGTGAAATAAAATGCAAGTCAAACAATCATCTAAAGTAACAGGAAAAAAGAAATTTGCTGTGTAGTGACAATGCACTCAGCACTCGGGGGGCAGAAGCAAGTCAATCTCTAAATTCCAGCCTCATTCAGGACAGCGAGGAATACACTGAGAAACTCAATCTCGAAACAAACAAACAAAAAAGAAAGAATGAAGAAAAGAAAGAAAGGAAGAAAGAAAGAAGGAGGGAGGGAGGGAGGGAGGGAGGGAGGGAGGGAAGGAAGGAAGGAGGAAGGAAGGAAGGAAGGAAGGAAGGAAGGAAGGAAGGAAAAGAGAAGAAGAGAAAAGAAGAGAAGAGAAGAGAAGAGAAGAGAAGAGAAGAGAAGAGAAGAGAAGAGAAGAGAAGAGAAGAGAGGAGAAGAGAAGAAAGATTAAATGGAAAATCTTATTTATATTAACTTTAAGAAAAATGCCTTTGAAAAAACCTAGCCAAGGACATGAAATACCCCTACAATCAACACTTAATGGCACCAAAGCCAGGCATGGTAGCACACCTTTCATCCCAGTTCTTAGATCTCTGTGAGATTAAGGCCAGGCATGTCTACATAGCAAGTTCCATACCAGGCAGAGCTGCACATTAAAACCCTGTCTCAAAAAACAAAAACAAAAATCCAGTGAAGACATTGGAATACTGAAAGACCTTCTATGTTCATGAATGACAGAATCATCATTGTGAAAATAGCTATATTACTGAAAATAATCCATAAATTCAATGCAATCCCCTTAAAATTCCAGAGGAATTATTCATAGAGCTAGAAAAAAAACCTCAAAATTTATTAACATAAAAGATGCCAAATATAATCCTCATGAAAAAGATAAATGCAAAAACTGATGTCTGAGATTACATATCAAACCACAGCAGGAAACTAGAACAGCACTAGCACAGAACATTCATGGAATTGAACACAGGATGCAAAATTAAAGCTCACAGTTACAGTCACATAATTCTATTCAAAACTCTTAAAATGTATGTTGGGGAAGAGACAGAGTGTTTAATAAATAGTGCTAATGAATTTGATATCCACATACAGAAGACCAAACTGAGGCCATGCATGAAAACAACCTCAAAATGAGTCAGTGTCCTCAGTGGAAGATGTGAAACTGTATATGCATTGGAGGAAAAGCACTTCCCAATATAGGAAAGGGAAGGGCTTTCTGGAATGGACTACAGTAGCATGTAAAGTGGTACAAAGAGGTGTAAGACAGTGAATTTATAGAAAATGTGTGCAAAGTAGCTATAAAATTAAACACTAAATAAGCATCCATCCTTAAAATAGAACAATGAACTAAACAGCTTTTCTCAAAAAAGCCACAGTAGGCCAGGAGACAGCTGAGTGATAAAGGCACTTGTCACTCAAACCCTATAACCTGAGTTCAACCCTCAGAACCCACAAAAGGAAAAGGAAAACTGATTCCACAGAGTGTCCTCCTATCTCCATATGCACACCACAGCATGTATGCCTGTGTGTGTACATGCACACATATGAATGCATACACTCACACACATATACACAAATAATAATTATATAATAGTTTTGATAATTTTTAAAAATATACTAATATTCAATAAATATCTTTTAAATGTTCATAATCCTTTGCCTTTGGGAAAATGAAAGAGTTACAAGGTAGTGAGAGTCTATTTCACTGCAGTAGGAATGGCTGTCATCAAGGAAATAAATGGTAATAAACATTAGCCTGTATATACTTTAGGGAGCAATGTAAACTGCTGCAGTCACTAGAAATAAGTGTGACAGTTCCTCAAATAAGTGCAAATAGAACTGCTCTAGACACACCTATACCAACCACTCAAAGCAGATTAAGTCAAAATATCAAAGAGGTGCTCACATCCATTTTTGCTGAACCAGCCTAAATGTCTGACACTAGATGAATAAATAAAGGAGTCGTAGAAAATATTGAAAATGAAATTTAGGGGGCAGGGAGATTTGAGTGCTCTGTGGATACAAGCACTTCCTGCTCTTCTAGGCGGTTGGAATTTGGTTCACAGCACCCACATTATGTGGTTTACAATCACCTGTAACTCTAATTTCAGCAGAGACTCAGACATCCACATATACATACACACATATTCACACAAACACACACACACACATAGAAATTAAAATAAAATCTTTTGAAAGTAATTTTATGCATAATTTTCCTATAAGGAACACTGAAATCAAGGCTTTTGTAAAAAAAAAAAATGGCTTAGAAATTGTTAAGTGAAATAAGCCAAAGTAAAAAAAAAAAAAAATACCACATTTTCTATCATATGTGACAGCTAGATTTGTGTGTATCACTGACAGACAGACAGACAGACAGACAGACAGACAGGTGAATTTCGAGAAATATGAGAGTAGAGCAGGTAACACTAAGGGAAAGGGAAAATGATAATGGAATTTCTGATACAAAAATCAGAAACAGATCAAATGGGGAAGAAAGGAATAGCAGAGTAGAGAACACAAAGTCGAGGGATGAATAAAGTATAATCCATAGAAATGAAATGTCATCCTGTTGCCCATTATTCTGTATGCTAACTAGCATAGTATGTATGTTAACTCAGAAGGCTGTAGAATTTCTGAAGGTTCTCTCTATTATATAGCTCTGGCTGTCCTGGATCTCACTTTGTAGACCAGACTGGCCTTGAACTGGTTGAGATCCACCTGCTTCTGCCTCTGAAGTGCTGGGATTGAAGGCATGTACCACCATGCCTAGACTAGATGATAAGTTATCAAAATCAAAATGCTTAGTTAAGAGTGTAAACTATCACTGGGTGGTGATGGCTCACACCTTTAATCCCAGCACCTATGAGACAAAGGCAGGTGAGTCTTTGAGTAGCAGGGCAGCCTAGTCTACAGAGCAAGTTCCAGGACAAACTAAAAAACAAACAAGCAAACAAACAAACAAAAAATACTGTAAATGAACGTATTAGCATTTTCACAATATATTTTACATTATAGTTATTGTAACACATTAAAAGGTATTTTGATATACTAAGTTAAATAAATGAATAAATTTTAGTTTAATTTTTTAAGTAGGATGACTCAGAAATTTTTAATTTTCTTTATGATATATTCAAAATAAATAGTTTTGTTGAAATAAATCTGGTATATATTAAAGCATTGTGGTGCCCCATTTGTTCCACTTAATATAAGTACTGGTACAACTCATCAATATTCCCACATACATACATACCTCACCTTTTCCTGCATACAAGGTTTTAGGGATACAAAGATTAAAAAACCTATTTCCTTTTCAAAACTCAGTCTAATGGAGTGGTAGACAAACAGCTACTATCACTCAAACTGAATATTGTCTAGGTCAGTACAGTGAAGACAGTTGAAAAGACACAAGGGAGTATACAAAATGGAAATAACAATAGACATGCTAATTTGGAAGTAGGGAAATTTTCACTGTGTTCCATCCCTGGGCAAAGACTATAAGCAACTAACAACTGATGGTAGAGAGAGAACTAGCCTTTCCCAGGGATGAGCGCCCATATTAGTTATCCAGTACAGATTGCTCAGTCCTAAAACCACACACACACACACACACAATATTCTTGACCCAGGGATTGGCACTGATAGGAGGTGTGGCCTTGTTGGGGTAGGTGTCTCACTGTGGGTGTTATCTTAAGACCCTCACCCTAGTGGCCCAGAAGTCAGTATTCTGCTATCAATCTTTAGATGAAAATGTGGAACTCTCAGCTCCTCCTGCACCATACCTGCTTGGATGCTGCTGGATATTTCTTCATACACATATAAGTGTGTATAAATGATTTATAAAGCAACTATCAATTTGTGAGTTGGGGGACATGGAGGGAGGGTATCTGTGAGGGGCTAGAGGAGGGAAAGGGAAGGAGTAAAATTATGTAATTCTACTTTAGTAAAATTTTTAAAACTGAAGTTAAAAAGAGAAAGGACACAAGTGAAGCAATGACTAACTGACATAGGAAACTGAAAATTCTTGATTTCCCAGAAAGTGGCCACCTGCGCTGGGCTTTTAAACTGTTAGTAGGAGCCCTGTGGAGGTGGCACATGATGTTAATCCCAGCACTCAAGAGGCAGAGGCAGAGGCAGAGGCAGGCAGATCCTGAGCTCAAGACCAGCCCGATCTGTAGAGAGAGTTCCAGGGCAGTCAGGGCTACACACAGAAACCCTGTCTCAAACCCCCCCCCAAAAAAAAAATTAGTAGGAATCTGACTAACAAATGCTGACAAAAAAATACTGAGTCTCTGTATCCTTAAGTTCCATACTGTTTCAGGGGAAAGGGTGTACAGGAGAACCAGGGTCCAAGGCACCACAGTCCACAAGACTGGTGGCACACTTATAGGATAACCAATGGATAGTAACAAGAATTCTCTGAGGAGATAACCCTTGCTGCACCTGACCAAATTTAGCAAGGCAGCATCATGATTTCTTTAGTGGGAAGGTGACCTATTACACCAGGGCATATCATTGATCTTCCTCAGCACCATATGCTATTCTTGAATATTCCAACCAATGTTCCTAGTGCAGTCACTAACTCACCAGAGATCAGTAAGGCTGTACAACCTCATAGAAAGGGCTTGAATTAAAGTAGCTGATGATCGACATGGGAGTATTTTTTATTAGTTTGTTTTGCTCTGTTAAGTATTACGTTTCTGATTGGACATAATACTACCTGAGGATTCCGCAATACCTCTCCTGGGCATATATCCAGAAGATGTTCCAACCAGTAAGAAGGACACATGCTCCACTATGTTCATAGCACCCTTATTTATAATAGCCAGAAGTTGGAAAGAACCCAGATGACACTCAACAGAGGAATAAATACAAAAATTGTGGTACATTTACACAATGGAGTACTACTCAGCTATTAAAAAGAATGAATTTATGAAATTCCTAGGCAAATGGATGGACCTGAAGGGCATCATCTTGAGTGAGGTAACCCAATCACAAATGAACTCACATGATATGTATTCACTGATAAGTGGATAATAGCACAGAAACTTAGAATACCCAAGATACAAGATACAATTTACAAAACACATGAAACTCAAGAAGAACGACGACCAAAGTGTGGAAACTTTGCCTCTTCTTAGAATTAGGAACAAAACACCCATGGAAGGAGTTACAGAGACAAAGTTTGGAGCTGAGGCAAAAGGATGGACCATCTAGAGACTGCCATACCCAGGGATCCATCCCATAATCAGCTTCCAAACGCTGACACCATTGCATACACTAGCAAGATTTTGCTGAAAGGACCCAGATATAGCTGTCTCTTGTGAGACTATGACGGGGCCTAACAAACACAGAAGTGTATGCTCACAATCAGGTATTGAATGGATCACAGGGCCCCAAATGGAGGAGCTAGAGAAAGTATCCAAGGAGCTAAAGGGATCTGCAATCCTATAGGTGGAACAACAATATGAACTAACCAGTACACACACCCCCCCCCCCCCGGAGCTCGTGACTCTAGCTGCATATATATCAGAAGATGGCCTAGTCGGCCATCAGTGGAAAGAGAGGCCCATTGGTCGTGCAAACTTTATATGCCTCAGTACAGGGGAACGCCAAGGCCAAGAAGTGGGAGTGGAAGGGTGGGGGAGTAGGTGGCAGAGCGTGTGGGGGACTTTTAGGATAGCATTGGAAATGTAACTGAAATAAATACCTAATTAAAAAAATACCAAAAAAAAGTAGTACGTTTCTGTTATTTGTGCCAAAAATGCACCAACTCGACCAAATCATAAAAAGTAGGTAAAGCCAAATAGAAAACACTATAAAAATAGCTCACCAATCCTGATCAAAACTATCAAGTTCAAGAAAAAGAGAGAGAGAGAGAGAGAGAGAGAGAGAGAGAGAGAGAGAGAGAGAGAGAGAGAGAGAGAAATACCACAGAGTACTGAATAGTGAGATTTAAAGCAGGAAGTAATCAACTGAAATCAAAGTCAAAGGGAAATTCAGAGGTCCCAGTCACTGTGGCTTCTGTTGGATTAACCACCCAGCCTACTCTAAGCCAACATGAATTGCTTAACATGAGACCAAGAACAGGAGGCACAGAAGTAAGTCTCCCAAGGACTGTCACAGAATCTGCACCCCTGGAAGATGCACCATTCTACCATTCTCACACTGCATAAAGATTCCCTCTTCTAGTCCCCTTCAAGCTAGATAAGACCACATGACTAAAATGTGGCTATGTAAATGCAAGAATTGTGTATGATTTCCAGAAATGGTCTTCTTGCCTTTTTCCTTCTTGCTATTTAAAATATGAGCATTGAATTTTGAACCCAAGTAATCATGAAAGACTACAAAGTGAAGTCCCATTGTGTGGATAGGAACAGGCAAACTAGAAGAAATTGGAGACACTCTGCCAATTATTTAGCTCTAGAATGTTTGTATTTAGCTTTTATTTATGGTTTTAAAAATCAGCTTATCTAGTAGAGGAATTATTTTTGTGAGGGATAATAGATTCTATTTACAACAAAACTAAAATTTCTGTTAATAAATGAGGACTTAAAACACACATTCAGGCCAAACAGGCAAACAATTTCTTTTAAATGGTCATGCAAGAAAGTCGTGGCTATCAAATACTTAAATAGCTGTGACGGCTATTTGTATGAATATGTATAAATGGGATGCTATATAATGAAGTAAAATAACTTACCTGCCAGAAATCAAAGGTAGGTATATATGCACATTGCTGATTTGAACCAAATGGTCCCTGCCCTTCTTGACATCTGCTGAGATGATCCAGGCCATGAGCTATAGCATATACAGCTTGTTTGACATTGTTTGTAATTCTTAGCTGTGATGTATCCAGATAGGTGTTTTTCAGATCTTCCAGCTTCTCCTCTCCAGTGCAGAGCTGATCAGACATGTCATACAGTCTGTCTTCTTTCCCAGTCATATTCACTCTGTGATCCACGTTATAAGGAACACTGCTGTTGGGCCAGGTACAGTTAAAAGCAGTTTGCCAGAATTCAATGGTCAAGACATCATTTGGATCCTTGTTAGGGTGTACATCATAAAGAAATTCTTTTAGTCCTGGTATAACACTTCTTGGTGTTGCAAATCCAATAGTTCCACCAAAATAGGGGAAATACTCAGGCTTTGCAATGAGAGCAGAGGTAATCCAGGCTTCGGTGGCTATCCATGTCCTGTCAGTTATGTTATGATGAATCATTTCCAGCACAAACAGGCTGAGGTCAATGTCAGAAGTATAAAGCACAATGACTTTGGCAGTGGAAGTCTTTACTGCCTTAACAGCCTTCTGCATTTTCTCATTGGAGTAGACTTTGGGAATGGTTTCAGAGAAAGCAACACAGAGGTTGGCACTCTCCATTTTTTCCTTAAAAGTTTTTACTCCATATTTCCCATAATCATCATCAGCTGCAATAGCACCTACCCAGACCCAACCGAAGTGTTTGATGAGATTCACTATGGCCTCAGACTGGAGGTTATCACTGGGTAGTACACGAAGATAAGATGGAAACTGGAATTTGTCACTAAGAATTGAGCAGGAAGAAGTATAGCCCACCTAAAATTAAAAATATTTTTAGCAATTAGAAAGGTAGAGTCAAATCTTAAATAAAAGCTTTCTAAATATTTTGAATTGGATGGAGCCAAATAGTTCTGTTTCCTCACATTTTTCCCTGAAAAATAACTTTCTACTCTTACTCAGTGAGTGGAAATTGCTGATGGAAGTTCTTTGGTCTGTGCTGTCAACCCCAAGAGGGTTAGGGCAGCCAACAATTGATGAAATTCCATGGACTATTTTTCATGGATGACACTGACAGAGAGATCATTTGCTCTTCCCTTTATCCTTCCTGGAAATATGGTGACTCCCTGAGTCACAACATTCAGACTCTCCTTCACCTTCAGTCTCTCATGCACAACGATGAAATGAGTCTACTCCCCATCCATTTAATAGCATTAGTTTCTCTTTCTTAAACTATCTCACTCCTTTCCCATCTCAATTAGTTTGGTTCTTTTCTTTCCTTTTTTAATTTTTTTCTTTCGTTATTTCCTTCTGGCGGGACTTCTGCATGAGTAGATGCTAAACTTTAGATTAACAAAAGTACTTCAAACCTCAGGTTTAAGCAATTTTCTACATCAAGATTCCTCAACACTCTCATCATATAGGCCCAAAAGTATGCACAAGAGCAAGTCTTTTGGTAATTTTCTCATTACTCCCCACATGCATTTCTCATGTTTAGGGACTTGATAATGGAACTTAGGTGACCCACCCTATATGGGTGACCATTTTTATTGCATTTCTGTATCTTAAGTCTCCACATAACTCATTCACTTTGCTATTACTAATGCAACAGCAAGGTCTTCTCTATTACAATTCCACAGCTCCAGAGCTGTCCATTCCTTCATGAAGTCAATTTACTCCTATGTTCTCTTTCTTTTGTTTGATTCTTAATCCTTTGTCTAATATCTATACTTTTCTTTAGAATCATACAACCAGCAACAGCATAAAAGCTAACTATAGGAAAGAACTTAAAAAAAAAAAAAAAAAAGACAGGGCTAAGGTAATAGATCCATGGCTAAAGTGCTTGCTATGCAAACCTGATGACCTAAGTTTAATCCCCAAAATCTAAGCAAAAGTTTAAAAATGCAGTGGCATATGTCTTAGTACTTCAGTAGCAAGATAGGAGGCAGAGACCAGGGAATTGGCCAGAAGCTCACAGGACACTTAGTATACAAGACAGCAGCAGTAGCCTCCAAACAATGACACCATTGCATACACTAGCAAGCGTTTGCTGAAAGGACCCTGATATAGCTGTCTCTTGTGAGACTATGCCGGGGCCTAGCAAACACAGAAGAGGATGCTCACAGTCAGCTATTGGATGGATCACAGGGCCCCCAATGGAGGAGCTAGAGAAAGTATCCAAGGAGCTAAAGATATCTGCAACCCTGTAGGTGCAACAACATTATGAACTAACCAGTACCCCGGAGCTCTTGACTCTAGCTGCATATGTATCAAAAGATGGCCTAGTCGGCCATCAATGGAAAGAGAGGCCCATTGGTCTTGCAAACTTTATATGCCCCAGTACAGGGGAACACCAGGGCCAAAAAATGGGAATGGGTGGGTAGGGAAGTGGGGGGGAGGGTATGGGGGACTTTTTGGATAGCATTGGAAATGTAATTGAGGAAAATACGTAATAAAAAAATATGTATATTTTTAAAAAAAAGAAAAATCCTGCCTTAACTAAGGGGAAGGCAAAAAATTACTGTAAAATTGTCCTCTAACCTCCATATTTATGCCATGGCAGACATGTATGTCTATGGTTACACATGTTCAATAACCTGTAAACTTGTTTCAACTTTTGATAGTATCCCAAATGATATCATTGTGTGAAACTCCCAGACCCATTTTAGATTGTGAGTATGATGACTTAGGCCATGATTAATAAGCATCAACAGAGAAAAAAAAACAAAATATATGCCTTGTTTCAGCTATTGATCAACCACCAAGAGTTAATCCAGTACTGTGGAGCACGGGGACTAGTGAGACGTATATAATTACTGCATCACAACTCAGTGCAAGAAGGATGTTCTGAATCAAGTAATCTGAAGTCACTTCTAAGTAAGCCCCAGATCTCATGGCTGGATCTTAGGTATACAGTGTCACAAAGAACACCATCCCAGGCATCCTAGGCTTACTTATACAGTGTCACTAAGAATATCACCCCACCCATACTAGGCTTGCTTATGCAGTGTCACTAAGAACACCACTCCACCAATACTAGGCTATCTTATAGTTTATATCAACTTCTTCTGTCTTTCTTATTTTCAACAATTTCTAAACACTGTATTTCTTTAAATATTTTTGTTTATTTTTTTGAGGCAGGGTTTCTTTGTATAAGCCTAGTTGTCTGAGAACTAGCTCGGTAGAGCAGACTAGCCTCTGACTCAGATCTGTGTGCCTCTGCTTCCTGAGTGGTGGGATAAAATGTGTGTGCCACCATTTTTGTGTGTGTGCTTGCATAAGTTTATGGCACTGCATGAATAAGGAAGCCTATAAGAGTCAAAAATGGGGGGAGGGGGCTTTCAGATCCCCATACCTGGAGTTTCAGATGGTTGTGAACTACCCGATCAGTTCTGGGGATTGAAACTAAATCCTCTACAAGAACAAGTACTCTTAACCTCTTAGACATCTCTCCTGGTCCCATTTCTATTTCTTTACAAATAATTACTCAGCATAATATTCTGACATACCTGAGGCATATAATACAACCCTAGAATTCGTGAAGCAGCAACTGACAAAGATGATCCCCCTGATCCAACCAGTGCTGCTAGAGTTGATCCAGTGCTATTTCTAAAATTGGGTTTGAATTCTTCCTGCCCAGTAAGAAACACCAAAGATGACTCCATTGCTTTGGAGATGGTATAGCAGGAATCAAAGATCTGGTAGCCCAGAGTATGGTTGGGCAAAATGTCCTTCCTCTCATTAATCTCCTTAATGGTGTGGATCATGGTTTTCATCCATCGGAAACCCCGGAAATTAAACCTGGAAAGGAAAAATTTTTGTGAGGCACTGGCTATTGCAGTTGGGGTGGGGCTTTTCAGGAAAGGAGTTTCAGTTAAATGAGGGATTACAGCTTTTTGTAGAAGCAGCAGCAGGTATCTTAGTTGTCTATACACATCAATTTTTCACAAATAACAATACAATCTTAACATATTCAAGTGAATCATATTCACTATTGATTAGTAATCTTGGGAAGCAACTTTTGGATTTTTTTACCATATAGATGAGATATAGATATAGATAGATATAGACATAGACATAGACATAGACATAGACATAGACATAGACATAGACATAGACATAGACATAGACATAGACATAGATATAGATATATAATCTGCTATGATTTTCTTAAGTGGCCAATTATCTCTTTGTCACAAAAACATTCTTCTAGTCAGAATATTCTTCACCAGCAGATATACAACAGCCTCTTTGAACATGTTTTTCCCATTCACTGGAAGTCATTGGGGCTATATGATTCTTCTCCTTATATTGACCCATGTTCTTCTGAATATTAATTGTAATTTTTAAAATCCTAAAATGCACTGAGGCACGTAAAGGAGGAATACAGTAAAGCATTACAAGAATTATGTATAATAAAACTGTAATTGCATAACCATATCTGAGATTTTAGTTTCAATATTAAGAAATATTTATTGATTCTCACATACAAATAGAAACATGATGTCATTAAAATCAATATTGAAGTTCAATGCCACAATTTTTTCAATTCCCCCTATATTTGTCAACTAATTCTATTTTCTTTTTTCTCTCTTCAATGTTAAAGCACATTTTAACTTACTAAGACAAGTACCCCAAAATGACATTATGTCTTAAAATCTTGTATAGATATTTAACTTTGTCTTCTGTTCAGTAATTTTTTTTTTTTATTAAATATCCAACAACAAGACACTGGAGATGGATCAACATTTGCTTTTGCAGAGGATCCAGGTTTTATTCCCAGCTCCCACATAGATGTTCACAACTATCCCTAACTACAGATTCAGAGGAGCTGATATCATCTTCTGGCCTCCACACACTCCAAGCATGTACATGGTACACATAGATAACTGAAGGCAGAATAATAAAAATTTATGTGCAGTCCTTCCCGTCTGAGCCGGTGCCCTGAGCAGCCCTTGGGCTCGAACTCCTCAGCGAGATGCACAACACTCAAGAGTAAAATCCAATCCCAGGCACTCTAACACTTCTAGGATCATAGGACCAGAAGTGAGGAGGACACAACATCCGCGCCAACACTAGAAGTAACTGGAACCCGTGAGACCCAGGTACCCAGGAACTCCGCCCGACCAGACGCACGAGTTCCTCCTGGTCTGGTCCAATGCCCTGAGCAGACCTTGGGCGCAAACTCTGCAGCCAGTCCCAGAACACCCAGAAGAAGCTCCACTCTCAGGCACTCTAACACGTCCAAAACCACAGGATCCCAAGAGATTGGTCACACCAGGATCTCAGGGTCTAGGAGGCAGCTTGACTTCCAGGAGCAATGACATACCCAGGATCTCAGGATCACAGGATCACAGAATCCTAGAATCACAGGTTCACAGAAATAGCTGAACTCTGAGGAGTTCTGACACAACCAGGATCCCAGGAACAACAGGCTCCAGTCAGATATAGTGAGGCCAAGTAGCACTAGAGATAATCAGATGGCTGGAGGCAAGCATAAGAATATAATCAACAGAAACCAAGGTTACTTGGCATCATCAGAACCCATTTTTTCCACATAAGCAAGTCCTGGATAAACCATCACACCGGAAAAGCAAGATTTGGATCTAAAATTAGTTCTCATGATGGCGATAGAGAACTTTAAAGACATAAATAACTCCCTTAAACAAATACAGGAGAACACAGGTAAACAACTAGAAGCTCTTAAAGAGGAAACACAAAAATCCCTTAAAGAATTACAGGAAAACACAATTGAACAGGCAAAGGAAATGAACAAAACCATCCAAGATCTAAAAGTAGAAATAGAAACAATAAAGAAATCACAAAGGTAATAACCCTGGATATATATATATATGAAAGAGATCAGGAGCCATAGAGGCAAGCATCACAACAGAATACAAGAGATAGAAGAGAGAATCTCAAAATTAATGAAGAAGATACCATAGAAAACATTGACACAACAGTCAAAGGAAAAGCAAAAAGCAAAGAGCTCCTAACCCAAAACATCCAGGAAATCCAAGACACAATGTGAAGACAAAACCTAAGGATAATAGGTATATAAGAGAGTCAAGATTTTCAACTTAAAGGGCCAGTAAAGATCTTCAACAAAATTATAGAAGAAAACTTCCCTAACCTAAAGAAAGAGATGCCCATAAACATACAAGAAGCCTACAGAACACCAAATAGACTGGACCAGAAAAGAAATTCCTTTTGTCACATAATAATCAAAACACCAAATGCACTAAATCAAAGAAAAAATATTAAAAGCAGTAAGGGGAAAAGGTCAAGTAACATATTAAGGAAGACCTATCAGAATTATACCAGCAGTAAGAAAACAATTGTAAGTTAAATGGGCAGTAAGAAGACTCTCTATAATTAATGCTACATATGAAGTATTTTAAGGGTTAGTGGGGAAGTTACTTTAAATCATCACAAAATAATTACTAAAAAAAGCATTTGGAATAAATTTTCCTTCATTGATTAATTTTTATTATGAGGCTCACAATATTTCATAATATCTAAACCTCTTTTTATGACTATCAAATGACACATAAAATACTCCTTTACTCCATTTCCTTATTTTTCTCTATTTGAGAAATATTTTCAAAATAATATAAAGTCTTCCTGTTTCATGTACTTTTAACACATGAACAGCTAAAATTAGTATTGCATTAAAGTTATTTGTTTCAAAACAAACTTTCTTCAAACCCCCAGTTGAGGTTCTGAATCAGTGAGTTAAAGATTATGATTAAAAAATTAAACTAATATTGCTTAGTTAGACTGGGTTCTGAACACTACATAGACCTTTGGAAGGAGAAGTTAAATTACATGGAAGAATAATAAGTGTCTTGAAAGCACTGGGGTTGAATAGATAGAAGGAAATGTTGATGAATATTGGTGAAAAATACACATAAAGATCTAATTTTAAAGAAATGTATTTTTTAACATTATAAGACCAAGATGTAGCTACTCAAATCCTAATTTCAATAATTAAACAAATTCTAAATAATCCTAACTAGGGAATTATCTTAAATAGAATATATTTACTTCTCTCCACTTCTTCAACTATAATGTAATAAGACATTATTTCTAAGGAAGTGAAAAATGATATTTTGAAATCTATGTAGTAGCCTTTACAGTCTAACATTGCTGGGAAAGAAATTTTCAGAAGTTCCAATGCAGGGCGTAGAACAAATGAAATAATCCCTTTCCTAAACTATCAATGTGTTACATTTCGATGTGCTCTAAGTTCTCATTTCCAGTTGTTTGGAATTAAAGAGGTAAAAACTCCAGTGGTAAATAATACTTGGCTCTACAGTAATCTAGTTGTAAGTAAAGCCTTACATATATCTTCCTCCTCCATTGCCTCTGCTTCACTGTAAGAATGAGAAACAGTCATAGAATTAAGGGCAGAATTCTTCATGAAACTTTGTATTTTCTGAAGATGTACAGATGATTAGCACCCTTCACACAAGGACATCTCAAATATGGAGCATGAAACATATCAAAGGAAAGTTGTGATTGGTGAAATGTGAGCTAGCAGAAACTGCTAAATATACAGTGTGCACTGACAACAGTAATGGCCATGAAGCTTCAGGGATATGCCTGCTGTGTTAGGTCACATTTCCAGCTAAAACTGTGTTTGTGTTACAGTTACAACTATTTAAAGGCGTGTGTGTGTATGTGTGTGTGTGTGTGTGTGTATGTGTGTGTGTATGAATATAAGAATATGACTATATATACATATATATGAATACAAGAGATAATACAGAGAGAAAAAACATTGCTTTCTAATAACAATAAACTTATTGATAATTTGCTTTGCTTTCATTAATTTGTGGCATTCTTGTGTGTGTGTGTGTGTGTGTGTGTGTGTGTGTGTGTGTGTGTGGTGTACAGATAGTTGTCCTATCCATGCTTTGCATTTCCCACAACAGATTACTGGCAAATTCTAGTATCAGGCATGGATCTTATTTTCTGAAGTGGCAATGTGGAGACACAACACTGGGCAACAACCTGCCAGGGTAGGTCTTGCTCAGATAAATCAGTGCTCCCCTGCAGTGTGCTTCTCTTAAAAAGAGTTTTAGTCTCTGCTATTAAACAATAAAGTTCAATGCTACATTATTCTGCATAACAGGTTTCAGAAGAACAGCTTCTGAAACCCCAGTACATTCATGAAGCAACAGGAGTCTTCTAAAAACAGATTCTGATTCTGCAAGTCTGAGTAGCAGCCCTTAACTGTACATGCCTAGCAACCTCTTAGCTGCTGCTGCACCACAGAGCACTCTGTGAGGAGCAAATGTTCTGTACAGCATCAAGACTCCAGCTGGAGACACAAGCCCCTGCTCACCAGTTCGCCCACCACCTGAATTGACAAGAAAGAAGATGGCTTACCCTTCACACATGGGTGATACCGGCTCCAAAATAGCTTCATCTACTGGGATGATTCTGGAGTGGATAGGAAACAGTCCTGCAATAACAAGTGAATGATTTTTGGCATCTACATATCCAGACAAATTAAACTTGGCCATCAATCTGCATTGTACTTCCTCTGTTTTGTTTTGAGCACCCAATACAGCCCACAAAAATGCAAGAAATCCTAAAGCTAAGCTTATCTGTCTGCTGGCCATTTTAATAAAGCGAGTTTTAAGAAACTGACTAGTGTGGAAATCACACACGTTTTAGTGAAGCGCCTTGATTGAGTGGAAATGTGTGTGTCCCAGTGGACTTGGCTTGTCACTACTTGCTACATAATTTTCATGTCTCAATCAGGGGCCTTGAAATCACTTGCAATTTGTGGATCTGGACTGGGAGCCGAGTAACCCTTTGAGAACAAACTTCAGAAAATCCCCATATGCTTTGAAACAATAAATAATAAAAATGTGGATTCTAAGTTTAAAACTCATTTTAATTTGTAGAAACTATCCTTCTTGTTTAGAATTGAGTCTCACTACATGTAAATCCATGGTCTTCAAAGGTAAGGGACAGTATCCTGCTTCATCATAAAGTATCAAAAGAGGTGACAGCTCTCTCATTACCTCATTGATGAGTAGGATACTAACAAAATACCCTAGAAAAAATACTGTAAGGCCCGTATATATTTAATGAACTGTTTCACACATACCATTTTTGTTATACTTTAATAACAGACCAACTACTACTCTCAGAATACACTCTATAGTTTCAGGCTTATATCTCTAGTCGCTTCTAAAAAATTCTTCCTCACTTCCTTTCTTCCTTCCTCCTTCCCTCCAATCTCTCCACTCTCTTCCTTCCCTCCTCCATCCTCTCCCTCTCCCTCTCCCTCTCCCTCTCCCTCTCCCTCTCCCTCTCCCTCTCTCTCTCCCTCTCCTCCTCCTCCCCCCCTCCACTCCCCTCCCCTTTGTCCACTCTCCCTTCTCATCTCTAACCTCACCACACCCCCATGCTAGTGCTGAGCCACACGTCTAATCCATGTGCTTCCTTTCTTACTAGACTCACCTCTAAGACAAACCTCACTTAGAAGATCAATCTACTGTTCTTTCAGTCCTCTCCAGTTGCCCTCTCATCCCCATTTCAAACACCTTTCCTTGGAGTATAAAATTCATAATATTTTCAGAAAACAGCCCAGCCAACATATTAGATCTTGATATCAGTGTAGACCCTTTTATCTTGCACCTTGCCACCAAAACCTTTTTCTCACAAAAGCAATAGAAACCTACCAAAAATTGATGTACACTGGAAGTGAATACAGCTTTCATTGTCATCCTAAGACATAGAATAAGCAAAAAGTACAAAATAAGGCAATTTTGAGTTATTTATGGTTTAGTCACATTATGGAATGCAAAGCCTTTTAGGTCTTATTCTTAAGAACAAAAATATACATAGGCAGCTGGAGAGATGGGTCAGTAGTTAAGAATACACACAGTGCTCTTGCAGAGGACTTGGGTAAAGGTCCCAGTACCCACATTGAGTGTCTTACAACAGTTTTCAGTTTTAGTTCCAAGGGAGCTGACACCCTCTTCTGGCTTAGCTGGCATCTATATGCACAGGACCCACATAGTTTGCATATAGGAAAACACATATTCACTATTAATTTTTAATTAACCTTTAAAAATACAAGAGAAAATCTCACAGTGTACATAAAGTTAGCACAATGGAATTATATTCTAAGGTTGTAGAATTTACCAGTAAATTGTAACTCTTTTACCTATGTATTTCCTTCTTAAAATTAAGACAAAACTGCCAAATACAAATCAGAAGAAACATAACATCCCCCTTGTCATTCTACTTTAACAGACCAATCATTTTCATGATACCATGCTCATTTATAGTCCCAGTCAGTACTCATGTAGTATTATTAAGTTACTGTGTGTGGGTTTTAACTTTCCCCTTTATATACTTTCCTATTCAAACTCAAGAGTGTGGGACTGGGGAGATGCTTCAGTGGTTAAAGCTATTGTTCTGAAATTAGGTGTACTGGCTAGTTTTGTGTCAACTTGACACAGGATGGAATTATCGCAGAGAAAGGAGCTTCAGTTGGGGAAATGTCTCCACGAGATCCAGCTGTAAGGCATTTTATCAATTAGTGATCAAGGGGGGAGGTCCCCTTGTTGGTGGTGCCATCCCTGGGCTGGTAGTCTTGGATCAATAAGAGAGCAGACTGAGCAATCCAGGGGAGGCAAGCCAGTAAAGAACATCCCTCCATGGCTTCTGCATCAGCTCCTGCTTTCTGACCTGCTTGAGTTCCAGTCCTAACTCCCTTTGGTGATGAACAGCAGTGTGGAAGTGTAAGCTGAATAAACCCTTTCCTCCCCAACTTGCTTTTTGGTCATGATATTTTGTGCAGGAATAGAAACCCTGACTAGGACAGTAGGAGAACCAGAGTTTTTATCCTCAGCACTCACAGAAATGTAAATAAAGCATGCATGTCAGACAGCCTGTAGGCAGAAGCAGCATACCAAAGACAAACCAGCAATTCACCCTAGACAAATTGGCTCTTAGTTCAGGTGCAAGACTGCCATAATTTATAAAATGTGGCACAGGCAAGGAAAGCAGCCAATGCCAATTTTTGCCTTTTAAACCACAGGCACACATGTATGTGTACATGGTCCTGCCCACACATGCACAAAAAACACACCCCACACACATCCTCCATAAGATAATATATACATATTGTATGTATAATATATGCATATGTGTGTATATGTGTATATATATATGTATACATATATATATATATAATACACAAAAATATACTAATAGAAATATGTTTTCTATTACATACATGCTTTCTCAACTATAATCCTCAGCATATTTTGTATATGATACTATCATTATTACCAGTCACCTGGGCCACATTTCATCCCTACTATAGGATTTCTCAGTTGTTGGCTAAGTATAGTCTTCCACTGTCCCAGGGGCATCTCCAAGAGTCTCTCATTCCTAGTTCACTGGTGAACTATGGGAGCAATTCTCATTTTACCACAGCAGGCTCGGCCTTCACAAGAGACCACAAACGTGATTTCCTGACCCTGATCAGTTTCCTGTCAAAGTTCTCACTAGTGTTCTCTTATGATGTGTGGATGGTATGCATATTCTCTTCTCATACTTCCCAATGCTGGAGACCAGATTTAGTGAATAGACAGATTCTCAGAAGATGCTTCCTAAATGGCTTCAAAGTTTGACTTTATCCAAACAGATTGTTTGTTGAAACACTATATGAATAGGCAGTCCTCACTGCTAACAGCATAATAATCCCTACTGAGTTTAAGTAAGGCTTACATCACAACTTTCTCAGAATGTCCTTTCTCATGTTTGCTCTCCCTTGTCTTACCTTGGCAGCTATTTCTGAAAAATTATCCTTTAGTTGCCAAGGCTACCTCTTGGAAAGTGTAGGCGTATCATTCTGGAAGATTAATCTAATTCTTTGAGGAAATGCTACACTGGAGACCATAAAATGATTATTATACTTTGTTATCTTAGTATTTGATATTTCTTGAAATTTTATTTTTAATTGTGTGTAGGTGTATGTTTGCATGTGGTTATGTACACATGAGTGCAGGTGTCCTTAGAAGCCAAAGACATTGGTTCTCCTGGAGAAGACAAGACAGATGGTTGTGAGCAGCCTGACATGGGTTCTGGAAACCAAACTCAGGTCCTCTGGAAGTGTATCAAGTTCTCTTAACTGCTGAGTCAACTCCTCAGCTTTTATATTAATATTTTGAAACTACAATTTTATACTTGCAAATGGTCTCTGCATTCCCTAACCTTCCTCACATAATGAATTAGATTCAGGTTGAGAAGGCTTCTGATTTGTGTACCAGCATCTGGTATTCAGTTTGAGAACCTTCAAAATACTGGTTGATTTCAGAATACTGCTCTATTTCAACCAATGATTGCTTTCTTCAAATGCCCAAAATTCAAGAAAGATCAAGCAAAGGTGACAAGCCAGGGAGGCGTTTTATGAAATGCACACTGATGGGTACTCAATGCCTCCTTTTCCAAAACACCACCTCAGTTGACTTTTTTGGTTTTCTTCATTTCACAAATGAATAGATAGAAGCTCCCATGGCAAATACATGCTGATATACAGGCAGCAAAATCCATAATCTACTTTAGACCTGTAGAAAGAAACTATGTAAGACCCTGGACATACATTATTACAGGTTTTTCTCGGAAACTGAGGACTTAGTGAAGCAGTGTTCTGATTGTGGGTAAACCTTTCTAAGGCTCCAACAGAAGGGCACTTTAATAGCAGTGTTGCCATTACTTGCAGTGGTGGAGTTTCTTTTATGGTATTTTGAGGCAAAATATAATTTCCACTCAATTTTTACTTCAGGAACCCTTAGTTCAGAACAATGTGAATGACCTGGGGTGTTTGATCACATGTGCAGAGCCCAGACTCCTGGGTCAACACGGTGACTATTTTCTGTGCTCTCTCTAGCCTTCTTTGATCCTTGAAGGACTGAGGCAGTCAGGCCTCTTTCAGAAATAGTGACAGATTCTGCCTAGACTTGTCTTTGCTTCCAAGCAAAGAAAACACCTGAACCCAGTAAGGCTCTGAAAAACCAACCACCTTACTAACACCTCACTAACTGTGCTTGACACCGTTTGAATGTGAAATGTCCACTATAAGCTTATGACTAATTCCCCAACTGGTGCTGCTGACAGGGTAAGTCATGGAACCTTTAGGAAGCAAGGCCTAGCTATAGGAAGTCAGTAACTTGGGGAGGGTCTTACATCCAGGACCTACTTTCTGTCCTCTATTGGCTTCCTGTTTGCGATCACAATGTAGCCAAGCACAAAACTACAAACTTAGTCAAGAACTCCAACCATTATGCTTTCCCAGCATGAAAATGATCTAAAATGAATCAAACTCACTCTAACTTAGTTTGTCAGACTGTGATGGTTTTCTGTACCTATATCAGAAAACAATACTGAAGTAAATAGGTCTACATGGGTGGTATTATGGTATACATAAGTGACCCCAAAAATTCTATCAGAAAACTCCTACATCTGATAAATACCTTCAGCAGGTGACTGGATATAAAATTAACTCAAGAAAATCAGTAGCAAGTGACAAACAAGCCAAGAAAAAAGTTAGGGAGAAAATATTTTTCCCAATTGCCACAAATATAAAATATCTTGATATGACTCTAACCAAGCAAGCAAAAGACTTATATGACAAGAACTTCAAGTCCCTGAAGAAAGAAACTGAAAAAGATTTCAGAAGATGGAAAGATCTCACATGTTCATGAACTGGTAGAAATAACATAGTGGAAATGGACATTTTATAAAAAGCAATCTACAGATTGAATGCAATTCCCATTAAAATTCTGACACAATTTTTAAGGTACTTGAAAGAACAATTCTCAACTTCATATTCAAAAACAAGAAATCCAGGATATCCAAAAACAATCCTATACAATAAAATAAATTGTAGAGTTATCACCATCGCTACCTCCAAGTTGTACTACAGAATAATAGTAATAAAAACTGCATAGTATTGGTATAAAAATAGACAGGCTGATCAATGGAATGAAATCAAAGACCCAAAAATAAACCAACACACCTACAGACACTTGATTTTTTACAAAGAAGTAAAAACCATGCAATGGAAAAGGGGGAGTATATTAAACAACTGATGCTAGTCTAATGCTATGTTTGTGTGTAGAATAATGCATTAGATCAATATTTATATATATAATTTATCAATATTACTACACACAAAAACCAAGTCCAAGCAGATCAAAGACCTCAATATAAAACCAGATACAGTAAATCTAATAAGACAGATAGTGGAGGATAGTCTTGAACTCAGGAGATATCTTCGTGAAGAGAATACCAATGGTTCAGGCTCTAAGATCAACAGTGGATAAATTGGACCTCAGGTCCTCATGAAACTGATAAGCAAAGGATACTCTCAAGAAAATGACAGCCTACAGATTGGGAAAATATCTTCATCAACCCCATGACTGGCAGAGGGCTAATATACAAAATACATAAAGAACTCAGGAAATTAGACACAAACAACTCAAATAACCCAACTTTAAAAATGGGGTATAAAATTGACTCAAACAAATCAATGGCCTTTCTATACACAAAGGATAAACAGGCTGAGAAAGTAATCAGGGAAACAACAACCTTCACAATAATATAAAATACCTTGGTGTGATTCTAATTAAGGAAGTGAAAGATCTGAATGATAAGAAATTCAAGTCTTTGAAGAAAGATATCAAAGAAGATCTCAGAAGATGAATAGATCTCCCATGCTCATGGATTGGCAGGATTAATATAGAAAAATGGCTGTATTGCCAAAAATATTCTACAAATTCACTACAATCACATCAAAATTCCAACTCAATTTTCACCGAGTTAGAAAGGGCAATTTGTAAATTCATCTGGAATAACAAAAAACCTAGGATAGCAAAAAGTTATTCTCAATGATAAAAGAACCTCTGGTAGAATCACCATGCCTGACCTCAAGCTGTACTACAAAGCAATTGTGATAAAAACTACGTTACAGGTACAACAGACAGGTAGACCAATAGAATAGAATTGAAGGCCCAGAAATGAATTCACACACTTGATCTTTGACAAAGGAGCTAAAACCATCCAGTGGAAAGAAGACAGCATCTTCAACAAATGGTGCTGGGTCAACTGGCAGTTTTCATGTACAAGAATGTGAATTGATCCACCCTTATCTCCTTGCACAAAGCTCAAGTCTAAGTGGATCAAAGAACTCTACATACAATCAGAGACTCTGAAATTTATAGAGGAGAAAGTGGGGCAAAGCCTCAAAAATATGGGCACAGGGGAAACATTCTTGAACAGAACACTAATGGCTTGTGCTGTAAGATCAAGAATTGACAAATGGGACCTCATACAATTGCAAATCTTCTGAAAGGCAAAGGACACTTTCAATAAGACCAAAAGTCAACCAACAGATTGGGAAAAGAGCTTAACCAATCATAAATCTGAGGGCTAATATGCAATATATATATCAAGAATGGGGTACAGAGCTAAACAAAGAATTCTCAACTGTGGAATACCAAATGGCTGAGAAGCACCTAAAAAGATGTTCAACATTCCTAATCATCAGGGAAATGAAAGTCAAAATAACCTTGAGATTCTACCTCACACCAGTCAGAATGGCTAAGTTCAAAAACGCAGATGACAGCAGATGCTGGCGAGGATGTGGAGAAAGAGGAATACTCCTCCATTGCTGGTGGGACTGCAAGTTGGTACAACCACTCTGAAAATCAGTTTGACAGTTCCTCAGAAAATTGGACATAGTTCTACCAGAAGAACCAGCAATACCTCTCCTGGGCATATACCCAGAAGATGCTCCAACATGTAATAAGGACACATGCTCCACTATGTTCATAACAACCTTATTTATAATAGCTAGAAGCTGGAAAGAACCCAGATGTTCCTAAACAGAGGAATGGATTCAGAAAATGTGGTACATTTACACAATAGAGTACTATGCAGCTATTTTTAAAAATGAGTTTATGAAATTCTTAGACAAATGTATGGATCTGGAGCATATCATCTTGAACTCAATCACAAAAGAGCACACATTATATGCACTGACTGATAAATGGATATTATCCCAGAAGCTCAGAATCCTTAAAAGGGGGAACAAAACAACCATGGAAAGAGTTACAGAGACAAAGTTCAGAGCAGAGACTGAAGGAACGACCATTCATAGACTGCCCCCCTTGGGGATCCATCCCATAAACAACAAGAAAACCCAGATATGGCAGATGCCAACAAGAGCCTGCTGACAGGAGCCTGATATAATTGTCTTCTGAGGGCCTTTGCCAGTGCCTGGCAAATACAGAAGTGGATGCTCACAATCATCCATTGGATGGAGCACAAGGTCTCCAAAGAAGATAGAGAAAATACCCAAGGAGCTGAAGGGGTCTGAAGACCCATAGGAGGATTATCAAAAAGAACTAACCAGTACCTCCAGAGCTCCTTGGAACTAAACCACCAATCAAAGAAAACACATGGTGGGATATGTGGCCCCAGCTGTATATGTAGCTGAGGATGGCCTAGTTGGTCATTAATGGGAGAAGAGACCCTAGGTCCTGTGAAGGGTCTATGCCCCAGTATTGGGAAAGGCCAGGTCTAGGAATGGGAGTGGATGTGTTGGGGAGCAGGGGGAGGGGGAGGGGATAGAAGATTTTCAGGGGAGAAACTAGGAAAGGAGAACACTTGAAATATAAATAAAGAAAATATCTAATAATTTTTTTAACTGGGGTACAGAGCTAAACAGAGAATTCTCAATAGAGGAATCTCTAATGGATGAGAAACACTTAAAGAAATGTTGAATGTCCTTAGTCATCAGGGAGAAACAAAACAAAACGACTCTCAGATTCTACCTTACACCAATCAGAATGGCTAAGAACAAAAACTCAATGACAGCACATGATGTCAAGGATGTAGAGCAAGGGGAACACTCCCTCATTGCAGCTAGGAGTGCAAGCTTGTAAAAGGATTCTGGAAATCAATTTAGTGGTTTCTCGAGAAATAGAGCATAGTTCTAAACCTCAAGACCCAGCTATACCACTCCTGGGTTTATATCCAAAAGATTCTCCACCATCCCACAAAAACACTTGCTCAACTATGTTCATTGCAGCTTTATTCATAAGAGCTAGAAAATGGAAACCACCTAGATGTTCCTCAGATGAAGAATGGATAAAGGAAATGTGGTTCATTTCCACAATAGAATATTAGTCATTTTTTAAAACAAGGACATCATTCGTCAGGCAAATGAATAGAACTAGAAAATATCATCCTGAGTGAGGTAACCCAGACCAAAAAGGGCATGCTGATGTGTGCTCACTGCTATGGCTAAGGGGATATTAGCCATAAAGTATAGGATAACTAAGCTACAATCTTCAGACCCAAAGAAGCCAAATACCAAGGAGGGCCAAAGGGAGGATGGTTGAAACCTTTCTTAAAAAGGGAAATAAAGGTTGGAAGACACCCCCAAGGTCCCTAGAGGACTCTCCACATGATCCTACAACCTCTGGTGAGTGTAACACAACTTCTGTTCCAATCCAATCGCGCGGGAAATGAGACAGCATTAGGGAAGCAGAAAACTTGGCCTGACCAGGGTCACAAGTCCCTTCTGGTCTGTGACAGCACTGGAGTCACCTGGGCATGGAGTCGGCAGACACCCCCAAGGTCCCTAGAGGACTTTCCACTCAATCTTAGGACCTCTGGTGAGTGGAACACAACTGCTGCCAGGAGGCAGGTCCAAACGCCAGATATCTGCACCTTCCCTGCAAAAGGAGAGCTTGCCTGCAGAGAGTGCTCTGACCACTGAAACTCAGGAGAGAGCTAGTCTCCCAGGTCCGCTGATAGAAGCTAACAGAATCACGAGAGGAACAAGCTCTAACCAGAGACAACTATAACAACTAACTCAAGAGATTACCAGATGGCAAAAGGCAAACGCAAGAAGAACAGGAAAACACATCCAAGCAGGTGATGGAAATAACAAAACCATACTAGACCTAAAAACGAAAGTAGACAAATAAAGAAAACACAAAGTGAGGCAAGGCTGGAGATAGAAAACCTAAAAAAGAAATCTGGAACCATATATGCCAGCATCAGCAACAGAACACAAGAGATGGAAGAGAGAATCTCAGGTGCAGAAGATTTCATAGAGAACATCGGCACAACAATCAAAGAAAATGCAAAATGCAAAAAGATCCTAACTTAAAACATCCAGGAAATCCAGGACACAATGAGAAGACCAAACCTACAGATAATAGGAGTTGATGAGAATGAAGATTTTCAATTTAACGGGCCAGCAAATATCTTCAACAAAATTATAGAAGAAAAAAATTATAGAAGAAAACTTCCCAAACCTAAAGAAAGTGATGCCCATGAACATACAAGAAGCCTACAGAACTCCAAATAGACTGGACCAAAAAAGAAATTCCTCCCGACACATAATAATCAGAACAACAAATGCACTAAATAAAGATAGAATATTAAAAGCAGTAAAGGAAAAAGGTCAAGTAACATATAAAGGCAGGCCTATGAGAATTACACCAGACTTTTTACCAGAGTCTATAAAAGCCAGAAGATCTTAGACAGATGTTATACAGACACTAAGAGAACACAAATGCCAGCCCAGGCTACTATACCAAGCCAAATTTTCAATTTCCATAGATGGAGAAACCAAAGTATTCCATGACAAAACCAAATTCACACATTATCTTTCCATGAATCCAGCCCTTCAAATGATAATAACAGAAGAAAAAAAAAAAAAAAAAAAAACAAGGACAGAAATGATGCCCTAAAAAAAGCAAGAAAATAATCCTTCAACAAACCTCAAAGAAGACAGCCACAAGAACAGAATGCCAACTCTAACAACAAAAATAATAGGAAGCAACAATTACTTTTCCTTAATAACTCTTAATATCAATGGACTCAATTCCCCAATAAAAACACATAGAAAACAGATGGGCTACACAAACAGGACCCAACATTTTGCTGCTTACAGAAAACCCATCTCAGGGAAAAAGACAGACACTACCTCAGAATAAAAGACTGGAAAACTATTTTCCAAGCAAATGGTCTAAAGAAACAAGCTGGAGTAGCCATTCTAATATCTAATAAAATCGACTTCCAACCCAAAGTTATCAAAAAAAGACTATGAGGGACACTTCATACTCATCAAAGGTAAAATCCTCCAAGAGGAACTCTCAGTTCTGAATATCTACGCTCCAAATGCAAGGGCAGCCACATTCATTAAAGATACTTTAGTAAAGCTCAAAGCACACATTGCACCTCACACAATAATAGTGGGAGACTTCAACACACCACTTTCATCAATGGACAGATCCTGGAAACAGAAACTAAAAAGGAACACAGTGAAACTAACAGAAGTTATGAAACAAATGAATCTAACAGATATCTACAGAACAGTTTATCCTAAAACAAAAGGATATACCTTCTTCTCAGTACCTCATGGTACTGTCTCCAAAATTGAACATATAATTGGTCACAAAACAAGCCTCAACAGATACAAAAATGTTGAAATTGTCCCACACATCTTATCAGATCACCATGGACTAAGGCTGATCTTCAATAACAACATAAATAACAGAAAGCCAACATTCACGTGGAAACTGAACAACACTTCTCAATGATACCTTGGTCAAGGAAGGAATAAAGAAAGAAATTAAAGACTTTTTAGAGTTTAATGAAAATGAAGCCACAACATATCCAAACTTATGGGACACAATGAAAGCATTTCAACGAGGGAAAATCATAGCTCTGAGTGCCTCCAAAAAGAAACTAGAGAGAGCACACACTAGCAGCTTGACAACACACCTAAAAGCTCTAGAACAAAAGGAAGCAAATTCACCCAAGAGGAGTAGAAGGCAGGAAATAATCAAACTCAGGGGTGAAATCAACCAAGTGGAAACAAGAAGAACTATTCAAAGAATCAACCAAACCAGGAGCTGGTTCTTTGAGAAAATCAACAAGATAGATAAACCCTTAGCCAGACTCATTAGAGGGCACAGCGACAGCATCCTAATTAACAAAATCAGAAATGAAAAGGGAGACATAACAACAGATCCTGAAGAAATCCAAAACGCCATCAGATCCTTCTACAAAAGGCTATACTCAACAAAACTGGAGAACCTGGTTGAAATGGAGAAGTTTCTAGACAGATACGAGGTACCAAAGTTGAATCAAGATCAGGTTAATGATCTAAACAGTCCTATATCCCCTAAAGAAATAGAAGTAGTCATTAATCATCTCCCAACAACAAGAAAAAAAAAAAAAGCTCAGCACCAGATGGATTTAGTGCAGAGTTCTATCAGACCTTCAAAGAAGATCTAATTCCAGTTCTTCACAAACTATTCCACAAAATAAAAGCAGAAGGTACTCTACCCAACTCATTCTATGAAGCCATAATTACTCTGATACCTAAACCACAGAAAGACCCAACAAAGATAGAGAACTTCAGAACAATTTTCCTCATGAATATCGATGCAAAAATACTCAATAAAATTATCGCTAACCGAACAAGAACACTTCAAAACAATCATCCATCCTGACCAAGTAGGTTTCATCCCAGGGATGCAAGGATGGTTTAGTATACGGAAATCCATCAACGTAATCCACTATATAAACAAACTCAGGGGCAAAAACCATATGATCATCTCATTAGATGCCTAGAAAGCATTTGACAAAAATCTATCACCCATTCATGATAAAAGTCTTGGAAAGATCAGGAATTCGAGGCCCATACATAAACATGATAAAAGCAATCTACAGCAAACCAGTAGCCAACATCAAAGTAAATGGTGAGAAGCTGGAAGCAATCCCACTAAAATCAGGGACTAGACAAGGCTGCCTACTTTCTTCATACCTATTCAACATAGTATTTGAAGTCCTAGCCAGAGCAACTCAACAACAAAAGGAAATGAAGGGGATACAAGCTGGAAAGGAAGAAGTCAAAATATCACTTTTTGCACATGATATGATAGTATATGTAAGTGACCCTAAAAATTCTACCAGAGAACTCCTAAACCTGATAAACAGCTTCAGTGAAGTAGCTGGATATAAAATTAACTCAAACAAGTCAATGGCCTTTCTCTACACTAAGGATAAACAGGCTGAGAAAGAAATTAGAGAAACAACACCCTTCACAATAGTCACAAATAAAATAAAATACCTTGGCATGATGCTAAGGAAGTAAGAGATCTGTATGATAAAAACTTCAAGTTTCTTAGTAGCTTTTCTGTTTTCAGTTTAATGGCCAACACTGATGAATAACTGGGTTACAATTGCTGTCATGCATTATTTCTGGAACTTTCATGAGTTTATTGTTGTTACAACAGAAAGAATTCTCCTTACTGTGTGGTACTGAGGACAAAGCTTCATCAGAACCTCTGACAATGAAATAATTCTGAAATAAAATCAGAAGACACATTCAAACCACAACACAACCTATGAGATGGTTCTCTGGGGAGTGGTATGGAATGCTGATTCCCAGGCTCAAAATAGCTAATTAGACCCTTTAATTCACATATTATTTACACACACACACAATATATATATATTCAATTCTATTCCACTGGTCTACTTATCTGTCGCTATACCAGTACCGTATAATAAAAAGGAAAGAGGATTATGGATCATGAAACCCCAGTCCCTCCCAGAGAAGTATATACTGTTGATGGTTGATAGGGAAATCGGGAAAAGAGGCATAATCTTCAGTAATCTATCAGTGGAACAGACACACACACCTACACACAAACACACACACCTACACACACACACACACACACACACACAAACACACAGCAAAGACATCAAATACAAAGTAGGGAGGAGGGACAAGAGAGGATAACCAGGTGAATATTATTGGACATGCATAAAAACATCATACATGTACATATTATAATAGTAAATATATCTGTTTAACTTAACATAAATGAAATAAAATGTGGTCATGCAGTAATTTAAATTAACAGAAAAAAAAAGGATTTGCTGGGCATTGATAAATCACCCCTTTATCCTAGTCACTAAGGCAAAGACAAGTGAATCTCTGAGTCCAAGCCCAGACTAGTTCAGAGAGGTGAGGGATACACAGAGAAATATTACCAAAAATAAAAAAACAAAAAAATGAAAGTCAGACAGAATGAAAGAGATATAGAAAAAGAAGAAACGAAGGAAGGAAGGAAGGAAGGAAGGAAGGAAGGAAGGAAGGAAGGAAGGAAGAAAGAAAGAAAGAAAGAAAGAAAGAAAGAAAGAAAGAAAGAAAGAAAGAAAGAAAGAGTACAGGGGAACGCCAGGGCCAAAAAGGGGGAGTGGGTGGGTAGGAGAGTGGGGGGGGGGTTATGGGGGACTTTTGGTATAGCATTGGAAATGTAAATGAGCTAAATACCTAATAAAAAATGGAAAGAAAGAAAGAAAGAAAGAAAGAAAGAAAGAAAGAAAGAAAGAAGGAAAGAAAGAAAGAGGAATATCTCATTGAATATGTGTGCAAAGAGCCACAAAATCAAACACTACACAAGCATTCATCCTTAAATAGTACAATGAACTGAATATGCACAATGGAAGCCACAGTAGGCCAGAGAGACAGCTGGGTGATAAAGGTACTGATCACTAAAACTGTGCAACCCTCAGAACCGACACAAAGGAGAAGAAGAAAATTGATTCCACAGAGTGTCCTCCTATCTCCATATATTCACCATAACATGCATAGATATGTGGGCACTTGCACACAAGTGGATGCATACATTCATACACAGAAAAGTAATAAAAGAATAATTTTAAATTCATTTTAAAAAACAAATATTAATATCTAGTACATACTGATTTTTAAAAATGTTCAAAATCCTTAGCCATCAGGCAAATAAAAGAGTTACAAGGAATGAAAGTCTGTCTCACTGCAGTCAGAATGGTTGCCATCAATGATAGATCTCTCCACATAAGTTATCCAACAGCTTGCTAAGTTACCTCAAGGAACTTGAGATCCACTACCTCTTTGGGCAAGTCTTACCCAAAAACCTACCCTCTCTTAAACTCCCCAAAGAGAGTAGGACACTTCAGTGTGTAGATGCATTATTAATCTTTCTGTAGTCCAGACAAATGTACTCCACTCCCGAATATTATTCTAATTCTTCAAAACTTAGTGGCACATGGATATAAAATTTCTCCTTCAAATGCCCAAATTTTTCAACACAAAGGTTCAGCTTGTAGTACTTATATTAACCTGATGTTTGTGGAACCAGGCTAGCCAGGTTTCCAACTCAGGTGGCCAGTATGCATTTCAAGAAACACCAAAAAGAACAATGGATCATTTCTCTGAGTAACAAAAAAACTAATTAACAGGTAAAGCAAAAGGCTTAGCTTCTACTTCAATCTGCCTTACTTCAAATTCCCACCCTAACAATTCCTCACTACATACCTCAGTGGACTTAATAGACTTTAAACCAGGAATTCACAAAAGCATGGAGGGATGATTGCACAGGCCAGAAAACAGCCTGTTACTCCCAGCATCCCCGAAATGGAAGAGTTTGCCATGGTTTGAAGCCCAAGGATATTCAAATATTGAGATTTTTATCCTGGCACAAGAGGTTCCAAAGCTTTTCCAAACTGTTGTCAGGGAAATCCTAAAGGACCCCTCAGACCACTTTCTTTTACAGCCTGTCCAACATAGTGGAGTATGCCAGAACAAGATTAGACAATACAGTTCATCCTTATCCTGCCATGCAAATGACTCCAACGCCTTTAGTTATCTTAAACAACTTCAACATGTGGATAAATTCCCCAGAAAAATCAAAACACTTGAATCATCTTTATAGAACATATTGTCCTTCATTTTGCACTGCTATGTCCCCAACTTCAGATAATGAACCAGTTTTCTATTCTAACTGTGCTGCCATGACCACAGAAAGAATTCAACTGGAGAAACAAGCAGGACTACCTCCCCAAACTCTGCTTTGTGATCTTAGGACCACAAGGCCACTCCTCATAACCAATGTACAGAAAAGTAATTAATGTTCACTAATATTCCTGAAAATGTGACCCTGAGGTTGTAGCTTTCTATCATCCTAGAACGTGTGAGAAAAGCAAAGATCCAGACCTCTACCTATACCTCCTGATTCTGCAATACTAGAAACTGAGTCCAGTATTCTATTTAAGGGTATAGCCTGGTGATTATGATATTTGCCACATTTTACTATTAACATTTCTGATAGGAATTTTGAATGCATTTGGCCACAGGCTTAGAGCAACCAATCTACTGCTGGGTTCAAAAGAAATGATCATTCTTTCTCACTCCAAAGAATAATTCTTCACCACAACTGATAGTCCAAAGAATTCTCACTGGAGAATGGCCATACCCAGTCATTTATACATCTATGGCAGTTTCTTGTCACATGGTGGCATTAGAGGTTTAACACAGACCACATTTCCTAGAGAGCTGAAAGTAAATATCAAAGAACATTATTGATCCCTATCATCTTCCCTTTATAAATATAATCTACTTGGGAGAAACTATATGGCTCCTTACAAGTGGAGTTTTAGGACCAATTATAATTACTATAATGAATATAATGGGAATATTGACTGGTTTTTTTTATTTATTTTACTAGAAATTTTCTTCATTTACATTTCAAATGCTATCCTGAAAGTCCCCTAAACCCTCCCCCAGCCCTGCACCCCAACCAACCCACACCCGCTTCCTGACCCTGGCATTCCCTTGTACTGGGGTATATCATCTTCAAAAAGACCAAGGGTCTTTCCTCCCAATGATGGCTGACTAGGCCATCTTCTGATACATGTGCAACTAGAGATACAAGCTCTGGGGGGTACTGGTTAGTTCATACTGTTGTTCCTCTTATATGGTTTCAAACCCCTTTAGCTCTTTGGGTACATTCTCTGGCTCATTCATTGGGGGCCCTGTGTTCCATCCAATAGATGACTGTGAGCACCCACTTTTGTATTTGTCAGGCACTGGCAGAGCCACACAAGAGATAGCTATATCAAGAACATGTCAGTAAAACCTTTCTGGCATATGCAATAGTGACTGAGTTTGGTGTTTGTTTATGGAATGGATCCCCAAGTGGGCAGACTCTGGATGGTCCTTCCATCTGTCTCAGCTTCGAACTTTGTCTTTGAAACTCATTCCATGGGTATTATGTTCCCTATTTGAAGAAGGAATGAAGTATCCACACTTTGATCTTACTTCTTATTGA
Organism: Mus musculus; assembly: GCF_000001635.26. Lineage (NCBI taxonomy): Eukaryota > Metazoa > Chordata > Mammalia > Rodentia > Muridae > Mus > Mus musculus. The sequence goes on along the minus strand of NC_000069.6, from coordinate 64,065,045 downwards.
GTTTCGTGTGTTTTGCAAATTGTATCTTGGGTATTCTAAGTTTGTGGGCTAATATCCACTTATCAGTGATTGCATATCATATCTGTTTTTGTTGTTTGCTTTTGTGTGTGTGTGGGGGGGTGTTACCTCACTCAGGATGATATTCTCCAGATCCATCCACTTGTCTAAGAATTTCATAAATTCATTGTTTTTAATAGCTGAGTAGGACTCCATTGTGTAAATGTACCACATTTCTGGGTAAGGGTTTATCTATATTGTTGATTTTCTCAAAGAACCAGCTCCTGGTTTGGGTGATTCTTTGTATAGTTCTTTTTGTTTCCACTTGGTTGATATCAGGCCTGAGTTTGATTATTTCCTGCTGTCTACTACTCTTGGCTGAATTTGCTTCCTTTAGTTCTAGAGCTTTTAAGTGTGATTATGCTCTCTCCAGCACTTTTTTTTTTTTTTTTTTTTTTTTGAGGTACTCAGAACTACAAGTTTTCCTCTTAGGACTGCTTTCATTGTGTCCCATAAGTTTGGGTATGTTGTGGCTTCATTTTCATTAAACTCTAAAAAGTCTTCAATTTCTTTCTTCATTTCTTCTTTAACCAAGAAATCACTGAGTAAAGTGTTGTTCAGTTTCCATGTGAATGTTGGCTTTCTATTGCTTATGTTTTTATTGAAGATCAGCATTAGTTCGTGGTGATCTGGTAGGATGCATGGGACAATTTCAATATTTTTGTATCTGTTGAGGCCTGTTTTGTGACCAATTATATGGTCAATTTTGGAGACGTACCATGAGGTGCTGAGAAGAAGGTATATCCTTTTGTTTTAGGATTAAAATGTTCTGTAGATATCTGTTAAATCCATTTGTTTCATAACTTCTGTTAGTTTCACTGTGTCCCTTTTTAGTTTCTGTTTCCAGGATCTGTCCATTGATGAAAGTGGTGTGTTGAAGTCTCCCACTATTATTCTATGAGGTACAATGTGTGCTTTGAGCTTTACTAAAGTTTCTTTAATGAATGTGGCTGCCCTTGCATTTGGAGCATAGATATTCAGAATTGAGAGCTCATCTTGGAAGATTTTACCTTTGATGAGTATGAAGTGCCCCTCCTTCTCTTTTTTAACAACTTTGGATTGGAAGTCGATTTTATTAGATATTAGAATGGCTACTCCAGCTTGCTTCTTCAGACCATTTGCTTGGAAAATTGTTTTCCAGCCTTTCACTCTGAGGTAGTGTCTGTCTTTTCAACTGAGGTGGGTTTCCTGTAAGCAGCAAAATGTTGGGTCCTGATTTGTAGCCCGTCTGTTAGTCTATGTCTTTTTATTGGGGAACTGAGTCCATTGATATTAAGAGATATTGAGGAAAAGTAATTATTGCTTCCTGTTATTTTTGTTGTTAGAGTTAGGGATCTGTTCTTGCGGCTGTCTTCTTTTAGGTTTGTTGAAGGATTATTTTCTTGCTTTTTCTAGAGCATCATTTCTGTCTTTGTATTGGTGTTTTCCCATTATTATACTTTGAAGGGCTGGATTCGTGGATACTGTGTGAATTTGGTTTTGTCATGGAATAGTTTGGTTTCTCCATCGATGGTAATTGAGAATTTTGCTTGGTATAGTAGCCTGGGCTGGCATTTGTGTTCTCTTGGGATCTGTATAACAACTGTCCAGGATCTTCCAGCTTTAATAGCCTCTGGTGAGAAGTCTGGAGTAATTCTAATAGGTCTGCCTTATATGTTACTTGACCTTTCCCCATACTGCTTTTAATATTCTATCTTTATTTAGTGCATTTGTTGTTCTGATTATTATTTGTCGGGAGCAATTTCTTTTCTGGTCCAGTCTATTTGGTGTTCTGTAGGCTTCTTGTATGTTCATGGGCATCTCTTTCTTTAGGTTAGGGAATTTTTCTTCTATAATCTTGTTGAAGATATTTATTGGCCATTTAAGTTGAAAATCTTCATTCTCATCTACTCCTATTATCCTTAGGTTTGGTCTTCTTATTGTGTCCTGAATTTCCTGGATGTTTTGTGTTAGTATCTCTTCATTTTGCATTTTCTTTGATTGTTATGTCCATGTTTTCTGTGGAATCTTCTACACCTGATATTCTCTTTTCCATCTCTTGTATTCTCTTGTTGATGCTCGAAGCTAAGGTTCCTGATTTCTTTCCTAGGATTTCTATGTCTAGAGTTGTCTCCCTTTGTGATTTCTTTATTGTTTCTATTTCCATTTTAGATCCTGGATGGTTTTGTTCAATTCTTTCACCTGTTTGGTAGTGTTTTCTTGTAACTCTCTAAGGGATTTTTGTGTTTCCTCTTTAAAGGCTTCTAGCTGTTTACCTGTGTTTTCCTGTATTTCCTTCTTAAAGTCCTCCATCATCATCATGAGATGTGACTTTAGATCCATGTCTTACTTTTCTGGTGTGATGGTGTATCCAGGACTTTCTATGGTGGGAGATATTGGTTCTGTTGATGCCAAGTAACCTTGGTTTCTGCTGCTTCTGCTCTTATTCTTGCCTCCTGCTATCTGATCATCTCAAGTGCTTGCTGCCCTCAATTTATCTGATTGAAGTCTGTCCTATAATCCCAGTTGATCCAGAACTCCTCGGAGTCCAGCTTTCTCTATAATCCTGGGATTCAGTGGCTCCTGTGAACCTGAGATTCTGGGTGTGTCAGAGTTTTTGGCAGTCAAGCTTCCTCTGAGACTCTGAGATCCTGGTGTAACCAATCTCCTTTTATCCTGGGATCCTGGAATCCTAAGATCCTGGGCATGTTACAATACCTGTAAGTGGTGTCTCCTCTGAGGACTGTGGAACTGTCTGGTCTGTTCAAAACCAAGGCATACCCGTATGGATCAGAAGGAACCTGAGCCTCTGGTCAGGCAGTTATCCCGTGTCCTTGCTCCTGCTGTCACAGGCCCATCACAATTGGTTTGGAACAGATGTTGTGTTCCACTCACCAGTGATCCTAAGATCACATGGAGAGTCCTCTATGGACTGTGGGACCATCCCCAGATTCATGTCCAAGGTGACCTGGAGCTAGCACCTACCGGAAGGGTATGCTGCCTTTTTTGTTCTAGATGATTTGGGCTTATTTGTTAAAGATCAGATGACCATAGTTTTGAGGGTTTAATTCTGGGTCTTCAGTTCAATTCCATTGATCTACCTGTCTGTCTCTGTACCAATACCATGTGGTTTTTATCACTATTTCTCTGTAGTACACCTTGAGGTCAGGGATGGTGATTTTTCCAGTTATCTTATTGTTGAGAAATGATTTCACTAACCTAGGTTTTTGGTTAATCCAGATGAATTTGAGAGTTTCTCTTTCAGTCTCTGTGAAGAATTGAGTTGAGATGGGGATTACATTGACTCTGTAGATTGCTTTTGGTAACATGGCCATTTTTACTATGTTAACCTTAGAGTATGGAAGATCTTCCCATCTTCTGAGGTCTTCTAGTTCTTTCTTCAGAGACTTGAAGTTATTGTTGTACAGATTTTCACTTCCTTGGTTAGAGTCACACCAAGATATTTTATATTATTTGTGACTAGTATGAATGGGTATCCTTTCCTTAACTTTCTTCTCAGCCCATTTTTCCTTTGAGTATTTTTAGAAGGGTATTGAATTCTTTGTGTTAATTTTATATCCAGCCTCTTTGCTGAAGTTGTTTATCAGCTGTAGGAGTTCTCTAGTGGAATTTTTGGGTTCACATAAGTATACTATTCTATAATCTGCAAATAGTGATAGCTTGACCTTTACCTTTCCAATCTGTATCTCTTTGACCTCCTTTTGTTGTCCAATTTGAGAATTTGAGAATTTGAGAAGCATAGGCTTTTGACAAAATTCAACACCCCTTCATGCAAAAAGTCCTGGAATGTTCAGAAATACAAGGCCCATACATAAACATAATAAAAGCAATATATAGGAAACCAAAAGCCAACATCTAACTAAATGAAGAGAAACTTGAAGCACTCACATTAGAATCAGGGACAAGACAAGGCTACCACTCTCTCCCTATCTATTCAACATACTACTCAAAGTTCTAGCCAGAACAATTAGACAACAAATGGAGGTCAAAGGGAATCAAATTGGAAAGGAAAAAGTCAAGACTTTTGTGGGGGAGGGGGGCATCAGTCTTGTTTGGCGTTGTCCTAGGTCTCTAACCTAGCCATGCTCTGGATCCTGGCATTTCAGGCAGTATCAGGTGTCAGATTCCTCTTGTAGCATGAGTCTCAGTCAGGACCAGCAATTTTTTGGCCACTTCCACAATTTCTGTGCAGCCTTTAACCCAGCACAAATTATAGGTAGGACAAATTTTAGCTTCAAAGTTATGTGTCTAGTTTGTTGTCCTAATACCTCCACTAGAAGTCTTTCCTGGTGAAGGGAGATTATCCGTTAACTTCACAATCCCAATCTCTAGAAGTTTTAGCTATAATCACCCTCTTAGATTCCTTGGAGTTTCCATTATACTGGGTATCTAGATTGTTCTCAAAATGGACCACATTTCTATTTATTTGTCCCTATATTCTCTCCTTCCATCCTCCCCTAACCTAATAAGTACTGTTCCCATTCCACACCCTCTTCCACAAATCAGGAGTCTTTTCTATTTCTCCTTCCCAAGCAGATTCATAGACACCCCTTTGAGCTCTCCTTCTGTCACCTCTCTGTATCTTTGGATTGTAACATGGCTATCATTTACTTTACAGCTAATATCCACTAATAAGTAAGTACATAGCATGAATGTGTTTTTTTTCTTGGTTTACCACACTCAGCATGATTTTTTGAGACCCATCCAATTACAAATTTTATTAAGTCATTGTATTTTAAATAAATTATTTTATATATTTACATTCCAAAAGTTGCCCCTTTACATGGTCCCCCCTCGATGAGTTCCTCAATTAATCTCCCATCCCTTTTGCTTCTCAGAGAGGGCTCCCCACTCACCCCACTTCACACCTGCCAGTATCCTCCTTTCCTTGGGCATCAAGTTTCTACAGGATTAATTGTATCCTCTCTCATTCAGGACAGACAAAGCAGTCCTCTGCTACAAATGTTCAATAGCTAATCAATACATTGTATAGACTTACCAAGTTTTCTTAATCCATTCTTTAGTTGAGGAATATCTATATTGTTTCCAGTTACTGGCTATTTCGAATGAAGCTACTATAAACACAATTGAGCTATGTCCTACTTTTATGGAGAATGCATTTTGTAAGGCCATTTTTACTCTCTTGATCCATGAACATAGCAGAACTTTCCATCTTCTGATATCATCTTGTATTTGTTTTTACATAGACTTCAAATTCTTGTCCTACATATCTTTGATTGGCTTAGAGTTCTGTGAAAATGTTTTATGGTATTTGTGGCTATTTAAAGGGTATTATTTCCTGAGTTCTTCCTCAACCCTTTGGCTTTTATATATATGAAGGCTACTGATTTTGTTTTTTTTTGTTTGTTTGTTTGTTTTTTAAGTTATCTTCTATCCAGACATTTTAAATAAGGTGTTTATCAGCTGTAGGTGTTCTCTGGTAGAATTTTTGGTGTAACTAATATATAATATCATATCATCTTCAAATAACAATACTTTGACTTCTTCTATTCTAAGTTGTATTCTCTTGATCTTTTTTGGTTGTATTATTGCTCTGGATAGAACTTTAAGCACTATATTAAATTTATATATGGAGACTATACAGTCTTGTCTGACTCCTCATCAGAACACATCAAATACACCATTTTAGAAGGATTGCTTTTAGTTTCTCTCCACTTAATTTGATGCTAGGTATCAGTTTGCTCTATATTGACTTCAGTAGTTTAGGTTTGTCCCTGTATCCCTTATCTCTCCAAGATATTTTTCATGAAGGTGTGTTGGGCTCTTTCAAAGATCTTTTCAGCATCTAATGAGATGATCATGCTGCGTTGGATTTTCTTTTCTTTACATGGTGGATTACATTGGCAGATTTGCACATGTTAAAATTTACCTTCATCCATGAGATGAATCCAACTTGATCTTGGTGAATGGTGTATTTGATGTGCTCTTAAATTTGGTTTGCAAATATTTTAATATCTATATTCACATAGTATCATGAGGAATATTGGTGTGTACTTCTTTCTTTGTGAGTCTCTTGTTTTGTTTTGTTTTTGGTAACAGGGTAATTGTGGTTTCCATTTTCAATTTTGTGGAATAATTTCAGGGGTGAACACTACTCTTGTTTGAAACTCAAGAAGGATTCTGTTCTAAAATATTTTGGCCCTGAGGTTTGTCTTCCTTCCTTCCTTCCTTCCTTCCTTCCTTCCTTCCTTCCTTCCTTCTTCCTTTCTTCCTTCCTTCTTTCATTCCTTCTTCCCTCCCTCCTTCCTTCTTTCCTTCCTTTTTTCTTTCTCTTTTTTCTTTCTTTCTTCCTTTCTCTCTCTCTCTCTCTCTTTCTCTCTCTTTCTCTTTCTCTCTCTCTCTCTCTCTCTCTCTCTCTCTCTCTCTCTCTCTCTCTCTCTCTCTTTCTTTCTTTCTTTCTTTTACCTGATGGAAAAACATTAATGATTGTGTCTATTTCCTTAAGAGCTATGGATCTATTTAAATTGATTACCTGGTCTTGATTTAACTGTGGAAAGTGATGTCAATCAAGAAATTTATGCATTTCTTTTAGAATTTCCAATTCTATGGAGTACAGATTTTCAAAGTATGATATAAGGATCAGTGAATTTTCAAAGTGCTGTTATGTCTCCTTTTTCATTTCTGACATTGTTATCTCTCTAACTTTTGTTAGTTTGGATAAAGATTTGTCTGTCTTGTGTACTTTCTCAAAGACCTAACCCTTTCTTTCATTGATTCATTGTATTGATCTCTTTGTTTCTGTTTTATTGATTTCAGCCCTCAGATTATTTCTGCCTTCTACTCTTTTGGGATATATTTGCTTCTTTTTGTGCTAGAGTTTTCATATATGTTGCTAATTTACTAGCATGGCATCTTTCTAATTCTTTATGAAGGCACTTAGTGCTATGAGATGTCTTCTTACCACTTGTGTTCCATGGGTTTGGGCTATGTTGGGCATTCTTCTTCATTGAGTTCTATCAAGTCTTTAGTGTCTTTATTTCTGTTTTGACCCAGTGGTCATTCAGTAGAGTTTTGCTCAGTTTTTTTGACGTTATAGGCTTTCTGTTGTTTCTATTTTGGTTGAAATCCTGCATTATTTCATGGGGATCTGATAAGATACATTTGGGTATTTCAATATTCTCAAATTTTTTGGGAATTTGATTTGTGAACAACTGTACATTCAATTTTGGAGAATGTAATATGGTTTTCTGAGAAGAAGGTGTATCCTTTTGTGTTTAGATGAAATGTTCTGCAAATATCTCTAAGGGCAATGTTGTCAGAGCATCTATTAGTTTCATTATTTTAGCATTTAGTTTCACTATGGATGACTTATCCATTGGTGACAAAATTATTGATGTTAATGACTCACACTGTTAATGTGTGGGATTCACTGTATAATTAAGCTTTAGAAATGTTTCTTTCTCAAATGTGGGTGGCCTTGCATTTGAGGCATGCATATATTTTCATTCTGATGTCTTGTGTTTTCCTAGATTTCTTTTGCTATATTCATTTATGTATTTATTTATACATGCATGTACATATGTATTTATTTATTCATTTACTTATTTGTTCATTTTACATCTGAATCATTAGACCCCCTAATGTCTTATATACCCCTAAACTTAAACACTCCCATCATCCCCTGTTCCTTTCTTCTCTGATAAATGGTACCTGGATACAAACACACATGGCTCATCAAAGTACTTCAGGATTATGCACATCCTCTCCCACTGAGTCTGAATAAGGTAGCTCAGTTAGGGGAATAGATTCTATAGGGAATCATCAGAGTCAGGAAAGGCCTTACTCCAGTTGTTGTGAGATCTGAATAAAGAACAATCTGCACATCTCCATATGTGAAGGGGTCCTAGGTCCAGCTTATATATGCTCTTTGGCTAGTGGTTAAGTCTCTTGTAGTCCACAAGAGTTCTCCATTTTCCTGGGTCTCCTTAAGGGATGTATTTCCTGTGTAAGAACGTGTATTAAATTTGATTTAAAATATAAAGCATTTTCCTTGAGTTTCAGCTGTGTCAAAATATCCAGGGTTTGCTAGAAAAGGATAGGTGGTCTCTGGTGATACCATACTACGCTAGGTGTTCTTGTCTGTTTATTACAATGGCCTACATTCATCTGGGTTTGGAGAAAGGATAAGGTTATGTGCCACTTTTGACTTTTATCTTCTTGGGAGAATTATTTTTTCTTGCTTTATTTCTTCTCTTATCTTCTGGCTTGAACACCCTGTGATTGTGGTAATCAGAGTCTTTTGTCTAGTAGCATCTATCCACTGGGGTCTTGGTGACCTGTGTAACTTCTGAAGTTTTGAGTTTGGGGTTCCTGTTTCCTGTGAGGTTCTGGAAATTATCAAAGTCTTGAGAGTTCTGGATACTGATTTGGTTTATGGGGTTACTGGTATCTCATTATCCTGAGGTTTTTAATGCTGGCAAATTATATGCTAGAGGAGGAGTCTTGTTCAACCATTGTCTTCAGGCTATGGATTTCAGCAGAGGACTAAATTGTGGTTATATTCATATGACATAGCTGATTTATATAAAATTCAAACAAATTTAAAATTCACAAACAGCACAAAAATATATATTATGTCTTAATCGGTTTATGGCATTGTACATGACACTGCTCTAGTTTTTTATTTTGATTTCAGTTCTTGTTTCTTTGCTTTTGTTTTTGTTTTCAGAGCTGAGGTCTTACTAGGTTGTTAAATCTGTCACTAAGTGTGCATCACAAAAGATATTTTTCGTGTTTGTAAATACTTATCCTCCCAGATCGATATGTGAACACCTAATTTATTCTGAATTTTAATTGCACATCCATGTAGAATATGAAAATACAAAGATGTCTATACTTGCTATTGAAATTTCTAAATGATGTGAGCAACAAAACATGCCAAGCTAAGCTTTCTCTACATTTTTTGTTTCTATTAATAGTTCACACAGAACACATGGTTTATTTACTGCCATTAAGTGAGGATAGATGTCTACATATAACAAAATATATATTTCTTGGGATGCTGTTGTTGAAGTTATTAGTGTCACAGGTCTCACCAATCCAGTCTTAACAATTTGTCTAACTAAAGCATCTCATGTGATAGTAGTTTGGTCTTGATGGCCAAGGTGAAGAACTGCCTTTACAGATAGTTTGGCATTTCCAGAGTCAATCACAAGTCTGTACTTTACATGAAGTCCTTTCCAGGCTCTCCATATTATCATGCTTTGTCTGCTATCTTTGCTTAGTATCTTGAACTCATCTCCTTCATAATGAGACCCATGTTTCCATAGATATACAAATGAAATCATTCTCCATTTCAAAAGTGGAAATGTTTCAGGACTTGTTACATCCACCTACTGTGTTTTCTCTAGCTTCCAGATTCAGTCTGCACAAAAGTGTGTCCTCCAGGGATCCGGAAGGGATTTCTCCCAGGACAACCCCTGTGCTTCTTTGATTGTATCCCATGTGAGGATGGATATGTGTCAGAGAAACCAGGTAGAGATGGCCACTTTTTTTTCATGAATAGTAATGCAATTAGATTAAACATTTTCTGACAAAGACATCTTTTAAATCATTTTCTATAAAAGATATAAGCAATGTATGACAAAATAATTAACATCTATCAAATTATTAAATGTTCTTTGTAGTGTGAATGAAGGGTAATATTGTTTTTCCTATTACAGATAGAAAAGACCTACAACGATGTGGATAAGGAAACACCAAAGAAAACACATAAAATGTGAAATATGAATAAAGTCATAAAATTTTCTAAGTACTTGTTTTTAAACTAGACTGAACACTAAGTAGAAGAAAATCATCAAATTGTCCTAAGTTTCTAAGCACTGAAGGCACATGCATTGCACAGTGGCTGAGGCTTGGACTGCTGTGACAGCCTGCTCAGTTACTGCTCAGTGGAGGTGACAAAAATAGGTTTGATTTCTAGAAATATATTAGAGCAGCTTGATTTATATTATTTTGTTGTTATTGTTCTTGTTGAAGAAACTAAAATCCTCTTGTCTTTTGTCCCATAGCCCACAAGAGTAATCATGTAAAATGATAAATAGGTCTGTGATGGAAAGAAGCACCCTGTAAGCTACATAACTCCCTTGCTAAAGGTCCCAAGGTCTCCACAAAGAATCCATCCAGAGCTGTACAGACAAGGAGTCAGAGCAATTGAAAGAAAATGTCTGTTTTACCTGAATTTTTAAAATAACACTGAGTCAAAACATTCCATCATCTGCTATAATCTCACCTCAGCTAGATTTTCCTTGTTCACCAATGCTTGCTCTTGGAGCTTCCCTCTAGGCATAGACTTTTTAGTCTCAGGGACCATGATTGGTGGTTTTGTTTTCCTTCCCATCATCATCCTCATCACTCAATGAATGAGCAGCTAGAGTTGGGTACTTTTGAGTAGGCAAATACATGATTCTCCTCCATGAGGGGAGATTACCTGAAACAATGAAAACAAATGGATTTAACCAACTGTGTGCTGGTTTTGACTCTTTCCTATCAGAAGGTATGACTTCCTCATTCCTGGGCTATTCTCCAATTGATAAAGACACAGTCCGATTTATTCAACAAATAGAGAAGAAAGAAAGGACCTCATCAATAGAAAACGGAAAGAAAGAAAGAGAGAAAGAAAGAAAGAAAGAAAGAAAGAAAGAAAGAAAGAAAAGAAGGAAGGAAGGGAGGGAGGAAGGAAGGAAGGAAGGAAGGAAGGAAGGAAGGAAGGAAGAAAAAAAGAAAGCTGACAAGTGATTATTTCCTGATATTGAAAACAACTCTGAATGTGTCACATCATCTACACCAAGGCCACTTATATAATCTTAATTTTAAGATATCATATAGATTTTATAATTGATTTCTAGTAAACCCTGCTCCAGTCTTTAACTGTGCCAGACTGTTCATAGTTATATGTGACAAATTTGTTGAAGTCAATAGTCAATTTTCCATTTTTTATTTTTTTTACAATAGGTCAAAGGCTCTGTAATCCATGCAGTGAAGATGAATGGTCCAATGCAGGGAAGAGCAAGTGTGTGCCAAAGCATGTGGAATTCCTTGCTTATGAGGAGGCCCTGGGATTCACCTTCATCATTCTTTCCATCTTTGGGGCACTTGTGGTCTTGGCAGTCACTATTGTGTATGTGATCCACAGACACACTCCATTAGTGAAAGCCAATGACCAGGAGCTGAGCTTCCTCATTCAGATGTCTCTGGTTATCACAGTGTTGTCAACCATGCTGTTCGTAGGCAAGCCATGCAACTGGTCCTGCATGGCCTTCCAGGTCACTCTGGCACTGGGATTTTGCCTTTGTCTGTCTTCCATTCTTGGAAAGACTCTTTCACTCTTTTTTTGCAAACAGAATTTCTATATCCAAAACCCGACTTATATCCATGCACCCCATTTTTCGAAAATTCATTGTCCTGATCTGTGTTGTTGGCGAGATTGGCGTATGTGCATCGTACTTGGTGTTAAAGCCTCCCAGCATGTTCAAGAACATTGAAATTCAAAATGTAAAGATCATCTTTGAATGCAATGAAGGTTCTATAGAGTTTCTGTGCTCCATTTTTGGGTTTGATGTTCTTCTGGCTCTGCTGTGTTTTCTTACAACCTTTGTGGCTCGCCAGCTGCCAGATAACTATTATGAGGGGAAATGTATCACTTTTGGAATGCTGGTCTTTTTCATTGTCTGGGTCTCTTTTGTCCCTTCTTTCTTGAGCACCAAAGGAAACTTCAAAGTGGATGTTGAAATAGTTGCCATTTTGGCGTCTAGCTATGGCTTGTTAGGCTGTGTATTTCTTTCCAAGTGCTTCATTATCTTGCTGAGGCCAAAGAGGAACACTGATGAAACTGTTGGTGGAAGAGTCCCCACTGTTGACAGGAGCATTCAGCTGGCCTCAGCCTCTGTGAGCAGTGAGCTTGATCGCACCACAGTATTGACTGCTCAGGATGAGTAGAAGTTGTGAACTACATGTAACATACAAATCTGGATAAAGTCATAGCTCAGTCTTCTCCTTAACATTCTTTTACAAGCAGCTGCTGATGCTAGGTGTTAATATTTGGTATTTGGTCTTTTATAATGTAATCTTAGCATAGTAAATAAAATCTTATTCTTTAAAATGCCATTTGGCAAGGATTATAATATGAATTCGTTGAAATTGGAAACTATTTCAATACAATATTTTATGGTGATTTTAGAGTAGAGGATATGACAGACATTACTTATCTGAAATGATAAGGAAAAGCTCAGGAAGCTATTTTTAAAACTTATTTTCTTTCTTAAGATGTAACAGGAATAGAAACTTTTCAAAGTGATGCTGCCTGCCCTGAGATTTTCTAGGAAATCCTATGTGTCCCATTTTTTTTCCATTAGTGGAAAATTGTCAGTTTCAAAATATTCTTCTAAGAAACAAAAACAAAGGGAATTAAGATGTCAGCATAGGAATTAAGAATCTTCTATCCAAAGGATCCTGAGTTCAAAAGAATCTTACAGTTAGTTACACAGGACATGTAAAAAGATACTAGTTTGAAGAGAAAAATTCAGGGATATTTAACATGAAATTTTGCAAATTAAAGTAGAATTTCATCGCACTGTGGAACATTATAAAATGTTTTTAATCTCATATTCATCTAGATAACTGGCTTATAGATATAGATATATATTAGATGACAGATAAATAGATAGATAGAATGATAGATGATAGATACAAGAGTTTAAAGATACATTTTCTATAAGTACTAACCAACCAAAATTACAGGGGAATATTTGAGTTGAGAATTTCAAGAGTAACAGATTATCAATTAAGAGCTTCTGAGGCAGCCTCCTTTTGTGGCAGTCTATCAGAAGTAAAGTGGGGAGAGAGAGTAGGAGCAAAGAGGAAACATGGTGCACCAAATAAGTATACAGGCCTTTCCACGGGTCTTGAACCCGAGGAAAAGTTAATGTCAGGGAAGAATACCTGGGGAGAAATTGGAAGGAAAGAGGAGAAAAAAGATGAGTTTAAGGAGCTAACTCTTAGTAGCTCTGAATCAGATGAAGAACTTAGCCCCTCTGAGGAAACAGACTTGGAGGAGGAAGCAGCTTATTATGAGAGAGAAAAGTACCAGCCAGATAAAATTCGAGCTAATCAGTCAAGAAAAAAGTCAAAAGCAGCTGGAGAAGGCCAGCTTGCTGCTCGGCCTCCTGGCAGTCGGTTTCAAGGACATAGTGCACCGCCACCCTATGCAGAGCCCCCGCCCTGCGTAGTGCGTCAGCCCTGCGCAGAGAGGCAATGGGCAGAGAGGCAATGCGCAGACTCGTTCATTCCAAAGGAGGAACAAAGGAAAATACAACAGGCATTTCCGGTTTTTGAAGGAGCCGAGGGAGGGCATGTTCACACTCCGGTAGAGTATATACAGATTAAAGAGCTTGCCGAGTCGGTCCATAACTATGGAGTCAGTGCTAATTTCACTATAGCACAAGTCAAAAGGCTTGCGAATCACGCTATGACTCCTGGTGATTGGCAGACTGTAGTAAAAGCTGTAGCTCCCAGTATGGGAATGTATCTTGAGTGGAAAGCCTTGGGTCAAGACTCCTGCCAGATGCAGGCAAGGGCCAATGCCACCATGGAAGGGGATCAAAGAATGTGGACTTTTGAATTACTTACAGGTCAGGGACAACACGCTGCTAACCAGACAAATTATCATTGGGGAGCATATGCTCAGATCTCAGCTGCCACTGTTAAGGCGTGGAAAGCACTACCTAAGAAGGGAGAGGCAAGTGGGCATTTGACCAAGATTACTCAAGGTGCACAGGAGTCCTTCTCAGATTTTGTGGCCAGAATGACAGAGGCAGCAGGGTGTATTTTTGGAGATTCGGAGCAAGCCGCACCTCTGGTAGAACAGCTCATTTATGAGCAGGCCACACAGGAGTGCCAAGCGGCCGTAGCCCCAAGAAAGAACAAAGGCTTACAAGATTGGCTCAGGATTTGTCGGGAGCTCGGGGGACCTCTCACCAATGCAGGCTTAGCAGCCGCTATCCTCCAATCCCAAAAACGCTCCATGGGCAGAAATGATTGGAGGACATGTTTTAACTGCGGGAAGCTTGGGCATCTTAAGAAAGATTGCAGAGCTCCAGACAAAAGGGGTGGGGGACCCTCACTCTTTGCTCTAAGTGTGGCAAGGGCTATCATAGAGCCGACCAGTGTTGCTCTGTGAGGGATATAAAGGGCAGACTCTTTCCCCGCCTGATAACCAACCAGCTGATGTGTCAAAAAAAATGGGCCATCGGGCCCTCGGTCCCAGGGCCCTCAAAGATATGGGAATCGGTTTGTCAGGACCCAGGAAGCAGTCAGAGAGGCGACCCACAAGGGTGGACCTGCGTGCTGCCTCCAACTTCCTACTAATGCCTCAAATGAGTATTCAGCCAGCGCCGGTGGAGCCTATACCATCCTTGCCCCCTGGAACCATGGGCCTTATTCTCGGCCAGGGTTCACTCACCTTGCAGGGCTTAGTAGTCCACCCTGGAGTTATGGATTGTCAACATTCCCCTGAAATACAGGTCCTGTGCTCAAGCCCTAAGGGCGTTTTTTCTATTAGCAAAGGAGATAGGATAGCTCATCTGCTGCTCCTCCCTGATAATACCAGGGAGAAATCTACAGGATCTGAGATAAAGAAAATGGGCTCCTCCGGAAATGATTCTGCCTATTTGGTTGTATCTTTGAATGATAGATCTAAGCTCTGCTTAAGATCAACGGAAAAGAGTTTGAAGGCATCCTTGATACCGGAGGAGATAAAAGTATAATCTCTACACATTGGTGGCCCAAAGCATGGCCCACCACAGAGTCATCTCATTCATTACAGGGCCTAGGATATCAATCATGTCCCACTATAAGCTCCGTTGCCTTGACATGGGAATCCTCCGAGGGGCAGCAAGGGAAATTCATACCTTATGTGCTCCCACTCCCGGTTAACCTCTGGGGAAGGGATATTATGCAGCATTTGGGCCTTATTTTGTCCAATGAGAATGCCCCATCGAGAGGGTATTCAGCTAAAGCAAAAAATATCATGGCAAAGATGGGTTATAAAGAAGGAGAAGGGTTAGGACGTCAAGAGCAAGGAAGGATAGAGCCCATCTCACCTAATGGAAACCAAGACAGACAGGGTCTGAGTTTTTTTCTAGGGGCCATTGGGGCAGCACGACCCATACCATTGGAAAACAGGGGATCCGGTATGGGTTCCTCAGTGGCCCCTATCCTCTGAAAAACTGGAAGCTGTGACTCAACTGGTAAAGGAACAATTAAAACTAGGCTATATTGAACCATCTACCTCACCTTGGAATACTCCAATGTTTGTAATTAAGAAAAAGTCAGGAAAGTGGAGACTGCTCCATGACCTCAGAGCCATTAATGAGCAAATGAACTTATTTGGCCCGGTACAGAGGGGTCTCCCTGTACTTTCCGCCTTACCACGTGGCTGGAATTTAATTATTATAGATATTAAAGATTGTTTCTTTTCTATACCTTTGTGTCCAAAGGATAGGCCCAGATTTGCCTTTACCATCCCCTCTATTAATCACATGGAACCTGATAAGAGGTATCAATGGAAGGTCTTACCACAGGGAATGTCCAATAGTCCTACAATGTGCAAACTTTATGTGCAAGAAGCTCTTTTGCCAGTGAGGGAACAATTCCCCTCTATAATTTTGCTCCATTACATGGATGACATCCTCCTGTGCCATAAAAACCTTACCATGCTACAAAGGGCATATCCTTTTGTACTTAAAACTTTAAGTCAGTGGGGCTTACAGATAGCCACAGAAAAGGTCCAAATTTCTGATCCAGGACAATTTTTGGGCTCTGTGGTGTCCCCAAATAAGATTGTGCCACAAAAGGTAGAGATAAGAAGAGATCACTTCCATACCTTAAATGATTTTCAGAAGCTGTTGGGAGATATTAATTGGCTCGGACCTTTTTTGAAGATTCCTTCCGCTGAGTTAAAACCTTTGTTTGATATTTTAGAAGGAAATTCTCATATCTCCTCCCCTAGGGCTCTTACTCTAGCTGCTAACAAGGCCTTACAAAAGGTGGAAAATGCCTTACAGAATGCACAATTAGAACGTATTGAGGATTCGCAGCCTTTTAGTTTGTGTGTCTTTAAGACAGCACAATTGCCAACCGCAGTTTTGTGGCAGAATGGGCCATTGTTGTGGATCCATCCAAATGTATCCCCAGGTAAAATAATAGATTGGTATCCTGATGCAATTGCACAGCTTGCCCTTAAAGGCCTAAAAGCAGCAATCACCCATTTTGGATAAAGTCCCTATCTTTTAATTGTACCTTATACCACTGCACAGGTTCAAACCTTGGCAGCCACATCTAATGATTGGGCAGTTTTAGTTACCTCCTTTTCAGGACAAATAGATAACCATTATCCAAAACATCCAATTTTACAGTTTGCCCAAAATCAATCTGTTGTGTTTCCACAAATAACAGTAAGAAACCCACTTAAAAATGGGGTTGTGGTATATACTGATGGATCAAAAACTGGCATAGGTGCCTATGTGGCTAATGGTAAAGTAGTATCCAAACAATATAATGAAAATTCACCTCAAGTGGTAGAATGTTTAGTGGTTTTAGAAGTTTTAAAAACCTTTTTAGAACCCCTTAATATTGTGTCAGATTCCTGTTATGTGGTTAATGCAGTAAATCTTTTAGAAGTGGCTGGAGTGATTAAGCCTTCCAGTAAAGTTGCCAATGCTTTTCAACAGATACAATTAGTTTTGTTATCTAGAAGATTTCCTGTTTATATTACTCATGTTAGAGCCCATTCAGGCCTACCTGGCCCCATGGCTCTGGGAAATGATTTGGCAGATAAGGCCACTAAAGTGGTGGCTGCTGCCCTATCATCCCTGGTAGAGGCTGCAAGAAATTTTCATAACAATTTTCATGTGACGGCTGAAACATTACGCCATCATTTCTCCTTGACCAGAAAAAAAGCCCGTGACATTTTTACTCAATGTCAAAGCTGCTGTGAGTTCTTGCCAGTTCCTCATGTGGTAATTAACCTACGCGGTATTCGACCTCTACAGGTCTGGCAAATGGATGTTACACATGTTTCTTCCTTTGGAAAACTTCAATATCTCCATGTGTCCATTGACACATTGTGGCTTCCCACAGTTTGCCTCTCCTTTAACCGGAGAAAAGGCCTCACATGTGATTCAACATTGCCTTGAGGCATGGAGTGCTTGGGGGAAACCCAAACTCCTTAAGACTGATAATGGACCAGCTTATACATCTCAAAAACTCCAGCAGTTCTGCTGTCAGAGGGACGTGACCCACCTGACTGGACTTCCATACAACCCTCAAGGACAGGGTATTGTTGAGCATGCGCATCGCACCCTCAAATCCTATCTAATAAAAAAGAAAGGGGGAGTCGAGGAGGCTCTACCCCGAGTACCAAGAGTGTCTGTGTCTATGGCACTCTTTACACTCAATTTTTTAAATCTTGATGCTCATGGCCATACTGCAGCTGAACGTCATTGTTCAGAGCCAGATAGGCCCAAAGAGATGGTTAAATGGAAAGATGTTTTAAGTAACAAATGGAAAGGACCGGATCCTATTTTAATAAGATCCAGGGGAGCTGTTTGTGTTTTTCCACAGAATGAAGACAACCCATTTTGGATACCAGAAAGACTCACCCGAAAATCCAGATTGACCAAGGAAATACTGATGTCCCTCGTCTTGGTGATGTCCAGGGTGACAACAACAAAGGGAGAGCAGCGTTGGGAGATACAGAATTGGACAGCTAAATTTGAACAGACCCTTCGAAAATTGAGACTTGCCATCATTCAGGTCAACTCCACGCACTTGGACCTGTCCCTGACCAAAGGATTATCTCCTCAACATTTTCCTTCTTTAAAGAATGGGTAGGGGTGGGATTATTTGGAGCTACACTTTGCTGTGGATTAGTGTTGCTTCTCTGGTTGGCCTGTAAGCTTAAGGCCCAAACTAGGAGAGACAAGGTGGTTATTGCCCAGGCGCTTGCAGCACTAGAACATGGTGCTTCCCCTGATATATGGTTATCTATGCTTAAGCAATAGGTCGCTGGCCGCTCAGCTCTTGCTTCCCACGAGACTGGTCTCATTGCACAGGATAGAGTGAGTGTGCTTCAGCAGCCCGAGAGAGTTGCATGGCTAAGCATTGCAGTAGAAGGGCTCTGTGGCATATATGAGCCTATTCTAGGGAGACATGTCATCTTTCAAGAAGGTTGAGTGTCCAAGTGTCCTTCCCCCAGGAAAAACGACACGGGACCAGACCAGGACCCCTCCGGGTGATGAGCCTGGGAGGAGGTTTTGTGTACGGCTCCTTTACCTGCACACTGGGGATTTGACCTCTATCTCCACTCTCATTAGAACGGGTGGCCTATTGCTCTTAAATAAAAGAAAAGGGGGAGATTTGAGGAGCCACCCTCACATTCGCCATTACAAGATGGCGCCGACATCCTGTGTTCTAAGTAGTAAACAAATAATCTGCGCCTGTGCCGGGGTAGTTTTCCACTTCATGTGCTCTGCCTTCCCCGTGATGACAACTCGGTCGAGGGCTGCAGCCAATCAGGGAGCGACACGTCCGAGGCAGAGGACAATCCTCCATAAAAAGGACGGGGTTTTGCCATTTGCCTCTCTTTTCCTCTTGCTCCTGAAGAAGTAAGCAATAAAGCTTTTGCCGCAGAAGATTCCGGTTGTACTGAGCATGTTCTTGCCGGTGGAGACAAAAGCTCAGGATACTGTAAGATGGAGAATCGACAAAAGGGACCTCACAAAATTGTAAAACTTCTGCAAGGCAAAAGACACTGTCAATAAGACAAAAAGGCCACCAACAGATTGGGAAAGGATCTTTACCTATCCTAAATCAAATAGGAGACTTATATCCAATATATATAAAGAACTCAAGAAGGTGGAATCCAGAAAATCAAATAACCCCATTAAAAAATGGGGCTCAGAGCTAAACAAAGAATTCTCACCTGAGGAATACCAAATCGCTGAGAAGTACCTGAAGAAAATGTTCAACATCCTTAATCATCAGGAAAATGCAAATCAAAACAACCCTGAGATTCCACCTCACACCAGTCAGAATGGCTAAGATCAAAAATTCAGGTGACAGCAGATGCTGGCAAGGATGTGGAGAAAGAGGAACACTCCTCCATTGTTGGTGGGATTGCAAGCTTGTACAACCATTCTGGAAATCAGTCTGGTGGTTCCTCAGAAAATTGGACATAGTACTACCAGAGGATCCCGCAATACCTCTCCTGGGCATATATCCAGAAGATGCCCCAACCGGTAAGAAGGACACATGCTCCACTATGTTCATAGCAGCCTTAATTATAATAGCCATAAGCTTGAAAGAACCCAGATGCCCCTCAACAGAGGAATGGATACAGAAAATGTGGTACATTTACACAATGGAGTACTACTCAGCTATTAAAAAGAATGAATTTATGAAATTCCTAGGCAAATGGATGGACCTGGAGGGCATCATCCTGAGGTAACCCAATCACAAAAGAACTCTCACAATATGTACTCACTGATAAGTTGATATTAGCCCAGATACTTAGAATACCCAAGATATTGGATACAATTTGCAAAACGCATGAAATTCAAGAAGAACGAAGACCAAAGTGTGGACACCTTGCCCCATCTTAGAATTGGGAACAAAACACCCATGGAAGGAGTTGCAGAGACAAAGTTTGGAGGTGAGACAAAAGGATGGACCATCTAGAGACTGCCATATCAGGGGATCCATCCCATAATCAGCTTCCAAGTGCTGACACCATTTTATACACTAGCAAGGTTTTCCTGAAAGGACCCAGATATAGTTGTCTCTTGTGAGACTATGCCAGGGCCTAGCAAACACAGAAGTGGATGCTCACAGTCAACTATTGGATGGATCACAGTGCCCCCAATGGAGGAACTAGAGAAAGTACCCAAGGAGCTAAAAGGATCTGCAATCCTCTATGTGTAACAACAATATGAACTAACCAGTACACCCCAGAGCTCGTGTCTCTTGCTGCATATGAATCAGAAGATGGCCTAGTCGGCCATCAGTGGAAAGAGAGGCCCATTGGTCGTGCAAACTTTATATGCCTCAGTACAGAGGAATGCCAGGGCCAAGAAGTGGGAGTGGATGGGTGGGGGAGTTGGTGGGGGAGCATGTGGGGGACTTTTGGGATAGCATTGGAAATGTAAATGAAATAAATACCCAATTAAAAGAAAAAGAAAAAAAAGGAATGGATACAGAAAATGTGGTATATTTACATGATGCGTAACTACACAACTATTAAGAACGATGAATTCATGTAATTTCTAGGCAAATGGATGGAACTAGAAAATAATCATCCTGAATGAGTTAACCCAATTACAAAAGAACACACATGGAATTCACTCAGTGATAAGTGGACGTTAGCTCAGAATACCCAAGATATAATTCACAGACCACATGAAGCTCAAGAACAATAAAAACCAAAGTGTGGATGCTTCAGTCATTCTTAGAAAGGGGAACAAAATGCTCCAGGGGACAAATATAAAGACAGAACAGTGACTGAAGCAAAGGCCATCCAGAGTCTGTCCCACCTGAGTCTTCATCCCATATACAGTCACCAAACCCCGACTCTAATGTGGATGTCAAGAAATGCTTGCTGACTTATTTACAATAGCCAGAAGCTGGAAAGAACCCAGATGCCCCTCAAAAGAGGAATGGATACAGAAATTGTGGTACATTTACACAATGGAGTGCTACTCAGCTATTAAAAACAATTATTCATGAAATTCTTAGGCAAATTGATGCATATGGAGGATGTCATCCTGAGTGAGGTAATACAATCAGAAAAGAACACACATGGGGGAAAATATGGAGACAAAGGGTAGAGCAGTGAATGAAGGAAACGACATCCAGTGTCTATCGAACCTAGGGCTTCACCACATATACAGTCACCAAACCCAGACACTATTGTGGATGCCAACAACTGCTTGCTGAAAGGTTCCTTATATAGCTGCCTACTGAGAGGCCCTGCCAGAACCTTACAAAATCAGAGGTGGATGCTCACAGTCAACCATTGAACTGAGCATGGGGACCCCAATGGAGGAGTTAGAAAAAGGACTGAAGGAGCTGGAGGGATTTGCAACCCCATAGGAAGAACAACAATATCAACCAGCCAGAGCCCCCAGAGATCCCATGGACTAAACAACCAACCAAGGAGTACACATGGCTCCAGGTGCATATGTAGCAGAGGATGGCCTAGTCAGACATCACTGGGAACAGTGGTCCTTGGTCCTATGAGCCCAATTGGTGCTCCAGTGTAGGAGAGTGGAGGGCTGGGAGGGGGAAGGGGTGAGTGAGTGGAGGAATAGACTCATAGAAGTAGGGGGAAGAGGAATGGGATAGGGGGCTTCTGGGAGCAGGGAAACCAGGAAAGGGTAAAACATTTGAAAGGTAAATAAAGAAAACATTCAAAAAAATAAAATATCCTATAAATATATAAATAAATAAATAAATAAAAGGTGTGTGTGTGTGTCTGTGTGTGTGTGTGTGTGTGAGAGAGAGAGAGAGAGAGAGAGAGAGAGAGAGAGAGAGAGAGAGAGAGATTGTTCTCTCTGCATTATTTGAGATAGAAAGTTCTGTCCACCATGGAAGCTTTCCCTTCTGGGATGTAATGGGAAGAATTGGTATGATTATTTAAAAAAAGGAAAAAGAAAAAAGTAGCATCACTTCATAGATTCTGATATTACTATCTGATATCACATACATTCCTGGTTCCTCTTTGCAAATGCATTAGACCTTGTTGTTAAGAAACTACCAAGGGCTACCCCCCCACCGTCTTCCTTCTGGCCCAGAGGAGGTCAACAGGGGCTCCAGTGCACTCTCCATGCTGCAGGTCCTCGGGATCACCTCTAGATCACAGGTGAGTGGAACGCAACATCAGCTCCAAAGAATTGCAGAGGGCCTTGTGCCAGCAGGAACAGGGACAGGGGAACCCCACCCGACCAGAGGCTGGGATCCCTTCTGGTTGGGGCCATCCCAGCCATCTTCCTTCTGAACCCGACGGATTCCGATGGGGGCCCTAGAGTACTCTACACGCGCAGCAGGTCCTCAGGAAAGCCTCAGGATTGCAGGGGGGTAGATCGCAACATCAGCTCCAGAGAGTCAAGGAGGGTCTTGTGCCAGTGGGGGCAGGGATGGAGGAGCCCCACTTGACCAGATGCTGGGATCCGATCAGATCGGGACAGGCCCAGCCATCTTCTGCGTGAACCTGGTCGACAGCAACTGGGGCTCTCCATGCCACAGGACCCCTAGGACACTCAGGACCTCATGATCACCTGACAGCACGTGGGCAATAGAAGCAACAGAGCTTCTTGGTCAGGGTCCCTTCAGGCCTTCATCCTCAGCCAGGAGACAGAGCTGAGACCCAGATTCCTGGGCACCTTCCTTGCCAGTGAAGAGTTGGCCTACAGGGAGGGCTCTGACCCCAGGACTCAGGAGGTGGATCAGAGCTCCAGACTTCTGGACAAGAGGAGAGCTTGCCTGCAGAGAGTGCTCTGACCACTGAACTCAGGTGAGAGTTGACAGAGGCTAACAGAATCACAGGAGGATCAAGTTACAGCCAGAGGCAGCTTGAACATTAACACCAGAGATTACCAGATGTTGAAAGGCAAACGTAAGAATCTTACTAACAGAAACCAAGAACACTGGACATCAACATCATCAGAACCCAGTACGCCCACCACATCGAGTCCTGGATACCCCCAACACACCCGAAAAGCAAGATGCAGATTTAAAATCATATCTCATGTGTTGGAGTCCATATCATGAGAAAGTAAGCCTTTCACAGTTTCCCACCCTAACAAGTTAAATGGCCTTGTGTTAAGGAGCTGGTTGCCTCCTCCTCCCCATTCCCTTCCTGGCACCTAAGACCCTAAAAGTTTGAATTATAGTCCCCTCTTCCTTATCTCTTCCTGACTCCCAAGACGTCTAAGGACATGAGCTATGCACTGAGCCCAGCCTGACACCCAAGGTTGTTAAGGAGGAATCTACATTCCGGAGATAAGACCCAGGATGCCTCCCGCCTGCAGTCTGAATTCGGCCTTCATGTCCCCAGATGCCCACTTCTTTATTCTTTGTTAATCCCCCCTCAGCCCCTCCCTATTTTCTCTCACTGTGTGCTTATAATCAGGCTCCTAGCCTTCATTAAACAGACCTTAACAACTCTTTGCTTGGTCTTGCTTCATTTTCTCGCTCATTTCTCTTGCATGTTTGCGTTCCCCCTTGTACCCACGAATAACTGGGTCTTGCTGGACGGGACAAGTGATGCCTCAACGTGGAGCCGAGGTTTGGACTGTTTACCTTAGGTGGAGATTACAGAGTTTGACTACCCCAGAGAAGTTAGAGAAAAAATAAGTAGTGGAGGACCACTCACACAGCTTATGGGAGAAAGCAGCCCTCGGTAAGTGATTCATTTCCACTGAGAAATGGAAACTAAGCTTTCGAAAGAGGCAGCCTTTATAAAAGGCTTAAAGATGTCTCTCAGGGGAAGAGGAGTTAGAGTTAAAAAGAAAGATTTGGTAAACTTTTTTTATTTTCATAGACCAGGCATGTCTATGGTTTATTATAGATGGAGCAGAGATACAATGCAAGAAATGGAGAAGAGTAGGTAGAGAATTAAATGAAATTTTGGCAAAGCAGGGCCCTGATGGTATTCCTGCAAATATATTTACTTATTGGAGTCTAATCCGTGATTTTGTAGAGAGTGCAGTCAACGATCAGGAGAAACAGCAGCTTTTGTCAGTAGCAGAATACTACCTCCATCCCCTGTTTCAGGAAGCTTCAGAGAGCTCCCCTCCCTATCAAAAGGCCTCCAATAGCTGCAGACAGGCCCGAAGTCCCGCAGGTTGCTCTCTACCCCCATATCCTGTTAAGCACATCGCCTACTGATCTGCCATTGATCAATCCAGTCTTTAAAAAACCTTTGGCCGAAGGCCCTTTAGTTTCTGGGGACGCAGACACTTAAGAAGAAGAGGTAGTCCGTCCTGGTAAGCCCGTGCAACTGCCTAGCGCTTCAGCTCCTCCCTGCAGCACCCCGCCTTATCTGCCACTGTTGAGTTCCCACTCCGTGGCCCCAGACATTGCTGGTCCCTATTCTTTTTTTTTATTTTATTTTATTTTTTTTTTAAAGATTTATTTATTATTAAATGGAAGTACACTGTAGCTGTCTTCAGACATCCCAAAAGAGGGCTTCAGATCTCATTATGGATGGTTGTGAGCCACCATGTGGTTGCTGGGATTTGAACTCAGGACCTTCAGAAGAGCAGTCAGTGCTCTTAACCGCTGAGCCATCTCTGTCCCTATTCTGATTGATGCTAAAGACAAGCTCGCTTCTCAGGTAGCAGGATTACAAGAAGTTTTAGAGCTCCAGCAACAATACGCCCATCTTTCTACAGAGCTCGCTTCACTTCAAAATTCTTTAAAAGAGATTATCCTTGCCCCTCCCCCAGTCGCAGCCTCAGCGGCGGCATAAAAAAGAAAGCCCCCCCCCCCCCCCGACTGTGAAAACTAAAACATTGGCTTTCCCCTTAATCACTCACTCCACGAGAGCAGATAGCTACGACCTGACCACTTCTACAGCAGAGGAACAGCCCCCAGTCACCCATGCCAAATCTGCTTCTGCAGAAATTGGGTCTTTAGAAACGCCCCAGGCCGACCTCTCCGCGGACACTATCAGAGAGGGCGGAGAGGATAATGAGAGTGAAAACGAAGTGGAACGTGAGCCAGAGGGACAAATATTTGCTCCTGTCCAGCAGACAGAATTCCGCAGACTACGTTTCAAAGACTTAAAAGAGCTTAACTCTCAGTTCCAGCTTATGGCCCATCTGCCCCCTACATGCTTTTGCTTCTAGAAGCTCTTCCGGGAGGTGGACATATGCTCCCCAGTGAGTGGATTAAAGTAGTTCAAACTGTGTTAACACGCAGACAATTTCTCTCATGGAAAGCCGATTTCCACAATCAGTGTCCGGCAGTTGCAGTGGCTAATCAGAAAACTCCTCGGGCGCCATCTGCTGGCTGGACCTATGAAAAGCTTTCTGGTCAAGGTAAATACATGGCAGAAGCCAGGCAGAAACACTTCCCTGTGGGTCTTTTGGCTCAGACTGCTAATGCAAACCTGGGTGCTTGGCGCACTATCCCTATAAAAGGTTTGGTTATTACGCCTCTAACCAAAGTTATCCAAGGGGCCCAAGGGGATTTTAGTGAATTTGTGAGTCGTTTGCTTGAGGCTGCAGAGAGGACCTTGGGGCATGAGGATGCAGATAGCAAACTAAACAATTGGCTTATGAGAATGCTAATTCGGCCTGTAAGGCTGTTTTTTTGCGGTAAATTTAGAGACAAAGATCTTAATGAAATGATTCGTCTCTGCCGTGATGTAGATACTTTTACTCACAAGATGTCTCAAACAGTTAATCTTGCGATGGGTGCAGCCGTCCAGCATGTCGTGGCAATTGGCACAGCTCTTAAGCAGGCAGGCCCACAGAAAAGTTGCTTTAAGCGTGGCCAGCCTGGACACTTCGCACGACAGTGTCCCACTACGCCTTCCCTTAACGGTGCCCCAGTGATGTCTACTGGCCATTCTTCTCAGCCTACACGGCGTAATTTTCTTTGTCTACGCTGCAAAAAAAAAAAAAAAAAAAAAAAAAAAAAGGCAGACATTGGGCCAACACCTGCCAATCCCCAACAGATGTTTCTGAGAATTTCTTGCCTCCCTTTCAGGGAAACGGCTATGGGGGACAGCCCCGAGTCCCCAAGACCATCCCATTTCTTCTGGCCACGGGTAACAGCCAGCAGACAAACCAGCCACTGGTCTCTCCAGAGCCACTGCAGGTAGTACAGGATTGGACTTGTGTTCCGCTGCCGACTCAATTTTAACACCCGAGGATGGCGTTCTTATCCTTCCCACGGGGGTCTTTGGGCCTCCTCCACCCAATACTTATTTTCTAATATTAGGGCATGCTTCCACCACTTTAAAAGGGCTTACTGTCCATCCCTCATTAGTAGATAATGACTACACTGGAAAAATTAAATTTTTAGTTAGTACCTCTCAAGGTCCAATATCTATATTCAAAGGGCAACATCTAGCACAAGCCTTGCCTCTACCTTTAGACACTTCCTATCCAGCAATGAGCACTCGTCGTGGCTCCTCACAGCCAAGGTCATCAGACCTTTCCTGGGTCCAAGCAATTACCAAAGACTGCACTCTGCCTTAAGATAAATGGCAAGAGCTTTGAGGGCCTCTTAGACTCAGGTGCTGATTCCACTGTAATCTCACCAAGTGCCTGGCCCGCTGCCTGGCAGTTAAAGGCCTCTTTAACTCACTTACAGGGGATTGGACAATCAAAAAATACTCTCCAGAGTTCACAGCTGTTGATTTGGGAAGATGGTGAGGGAAACTCTGGCTCTATTCAGCCTTATGTTGTCCCGGGTCTGCCTATTAATTTGTGGGGGAGAGATATTCTCTCTCAAATGAGAGTCATTATGTGCAGTCCCAATGAAGTCATTACTCAACAAATGCTCACCCAGGGTTATCTCCCTGGACAGGGACTAGGTAAATTTGGACAAGGGAGGCCTGAGCCAATCGAAATCCCTCCCAAGGTCGATCATGCAGGCTTAGGTTACAACTCCCATTTTTCATAAGGACCATTGCTCTCCCTGCATGCCAGACAGATAAAATTACATGGAAAGATGACACCCCTGTCTGGCTTGACCAATGGTTCCTTCCTGCAAAAAAATTGTCGGCAGCCATAGAGTTAGTGCAGGAACAGTTGGCAGCTGGACACATTGAATCTTCCACTTCGCCTTGGAACACCCCTATCTTTGTTATAAGAAAACAAAATGGTAAATAGAGGCTGTTACACGATCTTAGAGCAGTTAATAAGACCATGGTCCCCATGGGGGCCCTACAACCTGGGATCCCCTCTCCAGTGGCTATTCCTAGGGGATATGCCAAATTAGTAATTGATTTAAAAGATTGTTTCTTTTCCATTCCTCTCCATCCTGAAGATTTTAAACGCTTTGCATTTACCCTCCCAGTAGTTAATTATATAGGGCCTTCTCCTCACTTCCAATGGAGGGTCCTTCCTCAAGGCATGGCCAAATGTCCCACCCTTTGTCAGAAATATGTGGTACAAATTATTGATCCATTCAGAATATCTTACCCTGATCTATATGTTGTCCACTACATGGATGACATTTTGATTGCTGGATCTGATGAGGACCAATTATATATTGCTGGTCAAAAACTTGTTAATGCCCTTCAGAGTCAAGGACTCCAGGTTTCTCCAGAGAAAATTCAGATCCACCCTCCTCACTTGTTTTTGGGTTTTGAATTATTTCCTAACAAAATTCTCTCTCAAAAGGTTCAGGTAAGTCAAGATTCCTTGCAAACTCTTCATGATTTTCAACATTTGTTAGGAGATATTAACTGGCTTCACCCTTATCTGAAACTTACAACAGGAGAGTTAAAACCTTTGTTTGACATTCTGTGAGGGGACTCAGATCTGTCCTCTCCACGCATGCTAACTCAAGAGGCACGAGTGTCACTAGCTAGAGTAGACCAAGCAATCAATGAACAAAATATTGGATATTTCTTCCCAGAACTCCCCCTCCAGTTCCTTGTCTTCCCTACTTCCTTTTCACCCACAGGTCTGCTGTGGCAACTTAAACCTTTGTTTTGGGTCCACCTGCCAGCCTCTCCCTCTAGAGTGCTGCCCACATATCATCAGTTGGTTTCTAATGTTCTGTGCCCGGGCAGAGAAGCTACGTTGAAGCTTTTTGGCAGAGATCCAAATATTTTGTTCTCCCCTATGATACCTCCCAGGTTCAGTGGTTAATCAAAAATAGTGATGATTGGGCCATTAATTGTATCTCCTTTCAAGGTGTAATTGACAATCATTACCCTGCTGATAAACTGGTTCAGTTTCTACATAGGACACCTGTAGTTTTCCCTAAGAGAACAAAGCCAAACCTGATTCCTGTGGCTATGTTAGTTTTTACTGATGGGTCCTCCTCAGGTATGGCTGCTTTTAATATTGGTGGGGAGGTCTCACGTTTTATGACAGACTTTTCCTCAGTGCAGCTTGTTGAACTGGCAGCTATTGTTAAAGTGTTTGAACTCCTGCCAAAAACCCTTTCAATTTGTATACAGACAGTGCCTATGTGGCCACCTCTGTTCCTCTTTTAGAAACCATCCCATATATTTGCCCTTCTACCAATGCATCTCCAATGTTTGCTAAACTTCAGAACCTTATTCTTGCTCGTAATTTTCCCTTTTTATTGGCCATATTCATGCTCATTCTGGCCTGCCTGTACCTTTGTCTGAAGGCAACGATATAGTTGATCAGGCCACGCAGGTAATAGCTTCTGCCTTGTCAATTACCGCTCTTGCTGCTGCTCAATAGGCCCATGATTTTCATCATCTTAATGCCCATACCCTGAGGCTTAAATTTTACATCATCGGTGAACAGGTTCGACAAATTGTTCGGCAGTGTAAGGGCTGTTGACCCTTTTACCTGAGCCACATGTGGGAGTTAACCCCCGCGGACTAACCCCTGATGAACTGTGGCAAATGGATGTCACCCTCTACACCCACTTTGGAAAGCTAAAATATATTCATGTCTCTGTTGATACCATTAGTGGTTTTATCTGTGCATCTTTAAAAACAGGAGAGGCCACCAAACATGTTATCAGCCATGTTCTCTCCTGCTTGGTGGCTGTGCCAAAGCCTAAGATCCTCAAGACAGACAATGGCCCAGGATATGCTAGTGCCAGCTTTAAACAGTTCTGTGCTCAAATGGGCATTAAATATATTACTGGCATTACCTATAATTCCCAAGGCCAAGGTATTGTAGAAAGAACTCATCAAACCCTTAAGAACATGCTTTTCACCAGAGACACTGAAACTTATTGAGGAGAAAGTAGAGAAAACCCTCGAAGATATGGGTACAGGGAAAAAATTCCTGAATAGAACAGCAATGGCGTGTGCTGTAAGATCGAGAATCTACAAATGGGACCTAATAAAATTACAAAGCTTCTGCAAGGCAAAAGACACCGTCAATAGGACAAAAAGGCCACCAACAGATTGGGAAAGGATCTTTACCTATCCTAAATCAGATAGGGGACTAATATCCAATATATATAAAGAACTCAAGAAGGTGGCATCCAGAAAATCAAATAACCCCATTAAAAAAATGGGGCTCAGAGCAAAACAAAGAATTCTCACCTGAGGAATACTGAATGGCTGAGAAGCACCTGAAAAAATGTTCAACATCCTTAATCATCAGGGAAATGCAAATCAAAACAACCCTGAGATTTCACCTCACACCATTCAGAATGGCTAAGATCAAAAATTCAGGTGACAGCAGATGCTGGCGTGGATGTGGAGAAAGAGGAACACTCCTCCATTGTTGGTGGGATTGCAAGCTTGTACAACCATTCTGGAAATCAGTCTGGCGGTTCCTCAGAAAAGTGGATATAGTACTACTGGAGGATCCTGCAATACCTCTCCTGGGCATATATCCAGAAGATGCCCCAACCGGTAAGAAGGACACATGCTCCACTATGTTCATAGCAACCTTATTTATAATAGCCAGAAGCTTGAAAGAACCCAGATGCCCCTCAACAGAGGAATGGATACAGAAAATGTGGTACATTTACACAATGGAGTACTACACAGCCATTAAAAAGAATGAATTTATGGAATTCCTAGGCAAATGGATGGACCTGGAGGGCATCATCCTCAGTGAGGTAACCCAATCACAAAGGAACTCACACAATATGTACTCACTGATAAGTGGATATTAGCCCAGAAACTTAGGATAACCAAGATATAAGATACAATTTGCTAAATGCATGAAACTCAAGAAGAACGAAGACCAAAGTGTGGACACTTTGCCCCTTCTTAGAATTGGGAACAAAACACCCATGGAAGGAGTTACACAGAGACAAAGTTTGGAGCTGTGTCAAAAGGATGGACCATCTAGAGCCTGCCATATCCAGGGATCCATCCCATAATCAGCTTCCAAACGCTGACACCATTGCATATACTAGCAAGATTTTGCTGAAAGGACCCAGATATAGCTGTCTCTTGTGAGACTATGCCAGGGCCTAGCAAACACAGAAGTGGATGCTCACAGTCAGCTATTGGATGGATCACAGGGCCCCCAATGGAGGAGCTAGAGAAAGTGCCCAAGGAGCTAAAGGGATCTGCAACCCTATAGGTAGAACAACATCATGAACTAACCAGTACCCCGGAGCTCTTGACTCTAGCTGCATATGTATCAAAAGATGGCCTAGTCGGCCATCACTGGAAAGAGAGGCCATATTGGACTTGCAAACTTTATATGCCCCAGTATAGGGGAATGCCAGGGCCAAAAAGTGGGAGTGGGTGGGTAGGGGAGTGGGTGGAAGGGTATGGGGGACTTTTGAGATAGCATTGGAAATGTAAATGAGAAAAATACCTAATAAAGGGTATATATATATATAAAAAAAACATGCTTTTCAATTTATAGTCTAGGGGGAAAATTTTATATCCTCAGTCTGGTAACTCCAAGACACTTTTAAATCATACATTATTAGTCTTAAACTTTCTTACATACAATAATTCAGGCAAGTCTGCTGCAGATCACCTCTGGCATCCTTCTACTGCTAATAACTATGCACAAGCCATGTGGAGAGACCGTTTGTCCAAAAATGGCAGGGTCCAGACCCAGTCCTTATATGGGGCAAAGGACATGCTTGCATCTATGATTCAAGAGCACAAAATGCTAGATGGCTCCCTGAGCGCCTAATAAAACCATATAACTGTCCAGGGAAGAAAAACCCTAAGGAAGTTTCTGAATGTGCTTCTTTGCAGAAAAATGAAAGCGCCTCGAAAGAAGCCACTCCTGATCATTGAGATTTGGCTGTGTCTTTGCCTGATGAGAAGCATATCCCTAGCGGTAGGCCAAGCTAAGAAAAGTCCTTACCAACTCTATAATTACACCTGGCTGATCATTAACGAGCTCGGTGACATAGTTAATGCCACCTCCATAACTGAAGGTTCTATCCCATGGCCCATCCTGAGGGTCGATCTTTGTAAATTAGCCCTTGGAGGCCATAATGACTGGGGAACCCTCTCAGTATTTATGCTGCAAGAACAAGCTGTTGATGATCCAGGACAAGTTACTGCTACCACCCCTGAATGTGCTAGCTTAAGTCGAAGGAGAACACTCTTCAGTGTTTTAAAAGGACGGGGCATCTCAGCTATTAAAAAGAATGAATTTGTGAAATTCTTAGGCAAATGGTTGGACCTGGAGGGCATCATCCTGAGTGAAGTAACACAATCACAAAGGAACTCACACAATATGTACTCACTGATAAGTGGTTATTAGCCCAAAACTTTGTATAGCGAGATATAAGGTACAATTTGCAAAACACATGAAACTGAAGAAGAACAAAAACCAAAGTGTGGACACTTTGCCCCTTCTTAGAATTGGAAACAATCACCCATGGAAGGAGTTACAGAGACAAAGTTTGGAGCTGAGACAAAAAGATGGACCATCTAGAGACTGCCATATCCAGGGATCCATCCCATAATTAGCCTCCAAACGATGACACCATTGCATACACTAGCAAGCATTTGCTTAAAGGACCCTGATATAGCTGTCTCTTGTGAGACTAGGTCGGGGCCTAGCAAACACAGAAGTGGATGCTCACAGTCAACTATTGGATGGATCACAGGGCCCCCAATGGAGGAGCTAGAGAAAGTACCCAAGGAGCTAAAGAGATCTGCAACCCTGTGGGTGCAACATTATGAACTAACCAGTACCCCGGAGCTCTTGACTCTAGCTGCACATGTATCAAAAGATGGCCTAGTCAGCCATCACTGGAAAGAGATGCCCATTGGACAGGCAAACTTTATATGCCCCAGTACAGGGGAATGCCAGGGCCAAAAAATGGGAATGGGTGTGTAGGGGAGTGGTGGGGAGGAGGGTGTGGGGGACTTTTGGGATAGCATTGGAAATGTAATTGAGGAAAATACGTAATTTAAAAAAAAAAAAAAAAAGGACGGGGCATGTATATTTGTCCTGGCCCCAGTCACAGGAGCCGCACTCTTAATTATAAATGTGGTTTTGCCCCTGATTATTTCTGTGCTTCCTGGGGCTGTGAGACCACAGGAGACACCTATTGGAAACCCACCTCTAACTGGGACCTAATAAAGGTCCAGGGCAGGCCCGATCATGCTGCCTGTGATAGTTCTAACCTAACTTCCCCAGGGTGGTGTAACACCTTAGAGATCTCCTTTACTGACTCAGGGAAACAATTTAATTGGGAAAATACACAAGGGGCTGAGTGGGGTTTACGCATCTATAAAGAAGAAAGAGATTTCGAGTGACTTTTAAAATTCAGTTACTTAAGAACACCCCATCCTTAAGGTCAGCCGCTATATGCCCCAACCCTATTCTACATCCCTCATCACCAAAAAGACCAAGTCCCCCACAGGCTGTTACCCTGGGTCCACTTGGGACTACTATATTCCAGCCTACTTTACCTGCTGGATCTCCTCCTCAGAATTGATTTTATCCTTGGTAAATGCATCAATTGCTACTATGCATGTAGCTAATGCTACCCAATATGAAGAATGTTGGGTGTGCTTTTCTCCTCAACCCCCCTTTTATGAAGGAGTGGCAACATTTGTATCAATTATTGCAATCAATGATTCCAGCAGACTTGGATGGCACCCCGAGAACCATGACAGGCTGACTCTGAGTCAGGTGTCCGGCCTAGGGTTATGCCTTTTGGGGCCTTTCATGCTTCCCCCTCAGGCCTTGTTAGAGGTTTGCAATCAGACTATTATTGTAAATGCCACCTCTCGATACCTTGGGGCACCTAATGGTACTTATTTAGCATGTTCTACTGGACTTACAACCTATGTGGTTACCCAGACCTTTTTAGCTGACAGAGATTATTGTGCTCTGGGTCAGCTTCTCCTAAAACTGACAGTACACCAATGCAGAGGACCTCCTCTGATTCTGGGAGAGAGGCACAGACCTACCCCATGATAAGAGAGAGCCTATTTCTGCAGTGACCTTGGCAGTAATCCTGAGCTTAGGAGCCACAGGTGCAGGAACTGGCATTGCCTCTTTGGTCACCTCCCAACAGCAATACAAACAGCTTAGCCTTGCTGTGGACAGATATATACAAGAGCTACAAAAGGGCTTGAAAAATTTAAAAGACTCCTTGGTCTCTCTGTCTGTGATAGTGTTACAGAACAGATGAGGGCTTGATTTAATGTTCCTACAAGAGGGAGGGTTATGTGCAGCCCTCAAAGAAGAATGTTGTATTTATTCTGATAAAACTGGCTTAGTTCAAGATAGCATAGACGAAGTTAGAAATAGTTTAGAAGAGAGAAAACGCAACACAGAGAAACAAGAATATTGGTATCAAAATTGGTTTTCTACTTCTCCTTGGCTCACTACCCTACTTCCCAACCTTTTGGGACCTTTCGTGGGTATTTTGCTGCTTTTGTCTTTTGGCCCTTGGGCCTTTAATAGATTAAGCAGTTTTGTTAAGTCACAGATTGAAGCTGCTTTAAGCAAGCTGGTTGCAGTTCACTACCATCGGCTGGATATCCGAGACTCAAAGATCTCCCTTCCACCAATTCAGAAAGAGCAGCTGCTGGCCTCCAGTTTCCCACCCTTGCTGCAAATGCAGAGTCCCCTTGGTTCCTCAAGCCCTGGAGACAATAGAGTGAGGAGAGTGACCTCCAGCTCCTAATATAGCCTAAGAGCCACAAATTGTGGTGTTACGATTGGCAAAATTCTTGTGGGTACAGCCCACAGAGGCCTTGCTGAATCTGAGGTTGACAATTCTCCTTTAGGAGCTGCACAGGACTCAGACCTGTGCATACTGGTTCATGATATTACGAACCCAGTATGGACACCAGCATGAGAACAAGGCTAAGCACTGCAGGGGAAGGTCCAACTAGAACATTTCTGAGTTCCCTGAGAGATACAACCGGTTTGCACGGAGGTTGGTATCTAGTTCTAGTTACAACCAAAGAATCTTTCTAAGGCTCTGCCTCCCCTCCCTAAAAGATAACAAGAGCCATGAGTGTGGGTCGTGACAGCACCCACGGGAGGAATTGGGTCAATGCTCCCCCAGCAATGGTTAATGCCCACTTATCCAAGGAAGAGAAGATCATTTGATCACCTCAGTTAAGTGTGGCCTTATTAAATTTAATTCAAGGGGGGGGGGGATGTTGAAGACCATATTGTGAAAAAGTAAGCCTTTCACAGTTTCCCACCCTAACAAGCTAAATGGCCTTGTGTTAAGGAGCCGGTTGCCTCTTCCTCCCCATTCCCTTCCTGGCACCTAAGACCCTAAAAGTTTGAATTATAGTCCCCTCTTCCTTATCTCTTCCTGACTCCCAAGACGTCTAAGGACATGAGCTATGCACTGAGCCCAGCCTGACACCCAAGGTTGTTAAGGAGGAATCTACATTCTAGAGATAAGACTCAGGATGCCTCCCGCTTGCAGTCTGAATTCGGCCTTCATGTCCCCAGATGCCCACTTCATTGTTCTTTGTTAATTCCCCCTCAGCCCCTCCCTATTTTCTTTCACTGTGTGCTTATAATCAGGCTCCTGGCCTTCATTAAACAGACCTTAACAACTCTTTGCTTGGTCTTGCTTCATTTTCTCGCTCATTTCTCTTGCAGGTTTGCGTTCCCCCTTGTACCCACGAATAACTGGGTCCCGTTAGATGGGACACTCATGATGGTGGTAGAAGATTTTAAGAAGAGTATTAATAACTCACTTAAAGAAATATAGAAGAACACTGCTAAACAAATAGAAGCCCTTAAAGAGGAAGCACAAAAATCCCACAAGTAATTACAGGAAGACACTGCTAAACAGATAAAAGACCTTAAAGAGGAAACACAAAAATCCCTTAAAGAACTATAGGCAAACACTGCTAAACATGTAGAAGTCCTTAAAGAACTACAGTCAAACACTGCTAACATGTAGATGATACACAAAAGTCCATTAAAGAATTACAGGAAAACACAACCAAACAGGGGATGGAATTGAAAAAAAAAAAATCCAAGATCTAAAAATGGAAGTAGAAACAATGAAGGAAACTCAAAGGGAAACAACTCTGGAAATATAAACCCTAGGAAAGAAATCAGGAACCATCAGCAACAGAATACAAGAGATGGAAGAGAGAATCTCAGGATCAGAAGATTCCATAGAGAATATGGACACAACAATCAAAGAAAATGCAAAATGCAAAAAGATCCTAACTCAAAAACATCCAGGATATCCAGGACACAATGAAAAGACCAAACCTACGGAGAATAGGAGTAGATGAGAATGAAGATTTTCAACTTAAAGGGCCAGCAAATATCTTCAACAAAATTATAGAGGAAAATCTCCCATACCTAAAGAAAGACATACCCATGAACATACAAGAAGCCTACAGAACTCCAAATAGACTGGACCAGAAAAGAAATTCCTCCCGACACATAATAATCAGAACAACAAATGCACTAAATAAAGACAGAATATTAAAAGCAGTAAGGGGAAAAGGTCAAGTAACATATAAAGGCAGGCCTATTAGAATTACTCCAGACTTCTCACCAGAGACTATGAAATCCAGAAGATCCTGGACAGATGTTAAACAGACACTAAGAGAACACAAATGCCAGCGCAGGCTACTATACCCAGCAAAACTCTCAATTACCATAGATGGAGAAACCAAATTATTCCATGATAGAACCAAATTCACACAATATCTTTCCACGAATTCAGCCCTTCAAAGAATAATAAAAGGAAACCACCAACACAAAGATGGAAACTACACCCTGGAAAAAGCAAGAAAGTAATCTTTCAACAAAACTAAAAGAAGACAGCCACAAGAACAGAATCCCAACTATAACAACAAAAATAACAGGAAGCAACAATTTTTCTTTGATTTCTCTTAACATCATTGGACTCAACTCCCCCCCAAAAAGGGATAGAATAACAGACTGACTACACAAACAGGAACCAACATTTTGCTGCTTACAGCAAACCCACCTCAGGACAAAGACAGACACTACCTCAGGGTAAGAGTCTGGAAAACAATTTTCCAAGCAAATGGTCTGAAGAAACAAGCTGGAGTAACCATTCTAACGTCAAATTAAATTGACTTCCAACCCAAAGTTATCAAAAAAGAAAAGGAGAGGCACTTCATACTCATCAAAGGAAAAATCTACCAAGAAAAACTCTCAATTCTGAATATCTATGCTCCAAATGCAAGGGCATCCACACCCATTAAAGAAATTTTAGCAAATCGCAAAGCACACACTGAACCTCACACAATAATAGTGGGAGACTTCAACACCCCACTCTCACCAATGGACAGAACCTGGAAATAGAAACTAAACAGAGACACATGGCCACTAACAGAAGTGATGAAACAAGTGGATTTAACAGATATCTACAGAAGATTTTATCCTAAAACAAAAGGATATACCTTCTTCCCAGCACCTCCTCCAAAATTGACCACATAATAGGTATCAAAACAGGCCTTAACAGATACAAAAATATTGAAATTTTCCCATGCATCCTATCAGATCACCATGGACTAAGGCTGATTGTCAATAACAGCATAAATAATAGAAAGCCAACATTCACATGGAAACTGAACAACACACTACTCAATGATACCTTGGTCAAGGAAGAAATAAAGAAAGAAATTAAAGACTTTAGAGTTTAATGAAAATGAAGCCACAACATACCCAAACTTATGGGACACAATGAAAGCAGTCCTAAGAGGAAAACTCATAGCCCTGAGTGCCTCCAAAAAGAAACTAGAGGGAGCATTCTCTAGCAGTCTGATAGCACACCTAGAAGCTCTAGAGCGAAAGGAAGCAAATTCACCCTAGAGGGGTAGATGGCAGGAAATAATCAAACTTAGGGCTGAAATCAACCAAGTGGAAACAAAAAGAACTATACAAAGAATCAACCAAACCAGGAGCTGGTTCTTTGAGAAAATCAACAAGATAGATAAACCCTTAGCCAGACTCACTAGAGGGCACAGGGAAAGTATGCTAATTGACAAAATCAGCAATGAAAAGGGAGACATAACAGATCCTGAGGAAATCCAAAACACCATCAGATCCTACTACAAAAGGCTATACTCAAAAAAACTGGAAAACCTGGACGAAATGGACAACTTCCTAGACAGATACCAGGTACCAAAGTTAAATCAGGATCAGATTAACAATCTTAACAGTCCCATTTCCCCTAAAGTAATAGTAGGAGTCATTAATAGTCTCCCAACCAAAAAAAAATCCAAGGACCTGAAGGGTTTAGTGCAGAGTTCTCTCAGCTCTTCAAAGAAGGCCTACTTCCAACTATCCTCAAACTATTCCACAAAATAGAAACAAGGTACTCTACCTAATTCGTCCTATGAAGCCACAGTTACTCTGATACCTAAACCACATACAGATCCAACAAAGAAAGAGAGCTTCAGACCAATTTCCCTTATGAATATTGATGCAAAAATACTCAATAAAATCCTCGCAAACCGAATCCAAGAACACATCAAAATGATCATCCATCATGACCAAGTAGGCTTCATCCCAGGGATGCAGGGATGGTTTAATATATGGAAATCCATCAATGTAATCTACTATATAAACAAACTCAAAGACAAAAACCACATGATCATCTTGTTAGATGCTGAGAAAACATTTGACAAAATCCAACACCCATTCATGATAAAAGTCTTGGAAAGATCAGGAATTCGAAGCCCATACCTTAACATGATAAAAGCAATCTACAGCAAACCAGTAGCCAACATCCAAGTAAATGGATAGAAGTTGGAAGCAATCACACTAAAATCAGGGACTTTTTTCCCTACCTATCAATATAGTACTTGAAGTCCTAGCCAGAGCAATTCAACAACAAAAGGAGAACATGGGGATACAAATTGGAAAGGAACAAGTCAAAATATCACTTTTTGCAGATGATATGATAGTATATATGTGACCCTCAAAATTCCACCAGAAAACTCCTAAACCTGATACAGCTTCAGTGCAGTAGCTGGATATACAATTAACTCAAACAAGTCAATGGCCTTTCTCTACACAAAGGATAAACAGGATGAGAAAAAATTAGGGAAAGAACACCCTTCTCAATAGTCAAAAATGATATAAAATACCTTGGTGTGACTCTAACTAAGGAAGTAAAAGATCTGTATGTTAAGTACTTCAAGTCTCTGAAGAAAGAAATCAAAGAAGATCTCAGAAGATGGAATGATCTCCCATGCTCATGGATTGTCAGGATCAATATAGTAAAAATGGATATCCTGCGGAAAGCAATCTACAGATTCAATGCAATCCCCATCAAAATTCCAACACTATTCTTCACAGAGTTAGAAAGGGCAATTTGTAAATTCATCTGGAATAACAAAAATCCTAGGATAGCAAAAACTATTTTCAACAATAAAAGAACTCTGGTGGAATCACCATGCCTGACCTCAAGCTGTACTACAGAGTAATTGTGATAAAAACTGCATGGTACTGGTACAGCGACAGACTGGTAGATCAATGGAATAGAATTGAAGACCCAGAAATGAACCCACACACCTATGGTCACTTGATCTTTGACAAGGGACCTAAACCCATCCAGTGGAAAAAAGACAGCATTTTCAACAAATGATGCTGGTGGTTAGCATGTAGAAGAATTCGAATTGATACATTCTTATCTCCTTGTACAAAGCTTAAGTCTAAGTAGATCAAAGACCTCCACATAAAACCAGAGGCACTGAAATTTATAGAGGAGAAAATATAGAAAAGCCTCGATGATATGGGCACAGGGGGAAATTTCCTAAACAGAACAGCAATGGCCTGTGCTGTAAGATCAAGAATCAACAAATGGGACCTCATACAATTGTAAAGCTTCTGTAGGGCAAAAGATACTGTCAATAAGACAAAAAGGCCACCAACAGATTGGGAAAAAATTTTTACCAATCCTAAATCTGATAGGGTACCAATATCTAACATATACAAAGAGCTCAAAAAGCTGAACTCCAGAAATTCAAATAACCCCATTAAAAAGTGGAGTACAGAGCTAAACAAAGAATTCTCACCTGAGGAATACCGAAGGGCTGAGAAGCACTTGAAAAAAATGTTCAACATCCTTAATCATCAGGGAAATGCAAATCAAAAAACCCCTGAGATTCTACCTCACACTAGTTTGAATGGGTAGGATCAAAAATTCAGGTGACAGCAGATGCTGGCGAGGATATGCCACACTTCTTATAGACAGGACACATTTAGTGGTTTCTCGGGAAATGGGGAATAGTTCTGAACCTCAAGACCCAGTTATACCACTCCTGGGCTTATATCCAAAAGATTCTTCACTGTCCCACAAACACACTTGCTCAACTATGTTCATTGCGGCTTTATTCAAATTGCTAGAAACTGGAAACAACCTAGATGTTCCTCAACTGAAGAATGAATAAAGGAAATGTGGTTCATTTACACAATGGAAAACTAGTCATTTTTTAAAAACAAGGACATCAAGAACTTTGCAGGCAAATGGATAGAACTAGAAAATACCATCCTGAGTGAGTAAACCCAGACCCAAAAGGCAATGCTGATATGTACTCACTGCTATGGCTAAGGGGATATTAGCCAAAAAGTACAGGATAACTAAGCTACAATCTTCAGAGCCAAAGAAGCCAAATACCAAGGAGGGTCAAAGGGAGGATGGATGAAACCTTTCTTAAAAAGGAAATAAAATAGTTATTGGAGGTAGTAGAGAGAGGGAACTGAGTAGGAGAGGGGATAAGGAGGGGAGCAGCTACGTGGGGAAATCAGGTGTAGGGAGAGCAGGAGAAAGAGAATGGAAATTCACATAAGGGGGATCTCTAGGATGTGCCAGAAACCTAGGATGAGATGGGGGACTCCAAGGGTGTCTATGGGTGTGACCCTAGCTGAGACTCCTAGCAGTGGGGCTTATGGATACTGAAGTGGCCACTTTCTAACCAGGCAGGAATCCCAGTGGAGGGATAAGGACAGCAACCCACCCACAAATCTTTCGACTAAAAATGTGTCCTGTCTACAAGTTGTGCAAAGGCAAAGATGGAACAGAGCTGGTTGAAATGGGTAATCAATGACTGCCCCAAATTGAGATTCATCCCATGGGTAAGAACAAATCCCTGACCCTATTAATGATACTCTGCTATGCTTTCAAACAGAGCCTACCATAAAAGTCCTCTGAGAGGCTCCTCTGGGCAGCCAGTAGAAACAAATGCAGAGACCACAGGTAAACATTAGATGGAAGTCGGGGAGGAAATGTTGAGGGAACAAATGAGGGACCTTAAGAGGACAGGGACTCCAAAGGAAGACCAGCAGAATCAACTAACCTGGAACCTTGGGGGCTCCCTGAGACAGAACTACCAACCAAAGACCATACAGGGGCTGGACCTAGGCCACCTACACATTATAGCCAATGTGCAGCTTGGTCTTCATGGGTCTCCCAACAGTTGGAGCGGGAGCTGTCCCTACATGTTTCTTGGCTGTGGATTCCATTCCTCTAACTGGGCAGCCTTGTCTAGCCTCAGTGGGAGAGGATGTGCCTAGTCCTGCAATGACTTGATGGGGAAAAGGGTTCAGGTCAGGGCTCCCCCTTCTCAGAGAAGGGGAGGGAGACTTGTAAGGGTGGAACTTGGAAGAGGGGGACTGATATTACGATATAAAATGTGTAAATTAATGGAAAAATAGTTCTGCATGAATCAATGGTATATAAATTATATGTGATGCTCTGAATGAGCACCTATAAGATGTGGCATTTAAATGTTTGGTTTCCAGTTGGTAGCACTGTTTGGCAGAGGATGAGGTACAGACTTGCTGGAGGAGAACAGCACTGAAAGTGGCCTTTGACTTTAAAGCTGCACATTTTCTTCACTCACTGCTTTCATTTGAAGATGTGGATATTCAGCTCTACTACCATGATGGACAGTATTTGTAGCTCTGGATGGCCTGAAACTCAACAAATGTCTATCCACCTTTGCCACCCGAGTGCTGAGATTAAAGGTGTGCTCATAATGGACTCATAGCCCTCTGGAACCATTAACACAAATAATTCTTGCTTCTCTGTTTTCTGGTCATGGTATTTTAGCATATAAACAAAAAATTAGTATGACAAAGAAAAAAAAACTTGAAAATTATGTGGAGACTTAAGTTGTTACCTTTGCTTCTGCAAAGGAATGGACCAAAAATAAAGGCAGACAGAAACTTTGAAGTTTTTACTTAAGAGTTACATTTAGCCATTTTTTATTTCAATTTTTATTTAAAACACTACTCTAGGCCAGAATGTTGGTGCATGCCTTAAATCCCAGCACTCAGGAGATAGAGGCAAGCAGATTTCTGTGGGTTTGAGGTCTGTTTTAAGGACAGCAAGAGCCACAGAGAAAAACCCTGTCTCACAAAACAAAACAACTTATTCCAATTACTAAGAAAAGAGGTCATTAATTTGAAAAGAGAGAAGTATAGGTGTGAGTTTGGGTGAAGAAATGTTACATCACTATAAAGTAACAAGTATGTTATTCTTTACTGGGCTGGAATATCAGCAGTTTGCCCCTTTAGCTGGTTGTTCACTGTTACTTTGCGCATCCTGCTCTTAGACAGTTTGATCCCCAGCACACTCCCTGGTGG
The DNA here is from genome assembly GCF_000001635.26 of Mus musculus. Taxonomy (NCBI): domain Eukaryota; kingdom Metazoa; phylum Chordata; class Mammalia; order Rodentia; family Muridae; genus Mus; species Mus musculus. Next base: position 64,023,229 of record NC_000069.6, on the reverse strand, counting down.
CTCATAGTTCTCTCTAGCTTCAGCCTGCAGGTCTGAAATCCTCCACCTCTCTCAACCTGTACTCATATGTACATGTTCACATACAGCCACACACATACACTGTTCTGAAAACAAAATCTTAAAAAATAAAATAACCATCACAAAAAATTCTCATAAAAGGAGAATATTCATCCTAAAATCAGTTGTCATAGAATATCACCAGTGAATAGTGATTCACCACCCTAGCCTTTTTTTCTTATATTGCACTGTCCTAAGTTTTGTATTTAAGAACTTCCAAATTTTTAGAGAAGTTTGTGGAGTGAACAGTCCTTCATTAATAGTATGTCTGCTCTGGGTATATGGACTGTTTGGTACTTTCCCAATAAAATGCTATAAAAATTAGTTCGGTTTATTTTGTCTTCACCACTTATAATCAAATATAAACTGCATTAGAAAGAACAAGGAAAAAAAAAAAAAAACAGGGTGGTGGTGGTGCATGCCTTTAATCCCAGCACTTGGGAGGCAGAGGCAGGTGGATTTCTGAGTTCCAGGCCAGCCTGGTCTACCAAGTGAGTTCCAGGACAGCTAGGGCTATACAGAGAAACCCTGTCTCAAAAACAAAAAACAAACAAACAAAACAACAACAACAAAACAAAACCACAAGATGGAAATTTCTTGCAATTAGCTACTTTTTTATTCCACAAAGTGGAGTAAATGAGTCATTGCAATGTAGACAAATACACCTTGACAAAGGGCTCTGTGTGCTCTATTATTTTACAGAGCCACATAAGTGGGAATTTTTTAATGATTTTCACTAACTGTTTAAAAGAAAAATTAGTATTTTGGGCAGTGACATGTTGTCTAAAATAGTAATGAAGGCACAGTACTCTAACTAAAGACAACTTTAGTAAGGATTTAACTTAGTATCAAGGCTAGATAAGGATTTCTAAATTCATTTCTTAGGATCTAATCTACTTAAACTCGTGTAATATAAATCACAAATAACTTTAAAAATGAAAAACATTTCCCCCATGTTAAACACGGTATTTTTTAATACTGTGAAGAATGACAGTTTTGATTTATATGAACTCTGCAGATTTAAACTCAGAAACATTTTTTTAAGCTGTGTTAAGATAGTAAAAACCTTCTCAAAAATAAAAGTTGAATTTGTTATCTGGGTTAGCAGAAGGCCATACCAGGTCACAGATTGGAAGCATTAACAAGGCAGAGCACCGTTTCCTCTAGGCTTCTCTCACAAGAGATAGCTTTGCTCCATTCATAATATAGCTATAAGCAAATAAGAACCCAAAGCTTGTGATGTAGCTGAAGAAAAATGATTGCACATCAGTTACTGGGCTTGACCTACAGCACTATAAAATACACTGAATTAGTAAATTCTGCATTTTGAGCTGAATAACAATTTACATAAAATGAATATTCAGAATATGATTTTAAAAGCATACATGCATACACAAACCTTTAGTTGTTCGTTTAAATGAAGACCAACCCCAAGCTTTGTGTCCACTGTTAAGACTGGACAAGAAGTTGACATATTCCTACACACCTAAGGAAGTTGATTAAGCTTACTGTTTAGAACCCTCGATAATATATGCAGTGTTTTGATAATCTGAACATGTCAGGTCCTTCTGGTTCTTGCTTCCCTTTTTGATTAACACCAAGACTTAATGACAAATTATGAAATCATCATTTAGGCCTTTATGAAATTTACTGAAGACAAAAGGGATTTTAGTCATTTCACATTAATTCAGCAAGGCGATTTTATAGTCAATATTACTGCAACATAAAATACATGGCAGTCACTTGCAATTACAGAGCAATTCACAAAAACTACACTATTGATTTCAATTAACAAGTAGCACTTCATAAAAAATATTCTCAGAGGATGTCTACATTCACTTTATGTAAATATCCAGGTGGTAATAGTTACAGTCATGTAAAGACAGTACAAGTGTATTCTTCAAAGGTATGTGACTCCACTAGATTCCACTCAGTTCAGGTTCTTCAACAACTCATATTTTGGTGTTTCTGAATTTAACACATGAAAGAAATAACAAACCTCTTTTGAGTCTTTACTAACTCTAAATAAGGTCAAAGCTGCCCGAAGGTTCACAGAAAACAAAGATCTTAGTAGGAAAATGACAATGGTGCTATTAAATGACTAGTTGAAGTATTTCTAGTTCTAATTGCTAATAACCAAATTGCACAGTTCCTAAGTTTTTTTTTTCAGCTATGTAAGAATAGTTTAGCCTATGACCTGAGCAATCACAGAACTGCAGGTGGCTATAACACAGGGGTAGATTTCTTCTAAGAGAAAAAAAAAAAAAGAAATAGGAAGAAAGAGGGTAAATCAGTCCATGGGGGTATACAGATCTCAACATGGGTAACAATGTCGGTTACCTTTCAGATTCCCTACACAGGCTGGTATGTCTAACTTCTGTGGAACATAGATGCAATGAGATCCAAAAGTCTGTACCTAGGGTCTGAACTTAGTTAATGAGGATCCCAGCAAGACTCTCCAGTTTACATTCCTCACCTAGTTGACTCTAACAATAGACCAGTTATATCCCTTAATAGTAATTTTTCCTTCTGAGAAACTTAAAAACTCTGCACACGTGCCCCACACACCCCAATTTAGTCAGATTTGAGTTTTTTGTTTTTTAAATTCCTCAGACAGCAGCAACCAAAGTTGGCAAACGTGAACATTTCCATGGGCTGTGACTCTTCTACATACAGCGTGCCTACTGTTGAAAGCTGGCATCTTGATATTCTGGGGACTCATTTGGCTGTTAAATACTCACAAACATACTACAACTGGACCTAGATTCAATTACCACAAATGGTCCCCAATCTCAACAAAAACACATATGCAGATGTAGCAAAAGCCATTACTGCAGTGAAAGAAAAGCCTCAAGTAAAAGATAGTTTCCCTCTGCCATCTGGTACAGCTACTTCAATCAAGAAGGAATTCTCAAGTCAAAAACGTCTAACCGGTACTTAAAGCTAGACTTGGGCTAATTAAAGGAATATCCTTCACTGAGGTAATAATAACGAGGGCTTGCCTTCTAACATCACTCTGCAGAGTCTAGAAGAATGGGGACTGGGGAGGATCACACAGGGGAGCAGTGGGAAAGCAAGGTCAGAACACTGGGAGGGAGGATGCTGGTACTTCTGAAAGACAATGGGCCCCCCAGAACCCCAGTTGAGGCAATACTGTGAAAGTATATTCTTGATGAGTTGTACACAGAACCTCAACAGAGAATCAGAAAACCTGAATCCAGCTCCTGCTCTGCCAATAGTTAGCAGTTATGAATACTTATCTGTTGTCAAAACAGAAATATATTCTAATAGCTCTTCCAAAAATGCAAAGTAAAGTGAAAGTCTGCAAACACTGCAAATGAGCTTTTTTTTTTTTAAAGAATCTGAGATGACCAAATCTTGATGGTATGTTCTTCAGCTGGTGGCCACAGATGAATGTTTGTGTTTATTGTTTTTCGTTTTTTTTGGGGGGGGGGTTGTTTGTTCATTTTTTAAGTGCTATCCAGCTTTTCCACTGTCTCTTGCCATGCCTTTTCTTGCTTATAACCAGGAATGCAACTAGGCATGAGGCTCAATTGGTAGTGTTTTCCAGGCATACACATGTGGTTCTGGGTTCAATTACCAGTAGCATAACACTGAAGACAGTACTTGTGGTGTAGAAAAATACATGATGAACTTGAGGATGAGCCACATAAATCCTGTTTCAAGGAGACAGAGGACCTATGCAGAGTCTGGTTGATGTTGGGCCTTCATAAGACGAGGCAATGAGATTAAATATCTTTCCAGGACAACACATCCTTAATAGCAAGGAAAACCAGGAAGATGGGCAGTATTGTCTATTTTACCCAAATACCTTCAGTCTCTATACAGAATAGAATTCAGTTATTCTCTAAAATTGGCTATGAGAATCTAAGTTCTAACACAGCAAGGATATCAATTTTATGATTTATGGTTGCATGCAGCTACTACAAGATGGGGTGGGCAGGAGAAATGGTATAATCCCATCACTGAGATACATCTAAAAACTTGTCCTCAAAACAAACTGGATAGATGACTCAGAGGTTAAGAGCACTGACTGCTCTTCCAGAGGTCGTGAGTTCAACCCCCAGCAACCACATAGTAGCTCACAACCATCAGTAATGGGATCTGATGCCCTCTTCTGTGTGTCTGAAGACAGCTACAGTGTACTCATATATATATAATAAATTACTCTTAAAACTAAAAACTAAAATAAAAGTAAAAAAAAATATATATGAGGTTGTTATATCCCATAGACAGACCATCACTGATAGGTTCCCTAAGATAGGTCTAGGATTTATTTATTCGGCTTTTAAATGTTTTCTGGTCTGCCAATTTTAGAATAAATCACATTTTCACAGATCTCGCTTACTCTAATAGTTACGAAGAAATAAAACACAATTATGTAAGTGTCCCAAATAACTAATAGTATAAGCCAAAACTGCCCAGGATATCGAGCGATAAATGTTACTATCCAAGCAAAAAGTAAATAGCCTGTAAGGCCATATGAGCTTTTAGGGCTGGAATACACTTAACAGAAGAATAGCTCCCTCCCCTCCCAGTTGGTTCTTAAAGTCACTGGTAACAATTTCCAAGTTAAGCTTGTTTGTCTTCTTGACTGTAACTATTTTCAATGGCCCACATGAACTATTGTGACAGGCAAAATAACCACATAGAAAAATAGATAGTAAACATGAAAATTAGCTCTCAGTCTCACAAAGTTTCTATATGATGTACAGATATTTTTGGGAGAAATTTTCTTTTCAGCATTAAGGATTACATAAAGTCATCTAAGAGAACATATGAGAAAAACACTACATACATTTTAACTCCAATCTTTCTGAGTATTCTATATACCACAAACGTCCAGAATGCTAAAGTCACAAATAAGCAGCTCTTCCCAGAATATATGATCACCTGACCAGCAGTGATCAGTATGCCACAAAAAACTTCAGGGTTAGAACATCCCATATTCTTCCTGATTCTTGCTGTGTACAGCAGATACTTTTGCTAGAACAAGGTTTTCTATGTAATCAAACATGCACTGATACTTTGGTAAACATTCTGTACTTGGCAGTTCCCACTCAGAAATAACAGAACCCTCAATCTGCCTAAATCTATCAACCACATCTTCCTTTTAGAAAGCCATCAGAACTTTCTCACTGGGACAATGAACACTTCAGCTTTTGTAGAAGACAAATAGTGTTTCCAGTGTGGATGTCTGCTGTTAGAGATCTTTTCCTCTTGGTTCAGCAGCAGTTTCTGGCTATCTATAGACTAGTCAAAAAGATGACTTCCACTTTTGTTTTCATTTAACACTGAATCCTAAGTAGAAACTGGTACTGAAGTAATAGAAAAGATCTTCTAAACCAGACAACAGACTGCAACCTGGGGTAAAAGCAAGTGAGAGAAACATGGTACTATTTTTTAGAACTTAACTTTGTACTGCCTACTTTCTCAGGCTTGTATGGCTGTCATAAAGAACCTGTGAGAACTATTGGCAATGGAATCAAGTCCTGCCCTGGTCTTGAACCTTCTCCAGAAGTTAGTAGAAAAGATGTTGGCAAATACCCTGCATCAGTCAAGACTTCTTAGCAAGGAATAACAAACCTGTCTATAGACCAGACCTTGGGTGTCCTTTTACACAGCTCTTTCCTAAGTAATAGAAACATTCCCTCTCCCAAAGAAAAAGAACAAGTTCTCAGACAGCCTTGAGGAGAGATTAAATACTCTTTGTACACAGATGTAGGAACTAGTGACACAGGGCCAGAAGGATAAAGCTCTTGCTTATATATTAACAAGATGACAGTGAAAAGCATGGCATCCGTAGGAAACGTCGTCAGTTCCTTTTTACCCAGGGCTGGGGTATCATTAAACTCCTTCCATAATAAATCCCTGGTATGCTACATCTTTGAAGCATCTTACATTTTACTTTCCTTGTGTCATGACACACAAAAAAAAAAAAAAAAAAAAAAAGTCAAAATACCTTTATTATACCTTTCTATGGCATAAATAGGGTTTCCTCACCTGCTGAAGAAAAAAAAAAAAAAAAACTAAAAAAAAAATTGGACTCTCCAAAAGGCACACACAGAAAGTCACACTGGTAATTAAAGGGTGTTTTGTTTCTAACAGTTCCTAGCAAGCAGACAGAAGCTGGTCATCCATCGTTATATACAGATATCAATGGTCTATACATAACTGAGGCAAAAGTAAGAACAATCTGTCTGCACTTGGGCAATGGTGCCATGATTATTTACCCAGACACACTAACGCTTCCTTCCATTTTAATCATCCTCAGCTCCACACTAAGCCATGGATCACTGCTATGAGAGCTCAGATATGAAGTAGCTGTTTCACGAACATTTTTCACAGTACTGCATACCATTAACAAGTGGTTTCTAATGAGCCTCAGTTACACACAGTTCCTCAACAAAGCATTTATTACTCCCACTCAGTGGTTCCCGGGGGCTTTGAAGTTAGGTCATACATAATTCTAGAAATTCCAGGAATCTTCTTTATCTCAGTGACCATCTTTAGCACCACCTGTTTACCAAACAAAGATTACAAGAAAAAAAAATGAGAATACATGCTTGATCTTCAAACTAAAACATGATCTTTTTTGGCTATTACACTTCACACATGAAAGATGGTTCTGATTATTTGCTCTACAGATATACTGACTCAGAACCAATACTCCTCAAAGTGTTTGACAGTGCTATAAGCATCCAAGTATATCACTTTATGTGTTAATAAATATTTTGTAAATTGTCTATAGCTTTAACATAGAACTCCAACACTACCAAAATATCACAGTAAGCACTCTTAATAATAATGTTTGTCAAAAACAGTTTGAGCACCTGACTGTCTTGAAGATATGACAAAGTTGGTCATAAGAAACAGATGTTAATTAAACACACCCCACCAAGCCATCCAGCAGTCCATGACAGAGCCTCGCAATAGTGCTGTAAAGAAGAGCTCTACTAATCAAATTCTCAGTTCCACGTTTCACTGGCTGCTGTATAAATAACTCCTCTGGAACTTCACTTGGTGAAACACAAGGAGAGTGGTGAAGAAAAACAATGGCACCATAGGGCTCCAACCCCACCAGGGTGGCACATGCCTAGGATCCTAGCACTTGGGAGAAGCAGGATGATCGGAAGTTCAAGCTCATCCTTAGCCAGAGGTTCACAGAGAGTGTAAGATTCAAGACTTCATCTTAAAAAATAATTGTAATTGTAAATACCATCAAATCTCATCCTTATTCTTAAAAATCCCAACTCTCCTCCACTCCTAGGATTGTGTCCTTTATATGAGAAAACTATTTAAAGTAAGTAAAAATCAGCAGTTAGGTTATGCTCTATGTAATAATCACAATAAGCAGGTATCTCAAAGTTGTATTATATTTAAAGTCCCTTCCTGCTACACTGTATTAAATAAGTGAAAACAAAGAAAAATAAACCTATCTTATAAAGAACCAATCCTAGAAATATAAATTGTCACAACGTATATCTATCACTGTACCTGGTAATATATAAGGGAATGACACACATGTGTATTAGAAAAAGTGACATAAATTACCTCTACAGGAATCTCATTGCCAGGTGTTGCAGGTACACCAGTCATGAAGTCACTAGTAATAAAGGTTCGAATAACCACAGACCTCTGGCATGAAGGCTGCTTCTGAAGTGGATCTCTATCGAAATGTAAAGGGGTCAAAATCACTGGCATCTGGCTGATTTTCCCAGCAAACCCTAAAGAAAGAACCATGTAGTGTTTAGTGTCATCCCACGATGGAGAAATACTAACACACCTCAAGGAGATCCTAGCAAAGAAGAGTAGTTAGCTCTCCCTCTTCCCCTTCCTTGCACACATAAAACACTGGTCACACACTGAATTCAAATACTTCTACAGTGTTGAAAGTGGATGCAGCAGTATCATATGCAGATGTGATCGCTCATATCTGTACTCTCACCACGTGAGAGGCTGACAGGAAAGTCTCAAAAGGGAGAGCTACCCAGACTATAAAACGAGAGCCCATCACAAACGAAAACAAACATAAGCAAAAGAATGTTTTGTCCACAGCAATGCTGCAGCAATGAGAAACATAAAAGAAAATCAATTTCTGTTATTCAGTATAGTCCCACACCAACTTAGTGATCAACAGCCCACTTTTCCCAGGGGAAATGGAAATAGAAATAGGTTCCCATAAACCTATGGTCAAATGTGCTCCATGCAAAATCAAGCCTAGAGTGTATTTCTGTTTTAAGACATCTAACTTAACATTTATTTTAGATCCATCAAAATTAAACTTACATTAACTGAACTACAACTCCTGCCTTGACTTATCTAACACCTGGATCTTCAAATGAGGTACATCACAGCTTTCTTGTGCTCTGGGGTCTAGCTAGCTCTTCAGTGTTACACTTCAGGGTGATTTTTTAAATAGCGAAATCAACAACAAAAAAACCCTGAAAATGTTGAAAATGCAACAGCAAATAGACCATGACAAGAACACTTGAGCACAAAGCTCAAACAAGATGAGTAGTGCTCGGGTCCACATCAGCTGCTGTGAAGACAAGCATGGCTATGCACATTTTTTGCTAATCTACGTATCTGTGAATAGCTGAAAATTATATTTTAAAACTGCAGTATTATGGAAACTCCCATAACAAACAGCAAAAGTTACATCCTACTGTTTCAAATTATTAAGGCCAAACTTCTAAAAAACAAAACAAAAACAAAAATTCTGTTACATATACAGTGTGCTGTGATAAACAGAATGAGCACTTACCAGACTCCCTGAGAATGTTATGGGCCTCAAAATCAGCTTGGCGTAAAGTACTGAGCACTCCTGTTGTCAAAAAAGTTGGAGTAACATCTGTAGGAGGCTCTTTAACTGGTGGACCAAAGATATAGACAACTCTAGACAGAAACAGATCAGAAGAAACATGCTACTGTGAGAAACTGTATGTGTGGCTTTCAATCATCTTAGGACAGTTCAAGCTGGCATGATCCCATGAACTTGGAATTCTGGCTTTCCCAGCTTTCTCTTTTTAACACAACAACTCTTCCAGGTTAATCCTAACAGATACATTTCAAATTTTTGTACAAACTAAAGACAAAAAAACAAAACAAAACAAAACAAAAACAAAAAAAGAAGTCTCAAGCAACTCTTGTTGGTTAAGCAACCAATATTTATGAAAAAAAAAACTGGAAACAACTATGAAATAACATTTAATGAGCAATTCTGACACTAAACAACTTGAGATTTTTGGTAAGAAATGTTAAATAGTATCCTTTACTTGATAATATGTACCACACTAAGTATAATGTTTAGTAATTCTTTGATAACATAAACCACACTAAACTGCCTTTCTGTAAGCAAAAGGAAACACTTTGAATTCAGGGAATGCTAATTAAATTGGCATAAACAATAAAGACAGATGCTACCTCATCTTAACTACTGCCTGTGACAGGCTGGTGATCATAAACAGACACACACAAGAGTCATGCTTGGTGCTCAGACAGTTAAGAGTTCCTCAGTGGTTACTAAGCATATTATTTTAACTATTGACATCATTTAAGTATTAATCCAATCTTTCAGGTCACATCCTCCATATTTCTGATGTCATGAGCATTAATAGATAAGTCCAGCTTTATCTTACAACCAGAAGCATGATAGTATTTATGGAAGTAGGATTACTACTTTGAAAGATTGTATTCACTTTACTGAAAGCCAATTTTACTTCAATCTGGACTGTCCAAAAGAAATTTTCTGTAAGCTTTTCATGATCTGAATTGAAGGCTGATATACAAATAACATCATGGTAAAGACTAAAAGACATGTGATTACTTTTGTAATAAATAGACAGTGATTATTGTTCATTAATGGCCTTATTTATTTATTTATTTTCTGTATATGAGTACACTGTGACTATCTTCAGACACACCAGAAGAGGGCATCAGATGCCATTACAGATGGTTGTGAGCCACCATGTGGTTGCTGGGAATTGAATTAAAGACCTCTGGAAGAGCAGTCACTGCTCTTAACCTCTGAGAAATCTCTCTAGCCCCATTAGTGTCCTTGTTAAAGATAAGCTATTAAATCTGCATTTTTCTCCCTCAATTCCAGCAGAGACCAATCCTGGTCCAAGGATCCACTGCTGGGATTCTCAAAATTCTCTATCAGTGTTTCCTTCCTCTACCCTGTGTTCTTGTTGGCATCTGTGTAAGAGAATCCAGTGGCCTGACATGCTTTCCTAAGCAAACAGACTATGGTGGTTCAATCTAGTCCTCCTTCTTCAACACTGCCCAAGTTTAATTTGCTTTCCAATCACCACCACCACCGCCACCACCACCACCATTACTGATCCAAAGCAGTGCACTAGTTCTATAGGCCAAAAAACATACCAATTTACTGTTTTCTTAGTTATGGCCTCGATTGGGGTAATAAAACACCAGAGCTAATGGCAACTAGTGGAGGGGAGGATTTATTTCCTATACTTCCAAGCAACAGTTCATCATCAAAGGAAGGCAAGGCAGGAATGCAAACAGAGACAAAACTTGGAGTCAGTAAGTGATACAGTGGCCATTAAGGAATGCAGTGTACTGGCTTGCTCAGTCTGGTTTCTTTTAGCACCAGGATTTCCAGCCCAGGAGTGGCACTGCATTCAATGGGCTAGGCATTCCTAAATCAACCACTGATAAGAAAATGCACTATAGGTTTGCTTATGGCCAATCCTATGAAGTCATCTTCTCAGTTGAAAATCCCTCCTACCAAATAACTCTAGCTGATGTCAAGTTGATATAAAAGCAGCCAGCAAAGCTGTCTTTGGTTTTTTTGGATGCATATATGGCATATCACATGTGTGGAGGTAAGAAAACAACTTGTCAAAATTCCTTCTTCCCTGTTGCCATGAGGATCCCAGGGATCTAACTTAGATCTTCTGGCTTTGTAGCAAGAACCTTTTCCTGCTGAGCCATCTAGCTAGCCCCCTAAATTAATCTTTTTTTCAATATTTTTCTTAGATAAACAAAATAATTATACTGTGATGAGGGATAAAAATATAGGATATTAAGAATTCCCCCTGGGGCAGGTGAGATGGCTCAGTGGGTAAGAGCACTGACTGCTCTTCCAAAGGTCCTGAGTTCAAATCCCAGCAACCACATGGTGGCTCACAACCACCTGAAATGGAATCTGATGCCCTCTTCTGGTGTATCTGAAGACAGCTACAGGGCACTTACTTATAATAATAAATAAATAAAATAAAAATCTTTAAAAAAAAAAAAAAAAGAATTCCCCTAACTATAGCCAAAGCACATAAAAAAAGCCAAGTTATTCAAAGCATATTATAAAGAGTAGAGACTACACCACTCTCATCTCCTATCTTAAGTACAAGTATATTTAAGTCGTCTAATCTTTCATTAAGAAAAGACCTTAAAGGACATATTTTCCCACCACACTTCATTCACACCAACATCCCCTCTGCCACCTGTGGAATACCTGTTAATGTTATGACACATTCGAGGTATAAGTCTGGCAAGGAAAATAAGAGATTCCCAGTCAGGTTCATCTTTACTTGAGATTCCACACACATAACTGTAAGAACGACAGTCACCCTATAAAAATAAATATAATCAACTTTTAACAGTTAAGTCAATAGGTGCATTAGAAAATATTTTTTAAAGTGACATTATTAATAGTAATTTGCTTTTTGCTTTTTAAAGTATATCTGAAAAGTATATTATACATATTTATCTAGTAATACAAATTAGGTCCTAAGTTAAAATTCTGCTCATTAAATCCCACCTGGATCAATTCAGGAATAAAGAAACCATCATGGACCTTTCAACAATTCATATGAAACATGCAGAAGTCCACTTGGCATTAATTCCAAATGGCTGCCCAACTATGGCAAACCAGTGTATTTGGTTTGACAGGAAAGCTCTAACACCCATATTTATCGATTGAGTAAACAAGTTTTTTGTTTAAAAATACACTTAAAATACTAACTTAAAAATAAATGGATAGAAACAACTTATGTATTCATCAAAATAACTCAAAATTACTATATATATATATAATGAAATGCTATTCAGCCACGTGAAAAATAAAGTCCTTTGTAACAATAAGAGTAGAACTTGAGATCTTTACATGAAGTAAGATGTGCATCAAAAGACAAGTAGCACACAATCACACTCATAGGTAGAACTTAAATAGTTTATCGTACATTAAGTTGCGAGTACAATAGTGGTTACCAGAGGCTGGAGAAAGTTAGGGTTAAGGGACGTGAAGATGGATGAGGAAGGTTTGATCAAAGATATAAAGTTACAAAGTTAAAGTTGAACAATTTAAATACATGGCAATAGTAAATGTTTAAGAGCAGACTTAAGCATAATACAATTCATATGTGCATCAAAGCATCCTATTAACTGGGAATGGTAGCAGAAAGGCAGTACTGGTCCACAGCTCAAATCTGCACTGAAGAGATAACCCCAAAAAGGACAAATAACACCCCAAAGCATACAATCAGGCATCTAAGAGGGGTGAGAGGCCCTCCAAGATCAGACTCCAAGGTCTAACTGGTACTACAGGAGGAAGCTCCTGAAGGTTAGCAGCTCTAGCTGACACTGCACATTCGCCTATCACACCTACAGGAGAACAAGACACATAGGACACATGCATTACCAGTGCTCCACCTGCCATGTGCAACTCCCCTTCTCCAAGCTACAGGACTCAGAAAAAAGGACAGGTCCAATACGTCATCTTTCTAAAATCATTCACATTGGTGGAGGAAGGGTGAGGTAGTGGTGGTATCCAGAACCCACCAGATGCCCTGGAACTAGAGTTATGGGGGGGATTTGAACAGCCTGACTGAGGATCTGCTCAGGTCCTCTGGAAGAACAGCAAATGCTCTTAGTCACTGAGCTATACTCCCAAACCTAAACCTGAGGCCAGCAGTCCCTGCATACATACACACATACACATGCACATACACATAAACAGATAAAAGAACTCTTAGAAAAACATTAACTAGGAAGAGAAGAAATATACTTCAACTAAATAAAGTTTACAAATGAGATGATGGTCTGAATGAGAAGGATCCCACAGAATGACAGAATTCAACGTCCTGTTCCTAACTGAAGGGGTTTGGGGAGGATTCACTCGCCTTGTTAGTGTCACCAAAAGGGTGCTTGTTTTCATTTAAAAATAATAACAAAGGCTAGAGATAACTCAGTGGTTAAGAGCACTGGCTCCTGCTACAAAGGACCTGAGTTCAGTTCTCATACTATGAAAGCCAGAAGAGCCTGGACATATGTTATACAGACACTAAGAGAACACAAATGTCAGCCCAGGCTACTATACAAGGTCAAACTCTCAATTACCATAGATGGAGAAACCAAAGTATTCCACGACAAAACCAAATTCACACATTATCACTGGGAAGAGAAGCCCCTTGGTATTGCAAACTTTAAATGCCCCAGTTCAGGGGAATGCCAGGGCCAATGGGTAGGGGAGCAGGGTGGAGGGAGGGTATAGGGAACTTCCAGGATAGCATTTGAAATGTATATAAAGAAAATATCGATTCTGAACAGGCCCCAGACATCCGGCCACTTTCCCTGCCAGAGGAAAGGGGTCCGCCCAGCCCGGGAGCGCTTTGCCTGAGCATCGGCAGCAGACATCTTGGTTCCGGGACCTTGCTGAGTGTATTCTGCACAGGTCAGAGTACGGAATACAGAAGCTAAAAGCTTATGGAAAGGCTGGAACTACAGAGCTTCTATGGCAGCCCCCTTTTCGGGCCCCAGACAGCTGGCCACTTTCCCAGACAGAGGATAGAGATCCACCCGGCCCGGAAGCGTTTTGCCTGAGCATCGGCAGCAGACTTCTTGGTTCCAGGACCCCATCGAGTGTATTCTGCACAGCTCCAGAGAATACCAGATGGCGAAAGGCAAACGTAAGAATACTACTAACAGAAATCAAGACCACTCACCATCATCAGAACGCAGCACCCCATCCCACCTAGTCCTGGGCACCCCAACACAACCGAAAAGCTAGACCCGGATTTAAAAGCATATCTCATGATGATGGTAGAGGACTACAAGAAAGACTTTAATAGCTCATTTAAAGAAATACAGGAGAACACTGCTAAAGTGTTACAAGTCCTTAAAGAAAAACAGGAGAACACAACCAAACAGGTAGAAGTCCTTAAAGAAAAACAAGATAACACATCCAAACAGGTGATGGAAATGAACAAAACCATACTAGACCTAAAAAGAGAAGTAGACACAATAAAGAAAACCCAAAGTGAGGCAACGCTGGAGATAGAAACCCTAGGAAAGAAATCTGGAACCATAGATGCGAGCATCAGCAACAGAATACAAGAGATGGAAGAGAGAATCTCAGGTACAGAAGATTCCATTGGCAACATCGGCACAACAATCAAAGAAAATACAAAATGCAAAAGGATCCTAACTCAAAACATCCAGGAAATCCGGGACACAATGAGAAGACAGAACCTACAGATAATAGGAGTTGATGAGAATGAAGATTTTCAACTTAAAGGGCCAGCAAATATCTTCAACAACATTATAGAAGAAAACTTCTCAAACCAAAACAAAGACATGCCCATGATCATACAAGAAGCCTACAAAACTCCAAATAGACTGGACCAGAAAAGAAATTCCTCCCGACACATAATAATCAGAACAACAAGTGCACTAAATAAAGATAGAATACTAAAAGCAGTAAGGGAAAAAGGTCAAGTAACATATAAAGGCAAGCCTATCAGAATTACACCAAACTTTTCACCAGAGACTATGAAAGCCAGAAGAGCCTGGACATATGTTATACAGACACTAAGAGAACACAAATGTCAGCCCAGGCTACTATACAAGGTCAAACTCTCAATTACCATAGATGGAGAAACCAAAGTATTCCACGACAAAACCAAATTCACACATTATCTTTCCACGAATCCAGCCCTTCAAATGATAATAACAGGAAAAAAAAAAAAAAAAAAAAACAATACAAAGACAGAAATCACGCCCTAGAAAAAGCAAGAAAGTAATCCCTCAACAAACCAAAAAGACGAGAACAGAATGCCAACACTAACAACAAAAACAAAAGGAAGCAACAATTACTTTTCCTTAATATCTCAATATCAATGGACTCAATTCCCCAATAGAAAGACATAGACTTACAGACTGGCTACACAAACAGGAACCAACATTCTACTGCTTACAGGAAACCCATCACAGGGAAAAAGACAAGACAGTACCTCAGAGTGAAAGGCTGGAAAACAATTTTCCAAGCAAATGGTCTGAAGAAATAAGCTGGAGTAGCCATTCTAATATCGAATAAAATCGACTTCCAACCCAAAGTTATCAAAAAAGACAAGGAGGGACACTTCATACTCAAAGGTAAAATCCTCCAAGAGGAACTCTCAATTCTGAATATCTGTGCTCCAAATGCAAGGGCAGCCACATTCATTAAAGATACTTTAGTAAAGCTGAAAGCACACATTGCACCTCACACAATAATAGTGGGTGACTGAAACAAACCACTTTCATCAATGGACAGATTGTGGAAACAGAAACTAAACAGAGACACAGTGAAACTAACAGAAGTTATGAAACAAATGGACTTAACAGATATCTACAGAACATTTTATCCTAAAACAAAAGGATATACCTGCTTCTCAGCACCTCACGGGACCTTCTCCAAAATTGACCATATAATTGGTCACAAAACAGGCCTCAACAGATCCAAAAATATTGAAATTGTCCCATGCATCCTATCAGACCACCATGGACTAAGGCTGATCTTCAATAACAACATGAATAATGGAAAGCCAAAATTCACCTGGAATCTGAACAACACTCTTCTCAAAGATACCTCAGTCAAGGTTGGAATAAAGAAAGAAATTAAAGACTTTTTAGAGTTTAATGAAAATGAAGCCACAACATACTCAAACCTATGGGACATAATGAAAGCATTTCTAAGAGGGAAACTCATAGCTCTGAGTGCCTCCAAAAAGAAACTGGAGAGCACACACTAGCAGCTTGACAACTCATCTAAAAGCTCTAGAAAAAAAAAGGAAGCAAATTCACCCAAGAGGAGTAGACGGCAGGAAATAATCAAACTCAGGGGTGAAATCAACCAAGTGGAAACAAGAAGAACTATTCAAAGAATTAACCAAACGAGGAGTTGGTTCTTTGAGAAAATCAACAAGATAGTTAAACCCTTAGCTAGACTCACTAGAGTGCACAGGGACAACATCCTAATTAACAAAATGAGAAATGGAAAGGGAGACATAACAACAGATCCTAAAGAAATCCAAAACACCATCAGATCCTTCTACAACGGCTATACTCAACAACACTGGAAAACCTGGACGAAATTGACAAATTTCTAGACAGATACCAGGTACCAAAGTTAAATCAGGATCAAATTAACGATCTAAACAGTCGCATATCCCCTAAAGAAATAGAAGCAGTCATTAATAGTCTCCCAGCCAAAAAAAGCCCAGGACCAGATGGGTTTAGTGCAGAGTTCTATCAGACCTTCAAAGAAGATCTAACTCCAGTTCTGCACAAACTATTCCACAAAATAGAAATAGAAGGAACTCTACCCAACTCATTCTATGAAGCCACAATTACTCTGATACCTAAACCACAGAAAGATCCAACAAAGATAGAGAACTTCAGACCAATTTCCCTTATGAATATAGATGCAAAAATCCTCAATAAAATTCTCGCTAACCGAATCCAAGAACACATTAAAGCAATCATCCATCCTGACCAAGTA
This sequence comes from Mus musculus, assembly GCF_000001635.26. Taxonomy (NCBI): domain Eukaryota; kingdom Metazoa; phylum Chordata; class Mammalia; order Rodentia; family Muridae; genus Mus; species Mus musculus. The sequence continues at coordinate 64,006,368 of NC_000069.6, read as the reverse complement.
GGTTTTATTCCAGGGACGCAGGGATGGTTTAATGTACGGAAATCTATCAACACAATCCATTATATAAACAAACTCAAAGACAAAAACCAGATGAACATCCCGTTAGATGTGGATAAAGCATTCGACAAGATCCAACACCCATTCATGATAAAAGTCTTGGAAAGATCAGGAATTCAAGGTCCATACCTAACCATGATAAAAGCAATCTACAGCAAACCAGTAGACAACATCAAAGTAAATGGTGAAAAGCTGGAAGCAATTCCACTAAAATCAGGGACTAGACAAGGCTGTCCACTCTCTCCATACCTATTCAACATTGTACTTGAAGTCCTAGGCAGAGCAATTCGACAACAAAAGGACATCAAGGGGATACAAATTGGAAAAGATGAAGTCAAAATATCACTTTTTGCAGATGATATGATAGTATATATAAGTGACCCTAAAAATTCCACCAGAGAACTCCTAAACCTGATAAACACCTTCGGTGAAGTAGCTGGATATAAAATTAACTGTTTGTCAATGGCCTTTCTGTACACAAAGGATAAACAGGCTGAGAAAGAAATTAGGGAAACAACACCCTTCTCAATAGTCACAAATAATATAAAATATCTTGGCTTGACTCTAACTAAGGAAATTAAAGATCTCTGTGATAAAAACTTCAAGTCTCTGAAGAAAGAAATTAAAGAAGATCTCAGAAGATGGAAAGATCTCCCATGCTCATGGATTGGCAGGATCAACATTGTAAAAATGGCTATCTTGCCAAAAGCAATCTACAGATTCAATGCAATCCCCATCAAAATTCCAACTCAATTCTTCAACGAATTAGAAAGAGCAATCTGCAAATTCATCTGGAACACAAAAAACCTAGCATAGCAAAAACTCTTCTCAAAAATAAAAGAACCTCTGGTGGAATCACCATGCCTGACCTAAAGCTTTACTACAGAGCAATTGTGATAAAAACTGCATGGTACTGGTATAGAGACAGACAAGTAGACCAATGGAATAGAATTGAAGACCCAGAAATGAACCCACACACCTATGGTCACTTGATCTTCGACAAGGGAGCTAAAACCATCCAGTGGAAGAAAGACAGCATTTTCAACAAATGATGCTGGCACAACTGGTTGTTATCATGTAGAAGAATGTGAATCAATCCATTCCTATCTCCTTGTACTAAGGTCAAATCTAAGTGGATCAAGGAACTTCACATAAAACCAGAGACACTGAAACTTATAGAGGAGAAAGTGGATAAAAGCCTTGAAGATATGGGCACAGGGGAAAAATTCCTGAATAGAACAGCAATGGCTTGTGCTGTAAGATGGAGAATTGACAAATGGGACCTCATGAAACTACAAAGCTTCTGCAAGGCAAAAGACACCGTCAATAAGACAAAAAGACCATCAACAGATTGGGAAAGGATCTTTACCTATCCTAAATCAGATAGGGTACTAATATCCAATATATATAAAGAACTCAAGAAGGTGGACTCCAGAAAATCAAATAACCTCATTAAAAAATGGGGCTCAGAACTGAAGAAAGAATTCTCACCTGAGGAATACCAAATGGCAGAGAAGCACCTGAAAAAATGTTCAACATCCTTAATCATCATGGAAATGCAAATCAACACAACCGTGAGATTCCATCTCACACCGGTCAGAATGGCTAAGATCAAAAATTCAGGTGACAGCAGATGCCTGTGAGGATGTGGAGAAAGAGGAACACTCCTCCATTGTTAGTGGGATTGCAAGCTTGTACAACCACTCTGGAAATCAGTCTGGCGGTTCCTTAGAACATTGGACATAGTACTACCGGAGGATCCAGCAATACCTCTCCTGGGCATATATCCAGAAGATGTTCCAACCGGTAAGAAGGACACATGCTCCACTATGTTCATAGCAGCCTTATTTATAATAGCCAGAAGCTGGAAAGAACTCAGATGCCCCTCAACAGAGGAATGGATACAGAAAATGTGGTACATTTGCACAATGGAGTACTACTCAGCTATTAAAAAGAATGAATTTATGAAATTCATAGGCAAATGGTTGGACCTGGAGGGCATCATCCTGAGTGAGGTAACCCAATCACAAAGGAACTCACACAATATGTACTCACTGATAAGTGGATATTAGCCCAGAATCTTAGTATACCCAAGATATAAGATACAATTTGCTAAACGCATGAAACTCAAGAAGAATGAAGACCAACGTGTGGACACTTTGCCCCTTCTTAGAATTGGGAACAGAACACCCATGGAAGGAGTTACAGAGACAAAGTTTGGAGCTTTGACGAAAGGATGGAACATCTAGAGACTGCCATATCCAGGGATCCACCCCATAATCAGCTTCCAAACGCTGACACCATTGCATACACTAGCAAGATTTTGCTGAAAGGACCCAGATACAGCTGTCTCTTGTGAGACTATGCCGGGCCCTAGCAAACACAGAAGTGGATGCTCATAGTCATCTATTGGATAGATCACAGGGCTCCCAATGGAGGAGCTAGAGAAAGTACCCAAGGAGCTAAAGGGATCTGCAACCCTATAGGTGGAACATTATGATCTAACCTGTACCCCAGAGCTCTTGACTCTAGCTGCATATGTATCAAAAGATGGCCTAGTTGGCCATCACTGGAAAGAGAGGCCCATTGGACACACAAACTTTATATGCCCCAGTACAGGGGAACGACAGGGCCAAAGAAATGGGAATGGGTGGGTAGGGAAGTGGGGGGGGGTGGTATGGGGGACTTTTGGGATAGCATTGGAAATGTAATTGAGGAAAATACGTAATAAAAAAAAAGAAAAGAAATGTAAAAAAAAAAAGAAAATATCAAGAAAGAAAGAAAGAAAGAAAGAAAGAAAGAAAGAAAGAGAAAGAAAGGAAACAAACAAACTGCATTCACATGGTACAGACATACATGCAGGAAATACATCCAATACACACTAAATTAAAAAAAAATTGAAAAGAAATTAGTCATTAAACAAATACCTCAAATGAATCTTAACAAAAACTCCTTTGAAAATAAAACATAGTGGGAAACTATTTCAACTCCGTATCTCACAGGAGCTGCAAATAGACAAGTTTCTTTAGTAAACTTTCTTTTTTTTTTCTTTAATATTTTTATTAGTTATTTTCCTCATTTACATTTCCAATACTATCCCAAAAGTCCCTCATACCCTCCCCCCCACTTCCCTACCCACCCACTCCCCCTTTTGGCCCTGGCATTCCCCTGTACTGGGGCATATAAAGTTTGCAAGTTCAACGGGCCTCTCTTTCCAGTGATGGCCGACTAGGCCATCTTTTGATACATATGCAGCTAGAGTCAAGAGCTCCGGCATACTGGTTAGTTCATAATGTTGTTCCACCTATAGGGTTACAGATCCCTTTAGCTCCTTGGGCACTTTCTCTAGCTCCTCTATTGGGGGCCCTGTGATCAGTAAACTTTCTTTAGAGTTTAAGTTTTAACTGGGAATGGTGGCACACATCTTTAATCCCAGAACTTGGAAGGCAGAGGCTGGCAGATCTCTGAGTTCAAGACCAGCATTGTCTACAGAATCAGTTTCAGAATAGCCAGGGCGAAAGAAAGACCACTTGGGTCTTGAAAATACATTTTTAATTTTTTACTGCTGTTGTTTTAACTGTGTTGAGATTGAACCCCATGTGTCACGTAAGAACTGAGAAATGTTTAAAGAAAACAGATATGCACTTTAACTTTTATACTTACAACTATCTGCATGTAAATATCAGAGCAAAGCTCAAAATTCCTTGAAGGGTAATGAAGTAGAACTTAATGTCTAAGCACTCTTACATGACATAGGAGAGAAAGGCGAATCACTCAGTTCATAGTCCAGCCATCCTGCAGTAAGAAATGTGGCAGAAACAAGAGACTCTGCCTCAACACACAGGAAAGAACTGATGGATAAAAGCTGCCCTCTGATCTACAACACACAAACACACACACACACAGTCACACACACACACTGTTGTATGAGTGTATACATGCTGTGGTATATGAGTATGTATGCACACACACAAAACTAGAAAAATAGAGCTGGAGAGATTGCCCAGTGGTTAAGAGCACTGACTGCTCTTCCAGAGGTCCCGAGTTCAATTGCAAGCAACCACATGGTGGCTCACAGCCATCTACAATGTGATGTAATGCACTCGTACACATTAAATAAATAGATAGATAGATAGATAGATAGATAGATAGACAGACAGATAGCTAATTTGAAAAAAAAAAACTAGAAAAATAATTTGTACAAACCATAGTAAAATTTCAATGTTTTAATAAGCTTATGATTTTGTGTTAAGTGATATTCAATCCTTAGTCACATATGCTTGCAGGCCAGAAGCTAAATGTGTACAGACTCATCTGACGCCTTCTTGCAGCTAAAGAAAGGCTTCTCAAGTCACAGTATATATTCTAAGTGTACAAACAAATAAGGACCTGACCTTTTATCAGCAAACTGTGAAGTAAATGGTTCTCTGAAAGTTTTCCTGTGACTAGAGATACAACAAACAAAACAAAAAAAAACTATAAAACTTTGCCTAAGTGTTCAGTTCTTATAAGTTCATTCACTCCATAACCATCTATAAAATTATTTTACCTTTCTAAACTTAGAAAATAATTTCACATTTAATTTTCCAAAGTAATTTCAAATTCAAACTTTGTAAACAAACAAACAAACAAACCGCAAGTTCTATCCCAGTAAGTGAACTCACATAACTCACCTGTACACCTACAGTCTTAATTGGCAGCAAGAAAGCATTGAGTGAATGCAGACTTGTAATTTGCATGAGCTTCTCCTGGTCCTCTTCTGTTGTGCAGGCTTTGACTCTTTGTAACAGTGTATGAGGCTGAGAAAACCAGACAGAAATTTTGGTTCATGTTGTAAAGTATCACAATCTTATGTACCAGTTCCTTATAGTAGATCATGTAGAATATGCTATGGGCTATACACTACAGCAGAAATTTATTTGTGGGGTAAAAAATATAAATTAAATTTATATACATTGAGATGTTTACTTTCCCATCACCTTTTGTGTATTTCTTGTATCACCTTTGTATTTTGTATTTTGCCCCTTTTGCTCTATTTTGAACTGGTGATTCTCCCAACTTCTCTCATTTACCTTTCCTTTATTGGTTTGAAGTTAAACCTTTGATTTCTACATGATACTTAATGTTAATAATTAAATTGAATCAACCTTTCTGTCCTTTGGCAAAACAATCATTTTTAATGCTTTACATTTTATTAGTTCTCAAATAGTAATATTGTTGTCATTATTTTATGCTGTCTATGTTTATGTCAGTCTTCCATTTATAACTTTATTTGCTTACCAAGCATTCCTCTTGCATGTACACCTAAGACTCTCTACCTCATTGCTTTTCCTAAAGCTAGAGCCCTACTCCAGACCACCAGTCAGAAACTCTAGAAGTGCAAATATCAAAGAGTCCCTTACAGGCAGACATAGCCTACACCCAGGGTACTAGCACTAAGGAAAATGAGATAGGGGGCCAGAACTGCCTCAAAAAAAAAAAAATTACTACTTATATTTAGCCTTTTTTTGGTCTTTTTGCTATTTATTTAGGAGACGAGGAAGGACTGAATGTAGGTAATGGACATAAATAATGGAAAAAAAAAACATAGTTAATTGTTTTCCTAGTTATCTTAGACTTCATTTTTGGTCTTAGATAGCTGGGTTAAAATACATTTAATGCAAAGAGTGTAAAATCCAATATGAAACTTTGCAACCTTAGAATGGTTATTCTAATTACACAGTTAACTGAGGGGAGGAGGAGGCTTATAAGTTTTTCTTAATGAAGTTTATTTTTTAAAAAAATAATAGAACAAAAAAACCCCACCCTCATAGTTTACTTCTAACCATTATGAAAAACTACTGCCTTAAATTCCTCAAGTCAACGGCTGTTGGTAATATATGCTCTTATCTAGAAATGACTTTACTTGAATACTTGCTTTAGTTTTTAAAACAACTTGACATGCACCAGTCATCTCTCTTGAACCCCTTGGGTTTTTTGTTTTGTTAATTTGATTTTTTAATTCTTCTCATATAATACATCCTGATTACAGTTTCCTTGGCCTCCACTCCTCATACCTGTGACCCCCATCTCCCCCAGATCCACTTCCCTTCAGAAAAGAGCAGTTCTCCCAGGGATATCAACTGAAAGGGGCATTACAGGTTACAATAAGACTAGGCACAAGCCCCCATATCATGGCTGGACAAGGGTCCCAAAAGCAGGTCAAAGAGAGACAACCCCATTCCCACTATTAGGAGTCCCACAAAATCAGCAAGCTATATAATCACAACATATTTGCAGAGCACTTTAGTTTTGCTACTGCTTTTAAAGTCTTAGTTTTGCAGGTATGTGTTTGTTCCTGTATGGCTGCTGCTGTCGATAGCAGTCTTGGTTTCATGAACAATTCCCTACCAGGGGTCAAGTTATTTCACTTACCCAGAGTGATGTGTCATTTGCTCAATCAAAGCCATTATATTTCACCAATTTGGAAAAACTTCTCTTGTCCACTGTGACCCTCTGGAGATACTTAAAGCTAAACTCAATTTTATCTGAGCTTTTTCTATCCTTAATATTTTTCTGATCATTTGTTCTATTTCTAGAAATTTCATAGTATCTATGCTTGAATTCTCTCTTTATATGTTAATTTCAGTTACAAACATTTCTAGAATTTAACTATCTCAGTTTTTAAGTATCATAAGAACAATATTAGCTGGGCAGTCATGGCACACGCCTTTAATCCCAGCACTTGGGAGGCAGAGGCAGGCAGATTTCTGAGTTTGAGGCCAGCCTGGTCTACAGAGTGAGTTCCAGGACAGTCAGGGCTACACAGAGAAACCCTGTCTCAACAAACAAAAACAATACTATTAATAGCTCACCTTCTTCCTTCACTTTCTCGTCCGTCTTCTGTTTGTAAACTCTGGTATCCAGGGTCACTGAGGATATTCTGCTCGTTATTTATATCTTTCTGGGCCTTATGGCTGTGTTTTGTTCTTTGTAACCTCTCTTACTCTTTTGAAACTGTGGGCATTCTTTGGGAACCAGGGTGAAGATTACTCCACAGAGAACCTGTTGCTACTTGCCTGACTTCTTAGAAGCAGTACAAATCGAGGTTCACTTCAAATGAAAGTTACTAACTTGCTACTTTCAAACACAGCTTTGAAGGTTATAAGTTAGCAATCCACATCTGAGAGACTGGGAAACTGCTACACATTATCAATTTGTAGCTAAAGTCCTGCTAAGAAAACTTGTGATCTAATCACAGACCCTTCACAGCTCAGGGTCTCCTTTCAGATACTTCTGCTCAAGTGAACTAATGGAATGCTGCCTTCACAGGAGCACAAAGTCTTCCTGAATTGACCCTTCTACTTCATTTATGACTTACTTTCTTACCGTGAAAGACCATCTTATGCAGCTTATCTGGAACTTTTACAGACAGGAGATATGTAGTCTTATTTACTTAGACAAATCCACCTAGTAGTCTCTGTGTCAGGATTTCTACACTGTCATTGCAAATATTGTTCTGAATTTTCAAACATAAAATAAATTTTAAAACATTAATACAACAGCAATCTATTTTGTACAATGTATTGACTAGATATGTCAAATCATTTATTACCTTCTTAACACTTGCAGAAAAATCAGCTACTATTTTCAAAATATTGTTGGTTTCAGGGAAGTCTTTACAAATATAAGGTTCTTCAGCACATATTACTCTGATTGCCAGGCCAGGACCTAAATAACAAAAATAATTTTGAACATAAAATCTATAGTTACAATTTTAGTAGAAAACTGATACTATCTCTAAAAAATAAAACCCTTATAAAATTAGGATCTAACTGCCATCACAAAGTGTTCTGTTTTCTTCTTTTTATTTTAGTGTTAGAACTCAAACCCAGGGCATCATGCATGCTAGCAAATAGTCTACCACTGATTCTTAGCATTCTAAATTTCAAAGCTGAAAATGTAGCTCTTTGGTAAAGTCAATGGTATGTAAAAGGACATGGGGCTCAATCTAAAACTAAAACAAACAAGTGAACACTACATATTTAATTTTAAGTATATGTATTAATTTCCCATCCAAATTGACTAATCTATGTATTCTCACAAAACTGTTCCAAGAAATATTTTAATTCATACTATATATGGTAATTTATTGATAATCTCTTGAGGGAATTCTCTATCATACACAAATGTAAAAAAATATAACGAACCACCTTATCTCATAGGCTATTTAAAATTAAAATATAAAAGTGAAAATAGTTTAATGCAAACATGTGAGCTAGCACTTTTTTTTTTTTAAGATTTATTTATTTATTTAATGTAAGTACACCGTAGCTGTCTTCAGACACACCAGAAGAGGGCATCAGATCTCATTACAGGTGGTTGTGAGCCACCATGTGGTTGCTGGGATTTGAACTTCAGACCTTCGGAAGAGCAGTCGGGTGCTCTTACCCACTGAGCCATCTCACCAGCCCCCGAGCTAGCACTTTTATTTACCAAATACGTAATAGTCATAAAGTAACTAAGTAAGCAAGCAAGCAAATAAATAAACAGCAAGATACAGAGGACTGCTCAGTAGTTAAGAGTACTAAGTTTCAGTTGCCAGCACTATGTATCTCAGGGGTTCTGATGCCCTCTTCTGACTTCTTTAGGCACCTGGCATGCCCATGGAGAACACACACACAGGCAAAAACACATGCAAACAAAATAAACCTCACAGAATAAAAGGCATGCACAAGATCTGCTGCTTTACTATAACATGAAAAAAAGAAATCCCTTGAGGTGTCTAGAAGCAAAATGAAAATCATATTCCCATTAGTTGCCCTCAGTCTCAATACTAGTTTTAGAATACCATCCAGGTTTTTTTTTCTCCCCCCCCCCCCCCCCGGCTTTCTTTGTGTAGCTCTGGCTGTCCTGGAATCACTCTGTAGACCAGGCTGACCTCGAATGCATGAACTCAGAGCATCCAAAGCAACCTGGAGGTGGGAGTGAGAGGAATCTTATTATTTTTTAAGAGAACTATTTTTCAAGAGACCCTATGTTTAAAAACAGAAGAGGAGAAATGAAGATTTAATTCTCTTTTTTCCATGGAATACACACAGTACTCATGGTATAAAAATCCTAGATCTATAATTAAGAATTCTGTACAAATGTAATTAAAATATCTTTATGCTCCACTTCCTCATCTGGAAGCAATACTATATGCTAAACTCCCAGGAATTATATAGTATCTAAATACAAACAAAAAAGAGAATGAGTCACATAACGGTATAAATACAGTAGGCACTTCAAAGAATGTGTTCCCTGTCACCCTCTCCCTTTGTCATGTCACATAGTCCCTAAGAAGAGAAACGATTCAGAATGGTCTAAACTGAATCCACATGACCGTCACCAACCAACAAAACCCAGGTGTGTTTTTACCTGGAAAAGGATGCCTGGAAACCAATTCTTCTGGCAGGTCAAGCTCTCTGCCTAAAATCCTGACTTCATCTTTATGAAAATCTTTCAGAGGTTCTATTACTTTTCCCTATAAGAAAATAAGGGACCAATGAAAAAAGTAGACTATCATTTAAGATATTTTCTCCTGTGAGGCTTAGAAGGAATTAGATTACTATTCAGTGGCATTCATAATCTTTGTTGAAACACATTTTAAGTATAATCCTTACAAGTCTTATAAAGAAAAACAAATTCTGGTGCTGGAGAGATGACTCACTGTTTAAGAGCCCTGGCTCCTTTCTTCCAGAGGATGCAGCATCAATTCTCAGCATGCATACAATCATCTACGGATCCAATACCCTCTTTCTAACCTCCACTGGCAACAGGCACACACATGATGCACAAACATACACAAAGACACAATCAAACACACACACACAAAATTAAAAAAAAAAAAAGGAAAAGAAAAGAAAATGAAGAGACCCATCAGCTCTCAACTATTTCTCACTGGACACAAAGAAGGCAATTAGAAAAAATAATGTTCATGCTAATGAGTCCAAATGAACTGGGTGTGGTGGTAAACACCTTTAACCCTAGCAGTGGGAATGCAGAGGCAGCCAGATCTCCATGAGTTCTAGGTCTACACTGGTCTATGCAGAGTGCATTTCTAAAAAAAGACAACAAAACAAAACTTTTCTCAACAGTATCAAAAAAAGATAAGTCATGGTAAGAAATAAATAAATGTATTTATTACATGTGCATAAGTACTTTATCTGCATATATATATACACATATACATATATATATACATATATATATATATATATATATATATGCACACACACACACCCCATTTGCATGCCCATCAGAACCCTGGAACTGGAATTATAGAGGATTGTGAGCTGCCTTGCAGGTGTTGGGAATTCAACTCCAGTTCTAAGAAAGCAGCCAAGTGTTCTTAACTGCAGAAACATTTTTCCAGCCCCAATTAAAAAATATCAAATGAAAACTCAGTATATGAGCAAAGGGTATGAACAGTCATTTCTAAGATAAACAAATGACCAATAAGCATCTGAAAAGATTCTAGACATTACTATAGGGAAATAAAAATCGAAACCACACTGATCTTAGCATAGCAGTGCTTGCACTCCTTCCTGCAAGAACAATGCTGGGAAGGTAAAAGGACAGTAACTTCAAGAAACATATGGAGATCCTGTTTCAAGGGACAAAAAATAACAGAGATACTACTTTTCAAGGGAACAATGGCATAGCTATTAGTATAGCTACTAAACACAAATAAAAAACAGTGAACACACAAAAGCCAGAACTCCTGTGGTACTTTGGTTAAAAAGTAGAATGCTGCAACTGCTATGTGAGATAGCATGTACTTTCCACAAAAGAAAATTAAACTTCTAAGTATGTATACTGAAGAACTGAAAGGATTCTTGAAGCACTAAATATATACCTACATTCATAGCAAAACTCACAATGTTCAAAGAATAGATGTATCACAAATGTTCAGTGATGAATAAAAATGAAGTATCCAGAATGCAACGTTCTATTACTTAGCATTTGAAAAGGGAATCAGATCACATAATATAACCTTAAAACTACAAGGACATATGCTAAGTATGAAATAAGCTAGAAACAACAAGACACTACTAAAAACAGAATAAAGGGAAGTCATGTTTGTATGATACCACTTGTATCAAGTAAGTATATAAGGAAGTCAAATAGAATTAAAAATTGAAGGGCAGTTGGAATGTGTTTAATGGGTAAGTTTCAATTCTGCAAGCAGAGAAAGTTACAGATTCTACTATTGATTCCAGATGGGAGGATTTATTTTATGTTTTATACAATGATTTTTAAAAAGGCAGGTAAGATACGGGAAATGGAAACCAAATGGGAATGTATGAATTCAACATTTTGGACAACAGTCTTTCAAAAAAATCAAAATGTTAAAGAGACATGAAATTTAGGAATTATGTTTGTTTTTGAAAAAGATTCATCTATAATCTTGGATTTTCACTTGGTATGTAGCTGAAAGACCATGATAGTCTAGACTCCCTAAGTGACAGGTTTACAGCAATGCAGCACCATGGTGTGCTATTCTAGCAATACTCTATCTACGTATCCACTAGAGGAAAAGGAAAGTTTACAAGAATTTGTAACCAATATTTATAATGTCATTTCTAACAGCCCAAACAGGAAATGTCCAACTGAAAATTGCGAAAATATGTATACAATGGAATACTATTTGGCTATAAAAAGGAGTAAGTTCTAATATACATTACACAATAGATGAGCCTTGAAAACACGTAAGAACTGAAGATGAGCACAGTAGACCATGTGGGATCACCAAGGTCAGCCTTGGCTGTGTAACAAGTCAAAGACACGCATTACTTGAGATCATCTTTTTAAAAACAAAGCAAAAAAGTCAATTACAAAAGTGCAGGTATTGGTGATAAAGTCATACAAAGTGCTCAAAACAAGGAAAACTACAAAAGCAGAAATTAGTAGTTTGAAGGGAATGATAGCCTTTAATCCCAGCATGTGGGAGGCAGAGGCAGGCAAATCTGAGAGTTTGAGGCCAGCCTATCTACAAAGCAAGTTCCAGGCCAGCCAGTCAGCCAGGAATACAAACAGATATCATGTCTTCAAAAGTAAATTGGAAAAAAAAAAAGAAAAAGAGTGGCTAGTGGTTGTCTAGGGTTGACAGGAGATGTGGGAAGCAGTCAGAATGAAGAGCTGCTAATGAGTACAAGATGCACTGCATTCCTTTTGAGGATAATATAAATGTTCTACAATTAGTTTGTGGTAATGGTTACTCAACCTTCAAAGTACTGAGAAGAAACAAAAAAGGATGGAAGAACAGTACATGTTGCATGGACATACTTTAGGGCCAAGTTCTCACAAGCCTTTACCTCTTCCCTTAACTTCCTGATAAGTTCTGTGTCGTTGTGGTGGGTTTTGATGAGTTCGGCTTTACCACTGGCAACAAGGGACGCACTTTCGATTAGATCAGGCCGTAAAGTGCCTTGGGCGAGAAAAACCTCCTCGGGCTTCAGACTCATTTCTCCAATTACTTCATTGGCAATCTGTTACCACGAGAGCAGAACAATTTTCTGAGAAATCAATCTTTCAACAAAGTTTCAATTAAATTTGATTCTTTCTAAAGTACCAACCAGGAAAGTAGATCCATCAAACTCACAAAAATAAATTTCTGAAAACATTGTACATTGCATGTGATTAAAACATGTATGTGAGCATTCCCTTCGACATTACCTAAAATATGGCCACTGGTAAACCCAACAGAAGTGCAGTGCCAACGGAAAGGACCATCCCTAAATGCTAGAACAGCAGCTTAGCAACATGCATACCTATTAAACCAAAACAGTGTCTACCTGTCCACAGGACACACACACACACACACATACAGTGCATATTCAAAAGTAAAACAGAATTAGCAAAGTTTGGCATGTGATATGATAATAATAAAAACACACTAAAACAGACATAAGACAGTATACATTATCCACATTAAAAGAAAGGTACCTTAACGAAAGTATCACCAATAATTTTTCTTTTCTCCTCAGGACTTGTTGTCATATTTAATGTTTTGCTAATTCTTTTCCGTGGGGTCCTGTCTTCATCTGAGATTGGTAGAGTAGTTGTTCCATTGTAGAAGGAATGAGCAGCATTTATCACTGGAAAAAATCAGAGAAGTATTTTAAACTATTATATTTCTTTAAATCATAAGTAAGTCAAAGCGTAGAAAGAAAAACCAAGGCAAACCCACCATTTGATGTCCCTTACATTTTCCCATATGTTCAAATAACCCAGCAATAAACCAGCAGTAACAGGTCAGATCTAGAGATCAGAGATCTCTGAATTTATTCAGAACCTCTGTGACGTTTAGATATGAGGCCACAAACCTGCCTGCCAACAGTGCTGGTTGCTTTCTCTCTGGTCAGTGTTGCACTAGAAGAAATATATCTATATCCCCAAGACAGTCAAAAACAGTAGTTCCTCTACAGAAAACCAAAGCCCTCGGACCAGCACAATGATTCTTCCAAACTTCTATTTATGCATTTAAAATTATGTGGGTATCCTTTTATTTATTGTTACATAAGAACAAATAACCATGGTACATCAGTTGCAAAGTGTTTGCCTAGAAGGCTGTGGGTTTGATTCCTAGCACTACCAAACATGAGAAGCATCTGAAGACAAAACACTAAGACCACTATTTGGTAATAAAGGATAACTACTAGTAACCTTCACCGTGAGATGATGAAGGCTGGAGGTTTCAATCAGGGTCCATCAAATACCTGTAGTCCCTTCTCCTAACCTGGTCAGTTACCCACAAGCTCCTACCCATCAACATTTGTACAGTTAAACTGGGCAAGGGATGGAAGGCAGGAATCACCGTTTAATGTCACTTAGTTCTGTTTCTACTGTACAGTCCTACCTGTAACCTCAACTATGCCTGGTGCAGGGTTGCAAGTCCAAGGCCTCTTAGTAAACCATTAGCTTTCTCAACGTGAGGACAGAAGTAGCTCCCTCTGCATTAAGGAAAACAATCTTCTCATGTTTTCAAATAGTCCCTGCTTTAGGCAAACCCAGTAACCTAGTTCTCCCAAAATCCAATGTTCTCACTACCTGAGCCTCCCCTAGAAGTCTGCAGGCCAAATAGTGTATTTCCTACTGGCTTCCTTCCCGCTTTAGGCCCAAGACTTTGAACCTCCATTCTATTGGTCCAAGTTTTTGTCCCATTGAAGTTTCTCTACTCTGAAGGTTACCTTAGAAAAAAATGTGGCTACACAAAAAATGCAAAAATGGTTATTACAAACACTAGTAAACTAAAACTAAAGGCATCTCTAGGCCAACTTTTTCTTATCCTGATCTCAAAACGTTCACAGTAAACCCCATAAACAGACAGCCACAACAAATATATGTGTGTGTGTGTATATATATATATATATATATATATATTTGAAAATTTGTAAACTTACTTGCATAAGATATTCACTTAAGCAAGTTAATATCTAAGCCTTTCTACAAATACAGATTGTTTTGCAATCAAGCTCATACAGAGAAAGAAGATTAAATTTTGTAATTTGTAAATTCCAAAAATATTCAGACAAGTGAAGACACTGCTAGGTCCCTATAAGAAAAGCACTAAGGACCCATCAAAGTTAATTAGCTTATCAGAGAGAATCTGCCTCAGAAACCCAAATTTTACTCCCTAGTGTTCTTTGAACTGTTTCCTTATTCCTTCCACCTTCATCACTGTAACTGTGCCTTTGCTTTTAGTCTTGCTTCAAAAAGGAAAGTAGGAGTCATCATTATACTCAGCCTTTTAGCACAATTAAACTGTGTCCAACTGTACTTTTAATCTATTATATCATTTCATCATAGTAGCCATCAGTTAAAGGAAGTTTATTAGTGATTATCACTTGACCTATAATCAACAGTAACTGAGGATGTTACTTTTTTTTTTTTCAATTTTGTGTGTCTGCAAGCACTGACCTACACAAGACATCATGTGTCTTCCTCAGCATGCCTCTCACTAAACATGGAGCTAACCAGTTGAGCCAGATGGGCTGGCCAGCAGGCCCCCAGGATTCATCAGTCTACATCTTCCTAGTTTGGGTGACTATAGGCATACTGACACATCTGGATTTTTATATGGGTTCTAAAGATAAATTCAGATGCTCATGCTTCTGTAGGAAGCACTTTATCAATTGAGCTGCCTACATGGCTTACCTTAAGTCTGACAATGTTGCCTAAGCTAATTCCAAACTCCTGATATCAAACAATTCTCTTTCCTTGGTCTCCTAAGAGCTAGGATTACAGGTGCATACAACAAACATGTCTTAATAATTCTAGACTTTTAATCTACTTTCTTTGTATGAGCTTGATTGAATACAACCTGTATTTATAGTATATGCTCACTTGCATAAAGAATATTGTGAGAGGACAGATTTTAGGGAGATTTTGAGGACAGAATAGTAAATGCAAAATGGCAACTTTACAAGTTTCAGTATATTAGTATAACAGTCAATGAACAAAAAATTTATGAATATAATCTAAAAGGCATGTTTAGCCTTTAGTTTTTAGAGAAAACTACATTTTTAATATTGAACTGAACTAAATCACACAGCTTGAAGAAATAACCCCTGGTAAGAATCAACTTCTCCATGATAAATTAATACCTTTGACTTGAATTCCAAGCTTTTTGAGGGCCTCTTCAACAGATTGGCTTTCTCGTTTTCTCATAAAGCCATTATCAATGTGTACAGCAATGACTTGATCTTGGTTCAAAGCACGATTTAGCAAAGCTGTACAAACAGTTGAATCTACACCACCACTGAGTAAAACCTGTAAATAAAGAGAAAAAAAAATCAAGCAGAATAAACAAACAAGAGACTCTGAGGGGATGCAACACACAAACTATATATGTAGCCTGTCAGTTGTCAGGGCTTATCAATCCTACTATGGATTCCAATATTTCTGACCTAAGTCTGTAGACTTAGATCAAACACTTACCAACACTTTTGATGTTCCTACTTTCTCTTTAATCTCTCGAATGCATTCAAGTTCTCGGTTCTGCACAGTAAAGTTCCCACTGCATCCAGCTATATCATACAGGAAATTCTTCAGTATTACCTTCCCATTTTCTGTAAGCCCAACTTCAGGGTGGAACTGTACACCGTATAGCTTTTTAGATTCATTGGCTATACCTTCAAGGAAAAAAAAAAAAATCACAAAGCAACTTTATGGTGAAGATACAACTAATATTCACAATCCATTCTCCATTCCTCAAAACCTTTCTCTATAAATGTTAAATGTATATGCCCTATTCAACTTTTAATTACGAGAAAGAAAATACATAAAAAGCTATGTTACTATAATCTTTATAAAGTATACAGAAAAAAAAAAGAGGTTTAGGACAAAGCAGAGACTATTTCACTAGATTCTTATTTCTCTATCATTATTTTGACTTTTTCATCTATTTAATATAGAAAAAAAACTCAATTTTGGTTCTCAGTCCTACATGACTTCCACATATACTTAGCATTCTCTAATGCCCAACATTAAAAAACCTTCATACCACAAAAGTTTTCACTATTTTCTAATATTTTCTTTCCAGTTCCAGTAACTACAAATACAGGTTGAATAGCCCTACTCTGAAATGTCCAGGTTCAGAAGTGTTTTAAGTTGTCATAGTGTAACAGTTTCCAAGATTGAAACATTGCATACTAGGAAACTCCTTAAGCAGAAAGGTAAACAAACAATTCAAATAGCTTCTGGAAGTTCCTGAAATTGACCAGATTCACTAGAGTCCCTCTGGGACGGGAGAAGCTGCACTACAAAGAAGACCAAGAGCAGCCCAGCTGCCTGGAAGAAACAGAAAGCAGCTGGGCTGCCTGGAAGAGGTTTAGACCTATTTTGGCACCTAGAATAGATACTCTCCAACCTGTTAAGATGCCAACAAGTAGTGCAAAGTGTTCCAGGTTCGCAGCTTTGTGAACTGTCACCCACGTTGTGGTAGGCTTTGGTAATAAAGTTGTATAAGTCATTTCTGTTCCTATAAGTAACCTCTCACTCATATTCCTGTATTAACCACAGGGAAATTCATTGGTTCATCTAACTGGACTTGGTAATAGCCATGCTTTGGTCTGTTGTGGGTTCCTTATCAACTGAGTGTTTTATCTCCCTAGGAAAAGTTTTATCACATGAAAGTCATAGATAAGTAGCCTAAAATGACACAGTATTTTAAGTGTACTTGCATTTTGACTACCACTTGTCATTTGAAGACACTTATAGAATTTGCAATTGTGATATTTGTTAGTAATCAAATAGTTTTGGATTGTGAACAATTTCAGGCATTCAGATTGGGGATATTTACTACATGATTGACTGCACATACTTGACCAAAGAGTTTAACAAATTCTTATGTTTATTTTATTCTTGCTGAGCTAGCGGATTTTCATGGGCATCATTATCCTTATTTTATGGTTCATGGATCAAGAAATTTGTCTCAACTCTTATAGCTCATGCCTGGGAGGCTCAAGATCTGAGGCACTTTATACTTTCTATGTGTCTTCCAGGGTACCACTCTCAGTTTACTTATTCACTCTTTGCTGCTTCTCACTCTTCATTGCTGGTCCCTCTTCACCTGGCCTATCTCTACATATAGAATCTGCCAGAACTCAGGCCTTAAATATCTTCTTCATAAACTCTTAAGTGATCTCACATTCTCATGAACCTAATATTCCATATGTCGGCCCATTAGTATACCTCCAGCCTAGGTTTCTCTGCTGAAATCAAGATGTATAACTGCTTACCTGGACACCTTTATTTTGATGTTATGTAATAAAAGCACCCTGAATTTCATATGAAACCCGAAACCCCTGAAGTCTTTTCCATTAGGTAAATAGAAATTCCACCCCTATGTTACTCAGACAAAAAAAAAATAAAAAATTAAAAAAATTAAAAATCCAGCATTTAAAGCTCGATTGTTTTACCTTTGGTATTCCACACTCAATCCATTGGCAAATCTTTGTCTCTCCACTAGGAGCATTATTACAATCCAAAGATATGACTAGCACTTCTACCATCCTGAGCTAAACTTTACTTTTTCTCCCCTGATCACCAGAATATACATCAGACAGCTCAAAACTGCCTGCAGCTCAGCTTCAGAGAACCCGTAACCTTCTCACCTTCTTGAGCACATATATACAGATACACATACATTCATATGTTTTAATTTATTCGTGTGAATTTTATTTTTTAAGTTAAATATTTTAAAGCCTATGTAAACTCTGAATAATTTCCTTGGTTAGTAATGTTACTACATTAAGTTACCACATTTACAACAGCTATGAAAAAAATAAAAACATACCCACAACACAATTCAATGGGTAAAGGCACTCGGTACCAAACCTGAACCTAATGAGATCCAAATAGGTGAAGGAAAGAACACTGTAGCAGTCCTCTGACCCACAGGCACAATAAATGTTTTTAAAAAACAAATAAAGCAAAGTAAAGATTTTAAATGAAAATTTAAGAATATCTCATATAGAATCATGATCACTATGAAAAAAGTTTTAATGAAATCTGAATTTTTACCTGCCACAATGTTCCCAGAACGTGCTACAACCTTGAATCCATCAGCAACTTTGTCTACACTGTCTCCATGTGTAAGTAAAACAATTTCTTCCTTCTGCAGGCCCCTAAACATTAAAAAAAGTAAAATTTACACACTAATATCTCAAGGAGAACCATAATTGATAGGTCAATGAACTGTCTTAGTTTTATAACAACTTGATACAAGTAGAATAATCAGAAAGGAGGGAGCCTCAACTGAGAAAATGCCTCCCTAAGATTTAGGCTGTAGGGAAATTTGTAGGATACTTTCTTAATTTGTGATTGACTGGAGATGACCCTGCCCATTATGAGCGGTGTCTCCCTGGGCTGGTGGCTCTGAGTTGGATAAGGAAACAGGCTGAGTAAGCCATGAAGAGTCAGCCAGTAGGCAGCACTCCTTCATGGCCTGTACATTAGTTAGCTCCTGCCTATAGGTTCCAGCCCTGCTTGAGTTCATGTCCTGACTAAGAATAAGTTAGCTAAATAAATCCTTCCCTCCCTAAGTTTCTTTGATCATGGTGTTTCATCACAGAAATAGAAATCCTAACTACAACAATCATTTTGTTTAGAAATACAAATTTGCTGTATAGTAGATTAGGAAAATTCAGAAGGTAAAAACTGTATAGCAATGGGACACTGTAAAAATTTACATAGAATTTATAGATGAACATATATAACTATAAAGAGTGCCAATAAAAGATATTAAATCTGAAAGGAGGGCAACTAATAAAAATTGAGGACGAGGGGATTGTTCAGAAATCTCAGTGGTTTAAAATACTTGCTTAAAACAAGCATACAAGTTCAAATCCCCAGTATCCACATAAAAAGTCAGTTGTAGCCACATGTGGACCTGTAACCCCAATCTTGTGGTCTAACAAAAGAGAAGTCACAAGTATTTCCTCTCTGCCAGTCTAGCTCCAGGTTCAGTCAGAGAACTTGGCTCAAGAGGATAAGACAGAGAGTAGTAGAATAGTGTCTAACATTCTCCTGTCACTTCTATGTGTATGCACATGTGTGCATAGAATGCACATAAACACACACACAACATATACCCATCATACAGCACACACACACCATGCACCACCTACAGCATACACACACACACACACACACAGATAATTTTTAAACTTGAAAACTGAACTGATGAATATATGAGGCTGGTACTCTAATTACACTAAAAAGCTTATATATAATAAAACTGTAATTTCAACATTTCATTTCTGAGATTTTATCTTTAAAACAGATATTTCAATGACTTAATAATTCACTGTCACATTAGTAGTGATAATGCTGACATTGTTATTCTACAGCTATCTGTTCAGTATATGTAAAATGCAGGTTACTATATAATCAGGCTGGCTGGAGTGATGGCTCCATGGTTTAGAGCACTTATCTCTCTTCTAGAGTCATTCTGTTCCCAGTACCCATGTCAGAGAACTCACACATGGAAAAACACACACACACACACACACAGGAGGAAGGCAGGCAAGCAGATTAAGAGTAGGAGATATTAAAATCAGAATACTTAAATAAAAATCCTATAAACTTTTACATTAATATAAAAATAATTATATATACTGATTTTATCTTTCTAAAAACAGAAAATACGTATCGCCTAACTGTTTACAAAAAACACCTAGAAATAAGCACAACACAGCAGGCAAGGTGGAACTCTAGTGCAAAAACAAAAAGAAAAGCAATGGTATTTAACTATGAAAAGTAGCTGATCCCTGTGATCCACCCACATGGTAGAAGTAGAGATCCAATTCCCACAGTTATTCTCTGACCTCAACATATGCTCCAATGGCATGTATGTAGACACAAAAAATAAATACAACAAAAAACTCAATACACATATAAATTAAATACATGGGACTAGCAAGCTAGCTGGGCTGATGAAGGCATCTGTCACCAAGCCTGAAAAAGGAGAATCAACTCCCACAAACTGTCCTCTGATTTACAGACACACACACACACACACACACACACAGTGGCATACACATATGGATGGACCCAAAATTAAATAAATGTAATTAAAAAATAATACCTGAATAATGAACACGTATTATCCATACTAATGTTGAAAACTCCATCCTCTCTAACACTTTTTTTATGCACAGTGCCTCCAAAGACTTTATTCATCATCTGTTCAAAGAAACAAACTAATGTTAATATGAATCAAAAGAAAAGTTTGTATGCTAATAATAATTATTTATATCCTTTGCCTTCAAAATGTTGTTTGTACCATAAATATGAGTAAACAGGTGTTTAATGTGTGTAGGTAACTACTGTTACTATATGTAAAATTGTTAATGAGCATAAATTCATAACAAAATTTGACTAGGAATTTGACCTGAGGTTAATCTGTGACAAACACTGAGAGACTTCCCATTTGTTGTGCTTTAATTAACATCCGGTCAGGTGTCCTGGAGCATATGCTCTTAATGCCAGAGCTCAGGAAGCACAGGCAGGTGAAGGGAGGTGAGCTCAGGCCATGTGTGGTCTACATAGGTGAGTTCCAGGACAGCCAGAGCTACATAGTGAGACTCTTATCTCAAAAAGAAAACAGAAAGAGAAATTTTTCCTTAATTCTTAAGTCAGACCAGCTACAAAGGTACTTTGAGATTTAAAAGCCGTTGTAGGTAAAAAAAAAAAAACAAAAAACAAAAACAAAAAACAAAAACAAAACCTGTAGCAACAACACAGGAGTTAGGGCATGAAGGAATAAAATATGAAACATTGATTATTATACAAATTTGAATGGGTGAATTAGAGAATGACAAGAAAGATGAAAGGCAAAATATTAGAAGAGCGCAGTGCAATCAAATGTCTTGTGTTTAATAAAAAGGGCATGCAGGCATGGTGGAGCACGTCTTTAATACCAGCACTTAGGAGGTAGAGGCATAGGCAGAAGCAGAGACAGGTGGATCTCCATAAGTTCAAGACCACTTTAGTCTACAAAGCAAATTCCAGGACAGCAGGGGCTCTTATACTGAGAATTCATGTCTTGGGGGATGGGGGGCAAATAATAATAATAATAAAAATAAAAAGGGGATGAGCTAGTAGGGCAGTGGTGGTGAATTCCTTTAATCCCAGCACCCGGGAGGCAGAATTCAAGGCCAGCTGGTCTACAGAATGAGTTCCATAATAGACAAGGTTACATGGAGAAACCCTGTATCAAAAAAATCGAAAAGAAAAGAAAAGAAAAGAAAAGAAAAGAAAAGAAAAGAAAAGAGAAGAGAAGAGAAGAGGAGGGGAAGAGAGAAGAGAAGAGAAGAGAGGAGAGGAGAGGAGAGGAGAGGAGAGGAGAGGAGAGGAGAGGAGAGGAGAGGAGAGGAGAGGAGAGAGAGAAGAGAGAAGAGA
Organism: Mus musculus; assembly: GCF_000001635.26. NCBI lineage: Eukaryota > Metazoa > Chordata > Mammalia > Rodentia > Muridae > Mus > Mus musculus. The sequence goes on along the minus strand of NC_000069.6, from coordinate 63,984,381 downwards.
AGAGAGAGAAAAATGGGCATGGAACTTTATCTGTAAACCACAAAAGTGGCCAACTATAGTATGTTATTCAATCTGTTTTACCTATCATGTGAGTGTGGGGATTCAAACCCTGGTGTTTGCTCTTAACTGATGAATCATCTCTACAGCCTCTTAGCTATTAACATTAAAAAAAAAAAACCCTTAAGAGTAGATAATATATATATATATGTATATATATATGTGTGTGTGTGTGTGTGGTGTGTGTATGCATACACACAAATATATATTAGTACAGTTATTAATATAGTAAATATTATATATTCATATACATATATATATACATACACACACACACACACACACATATATATATATATGTATGTATGTATGTATGTATATACACATACACACACACTTGAGTTTAAAAGCAAATGTAGGCATGATGGCTATTCTTGACCAAAACTAAAATTAATTGAAGTCCAAGTTGCTGGGCACATCTGGAGGAATTTTTAGTTAATTGGTTCATTTGACATAGGAAGACAGACCCTTAAATCAAGATTGAGGGTGAAGAAACCTTGTCCCCATCCAAAATCTAGGCCACACCTTCTCCAGGGAGCCAACATGAAGGACAAGAAACACAAACTTTGGTCTTTGCCTGTTTACCTCTGCTTACCTCACTGGCATTAGAGACTACTTCTTTAAGATTCTGATGTATACTCAAGACCAACTGAGATGTCTAGTCTCAGACTAATGGAGTCTTAGACTTTCCATTAGGAGACAGCCAATGTTGGACTAGCTGGACCATAGCCTGTAAGCCACGGTAATAAATTCCCTTTCGATAGATAGATCGATAGATAGATAGACAGACAGACAGATTCATTTGATCAATTCCGTCCCTCTAGAGAACCCTGACTAATATGGGGAGAGAAGGAGAGTTTTTTGTTTTTTTTAAATGAAAATGTCACAGTACTCATGAAGCTTCAGCGGGAAGAGTAACGATTGTGGATTGTTTGGACTATGCAGCAAAAAGTTCTTTACCTAAGCAAGATGAGAGAGACAGAAGATGGAGAAGGAAGAAAGTAGAGGGGGATGAAAGGAGAGGGGGTGGGGGTGGGGTCAGAGAAAATGTGCTAATATGCAATAATACATTATGCAAGGATGATTTCTAGCTCTCTTTCCAGATGATCCAATCAAGTAAGCCAATGTTTAAATGTTGTAACTTGATAATCCTAGGCTTACAAGCATAAGGGAGAACTTACATATCTGGTTTATGTTTTTATTCCCTTAGATCTAGTTTAATAAAATTGTTTCTTTGATAAGTCAGATGTTAGCATGTTTTTGTTTAATGTTATCTAACATCATGTTCAATATTGTTCTTGTCTAATAAATAGTTAAAATGACCATGATTGAGAACAACAAATGAAAGTAGGTAGGAGAGACAGCAGGAATTCTCACTGTTTAAAAGTGTACAGTCGTGGCACATAAAGGAGCACACCTTTAATCCCACCAATTAGGGAGGCAGTGGCAGGACTATCTCTGAGTTCAAGTCTAGCCTAACTTACATGTTCTAGGCTAGCCAGTGGTACATGTGAGTCCCTGTCTCAAATAAGTAAATGGATGGATGAATGGATGGATGGATGGATGGATGGATGAATAGATGCATGGATGGATGGACCAACGGAAAGACAAACAAACAAATAAATAGTAATTTGCTAAGTGATCTAGTTACTTATGAACAGGTTTCCTTACAAGGTCAGTTCCATGACAAAATAGTAATATACAGTAGTATGTTGCCCAAATTATCTTAGAGACAAATAGTATTTAAATCACAAGAAGAAAACATTAAGTCAACTCTCAAACTCAATTCACAGATATACCTGCATGCCATAGCAAATTCCTAGAATAGGCTTGCCAATGGTAAATATTGCTGGATCAAACCAGGGAGCATCCTCTGCATACACAGAATTAGGTCCTCCAGATATGATAATAGCCCTGTGGATTGATTGGAAGAGGAGTCAGTAAACAATGTTGACTACTAATTTTTAATTATTTAATACAATATATATATGTATATATATATATATATATATATGTATATATATATATATATATATATACACACACATACACACACACATGTATAAATAAAGGTTGAAAAAAAAGTCCTCTCTCTTTACAGATCTCAATACTGTAGTTGTTCCTGACACTCAACACACTTGGAAGACAGTTCTATATCAGATACCCCTGGGATTATGATGAAGAGTGTGAGAAGGGTGAGAAGAATTGCCTAGACCACGCATTGAAAAGCTGAGTGTGCAGCAGAGGTATACAGAGAAGGAAAACCTGTGTGAAGGTGAGAGGAGGAGCAGTAAGAGGAGAAGGAGCACTTGAGGGAGGCAGGAAAATCATGAGCTCAACCTTATCCTCAAGTTACATACCAAGTTCAAGGCCACCCTGGACTACATAAAGACCCTGACTCGGAAGGAAGGAAGGAAGGAAGGAAGGAAGGAAGGAAGGAAGGAAGGAAGGAAGGAAGGGAGGGAGGGGAAGGGAGGGGAAGGGAGGAAAAGGGAAGGAAAAGGACAGGACAGGACAGGAAAGGAAAAAGAAAAGGAAAGGAAAAGGAAAAAGAAAAAGAAAAAGAAAAAGAAGAAAAAGAAAAAGAAAACAACAACAAACCACATTGCTAAGCTTTATAGTGCATGCCTCTAATCCTAGTATTTGGGAGGGAGGTTGCAAGAAAATCACCACAAATTTCTACAATATTGAATTCAATAACCGCCAGAGAGGGCTACAAGGCAAGAGACTGTTTTGTTTTCTTTTTATAAAGAAAGAAAAATGGAAATATACTCAGTGTCCTGTGATACAACTCATCAGGTAAAGGCACTTACTCCGAATCCTGATGACCTGAGTTTGATCCTTCAGATTCATATGGCGAAGGAGAAAACCAGCTCCCATAAACTGTCATCTGACTGCCTCAAGCTCACACGTAGATGTACACTTATACACGCACACAGTTTCATTTTCAAAATAAGACATTTGAAGAGAAAGACAGCACACCTAGTATTAAGTCTCAAACCCTAGACAACTGGCTGAGGTGCCCATTAACAGGTCAAAGGGTACACTGACCACCAGGTTTGCAGGCTCCCTATATCCCTCAGGGTATGTCACTGGCCATGAACTTCTCCAGCACAGCCACTCCCCACAGCCATTTTTGTTAACTACCCTTCTGGTGTAACTTTTACTCTCTTGGCCAAGACTGTCCCTCTTGGTAGGAAACTCCTTCCAGCTTCCCACTCTCCTTACATGACCCGGCTGGCTCAAGGTCATGTTCACTCTGGACTCTCTCAGACATCACTCCCTCTGACTGTGCTCTCCTCTTTACCTACAATAAACTTTCTCCACCATACTTAAGAGCAGTCGTTTCCTTCCTTTTTTATTTCTTTATTTTCATTCACCTTGTGTAAAAGTCTAAGTCAATTAAGGATGGCCATTGTAGTCACTTCTGGGGAAAAACGGTGAGGCACCAATCCATATGAAAGGAAAGAACGTTACAAGCCTCACATGCGTTGGCTGTCTTGCCTGTTAGGGACAGGGGCCACTGGAACTAGCCTTATAAGGCTTAGGTTTTTCTCCTTTAGCAACAAGATTTTCATGGTTGGAAACAAGGAACTTCTGTATAAATACTTCTTCCCTTTCAGCTACTCTATCCAACCATTTGTACATTTTTCCTTTGATTAATTACTCTAAGAACAATAAACAAATGATCACTATAACTGCATCTAACTGTGACCCACAAATCATATAAAATATAAACTATTCAACAAGGTGGTCAGCTGTATAACGAAAATCAAGGTAATCTCCCCAGCAGCATCAAAACAAACAAAAATTGAAAACATCAAGGTAATTTTTTTGGACTAAATGTATAAACTATTCCTTTTTAATTCCAAATCAGAGCTATAGGAAATTTCTTACAAAATTACGCTGGATTTTTATAGAAAAAGTCAATGCCCAAGAAAACTAATTATAAAATATTCCAAAATCTAAACTCAATCTCATTGACGACATTATCAATCAGAGGCTACCGAAATCCTTGTTCCTTTATGGCGAAGGCTGGTGTTTCCAATGGGAAGATTTCAGACTGCACAAAGAGCTCCCGCACTCTTCGGTCAATGACTTTCCCATACTGGGCTCCAGCATCCAGAATGACAACAGCTCCTTCGTAATGGTGAGAACCATCCTTAAGATCTCCTCCAGCATTCTCCGGCTACAAGTAAAACAAACACAAATTCTTGCTTACAAAAATTGTATGACTAGGGGCTAGTAAGATGGCTCAGCAGGAAAAGAAAGACTTGTAGCCATGCCTAAGGACCTGAATTTGATGCCTGAGGCAAAGCACATGGAGAAGCAATTCCTGTAAGCTGTCCTCTGACTTCCACATGCACACTGTGTCTCCATATGTACCAAATAAAATGTTTAATTACACTGTTTTAAAAAATGGGGTCACTGTCAGCTCCACCAGACAGAAATGTAAACTGTTAACTTATGTTGTATTTCTAAGGTATGGATTCAGAAGTTCTTTTAAGTGTAAGATGTTAGATACACCCTTTCGTGGACACATGAACCTGTGAGTCCAAGGTGCCATTTCTGACTGATGTGGTCACTCCTACTGAGCTTTATGCACACCCTCACGAAGGAAAACAACCCTGCTCTGTTAGCAGGTCTGACTGCTGGCTGTTATGCCAGCACTCATACTATCTGTGCCTCCTCTGGACAGAAAGTGATAGGATCACCCCATTAGGCACAGCATTCCTAAAAACATCAATGAGGTCATTAAAGCCTGCTGCTAGAATGTAGTATGGCCACTTCCACTTTAAAATCTCTTACTTTAGAATTTTCTTACTGTTTACCTGAGAAAAAAACAGAATACACACATCTAACCTAGAACACTAACTTTTATTCTTAATTTTAAACTTTCAAACTTGCCTGCTAAGTATAAATTTCTAACACCTCTAGAAAGTAATTTAGCAAAACCTAGAGGTGTTATTTATTTTTTACAGCCAATTTAACATAACCTAGAGTCACGGGGGGAGGAGGAGTTGAGAGGGTCTGGGAAAGAAAACCTTAACTACCTATATCTGTTTGAGCTGGGGGGGGGGGCATTTTCTGAGGGCTAAATTCTACAGAATGGCCTGGCCCAAAGAAAGACTATCATAACTAGGCAAAGAGTCCTGGGATATTAAAGAAAGCTAGCCAATTGTAAGTTTGGAAAGAAGCAAGAAAGCCAGCCTGCAAAGCATCATTTCGCACATGTTAAGTCTTGACTTTCCTCAATGATAAACTGTGTCCAAGTGTGTAAACCAAACCAACCCCTTTCCTTACCAAGTTGCCTGTGGTCAAAATGCCTTATTATAGAAAATAAGGGAACTAGGACAAAAGGGCTAAGAGATATGTATTGGACAATAATGCAAAAGTAGAAGAGTGGGAATGAATGAAACAAAATTTCCCATGTCCCAAAAGCAACTGAAGTTGGATGATAAATCCAGTGCACTATTTTGGTCTGGGCTCTTATCATGGTTTCTGCAAGACCTGGGACTGGGGAGAGGATCCAGAGAAGGGACTAGAAGGGAGGAAGAGAAATGGGAGAAACACAGAAGAAGATGTAGGTCAGTTAGACTGCCTGCCTGCAAAGTAAGAAGCCCTTTAGTGGTCTTGTTTCAATTTTGCCACCATTATGAGAAAATCAAGAGCTTACTAGCATCAGATGAGACAACATAAAATGGGGCTAGACAATGACAGGTGGCGCACAAATTTCTGAACAAAGAAAAATAATACAGTTTTAAGTTCTTTACTCCTGTGCCTTTTAATTATCATTCTCATGGCTATAGCTAACTGTTAAGTCATAGTAACATAATCATTATATAGTGTAGTGGTATAGTACTTTACAGCCCAGGTCCACCGGCCCAGGGCTGGCACCTCCTACAAGGTAACCCATCCTATCCACGTTTAAAAAAGAAAAAAGAAAAAAATGACCTACAGACTTGCCTACCGTCCACCTGGGAGGCATTTTCTTAACTGCTTTCTATTTATCTTTCCAAATAACAAAAAGCCAAACAGAACACTCATTTATATAAAATATTGGTACAGAATTTCTAAAAGTTTTAAAAACAAGGGCTGGGTTAATGGCTCTGGGGTTATGAGCACTGCACTGCCTGCTCTTCCTGAGGATCCAGGTTCAATTCTTTGAACCCACATGGCAGCTCACAACTGTCTGTAATTCCAGTCCCAAGGGATCTTATGTCATTTTCTGGCCTCCATGACCACACGGGCACGAACATGTGGTACACAGACACACTTGCAAGAATAACACCATAAATGTACGTGTGTGTGTGTGTGTGTGTGTGTGTGTGTGTGTGGAGGAGGCTAGCCTTACACTGATGTATGTCTTCTCACTGACGGTGCTGGAATAGCATCTGTGATGGTTAATCCTAATAGGCCAGCTTAAGAATTACTTTATTACTTTTATTAAGTTTTTTTGCATTTTATTTTTAAATTCCTTATAACAGTGTTGTGCCTATATGTTTGTCTGCACCATTTGCATGCAGTGTCTACAGGGACCAAGTGAGGATGTTGGATCATCTGAGCTGGAATTACAGACAGCTGTGAGTTGGCCACTCTACCACATGACCTTGACATAAAATTTAGCTATTCACCTTAAACTCAAATAAATCACAATGATCAAAAATATCATCTTAAGAAAATATTGAGCCGGGCAGTGGTGGCACACGCCTTTAATCCCAGCACTTGGGAGGCAGTGGCAGGCGGTTTTCTGAGTTCGGGGTCAGCCTGGTCTACAGAGTGAGTTCCAGGACAGCCAGGGCTACACAAAGAAACCCTGTATCGGAAAAAAAAAAGCAAAATAATAATTAAAAAATGTTGAAAAAATACTGAAATAATTTTGTGAAAATATTCTTCTAGATCGCAGTAGGTTCTATAAAACCGCAGCGAACTCATCCACCATAAAGATGAGTTCCAGTGAGTTGTAAGATTAAAAATTAAAGACAAATGTACAAAACTGTAAGGTGAGACTTATTCTTCAGACCATGACAGGTGCCTAGGTTTGAAAATATAGGAGCTACCTAATAATGTTTATTCATTTGTTCAACACAGGTTTTTGAATGATTCCTACATATTAAGCAGCCATTCGCGAGTTTGTGACACTTAAGCTCCATGTTTGCAAGGGCAGAAATTATTCCTGGCTCTAGAACAGCTATCCAAAAGTTTGGAGTTTCATACACCCGAAGAGAAATTTAACCAGATTGCTAAAGCTAGGTCACAAGCATGCACAAGCGTGATGTACACCTTGCTAAAGTAAATTATATTCCAACACCGCAGTTTCTCGATGACAAAACTGACTTTGTGAAGGTCAGAAAGCTCTCCAGGTCAAAGACGATTAGGTCGGAAGGGAAAGGGGACCAATTCAGACCAGGCAATTAAGAACGATGTCTAAGGCTGGGAGTTGGAAGCCACAAACGGGCATCAACGGCCCAACGCTCTCGCGTCTTGGCTAACGCAGTTAACTTTTTCCAGCACCCGTGGAGAACCTGGCTCCCAAGAAAAGGCCCCAAAGGCGGGAAAATGTCCCCGAAAACTAGCACGTAATACACGAGACAGAGTGCGCAGGAGCAGAACCTTTAACTCTACCCCTCCGAGGATGGCGGGAGAAGAGGGTGAGAAGCACACCTGGGCCCAGGAACAGAAGCTGTGGTCAATAGAGTCAGAAAGGCCTGCACTAGGCTGGAAAGAATACAGGCCCGCCTGGCCGGACCGCCGCAGGCGAGGCCCCGACCCTGCCCTGCGGTTGAAGGGCCCCGAAGTCCCCAAGAATCGCGGCCCACAGCCAGGTCGCCTCTCCGCTGGAACTCGATGCTTCACTAGCAAAGCCAACAAAGCGCCTCGGATGCAATAAAGCCGCGCCGCAGGCCGGGCTGACACATGTAGAGCGCCACTGACCCGGCCGAGGGAGACGGACGGACCCCCAGGTCTCGCTCACGCTGCCGGAGGGCGGCAGAGACGCCAATCACAGACTGACCTTGGAATCTCCGTTGCACAGGGCCATCGGGGACCAACGCCGCGGGTGCAGACTGCTGGCAAGGCCTGGACGCCAGAGGCTCAACACCGGGACCGGCAGAAGCGTGAAGAACAAGAGCAGCCCGGAACCTAACAGCGGCCTCAGAACACAGAAGCGCGCGCAGGCCCTGCCTCCAGCTTCCGCCCGACCTCCTCTAACCGGCCCCGCCTCTTAGAGGCGGGACCATGCAAGCCCCGCCCTCGTCGTCACCCCGGGAAGATAACACCAAACCTACCAGAAAGGAAAGCATCAGCCATGCCCCCAGTCTGGGCAATAGAACTGGATGTGATAGCTGACAATAATTAAGTAGTGGCTACATACCACCTCAAACTTCAAGTTTTTATAAACTGCAAGATACATTTAAGTAATGGATTCACCGTGTCACAAATAGTGGCTCAATTTTTCTGGTTTTTTTTTGTTTTATTTTGGTTTTGTTGTTTTTCTAAATAAGGTCACTCAGCAGACCAGGCTAGCCTCAAAGTTACATCCAGCTGCCTCTGACTCCTAAGTGCTAAAATTAAAGGTGTGTGCCATCACCTCTGTTTTTTAACAATAAGCTGTAGATTCCTCAGAGAGCCTACCTTGTTGAAGAAATTATATTTATTTGATTGCCTGTTTAGTTTTTGTTTGTCTGTTTCTTTTTTCTTTTGTAAGAATGTATGGTAGCCAGTCACCACCTTTGATCCCAGCAATCTGGAGGCTGAGGCAGGCACATCTTAGTTCCAGGCCAGATTTTTTTTTCTTTTTTTTTTTTTTTTGGTTTTTCAAGACAGGGTTTCTCTGTATAGCCCTGGCTGTCCTAGAACTCACTTTGTAGACCAGGCTGGCCTCGAACTCAGAAATCCGCCTGCCTCTGCCTCCCGAGTGCTGGGATTAAAGGCGTGCGCCACCACGCCCGGCTCAGATTTTTAAAAATAAGGAAAGAAAGTAATTAAAAGAAAAATGTTCAGAGGCTCTTGATCTCTCTCTCTCTCTCTCTCACTCTGGTGCCAGAACAGCCAGGGCTATACAGAGAAACCCTGTCTCAAAAAAAAAAAAAAAAAAAAAAAAAGAAGAAGAAGAAAAGAAAGAAAGAAAGAAAGAAAGAAAGGGAAAAGGGAAAAGGGAAAAGGGAAAAGGGAAAAGGGAAAGGGAAAGGGAAAGGGAAAGGAAAGGAAAGGAAAGGAAAGGAAAGGAAAAAAGAAAACCCAACATCCTCCCATGGCCTCAGTGCCTATAAACACATGTACACATAACCCCCCCCCCCCCAACACACACACAATGAAATAAGAACTTTTGCAAGCAACAGCAAAAAAGAATGGCTGATGTGAAGGAAGAAGCCAGGTGTCATTGGTGTCCTAACACTTGCTAGTGCATCCCTGTGAGTTGGAGGCCAGCCTAGGACACATAGAAAAAGACAGGAAAGGAGAACTGCTGTGGATGATAAAGGACACAGATAGGATTTATGATAAACTATCAAGTAATAAAAGCTGGAAATGTTAAAGAATCATTTTCAGCTATCATAACAATAGTAAATTAGGACATGAAATATTAGTAGATGCTAAAATTAAAGAGTGGAAGATAAGAAGCAAGTTTTATTTATACTGTCACAGAGTATCTTCCCACATTATTACTTATGCAATGTAAAATAGCAAATTTTTCTGTCTTTGCTTGTTTTTGAGTAGAGTTTCACTGTTAACCCTTGATAGCTATGAACTAGACATGATCCAACTGCATGAGCCTCCCAAGTGTATATGCTACCACATCTTACAAAATTTAGCAACTTTAGAAGTGCCTCAAGTCAGCCTTTCTTGAGTGATCAATATGAATATCACAAATAGTACAGTAGGTCAGTGTCATGTCTCACTTGATGGTCTAAATAAAATGAGGAGAATGTTACTGTAGTTCTGCCTAAAATTCATAAAAGAAAGGAACATCAATTAAAGACACATTCCACAAAATAACTGGCCTATGATTATATCCAGTTATTTATTTCTTTATGAAAACAATACCTCTAAACCTGATCATTAAAGGAGACTTTTTTCTGCAATTAGGGCAGAGTTTATCCATCAAGAACATCTTTTCTCCGTGATAGTGTATTAGCTGAAGCAGTCTAAAGGCTGCCTCTACCAGGCCGAAGATAGAGTAGCCCAAAGGCTGGGACTTAGAATAATCTGTTCTAAAGGCTTTCTCATTCATACTTTTGACATGGCTTTGAGAATATCTTTTGAGGGCGGGAACACTTTGACCCTCAGAGCATCTTCAGCTCGCTGCAGCCTCTCCCTTACCTCTGTATCAGGTCTGAATTCCCAGGGAGAGTATTCTAGGTTGAAGCTTATAGCCTCTTCTAATTTTCTTTCCTGTTAACATACTAAGAATGGAATCTGGGGCTTTCATTCCCAGCCTCTGTAGCCTTTTCTAATCTTGCTTTAGCTTGCAAACAAAATTGTTTCTCTGCCTTTTATTCATTGGATGAATTACAATCCAAGCATAGATCCATTTCTCATTGCTTTAAAAAACTTTATGGTTTATAGAACCATGTAAGATTCCAGACAGCCAAACTAATTCTGAGCAAAAATAGCAATGATGGAGGAACTGCTATCCAAGACCTCAAGAAATACTATAGAGTCATAGTAATAAAAAAAATATGGTGCTGGGCATGGTTATGTAGAGGCAGGTGGATCTTTGCGAGTTCGAGGCCAACCTGATCTACAAACTGAGTCCAGGACTGCCAGAGATACACAGAGAAATGCTATCTATAAAAAAATAATTAAAAAATCAAAAAATCAAAACAATGAGGACAAACAACCACACATAGCTACAACCATCTGATATTTGATACATTAGCTAAAAAGTGGGATCTTTCACAAATGGTGCTGAGAAAACAAGATGTTCATTTTGTGTGTGTGTGGTGAATGTTTTCAAGACTTTTATTTTTTTTAATTAGGTATTTTCTTCATTTACATTTCAAATGCTATCCCAAAAGTCCCCCAGACCCAAAGATGGCCTAGTCAGCCATCATCAGGAAGAGAGGCCCCTTGGTCTTGCAAACTTTATATTCATTTATTTTTTTAAAAGAACAAAAGAAAAACTGGAAAGCATAGACCCCTCTCTATCGCCTTGCATGAAAACTAATTCCAAACGGGTGAGAGACCGAGATGTCAAACCTGCCACGCTGAAACTGCTAGGAAAAATCACAAGCAGTGGCTATATGATGTAGGTGTAGGAAAGGACTTCCTGATAGGACTCCTGTTGTCCATGAACTGAGGCCAACAATTTATAAGTGGGACTTCATGAAACTGAAAAGCTTCATGCTTCACAGGTAATGAAACAATCAAGTGAGAGAAGGGGATCTGCCATCGTGTGTGGTAGAGAACATAATGACATCCAGAACACACAAAGAACTCAAAAATATCAAAGGAAAAAAAAAGAACAATGACCCATTTTTTTTAAAAAATGGGTGTGGGATCTAAACGAGAGTTCTAAAATAAAGGAGGGGAGAGAAAAATATGGCTAAGAAATATTGTTGTTGTTTTTTTGTAAAAAAAAATCTCAATCATTTGATTTTATTAGTGAACAGATGAGATAAAATTCACAAACATCAAATTACAGGAAGGAGCCACAAGAGGGTTGAATTAATTTTTGAAATGGAGCCCAGGATAAAAGAAACTTGAGATCACAAGCCTGAGTGTAAATCACTCTTTGTGCTTTTGAAAAATATTCTGTAAACCCCAGCTGTAACTTCTTAGTATCAGAATTTCACTGAGCTTGGTTACTGTGTTTTCTCTTGGCCAAATGCTGTGGCCTTTCAGGAACCACAAGAAGCCATAGTATCTTTCTGGTAAAATTCTCCAGTAAACTAAATATAAGCTTATTGGGATTGCTAGTACTTAATAAAAAGGGGAAGATAAATATATTCTTTTAACATTTACCCCCAGATTCAAGAAAGATTAGGAACTTTCTAAACTTAAACATAATTCTGACTACAAAAAAAAAGTTAATAGATGTTGTTTAAAATACTCCAAAATAACCCAATTACCTTTGACTATTTATAGGATGGCTTAGGTAGTTCATACCATATTGAACATGTCAGTGATTTAAAAACAAATAAACAAAAACCCAAAATGGAGTAATCAGTATTTTGGTACAAGCCACTTGGTTAATTAAATTGGCCAAACTGATTCTTGAGGTTTATTCTAGTTAGGCGAAGGATGATTAGAAACCTAAATATAGGATCGTGTCCAGTGTTTGAGCATGCTGACTCAAACCTAGATTCCTAGCACTCAGGAGACTGAGGCAAGGTTGCCCCTGAGTTCCAGACCAGCTTAGGCAACGCTGTAAGGTCTCAAAACAAACAGCAATTAAAAAAAAAAGTCAATCAGCTGATGACTGAACCACCAAACAAGTAGTCCACAATGATACATGACCAGAGTGCAGGGTCTACTGGGCTACTTTAGAAACCTATGATTCTGGTATTTAGAAAGCAGAGGCAGGATGGATCAATGACAGTTTGCAAACATCCTGGTCAATATAGTGATTTTCAAGGCAGCTGGGGTTGCATAGTGAGACTGAATCTCAATGCCCATGTCTTCATTAGGGTTTTACCGCTGTGAACAGACACCATGACCAAGGCAAGTCTTATAAAGGAAAACATTTAATTGGGGCTGACTTACAGGTTCAGAGATTCAGTCCATTATCATCAAGGTGGGAGCATGGCAGCATCTAGGCAGGCATGGTGCAGGAGGAGCTGAGAATTCTACATCTTTATCTGAAAGGTGCTAGTGGAATACTGGCTTCCAGGCAGCTAGGATGAGGATCTTAAAGCCCAAGTCCACAGTGACACACCTACTCCAACAAGGCCACACCTCTCCAACAGGACCACACCTTCTAATAGTGCCACTCCCTGGGCCAAGCATATACAAACCATCACAGTCTTCTTCTCAAACAAACTTCTGTTAAGATAGACTAGAAGCTGCCTCCATGTTAGTTGGTGAGAGAATCAGAATAAGAAAAAAAAAAAAAAGATTTATCCCAGAGAGGAAAAATATAGAAATCCATGAAAGAAGT